>NC_139494.1:15005849-15622625 GCF_008360975.1 Lichenostomus cassidix
TACGGTAACTTATTTTCTCTTATTAGTTCACATTTTCCACTTTTAGCTTTGTTGGAACTATTCCATTTTCTTCTCATGAGAAGGGAGAGCAGACACCCCCACCTTCCTCCTACATTATTCCATACACAGTTGTCATCTACCACTCAGTGTTTCCCCCTTTAGCACTCCTTCCTTCTGCCAAACTTGTCCTCATCCCCTGGTCAGCTCCACTGCCCTGCTCTGACCATGGCCTTCATCTCAGCACCTTCTCACATGGCAGGAGAGCAATCCTCACCCCACTTTGGCCTCATTTGGGGCAGGAATCCAGCCTGAGCTCAAGACCCACATCCCCACAGCTGCTGTGCTTCCACAAGGAGCCAAGTCCTTCCCTCTGCTGCAGTGCCAGGTGATACAGGGGCTGGCATCAGACCACAGATACTTTCACTCTTTCAAACCCTTCCGGGGACATGGGGCCAAGTGAGAGAAGCTTTAGGGTTACAGCAAGAACAGGAACAGCTGCTGGGAAAGGAGCAGAGGTGGCTCAGCACCAGCAGAGGAACATCCCATGGGAGAGGTCCCCATTTCTGCCCACAGAGCTGCCACCCGAGGTGCAGGAGGTGGATTTACCGTCGGGTCCCCGTCGGTGTCTCTGCTCTGTGACTTGCGGCCAGGTGACCGGTTGCAGTTCTTGCCCCGCTGAGCTTGTGGGCTGGCAGAGAGAGCAGAGACACAGCTCATGCCCCACTCCTCCCAAACAGGGAGCACGGGGCAAACCCACCCTCCCTGCAGACCCCCACAGCTCTTGGAGAGCCATTTGCACTACACCATCCACCCACCCAGCAGGGCAGAGAGGGTGAGGAGCCCCACATGCTAAAGGGGAGGAAGCCACCAGCAGGACACAGCTTGCCCTGTGCTCTGTCCAAGTACACCCACACCCCAGGGCTCTGCACCCCTGTGTCTGCTGGCAGCACCTGATGGAAGGGGGACATGAAGGAATTGCACCAGTCAAAAGCAAGAAATCTCAGTGTTCCCCAAAAAAGCAGCAGCTGAGTCCTGCTCAGGGCCAGCAGCTACAAAACAAACAGGAGTGCCTGACCAGTGCCCAGAAAGCACGTGTGCAGCAGGCACTGCCTTTGAACTAGAGCCAGGCACACACATGAGCACTGCCAGGAAGCAGATTTTGCTGGACAAAGTGTCCTGAGAGGGATTCTGAGCACAGCAATCACTGCTGCTTTGCACACAGAAGATCAAGGCCAAAAAGGAGCAAGGGTTGCATGAGAAACATGCCCCACTAAGTGTCTCTTCCCCATCACCAGCTCAGCCAGTAGGAAGTGCTGTAGTGAGCAGCAAACACTTCTCCATCCCAAACAGTGCTGCTTGTGTGCTGCCAAACTATTCCTGCTCCCATTAATCTGTTAAACACCCCTAAGAAAATACATGTGGGTGGGAGGGGGAAGAAACCAGTGGTATGTGTGGATAGGTTCCATCCCAGGTGCTGCTGAACTCACCCCCTGCCCGATGAGAAGGGACGTCTGTCATTCACACCCTGCCGCGAACCACCACAGTTCTTCTGCAAAAGGGGCAGAGAACACTCAGCAACCACAGAAACAACTTTCATGGAATTAAAGAAGCAGCAAGGCTAAAGCAGCTCCTGCCCTCCCTTCTCTTCCTCTCAGACCCAAAGAATTATGTTCTTCAAGCAGCAGGTTTGATGCACTTCATACCCAACAAATGTTATTATCCGAGTGCTTACAGGACTGTGGGTACTCTGAACCTGCCCTTTATCTCTCATGTAGCATCACATCACTGGGAAAGTGAGAGGGACTGTTCTGTCTGGTCCAAACATGTCCAGTTTGTATGTTCATACCCACGTCCATTCCACAAATGAGTGAGGCTTTGAAATACAGCTCCATAATTAGCTGGCTACAGAATCCTGAGCACCATGGTCACCCAAGGATGACCAGGCAGTCACTGGCCATCCAGATCCCACAAGCTCTCACCAGACCCCTCCTGAGCTCAGCACAGGCTCTGAGCTACATCTCACCTGGTTTATTCTCTCTGAAGCAGGCACTCTGTTGCGCTGGAGAGTTCCACCTCCTCTTTGAGCTTCCTTTTTGCTGGAAGAAGGGAAGAAGAGAAAAAAGGGAGTGCAATGACAGTGTGAGTGCCACCAGCACCAGAGTGCTGCCCTGCAAGCCAGTGTCCTGCCACTAGGTACCACCTCCCCATCCACAATCCCTGTTGCTGGTGGTCCTGTTCCTAATTCCCACCCCTAAGCCTTCTCCCTTTCTCCTCACCATTCCCACTGTATGCTACATCCTGGATCCAGGTGGCTGCTTTCATATCAGGGCTGCTTCTGCATATGCTCTATGGGAATAGAGAGAGAGCATCTGGAAGGCAAAGTACACACATGGGGAACTCCTCAGGCCCCTGGGAAAGGGGCTGCTCTCTGTCAACTTTGCTTCTCCTCCTCTACTCCACACTGCTCCTCACCTGCCCCTGGGCCCTTAGTGCTGAAAGGGACGTAAGTGGAGCAATGGCTGGAGTCCTACTGCCAGAGCATCTCTTAGAGGGCCACTGGGAGTCAGAACTCGCCCAGGCATTGCCCAGATGCAGCTCCACAGGCTGCAGTTTTGCAGCTGGAGTGCTCCTTCTTTGCTGCCACTGCTCAGAGGAAGGGGTACTCACAACTTCTCGGCACACATGAGACATTTGTTGGTGTGCTGCTTGCCAGAGGCATCCCGGACAGGAGCATTCTCCCTGGTGCAGGACAGGCGACCTCCAGCTTCAAACTGGGAGCGGAACTCACTGCAGTCATCCTGTGAAGGAGGGCAGGGTTAGGGCACTCTTGTCCTCCTTGCCTTACTGATCTGATCCTTAGAAACCTGGGGTTTCCTGCCAGGAAAGCATGGAACCATCACAATGCATCACAGGAGAGTCTGGGTGGGGATGAGAGAAGAGGGTGTGCAGGACCAGCCACTTAGCATATAAACAGAGGGGTGAGTCAGAAAAATTCCAGGTCCTTCTGCCTGCACAGCACGTGTTGGGAGTTTTCTAGTATGGTCCCACTAATTATTATTCTCCTGGCTGGGCTATCCAAAGCATGCCAGTGATGTGACCGATACAGTAATGAAGTCACTCCCTCTTCTCCCAACATCCTTAATATACAGCTACAGCCTTTTCCCAGATTGTAGCTCAGATAATTTTCTTCACAAAGAGCGTAGGATCCTCCAAACCAGCCACACTCTGGGACATGTCAATCAAGAAGCAGCAGTTAAAACATAAAGGCACAATGCAAACATACTTAATAGACCAAGAGCACAGGTAGGTTGTTTGGAGAGTGGATGATTAATTTGTTCCTTGTTCAAAACTGCTGTGCAGAAACTGTGTTAACCTGCCCCTGTTATGTAACATGGATGGAAACATTCAGTCCCCCTAATTTCAGCTATTTCACACATTGCAATAGACAGTTCCAAACAGCAAGTACAAAGGATAAGGAACTGACTTCCACTTACCCTTTTCTTTTTAAAAACAGGTTTTAACACTGGCAGTTTTCTGCCCATTTTGTGCACAGCTTTGCTAGCTTGCATGGAGGTCCTTGGCAGGTCACCTGCCTCACCCTTTGCTTTGCTCACAAGTTTCCAACACCTCATCCTCTCTGCCAGGGAAAGGTGTTCCCAGTGTTGTCCTGCATCCCATCCAGGGCACCTCAGCCTCCATCTCCTCAGCTTTCCCACAAGAATAACTCTGGAAAACTGCTCTGAGTACAAAGCCCCACATTTCCCCAGAGCCACCCCAGCAGAGATGATCCAGCCCTGGATGAGCTCTGCTGCTGTGCCAACAGGCACAGAGCATTGTTCCACCAGAAATAAGTGTTGCACCCCCTCCAAAGGGGCTCCCCACGACCCTCACTGCTTTTCCCACCACCAGCATGTGCTCACACCCCTGCACAGTTCAGGCAATGCTTTCCCTTTCCAAAAAGCCCAGGAAATCTCCCTCAGCCCCTCTGTGCCTTATTCCCTGGGAGCAGCCCAGCTCAGCACCCCAACCCCCTGCAGACAGATCTGCCTTCCCCTAAGAGCCTCTCTGAAATGCTCTCTCTTTGAGCCAGCATTTCTGGAGCCCTGTTCAAGCCTGACCTCTGCTCCAAAAATCTCACCAAGTACATCCGAGTCGTGCATTTGCCTTTTTCATGGCCTGTCGCATCCCTGACCCACTAATAAATGCAGGGCTCTCTTATCCTTTGTCACTTCTAGCCAATGAGTAGGAATTCTTGTTAATCACTGACTGTGTGATCTTGCACTGCCATTACATTTTATCTTGTTTCTATTACTCCAGGCCCCAGCACTATCCAATTAGTCTTGAGTGATCTGCTGATGCTACTCGGCTGATACTGCCTCCCAGCTTTGCCATCAGCAAATTTCACTTAAGCTTCTATTTTTTGGTGCCAAAGTCATTAGAAAAAGCACTAAAACAGGATTATCCCCAAGACTGAGGCTTAAGGGGGCTGCACCAGTCCCTACCGTAGCAGGAATCAAGTGGAAAGAGGTGGAAAGCAAATATTTTCCCCTTTACAGGGCTGCTTTTGCCAGCAAAGCATCAGCACACAGCAACATGGTAGCTGCAGCGTGCTGGAGAGAAGGTGGCAAATGACAGCTCCATGAGAACAAAGTTTCCAACAAAAAAAAACCTAAAACTGAGCCACGGGCCTGGAGATAGTGTAGGGCTGACATCTCCCAGAACACAATGATCTTTTAAGCTGTGCAGAGTTCAGATTTAGGGCTTTTCACACATTTTTCTTTTCCACCTAATTAGCAGCCTCAGCAGAACTGACCTCTCCACCTGTGAGCCGAAATTCGGGACAGCACAGCACACCTGGCTTCCTGCTCTGTCGGGATTTGCCTGTCCCTAGATCCACAGGTCAGCAGGGCAGACCATAATAATCAGGCACAAGGTGTCCACTTGAGGGATTCAAGAGCATGAATAAGAAATAAGGAGGGTAAGGAAAGTGGATCTCAAAATGAAGCCAGAGGAGAAAGAGCAACCGAGTAGAATAACATTGCCTTTTCTCTGTCTTGGGTGGAAATCCAATAAAGCTCTATATTGACCTGCCTAATACTTTAATCTCACCTTATCTTTTCCTTGTCTGTTTTTAGATAACTTCCGCTCATTCTCCCTTTTGCTGGAAGAGAAGAAGATGAGAAAGTGAATGCCAGGGTGCTCCAGGGAGGAGAGGTTTCCCCGCTGCAGGAGAGGCGAGTGATCCCACGCTCTTTTCCTTTACTCACAACTTCTCTGCACACATGATGCACTTATTGCTGTGCTGCTTCCCGGAGGCATCCCGGACAGGGTCGTTCTCCCTGGTGCAGGAAAGTTTCCCCCTCTGGAACAGATCCCGAAACTCCCGACACTCATCCTGTGCAAATGCCAAAAGCATGGGTTGACACTGATATGCTGACAGAGAGACGCATCTCCCGCAAATCCACAAAGGATTACCCACCCAACAAATTGCATTTCAAACGTTATTTTGCTTCCTCGAGGCGTAACTTGGTGGAAAACCATAACATGCAGCATAAAACAAATAAATCCGTATGTTCAGATGAGCAGATCTGTCTTTTGCATCCAGGGCAGCCTTGTTGCTATTTCTAATAGATAAGACATGCAAGAGCCTGCCTGAAGGACCTAAGCTCTGCTCTAAGTATAAAATCCACAATTTCAGTGAATTTTGAATGAGAAAGTTGGTTTTCCCATCTCTCGTGAGAGAACGCACTACCAAGAATTTTAAAATCCTTGCACAGTAAAAAAATGAAGCTGCAGGCGTAAAAAAATACAATCCTTGAACACCTCCTATCTCCAGTTACACGAGAATAAGAGGTGGGTGGTTTTACCTTCCACTTAACATGATGGTATGTGTTAATTGAACCAAAGCACTCTATTTCACAAAAGGCTTTTGTAGCAAAGCCTGCTTAAGCATTTCAGCCTGGCCTCTATTTTCCTCTGAACAGCTTTCCTGTAACTTTCAGGGCAAGTCTGGAGCATAAGGAACACATGGAACATGGGAAGACTTGAGGTTCGTTTATGCAGCACTTAGAACCTTATCTGCCATGTGATCTGTAATACATTTTCCCTCTCACACCATGTAGAGGAGATGGCTTGATAGCTTATCCCAGCTCTGCAGATGGGGAAGTCAAGCCTAGAAAATTACTTGCCAAAAGCCAGACAGAAAATCTATGGCTTAACAAAGAAATTCAGTGTAGGTCTCCTCCTGACGCTGTAAAACTGTCCTTCTGCCTTCAGGACCACACTTTGGCAAGTCAGATGTCTAAAAAAAAAAAATCTCCCTTAGGACAGCTATGCCTTACAAAGCCCTTAATTTGTCCAGACACACAAGAGCTAGAAAGCTACCCTGCTTAACCAGATGTAAAAAATAAATAAATCAATCACCACAACCAACACTATCTGATGGAAACCAATTCACTCCCATCTACAATAAAAACCCAGGGCTAAAAAGACAGCTCCCTCCACATAAAGACCTGCTATCTAGAAAAACAGCTATGGCTAAAAGAAACCAGCCAGGTGCCTCAACAAGATAAACAAGGGACAATTAGAGCCGGCCTGTTCCCACACCCTGCCCTAGTCAGAGCTCACATGCGCCAACCTTGCTATTAAATATTTGCCAGATACCAATGGTGTGCCTTATAAACAGGCAGGCATCCTCCTCAGCCAGGGCTCTGGGTCAGGCACACACCGGAGGTGCCGTGATTGCCTGGGAGGAGCCGTCAGGAGTTTTGGTTTCTTTTGTGCTGGTGGATGGCACAAAGCCTCACACTCTCCCCAAGGCTGGGCATGTTTGCCCTGCTCCCACTCGAGGCACATTGCTGGGTCCTTCCTTTCCCACGCTGCAGAGGAGGAAGCGCCCTGGGCAGCAGGTCAGAGGCAGCAGACGCGGTGCCACGGCCAATAAAACTGGCTTCGGCAGCAATGTTTCACCTCACCTTTCCCAAGGAGTTCACATTCCTGTCCAACTCTCCACCACTCCCTTTGTTTTTTGAGTCTCTTTCCCTGCAAGAAAGGGAGGCGTGAGTGAGAGGGCAGAGTGGAGTGCTCGGACACAAAGCCAAAATAGGGGGTGATTAAAGGCCAGTGCTGCCCACCCCACCTCCCCATTGCACAAGGCAGCAGCACAGAGCAGCAGCAGGTCTTGGCTCCCTGACACATGCCCAGGGTGTTCAGCATCTCTGCACTGGGGGCATGGTGCCATCCTTTCTCCCTGTCTAATATCCGGCTCTCTCCATCCTAAGAAACACCTCTATGAAAACAAGAAATTAATCTGTGTAAGTTTTCACTCTGCATTTGCTCCTCACCCTCTGTGGTGAGTCCCCACCATGTGATGAGCTGGAGAGAGCTACTGGCTTCTCAGGTTTGCTGAAGAACTATGAACTAGTCTGGCTGGCAGGAACAACAATTTTATAGCACAGAGCCTCCTGAGAGTTGGCTCCCTGCTATGGGAGGAGAGGACAAGCTGTGGGTGGACAGGGCTGCCACTGGAGCCAGCAGGCAGCTGATACTCACAGCAGCCTTTGGCACATCATGCATTTGTTGAGGTCTCCTTTGTTATTTGGGCTGCTGAAGGGCTCCTTGGTGGTGGGACAGGAAAACTTCCCACTGCGCAGAAGTGACCAAATTTTCCTGCATTCGTTCTGCAAAGCACAGAGGAGGGCAGTGAGTGGAGGCTTCCATGAAGATCCTGAGAACTGTTTGTTCACACTGAATCTTTCCTGGGTGTGCTGCAGCTCTCAACAGTTTGCTCACACAAGCCACACTCCTCCTGCCCATCCCTGGCCACACACCACACGTGGCACAGGCTGTACCCAAAGCCCTGCTCGTGGCTCCCGAGGCAGAAAAAAAAACCTGAGAAAGTTCCAAACCCATTGCAAGAACCATTAATCACGGGGAAAGGAATATATATTTAAGGAGCACATTTAATTTACATCCAGCTGCAAATTGCTACCCGCTACAGCAGAGGACTGCACGTTATAAAGTTAGCCAAGAGCAGAAAATACAGCCCTAGAAATGCCAGAGGGATGAAAGAGGAACGAACGGGCCAGAGAGACTGAAGAGTAATTCACGTGCAAGACAAGCACAGAAAAGCACAGCCCTCTCAGGAAGCAGAGCAGCGATTTTGTGCAATGTTGCAGCAGCCCATTGCCTCTTCTGCCGGGTAACTGAGATGCAGACCAGGGAGAAGCAATGAACCGTTCAGTTATTTTTGGCTACTGTGTTTCCCGAAAGGATCTTTACCAGGGAGACAAGCTTGCTTGATTAAAACATGAATGGAACTGACTTCTCAGCCATTGAATCAAATTATTTTCTGAGGCTCAAAGGACTTGCCTTAATTCTTTTAATTATGAAACTCAGGAATTATCAGAAGCAGGGGTTTCTGCTGGATCAGAAGCTATATTCTGAAATATCATTAAAAATATAATTCATGCCATTTCTAACATCATTTCATGAGATTTCCAGCCCAGAGCTGTTTGGATATGTTCTCAGCATCATGCACCAAACACACACTGTCAGCTGGAGCCATTGCTGTATTACCCAAGTATTGTCTCTAAATATGGAGAGATTCACTGCTTTTTCTACCACTGAAAAAGCACTATAACATCTAAGTATAGTGCATCTAAATGGACTTTGCTCAGAGCATGCATTAAGCAGTGTAAGTTGGCAAAACAAAAGGAGAATCAGAATAGAAAAGGTTGGACTCGCCTTAATCGAAGCTTGACTGGCAACATCTGCGACAGAAAAACCAACAATGAATCCACACAAAAATCTTTGAAGGGGAATTTTAAAGCAAAAGCATTTAATTAAAATACTTGATGCAGTTTCCTAATCCACCCAAATACCTCTTGATAAAAGCTAATCCAATGCATTATTTCACACTGATAGAAAGTCTCTAATGCCCAGCCCTTTCTGGAACATTGCACTTTTTGTCATTCAAATGCAAAATCGCATCCATTTTTTTTAATGTCTTTGTGCCCTCCTTTACTGTGTGACTCTTCTCAGGCTTAAAACCCAAGCTCCAAGGATGTTTCACTAACTGTTTCTCCATTATTCCACACCCCTGCTTTGGTAGTTGCATCAAACTCACACAAATATTTTTGGCATTCTTCACCATCACTTAAAATTGGGATACCAGAGCTAGGGCATATCATTGTTATTTGTCCAAAATGACAAATTCCTTTTCAAGGCCCATTCCATTTGCAGTACTTCACACAAATTACCAAATTAATAATGAGTCAGCAGGTGAGTAGCTGATACCTATTTCTTTTTACTAAGCCACTTAGAGCTGGTATAATATGTTTCATCCTCTTTTGCATCATCAGTGGCATTGCAAGGAACCATCAAGAAATCTTCCATTAGCTCTTTTACAATAGAAACAGGCAGGAAATTGAAAAGCCATTGCATCAAACCTAACTCCTGCTGAAATCTATTGTAGCCAAATTACTGCAGCCACGTGAAAATGCCTTCCATAGCAAGTGTTGACAAGACATCACAATTTCTCTGAATTTAGCAAAAATTGTATTACATTTTTGTTCAAAGTTGGGCTTTTTATGGAAGAATTCAGTCTGGCTGGAAATTGATATTCCTCCACTTAGACAAATGGGGGTTTGGCTATTTTGCTTGCTCTTAAACTGTTAATACCATTAAAAATAATGCTTTACCTACCAATAAAACTTTACTATTTCCACATAAAAGACAAAGAGTAGTTAATGAGACATGTTATACCAAACCAATACATGTAGTACAGCCAAAGAAATGGTGGCCTTCTGCTATACCACTATGCTTTTTAAAAGACAAGGGCTCTCTAATCCTCTCTCTCTGTCTTTATGGGCACTCCCAGGCTGCATCCACTGCCAGTCCCAAATTCCAGCACAGAGAACATCACAAGTTACTGACCTGAGAAGAAGCAGAAAAATGCCAGAGCAAGGACCACCGAGGCACCTTCTATTTTCATGGTGAGGGTGGTGGCAGCTGCTTGCCTACGTTGACTCTACGAGAGCATTGCTCAATGGAACCCAAAGAAAGGGCTCAGGGCTGATCACATATATATAGATGACCAGGTTCTCCGCCTTCCCTATGTCATAACCTTCCCAAGAACCATCATTAGCCGCAAAAACCGGTTTGTTGACACTGCTCTAAGTTCTAATGATCCCATTAACACAATTAATTTCCATAAGGATGGGACATATTTGAGTCACTCCCTCCATTTTGTCAAGGTAAGAAAATTATAAATAGATCATTTCAGATCCCCCACACAGCCAGAGGGATTCTTGTTGTCTTCAGGGTGGTTCATAAGACAGCGGGACTCCACTCACCACACCACAAATAGCCTTTCATACCTCAAGAAAATAGCTGAAAGGGTTTTATTTTAATAACTTGGCTGCAGAAGTGACAACAGGAAGGCCAGATCACTCAAACCTCTGGAAGTCAGTCTGCTTTTATTAAAGCACCTCAGTATGAACCTAAAGAGTAGACATTCAGGAAAGGCTGAAAAACATGAAGTTTGGGGCTTTGTTGAAATTCTTTGGGTTTGATGCTACAGTTCATGTAGCAGCTGTGTTAATGATAAACCATACTGCCAAAGCCTCATCCTTTCCCAGTTTCTTCCTGTTGCTTTCAGAAAAAAAAAATGCAATGTTATTAGTGAAAACCTTTTCTGAGCCCAGGTGGGACCTGGCAGACCATTACAGATGCTGCTCTTTGAGGTGTGCTGTTATTGATGCTAAAGGGTCCAGCCAAGCAGCCCTGCTCTGGTCTTTCCCAAAGAAAAGATAAGATGAAAGTAATCATCCTGTGCAGAGTTTCTCAGGAGTCTCGAGAGAGGAAAATAAAGATGACATCAAAGTTTTGGAATGTGATTTACGTGGGAAGAAGCTATGTGCCTTGTCTCCAGTGAAAAGAGAAGAATTTGGAGAGAAAAGCCATTTGCAAGGTTTGAAAGGGGTGGATAAATGAGTCAGTCAGGCAAACCAGAGCAATGAGGGGCTCGAGCACAGGCTGTGGCTGTGCAGAGAGGCAGAGCAGCACCATCTGAGGAAGAAAACATACTTCTGCATGACATATGTGCCTGGCCAGACAGGCCAACAGAGCTCAGTATAAATCCTTGTTATAAATTGCTGCCACACGTTTCTCAGATCACAACAGTTGTTTGTGTTCACAACTGGAGCCAAAGCCAAGCCAGCACAGCCCTAATTTGGAGAGTGGTCATCCCCAACATTTCTTTTCAACTCAAAACAAAATCATGTGCAGGTTTACCGTGGAGATTTGCAGTGCAGTAGCAAACTGCCCAAGGTCATGCAGATGGTTCATGGCAGATCTGAGGAGCTGTGCATTGTCCTGAATCATGGGATAATTTCTGTATGCGTATTTGGGCGTGGAATTGGAGGGGAGGCCAAGAGGAAGAGAGGAAAACTAAGCTGACAGAGCATGTGTCAGTAAATCCTTGGGAGAATTGCAAGAGAAAAAGCCAAAAAAATAATGTATCTGGTTGTTTAAAAGTGCTTAGAGCTTGGAAGTCTATTTGAAGGACAAAAGCAAAAGATGTTATTTGTTACTGAAGTGTCTGTCCATGAGTCAGCCATGAGGTGGGAGGGTTTGGGAAGGGGAAGTGCATTTTTTAAAACGGTTTTGTTTTTGAAGTTTTCTTTTTCTCCAAAAGCTCTATTCCTACAGAGAAATGAAACAATTCCCTGATTTTAGGCAGCTGGCTGACTGCCCTGTTCCTGAAGGAAGCACACTGGGTGCCAGATCAGGTCAGACTGGCCAGGTGAGAGCAGCTCCCAGCCTGGCAGCACAGGGTGACAAGGAAAAGAAGAGGGAGAGACAGGTCCTGACCCCACAGTGGCCCTGTGACCACCCTATCTCTCCATACTCCCACCACTGCAGCCCCCTGACCACCAAATACCCACACCAAATGTGGGAGAAGGTCAGGATGGCCCAAACACACCTTGATACCAAAACCAGATCCATGCTCAGTAACAAAACCCTAGAGGGAAAAAAAAAAAAAAGAATTCACAGCTTAATTACTACTGCATAACTACAATCTCCTAAAAAAAACCCCAGCAATGGTATGAAATGTGAAGGGATGGAGAAAACCCAGCAAAGCCATATGGTTTGGAGGATTTGCTTGTGTGTGCTTGAGTTACACAAACCTGGGCACAATGAGGGATGACAGCAGGAGTGCATTAAGCATAAACCTTGCCTGACTCACTTGATTGCCTGTATTGATCGATTTACCCTGTATTGATCCATCTACACCATGAAGTCTCAATCCTGCACTGGAATCCAGACAGCCCATTAATTTCCATAGGAGCTCATATCTGAAGATTGGATCTGGAAGAGAGATGATCCTGATGCTTTATCAATATATTTTTAGCACAGCACCTGGCTAATCTTAATTTAAAAATATATGCCAAACAGCTGGAGAGCAAAATGCCACTGAGAAAAGCAGCCAAGGGCAAGAAGAGATATTGCAAAGACTCTTTTGTTCACATCTCAGTTAAAAACTTGGAAAAGTAAACAGCATGTAATGATGCTGTGCCTGGTAGGACAGCTCTCATGGGGTCTATTTTTCACCACATTCTGCTTTGAAAACAGCAATCGGGATAAAAATAATCACAAAGGAGTAACTCGGAAAATGCAGGAGAAAATAGAAGCATAACATGAAATTTAGGGAACCCCTAGGCAGCTGAAAATCCAAAAGGCTTGGACAAAATCCTGCAGCCCCCAAGCTGGGCAGGACACAGTCACAGGGGCCATTCACCTCTTCCCTCTCCAGGGCCCCAAGGAGAATGGGAAGGGAATCCAATAAGCAGCCAAATGATTCATACCCCAATTAGTGGTGAACATCACACTCCTTTTCCTATGGCCATTCTCACCTTTTCTGGTGTTCCCATATTTCATTCCTTCACAGCCTGTGCCTGCAGAGAGATATAGCTATAGAGAGAGAAAAATAATTGATATGCCTTGTCCACTCAGGAAGTTGTTTTTCTCCCCATTAATGACATGGCACTGTTTTGCAGACAGGATCACCTCCTTCCTAATGGGCTTAGCATCACTTAAGGATATTTTTACCAGGGAAAAGCCTCCTGGCAGCATAATTGGTTGGGATGGGGATGGTGGGGGTGTTGTTTGGTTTGGGGTTTTTTAGGGTGTTCTGTTTTGGTTTGGGATTATTTTTTCGAAGGCGGTGGAAAGATGTTTGATTAGGGATTTTCTTGGTTGGTTGGGTTTGTGGGTTTTTTAAACCATCTGTGCTGTGGTAGCTCTCCACTGTTTGAATGTCAGCCTCCAGCCCAAGCAGCTCTGAAAGTGCCCTCAGTGCTTGAGGATATGAGCTGTGTTGTCCCATTCTCACCCCAGAGCAAGGCAGTGTTTTGGGGTCAGCTCTCCAAAGCCACCACACAGTGGGACTAAAAAGGCCTGATAAGGATCTGCAGCCCATGTTTCATCCATTTTGTCCCTGGCAGCAGTGCCAGTCTCTTTTACAGCACTCTCTGCCCTCATAAAATTCCAGACATGCCTATATGCACACCAAAGTGATCCTTTTCTATCCTGATTGACACACTTTATACCTCCCAACGTCTCTTCTTCTGAGGAACCCCATCAGCAACACTACTCAACACAGAATTTCTGGAAAATATTGAAGCTTCTTTCTTTTCCAACCAACCACTATGTCCCTCTCCAACCCAGAGATCCTCAGGGAGAAATGGGAAGAGAAAGAGTTTTTTGGCATATTTAACAAAGGAAGCAGAGGGTAAATGGTGTTTTGTTTCACAGGCAAAGCTGAATCCGGAATGCTCAATTTCAGCATTTTCAGGAGTTCACAGAATCACAGAATGGTTTGGGTTGGAAGGGACCTTAAAACTCATCTCATTGCAATTGCCATGGGCAGGGACACCTTCCACTATCCCAGGTTGCTCCAAGCCCTGTCCAACCTGGCCTTGGACACTTCAGGGATCCAGGGGCAGCCACAGCTTCTCTGGGCACCCTGTGCCAGGGGCTCCCCACACTCACAGGAAAGAATTTCTTCCTAACATCCAACCTAAACCTACCCTCTTATACCTCCACAAAGTGAGGCATTCCCAAAAAGAGGGATTTCAGAGATGCTCACCCATTTTTAATCAATCTCTCAGCATTATGAACACTTCAAATTCAGAGCAAACAGCCCTTTGCAACTCATTCTGGGTTCATCTGCAGCTGCCAAATAGGAAATACCAAGAGCAGATTGTTGTGCTGCCCCAGACACTGACACCAACTTTTTGGGCTGCATCTGCTGAAATGCTACCCACTCAGAAAGTCTGTCCTGCACATCTTTCCTCAGAAAAGGACTCTCCTCTGCTGGCAATCACTGTGTCAGGGGGGTTTGCTCTCCAAGATGCCCAGTTATGCACCCAGCCTGGGCTAGACTCCTGCAAGAGGAGCTACAAGTCTCACCCGTCTCAGCAGAGTCTGGAAGGTACCTCAACCACCCATCCCACCCAAGAACAAGGTTTATGATGCTGGACAAAGTTCTGCCTGCCCTTCTGAGGCCAAAATCCATGTGCTGCCCAGATCTCCAGGGAAACAAGTCTTGGTCATCCTGAAATCCCATTGTCACTGCAGGTACCACCACAGTCCCTTCTCTTCAGCCAGGACAAGCTTCCTGAGCCCCAAGCAGAGCTCCAGCAGTCTGACAGTGCAAAGTCCTTCCCCAGAGGCTGCTCAGCTCCCAGCATGGAGTTCACAACCCCTGGCTGGTCACAACCCCTGGCTGCATCCCTGAAAATGCTGCCAGTGTTAACTCCCAACATCCTGGAGCACTACTCCCTCTCTGGCAGCTCACCAAGGAGGTGGAATTGCTTGAGGCCAGGACAGGAATAATGAGAATTTCCCAATTTCATCCACATCTGAGAATGAGGTGCACAGTGAATGCTGTGCATCCATGAAGCCTCAGTAAAAAGCTTTTCAGAAACATGTCCAGAGCACAGCAAGCCCTTGCTGAAGACCAAAATGCACTCAAAAAGGAAAACTAAAAAGAAAATAATAAAATTTAAAAAAAAAAAGTCTGTGTCAAGTGAACTTACTCTATCAAAAGGAGACAAAGGGGATGAACTTAATTTGGAATAATTGCTTTTCAAATCTCTGTGCACTGAGAGCATTTAAGAATATCCCTAAATCCAGCATCTGCTGCAACCTCCTCTGGACCCAGCGTCTCATGAGTCACACCCTTCCCTGTCACCAGGTTTCCTTTCCCAACCAAATCCACCTTTTTGGCTCTGATCTGAAAGTCACAAAAAGCATCTTGGGTAATGGACTGACCACATGCCATTTGTACATCCTCCAGCATTGACAGCTCCTGGCTCTCCTTGTCACACCTGCAATGCCATGGCAGCAATTTCCAACCCCCTGTGCTTGAACCAGAGCATGACCCTCATCCTTGCAACGCTTCCCAGGCCATGAGCCACCATGACATGTGGCTGACTGGCCTGGACAGGCCTTTGCCACTGCTGATTTGGCTTGACAGTGCCAGGGAGGAGGGGGAAATGAATCAGGAAGTGAGCAACAGTGAGAGGTGTAGGTCCAAAAGGCAGGGATGAGGCCAACTTCGGAAGATCACAATAATAGCATGTAACACATGCCATCTTCAAAGGACTAATGAATCCCTACAGGGTTCCCCTATTATTATTTGCATTTCACAGATGGATACATTAAGATGCAGAAGGCTGCATTATCCTCTGGGTCACACCTAATTCAGTCTATTCATCCCTGGTCTTATACTGGAGCTCATCCCCGTGGTGAGAGATCCTCCCACAAGGCAAAACAACTCTGCTATCTCCCAGGCAAGCCTGGTTCAGGAATCACTGCTGTGCCTGGGGTCTGATTTGCACAGCACACCAGACTGACTGGTCCTATTGATCTCTCCTGACCTTGAAAACTGATTAACTTATCAATTCCCCTTCCCTCCAATCAGGCTGAGGAGTACAAGCAGCTTTGGCTCAAAGCTGGATTGAATTTTTTTAAATGTACTTTTCTTCTAGATGTGAAATATAAGACAGAGGAACTCAGAGGAGAGATGCATCTGAGTGTTTAACACACAGCCCAGTTTCATTCCACCCCTCAGTCTCAGCCTGGCTGTGGAAAGGACCCACCTTCCAGCCAGGAGCTTCCCTGCAGCTCAACAACTTTTGTTCACAGAAGAATAAAGCCACCCTGGGAAACTGCACTCGCTGGGAGAGCAAAGCTGCTCCCCAAGCTGTAACTGATGCCATGTGGGGCTGGGGATGCTGGAACTGCTCTCTGCATTCAGAGGGAGATCCAGCATGGAAGCAACAGGCTCTCCCTGCCGACTCTGAGGAAGCAGCTGCCATTCCTACTGTCAACACTCTCCTGGGCGGTTTGTGCTCATTGAAAATCACGAGGCTGGAGATGGCAGGAGCTGGGTTTTGATCTACAAGGCCTCAGCAAGGAACATCTGCACGCTGAAAGGACTTCCCATGGCAAAGCACCACGACATCCCCTGGAGCTGCCAAGTGCTTGGAGCCTCTGAAGGCCACCAAGATCTGTGCTTTGATAGTCCTGCCCAGAGCCAGCTGGTTTCACCTCCCTTAACAGTATTTGTAGCTTAGATAAGGGTAATCAAAATCTCATCATTCAGGGTGTAAACTGATCGCCTGCAGGGGTTAGAAAGGAGTTTTACTTCGGGTGTAGCGTTGCACAACTGCCAGGATTCACTGTGGGTATTCTCCAGCCTCTGCTGAGCACCAGCCATGGACCACAGCAAAAATCAGAGCCCAGCACACCGGCTGAAAAGCCAGAGTCGTCATGCAGAACAACACAGCCCTATTGTTTGGGAACAAAGTAGAAATTTTTCTGACTCTGGTTTCAACTCACACATGGAAATGAAAGACAATGACTGTCACTGGGCTACTGAGACAGCAGAATTTCAAAAGAGGAAGAAAAGCCTGTCCTGAGATCATTTTCCTGTGGACAGTGAGAGGAGTGCCTGGAGAGCACTGAGGATTGCACTGTGTCACTCTGCCCCATCCTGTGCAGCCACTGGAGCCTGTAAGTGCTGCTCCAGTGAGTGGTACAAACAACCTGCCCCTCTCAGGGAGAACTGAGCCCTTCCAGACCCCCAACAACCCTCATGCCCACCCACCCCCACCTGAACAGCAAGCCACAAGAACACAGTGTTTTTCCCTCGGCAAAATTATTATTTATGTTTTATCGGCCGCAGAGGCTCTGTGGTGCCAGAATTGGCCGAGGGGTGTGGTGGCCTGAGTGCTAGTAGCCATGGCTGCAGTGACAGCAGGAGGCCAAAAACATGCCCCGTGTGGGTGGTGGTTGCTCTCAGATTAAAGTATCACCACACCCCGCTCTCCTAATTGCGCTGTGAAACTCTGATCTCTGCCCAATCCCACGGCCAGCCCATGGCAGGTGCCTTGAGCCACTCGTGGGATCTCCCAAAGCTCCAGATGCTCTTCCAGAAGAGCCCACAGCAAGGTTAGAGCCCAAATTTCCCTGCCCTGTAGAAGGCAACTGAGAATAAGGTATTTCCATCTCTACATGATAGAAAACCACAGTGTCATTACTTGAGGCATCTGCTGCCATGGATTATGACTGGAACTGCCAGCCAAGAGGGAGAGTTTCCAAAGAAAACTCAACTTTTCACCAAAAAAAAAGCAACTATGACTGAAAGTTGAATGTGTTTGCATGAGAACTATGGATTTTCCATACATTAGATTTTCTAGTACCTAAAGGGGAGCTGCAAGAAAGCTGGAGAGAGACCTTTTACAAGGGCATGCAGTGATAGGACAAAGGAGGAATAGCTTTAAACTGAAAGAGGGTAGGTTTAGGTTAGATATTAGGAAGAAATTGTTCACTGTAAGAGTGGCAAGACACTGGCACAGGTTTGTCAGAGAAGCTGTGGCTGCCTCATCCCTGGAAGAGTCCAAGGCCAGGATGGAAGAGGCTTGGAGAAACGTGGGATAGTGGAAGGTGTCCCTGCCCATGGCAGAGGGTGAAACTGGATTATATTTAAAGTCCCTTCCAACTCAAACATTCTATGACCTTCTCTTTCTCCTCCCATATCACCCAAATTTACAGGAGAACACAGAATTAACAGTTCTAAACTAAATAGTTGCATTTGGTCCAAACACCTTATTTTTAATTTGAAAGCTGCAGAATGTGTTCAAGGCACCCAAAACCATCACTTTTCAGTCTGCACAACCTTTCCACAGTGTGCTGGTGATGCAGCAGTACCTGGGAAAGAGGAAAGCTGCTCCCTTACACAAGCCATAAAAAGCTTTAAACATATTTTTTTGTGAAAGGGAGGCATTTTGCCAAACAGCAGCAGTACATTCAATAGCATCACTCTGGCTGCTGAAGCAATAGTTCAGCCTTATCAAAGATAATGGCACAGCCCTTGATGCTGCAGAGAGAAATCACCAGAAATGCGTCAGTGTTTTGGGGAATCGCTTGAGGTCTAATGCACTGAAAGAAAGCATCTCCATTCAGTCCTCACTCGCACAGAAAAATCCAGGTTTCATGCAAACAGGAGCCTGGAGTCTGCTCCTGTGTGCTGTGGTCAAACACTCCAGAGGACGTGTCTGCAGTCACAAATTCCTGCAGGTTTGTACCTGATTTTCAGCTGGTACACTCACTAGTGAACTAATAATCCCTGTGCTCAGCAGGGAGTGTTTGCCAGGCCCTTTCTGGCAGCAGCACAAGGGCACCATGACAGATTCCAGCCAGGACAGCTTCCCCTGCACACAAACACCACACTTGTGACACAGAGTTCTTATCCCTGCAGCAGGAATGTGCTCACCCTGGGAAGTCCCAAAGTTTACCTCATTGCATTTAGCTACCTGGCACTTTTTGCTCATATTTAAAAACAATATCCCTCAACAGACTAGCCTGTGCACCCATATCCAACCCAATAAACATCCTATTTCCCACTGCAGCTGGATCACAGGGATAATGATGGAGATCAGCTAACAAATGCCTGATGACCACAGTGGGAATCAACATGTCCACCAGCAGTGATTGATTTGGAAATTGGCTACCAGGAGTGACATGTGGCAGGCAACAGCATCCCAGATCTGAAACAAGGACAGGAAAGATCTGAATCAGAGCTATTTAAATTTTTTTAAGGAACATCTAGATCATGGTCCAGCCCTTTACATCACCAGAGAGTGCCTGGCAGAGACGTCAAACCTATAAGACTTCAAATAAACAGCAGGATGCCCAGCTATTTTTGATGCTCACCTTGTCCAAAACCATCTGATGTTTTGGCTGAACGTGCTCCAGGTGTTTGCCCATGATGGCACAAGAACCACAAAATTATCTTTCCTGGTGGACCACTGGGATCTGCCAGTCTGTGTTCCCTTCCAGGACTGGGATTGCATTCACCCTTTGTTTCCCAACTGAAAATAAAGCTATAATCCAACATTCCAGCTGCAGGAACAGAGCCTTCTGAATAGGATTCAGTAAATTTGCATAAAGCTTGTATTTGCAGCTTTTCAGAGAGCTGATCATGGAGCTGTTGCACGTGAGCACATCTGTACAAATGCGAGCACACTCCACATAGAATATGAACCAAAAAAAAAAAGAAAAGAGACCTCCCCTTTGCAGCACTGAGCTGGTGACAGACAGCCGTGGGGATGGAGAGCAGAGCCTGAGCTGCTGCCTCAGGAATCCCCCCCTTCATTTCCACAAGTCTCTGCTTTTAGACTTGTGTCTAAAAGGTATGCTCCTGCATTTGCAGAGCCCTTTTCTTAATCTCTTCTATGTTCACCTGATCCCTGCTGCTGCCTGTCCAACCATCAGCTGCCTTCCCTGCAGAGGTTCACCCTTGGGTGAGTTATTGCCTGTCCAGGTCTGTCCTTCCACCACTGGCCAAGGATCAGACACAGCAAACACCACTCAGTGCCCAAATGCTATTTTTGTCTTGCATTCATCATGTAGTCCACATGCTGTTGGCTGAAGTGCTGACTTTAGGGGACACACTTTGGCTTGCCAAGCACAGCTGGAGATGCCATGGAGCCTAATTCCAAAGGTGTAGGACAGAAACACCCGTGATTCACTCGGGCACCAGCACTGCGCTGCCTCCACAGAGCACAGAAGTGGAAAGGACCTCCTGGGTCATCAAGTTCATCTGCTTGTCATCACTGGTAACCACATCACTAGATCAATTAGGAGCTGTTTGATTGGCCTATCACAGCTAATGGGCTCCTCCATCTGGCAGAGGAATAACAGGATCCAGAGGTGATGCCAGGCTGGAAACGAGGGGTGACCATTTAACGGTGCCTGGCTCTGCCCAGGGCACCCCATGGCAGATTTTCAGTCTATTTTCAGTCTGGCCTGAATGTTGTGTCAGGGCCATTTTATCCAGTGGCTCTCTGCTCCAAAACTGAGTCTGGGAATCTCTGGCCAACATTTCCATTGTTCGTGAGCAGCAACAAAGAAAAGCAGTTTCCATCATCTGTCTAATAATATAGTTACTGAAGTTTGGTTGGGTTTTGGTTTGTTATTTTTTAAGGAATTGCACCTTCCCTGGGAAACACCAAAGGAATTGACAAGCTGAAAGAGAAGGTTAAAAAAAAAAAAATAAAGCAAAACCACTGCTCTGAGCAAAACAAGAACTAATTCTAAAGAATCCTCTCCCTGCAGCTTTAAAACCCACACAAAGCACTATGCCCATCACCAGGTTTACAAAAGCAAGGAGTTAAATGGAATTTATTATTTGTTTTCAAGGTATGGCATCAAATAATAAATCCCAAAAAATCATATCCATGTGCCCTTGGCTTTTTCCCACATGCTTTTGAAGATGCCCTCTTAGAGATTAGACTGACATCTAAGATAATTAGCTTATCTTCAGGCTGGGGATTTAATTAATAACAAACAAATAATAAGTCTCTCATATTTAGTAAAAAGCCTGGGTAACCTCTGTTCTAATATTTTCTCCTAAGCGAACATGTATACACTGCACCATGGTTATAGTGATGCTAAGATTCATTTTCTGTTCATTATCAGTTCCAGAAAAAAAATTATCAAGAAAAACCCAAGACTTGAGGGGAGTTTAAATTTTTTTTGCAGGCAAAATAAGATGTTTTGCTTCATTCTTGAGCTTTTCTAGATTCCATATTTCACATAAACCAAAAATACCTCACTTAAATGATGCAAATCACTGCAACAATGACTGCAAATCACTGCAACATCCCAGACATGCACAAAAATAAACACTTTCATTCCATGGGGCTACATTTCAGCCTTGTGTAGGATGCTTAGACTGTGATTTAGTGGAATTACCCAGAACTGACAGCACATTCTACACAAGGGATCCTGAATTTGTGTCAAGAATGTAATGGAGAGGATTTTGAATCCCTAACAGGACATGAATTCACCTTGCACTGAGCAATAGGACAAACGGGTAATTTCTGCTCAGAGAGGGGAAGACAACCCTGCAGCTTCTTGTTGGTTTGTGGAACCCCTCAAAATGCAACAGCCTTGAAAAGGTTCAAAAAGCATATAACAAACACAAGTCTAATTATTTACACATTATGGCACTATCCAAGGAATCATTTAGTCAGTCTTTCCCTATTTAGTGAGCATCCAAAGGCCTTTTCCAGGTGATCATCCCATTCAGTGCAATGGGAACAGACAACTGAGGACCAAAGCATCTGTTGTGTGCTGGATGCTGATGAGATGATCTCTCACCTCTCACTTCTCTGAGCTGGGGAACAACTCACAGTGAGGTCTGTAGGATCACCACCAATGCAGACTGGAGAGAACAATCTTGAGGGCAAGATCCAGCTAAAGGCCACAACAACTCAGTAAAATGCTCAGAAATACTTCCCCCAAGTGCCCTATAATGAAATCCAGGGTCACCCCAAGGTGCAGAGTGTGGTACCCGGAGGACAGGCTTGAATAGATAAGATCTATACACTAAAGATATGAATATTAAATCCAAATGAAAACAGACCAAGGCTGCTGGCACATAAAGAAGGTCTTTTAAACTAAATATTGGTGAAAAGCCAGCAGTTTGACAAGACACGTGGCTTGGGAAAATGCAGTCTCCACTGGAGAAGTCATGAAAATTTAGTATCCTTGAAGAAAAGGATAGGAAAGAAGCCAAAAACAGTCAGGGAGGAAACAGCAGCCTGCAGGGCCAGCTGACATCTCTGTCAGGCCTGCAGAGAGAGAACAGCACAGGACACCATGTGTGCCCTTCTATCCAGGCAAATCTAAAAATCCAGGTGAGTGAACAGCAGTGCCCTGGTTTCTGATGGGGCTATTAACATAACCAGCACCTGGGAAAGCTGGTGGGGGGAAGATAAGCAGCAGAACATGGTAATGAGGGGGTAGAAATCCAACAGGAATGAGAGTAGGCTGTGGAGGAGCTGAGCATCAAAGGAGCTGGGCATTAAGGCACACATTATGGAGAGATTATCAAAGAGCTCAACCAACATAACTGTATCAACAAGCACACCAGGATTGCAGTCCCATGCCCAGACGTTATTGTGTTAGAGTTTTTCCATCCTCCACCCACCCAGAACAGGGCAACAACAGCAAAACCTTGAGGGAGACGAGCGAGGCTGTGATGGATATAAACAGAGACAAACACAAACAGGAGATGTCCATCTCCCTGTACAGATGGGATCACTGACAGCAGGGAACATGTCTGCATTGAAAATGGAAAGTTACTGCTCCCTCCAGCAGTAATTTATGACCTCTGACACAAGAGCCTCTTCAGCACATCCTGAGCAGCACCCAGGAACCAGCGGATTTGATTTCAAGTGTATGGCCAGGGGCTCTTTGGACATTAAAACTGACAAATCTTGAGGGCAGCCTTGCAAACCTGCTACTGTAAGTTTAGCTGGAAGAGGGAACTGCCTATATACACATGCACTTGCTCAAAGAAAATTAAATAGGAAAAGCCCCTAAGGAAAAAGACACCCAGGAGGTGGGAAGACCATTTGAAGAAGTCATTAGAGTAAAAGTGAATTGCTTAAGGAAAAAAAATATCAGAATAAAAGTTAGTGTGCCTAAAGTGAGACAATTAACAGTAAAATGAGACTAAGGAGAAGCACTGTCCAAATAGTGAAAATGTAAAAACCGAGACTAAAATCTAAAGTCTGCAACTGTGCCAAAATACTCTGAAGACTGAGAAGAATTTTCCAAGTCACAGCACTAATAACAAAACACATTGAGGAGTCCTTGATCACAGGGCTAAGGGAGCCTCCAAGGAAGATAACAGCAGAGTAGAAAAGTTAAATTAGCTTATTCACAATAAGCTGATAAATCCTGATAACACAGAGCCACAGCCAGGGATTAAATCCCCCCCTCAGCAGTACTGAAGGTGCTCAAATGTGCAATCACCCAGCTCAAGCTCCATAGTGCACTTTGGGGGAAAGGGAGGAAAGCTCACATAAACAGAGTGACAAAGCACACAGGGAAGTGACAGAGTGGGGAAGACTCATCACAGATTTTTGGGACACAAGTCCTGCCTCACCTGTCCATCCAAGTCCCCCAAAGTGTGGGCAAGCAATGGCACTGCTTGACACGATGAACTTCTCTTTCTAATGAGCCACTTACAAGAATGTAAGGTGCCATCAAGTAAAGGAACAGTTTCTTTGAGTTAAAAATGGTTAAAAATGGAAACAGTAATAAGAGGTCAGCTCTCCCAGTGGAGGTGAGACCCGCCAGGCATCTCTGCAGCTCAGCTTTTTATAAATGACTATGAAAAGGCAATTAGCAAAGAGACAAATTGAATGATTCAAGAGAGTTCAAAGCTTCAAGTCAACTGAGAGAAAACCACAAGTCACTCAGGACACAGTGGATGGACAAGAAGGTGGCAGAGAGATTTGAGTGTTGAAAACTGGCAAGAGAGGAGAAAAGCTTGCTGTGTTGTACCTGCACATTATAGCTCCACAGTAACCATCACTGTCAGGGGTGTATTAAGGATTTCTGTGGCTAAGGTCACAAATAAATGTCACATCATTCTGAGCAGCAATCAGGAAGGTTTAGCACCTGTTAGGAACTGTTAGGAAACATGGAGAGGATAAAACAAATTATTTCTATCATGCTGCCTTATGATTGCTGGGTCTGCCCAGCTGCACAGTTGTGGCACTGTGGCCTTCCTCCTCATCATCATCATCATAACAGGGATTTAGAGAGGCAGACAGGGCACAGGGAACACCTCTCCTGGCCACAGAGAGGAGCAGAAATGGGAAGAGCTTTTGTCTAAACTCACAGCAAGTCTCATGGTGGAAAACAGGCTATAGAGGGAATGTGGTCATGACAGTCCACAAAATAAGGAGGAACCCACAGAAAAAAAAGAGTCACTGCTGTTCAGGATTACTCACAGCACTAGAATTAAGGGATACTAAATAAACTACCATATAGTAGGTTTAAACAAACAAAGTGGAGTTTTGTTTTTTTTCCCCTCCCCATAAGATGTAATTGCATTGTGGAACTCATCGCCCCAGGATGTTGTGGATGCCAAACACATCAAGAGAGTCAAAAGTCAATTAAACAAATTCATGGACAGGTCCATCAGTGGCTATTAAATATGATGATGGAGATGCAGCCTCTGGCTGACAAGTCTCTAAACCACATGAAGTTTTATCACAAGAAGATTTACTTTGTGCTTGCCCTGTTTGTTCTCCTCAGCATCCACAGCCAATTGTGGAGCCAGGTACTGGCTTATCCCAAGCTTATTTCAGGTTATTCCAACCCGCTGTTGGCTCACAGTTGAAGTGAGTGTGCTCAGGTCTCAGCACATGCTAGCTCTGGTTCTGGTCTAGAGTTCTAGACTTCCTCTTTGTCCCTGTCCTGAAGTGACATTAATCTTTTGAACATAGGGTGGATCGCCAACATCTTAGGCTAAAATTTTGAGCTTTAAGCCTCAGGAGATTCCAAGGACATGAAATCCAAAATCACACCCAGATGTAAGCCCTTTGTTTGGATGTCATGATTTATGCCATGAGTGACACTTCCTCTTCTGTCTCCCTAACAATGACAAAACAAAGAGCTATAAACAAAACCTGACTCCAGATGTTCTTTTGCCCTCATTAGCGACCAGCTTGGCTAATACTATTTCATCAGCCCTTTGTTTCAGGGTGGCAAGCCAACATCAGCAACTCGAGGACACTTTGATGGGCTCCCCCCACTTGGGATGCGACAAATTCCCAGGACACTCCTGCCCAACACTCACTACAATAACAAGCACAGGGCTGAATTGCTGCCCTCGACAATGTTTGGTACGTGGAAAAACTTGTGCTTGCTAATTACCGCGATTGCTCCATAAAAATCCCCCTGGGGCAGCCGTGTGCAATCCTGGTGAGCCTCAGCCCTGCCCCTCGGCAGCAGCCCAGGTGGAGACAGCCTTTCCTCTTTGAAGAGCCTCCCCAGCACCCGAGGTGTCCCACCCACTCGCCAAATCTATTCCTAGACATATCAGCTCTGTTTATTGTCCACACCAACTCTTACACTGGTGCAAAAGTTGAGAATCAGTCAGGCTGGACACATAAATAGGCTGCAAAACAAAGACTTTTCCTCTTCCTTTGAAGCCTACTATCCATTATTTTTGATAAGAGGTGCAGCAGATTTATTTCTCTGGTTTGAGCATTCCTAAGCCTCTTTACTAAGCCTGGCAGCGAGAACCTCAAAGCAGATGCCAAACTCCACAATCTTTTTATGTGTGGTAGAAATAATCCCTTTGCCTGGTGCCTGGAAGAGCTGAACCCTGACATCCACAGGAGCTGCAGAAGGACCAGCACTCAGGAGCCAAAGCAGAGCCAGCAATGGTCTCTCCTCCCCACAAAACACCTTCTCTCTGCAGCCAACCAAAAACCACACACTTTGCTTTTGTCTGACCTCCAGCTTCATTCTTGCACCAAGGTTGGGAAGAAATCTCAGAGAGAATACTCAGATCTGACCCCAAAGCCCATCACAGCTCCCTGTGCCAGTTCTTCTAACAAATGATCCTTTACTCCTACTCCTCCTGCAGTTTCACATCTACCTTTAGATGCTTTGTGAATTGAAGAAGCTCAAAGAAGCCCATGCAGCAGGGCAGCCCAACTCCCAAAGCCACCCCAGCTCCCAGATTAACCCAGGCCAAGCTAACAAGGTCCTCTGGCTGGCTGGCTGCCTCGGACTGAGGAACTACATGAATCACCAAATCCCAATGCCAAATCCCCAGTAGCAGGGTAATTGCACATACTTTGAACCAGAGATCAAGCTCCAAGGGCAGGAGGAAGCTAATCATAAAAATAATAAATCAAGGGGAAATACTTGGCACTTCACTTTTTTTTTGGCAGGGAGGGGCTGATCAGCTTTTACTCTGGAGGAATAGGGCGTGAGAGAGAGAAGATTCACTTTCACTTGGCTCCTGGGATGTCCAAGGACTTTCACATCCCTGCACAGAGAACAGCTGCTGTATGTCTTTACATCTCACAATGATAGATTCCTCATTTAAAAATAAATCAGTGCAGCCTGGGATAGATGCCAGCACATTTCCCCCAATTTTCCCACATCCTACATTTTAAAGGCAGCTGATGAGCTCCATCCTTGCTAATCCCTCATCCTTCCTTTAATAACTCCCCATGTTCCCATTAAAACCAGTGCATTACCCTCCTCACCTTTAAATTTCCCCAGAGCTGTAGTTCCCTACTTTGGCTGCTCTTGTTCAGTTTTGCATCATATGGTGTTACTGCTTCAACATCCCCAGAAGTCTTTGAAGTTCCTTTGGTAACTTTTCTCCACAGGCAGCACCACTGAACCCTTTGTGCACCAGCTGTAAAAAAAAAACACCTCTACTGGATAAATCCATCTCCAAAATTACCACCTCATCAATCCCTTGTGAGAGTGTTTTAAAAGTTTAAAAAAGTGTTCAGGCACAGTTGGAAGCAACACTTACTCTCCACATATTGATCTTGACCTTCAGATTGATGTTTTTCCCCAAAACTTACAAAAGGGACCCAAGTTTGCAAACAAGGTGTCCAGGCACATCATGTTGTGCAACACAGAGGCTATCAAACCTGGGATCTCATTACACCCTCTGCCTCCCACTCTGGGTTGTGTTCCCTTGTTACATCTTGTTTCAAATTAGACTGAGAGCTCGTCACGCCAGCGGCTGTGGCTCCCTGTGGCACCACTGTAGCAAATAGGATTAATAAGCTAAGACTAAAGACAGCTCTCAAAAGTACAAAAAACCTGACAAGAAACAAAGGGATGTGGGAAAGTCTTGCCCCTGCCCTGAATAGAGAACTCTCAAGATGCTTGAATGACTTCGGGACATCTGTGAACTTTGCTTCTCCATCATGAGTTCTGTTTTTCACTTTTAACCCCAGTGCTCCACAAAATCTAAATGAAAAGATGCTTTGCATGGTCTGAGATTTTTTTTTTTATGTTCAATTTTATCAGCATAGCTCAAAGATTTAAGTAGCCTGTTCAAACTGGGTCATTTGTGTTGTATACAGCAGGGCACACTCAGCAAGCAGGGGATAAGGATTTTAGTGGCAAGAAAACAAGAAGCTTGTCCTTTGTCAGCAGGCTGCTCTGTCCTAGCCCAGCATCTCACACACTCCAAAGTGTGTTTTTGTCACGGTCTTCCTTCTGGTTGAGGGCTTCCCTTGGGAATTAAGCCACCTCTCCCACAATAACATCTGGCTGGGGAGGTGCTGCCTGTTTAGCTTCTCACCAAAATGCATCCAGAGCCCCCAATGCTGCCTTTCCATTAGGGCACATAAAGATGTGGCATTTGGGTATCTTGCCATCAATTCCCAGAAGCTTTACACCAACTGAACCACTTTTCCCATAGCCTGAAGAGGCTGACCTGGAGCAATGTCTGTTTTTATCAGCTAGGATACAGAGAAAGGAGAGACTGGCCACCAAACGAGCCAGTGGTTAAGGTAAGATGCTCTTTGCTTTCCCTGAAGCTGAAGCTGGGACACAGTTCACTGTCCCCATCATCTCTCCACACTCACCTGCTGAGCTCCATGATAATAGCACTGAGGTTTGGGAGAGCTCACAGTGCACTGTCATTTCACCTGGCTGCAGCTGAGAGTTTCATCCCTCTTCATTAGTCATGATTTCTGTAACAGGAAGTTATCAGAATTATAAGAATTACCAGGCCAAAAAGTACAATTCTAATAGTTCAGGTTGACAACAGCAGATCAGGTGTCACTGCTTCCCTGGAGGCCTTAATGCCTTTCTCCCCTCATCCATCCTCCCTGAGAGCATCGTCTCTGAAAACCCACCTCTCCCAGGACTAACACACTGATTTTGCTTCCACAGGACCTTCTGACACCAAAAGTAATGTCCAAATAGTGGTTGTGATGATTTTCTCTAAGTAGGCATAGTGGACCTGATTGATGGCAGCATCTCCTTGGACATCACTGCTGTCCCTGGCACCATGGACCTGCAGAGAAGGTGGCTCTGGGGATAGCACAGGGAACTCTCAGTGTCCACATTTACTCAGAAGAGAGCAGCACTGGAAAGAAGAGTTGTCATTCCATGGGAAATCCTCATTTTCAAACAAGATTAGTTTTGCTTTTAGTCATCCTCCGTCCAACCAATGCTCAGGACAAGAAGACTTGCAGGCAAAATACAACCTCCCTGTCTTACCCTTTGCTTGCAGCTGTTGTTACAAAAACCCACAAATGAGACCATATTTGCATGCCATTTAACTTGGCATGACAGTTTTCCTGCTGGAAGGAAAGCTTCCACAGGCTGGGTGGGGTAGGGCTGTCCAGGAACAAAACCCTTTTCTACAGAAAAGGAGGAAGAAGTTAGTTATGTCCCGCCTTGTCCCAGACCTTTGGAGTGGAGGCACTTATGGCAGCAGCAAACAAGTGCTCAGCAGCACTTCAGTGATGTGGTTTAAGCTGAAAAAAATCCCTTTCTTGAGCATGGAGCTAAGCAGGCCCCAGGCAGTAATGGGTACATGATGAATAATAAACCCAGCTGAAGCAAGATGCATGAGTCAACCCAGATGAAGAGTTCCTCTTGGTTCCTCCCTCCCCCCTGCCTTTGGCTGTTCCTTGGAAAACCCATATGCGTTATGAGGGTGTCCACAAAACAAACATTTGGCTGCTGTCTTGAAGAAACCTTGGAGAGCCCAAAACTGGCTGTGTGGGCTGAGTGCTCAGCGGGGTACAGTAACCAAAGCAAAAAGAAACCTCCTAAGGGGCTGTTAGAGTATTTGGGATGGGGGAAATGGAGCAGAAATCTGTGTAGAAAAGCTATTTACATCTGTTTGACCCTTGTAAAACAGGTCCCCAGGCTCTTCCCCACTCAGAGGCATTTGGATGACGAGGCTGCAGCAGCAGTTTGATCCTTCCCAGGAGAAAGGAATGGGGCAGAGCCACCACGGGTAACCACCAAGCACTCACATGCCACAGGCAGAGCGGTCCCACCTGCTCTGCCAGGCGGGAAGGGACCACGGGAGGCTCCCTGGAAGGATCAGGTGCTGCCTGCAGAGCTGCCTCTTGGCTCACAGTCCCAGGAGGAGCCAATGAAAGTGAAAGATACCTGCATCCTCCTCCGGACTCCACCTTGTCCCCCCAGCCTTCCCCGACAGGCAGCTCCTCCCTCGGAGGCTGTTCATCCCCTCCCACTCAAATCCCTTGATCTGCTTGCCAAAGCCCAGGCTGCTCCAGGAGGGTCTGGCTGCCCACAGGTTCCTGCAGGGCTGCAGCTCAGCTCTGGGTCTGTTCTTCCATTGCTTTGTTCCAAATGCCCATTGGAGACTCACAGCTTTACCCATCCCAGCATCACCTGCTGACCCCAAACCTTGGGAAAGCCAATCCCATGAGGTACAGACAAGGGGATCCCATGCAGTAAGTCTTTGCTGAAATTACTGTGGATGCACACAGCAATGTGCAAAGTGACCAACCCAAGCCAGGCACAGCTCCTGCTGCTGGTCTGGAGCCAGACTTACCCACAGCTCTCTGCTCACTCTGCCTCCACATTTGCCACCACCACAACCTTCCTCACCCCGAGGCCAGCACCACCTCCAGCTCTCCCTGAATCACGAGTGGCACCAAGCCAGAAGGAGTGTGGAGGTGGTCTGCTTGCTAGGGACCATGAACAGCAGAGAAATGGGATGACAGAGGCCTGACTGGCACAGTTCAGTGCCCAGCAGTCCCCCTGCAACTTTGTGCCATAGGAGGTACAGCACAGGGTCCACAAGAGGTGGCACTGACCCACCTGCACATGATCTGTCCTGCCAGAAGGGAAGTTTCAAGTCTGGTCTCATTCAGGACAGCACTGGGTGTGACAGCTCTGCTCTGCTGCTGCATTCTGTCTCTGCTTACACTGCAGGACAAACCTTGCTCTGTCCACTACTACAGGAAGAGAGAAAGTGGCTTTTGCCTCCTTCTTCCACTGTGGATGCCCTGCAGCACACAGACAATGCAGAGGACCTGTCTTGAGGGCTGACCCACAGACTCCAGAGGTGCTCTGCCCTAAACCCAGAGCTTTGGCCACCCCATGGAAGCTCTCCAGTCCCTAGAGATGGAACATCCATCCCACTGCGGCTGGGAATCCTCACCAGGCTCATCCCCATCAGACACCACGAGCAGCCAAGTGCACATTGCCTCCTCCTGGAGCCTGTTGAGCAAGCCCCAGTGGGTGGACACACACCCAGGCTAAACACAGCTCCAGCACAGCCACCCCCACCCGCCGTGGCTCAGACCCAGGTCACCAAACACATTCTTGCTTTGGGTGCGCTGGTTCTCATGCTCCTCCCCGGGAGAAGCCCGTCTTGCTCAACCCCACTCAACTCTGGTTTCCCCAGTGCTGAACCCGGAACCAGATTTCACTCATCACAAAACGTGCCAGCCCTTCTTGCCACACAGCTCTGTCCCAGGGCCTGGCAGGATGATGCTCCCAGCCAGAGCCATACCCTGCCCCATGTCCCTGGGAGCAGGGCTGCAGCATGGCCCAGGACTAATGGGAAGGGAGAGGTCTCTATTGCAATTGCCATTGTCCCTAATCTGTGGTTTTGACCAGATCAGACACTGAGATGCTTGACACCTGAAGGACAGGAGGTTAGAGGCTCCCAGTGCCTCCTCAGCACAGCCTTTACCTCCACATGACACATCAGACCTTTTGCAATCCAGGTTAGCACCAATCTGCCCTATTTCAACTTCAAAGCACTTCACAAACATTAACCAATTAATCCTCTCACTGCCCTCCGAAGGAGGTGAGCATCTTTATTTTTATCTGTTTCCCCATCAATGAGAAGGAGAGAGTTAAGTGCCTCTCCCAAGGCTGTCTGCACTTGACTCCCAGCCCCAGGCTGGGTCCATCAGAGGAAGGGACAGGTGCACCTCAGACACAGGAAATGCTGCAGGAATCACAGCACCTGAACCAAGCAACTTTGGTTTTCTCCATGTGCCATATGACTCGGCTCTTTGAGGTCTTTCTGTTCACCATCAGTCAGTGACCTGGAAGGAAAATGATCTGAGACAAGCAAGACAGAGGAGGCCATTGACACAGCAACCAGGATCAGCTGGAGAGCCAGGGGCACACACAAAGTGTTTTTAATAAGCCAGGAAAAGTCCTACATCTTGCAATAAAGAACAGAGCTCAGCATGGATGGTTTCAGAGTAAGGGGACAAACTTTGATGTGACCACAGGTAGACCGACAGCCAAAACATGACATGAGCTATTGGCAGTGCTTAGCTTCTGCTAAAAACTGGGGCAGAACATCCCAGCTCATTCTGCACTTTACATCATACTTATTTCCCCCAGCTCAGGCAAAGCTTGGCTTAGAGAACACTACAAACCTCTGAGGCATTAGCAAGGACAGGGAGTTGGAAAGGGAGCTGGCCTTCAACTAAGAAACTGCAGGAAATCAGCAGGTGTCACAGCAGCGTGGTGGCAGCTCACTCAGGAGGGGACACATGTCACTGGGGGTGATGCTCCCCCTCAGCCATCCTCTACATCCATCAGGATTCACTCGAACACTGCCAGCAGAGAGCACAGCACCCACATTCACCAGCTCCATCCTGTACCTCTGAGGGGTAAACAGCAAAAAAAAGAGTGTTTTATCACCTGGAATGACTATTTATTTGCTGAAGACATGAGCACTCCTCCCTCCCTCAGCTGGCAGGTGTGCTCAGGAGAGGGGAAGGAAACACCCTGACCCCAACAGCCCTGAGACAGGAGGCTGTGCAGAGGGAAAATGGGGTGCACAGGGGCTGCACACCAGAGCCCACCATCAGTGGTGGCTGAATTTACTATAACCTTTTCAGAAATGTCCCTGCTGGCTCGGGAGAAGGGCATGCCTGAGCCACAGGAGTGCTCCTGCTGCTCCTGTGACGCCGCGGGACAGGCCAGGCAAGGCTGGGATGTTGCTCCCAGCTCCCTTTCACTTCAGCAGCAATTTCTGTCCCCAGGGTTCCTCAGAGCACTGCAGTGAAAGTCTCTCTGCTTTTGCAACACCCCTGACCCAGGGTGGGACTCCTGCTCCTCCGGTGGCAGGGAAAACCCACAATTGCAGGATCTACAGGGAAGCACTGCTTCATTTTTCTCATCATTTCCAGCGGCTGTGGCTCAGCACTAACTGCTGACAATTACTCATTACCACACACCCCGAGGTTCCAAATTGCTCGCTAAACCTTGTGAAGATGTAGGAATCCCAAAGCCTTTTGGACGGAGAGGGGCAACCTTTAAACAAAGCTCTGCAATGCCAGATCAATAATGGAAAGAGCTGAAATCAGTCCAGCGTCTCGCCTAAGTGGCAGGAGAATTTCAGGCAGATGAAATGCAATTCTCTAACTGCAGTTATTAGAGGCAGCGGGGGTAGAAGCCTTGCTGGATCTGGAATAGAAGTACCATCCCGAGGGAAGGCTTTTCTTAGCATCAAGAATCACTATGTGTACTGTTTTAAACAGGTATTCAGAACATGCCTTGAATTTATTGCTAAGCACAGACCTCAAGCCACAGTAGCGCCTTAAAAAGGGATAATTTCCCACCTCTGCAGGGGTGTCACATCTACACCTCCAACAGAGGCTGCAAACGGGCCACAGGGAAGGGAAGCAGAGCTGGGCTGCCCCAGATCCTGCTCCCAGGAGTGCCCCAAGGAGCAGGGACAGCTCGGGGCTGGCTCACAGCAGACAGTGCCACCTGCTGTCACCTGGTCCCTGTCCTATCCCTCCCACCGGGGTCCCCAAGCAACCTCCCAGCTCATCAGTTTTGGCCCCCATGCAAGCCAGACCCCAAAAAGCAGCAGTTTTTCTACATAATATTTTTCTCTGTTCATCAGGCCATTCCCCCTTCCCACATGGCTGTGAGGGACAGACACTGAGCTGATGGATGATCCACTTTGTCCACGACCTTCAGCATTTCATGGGATTTGACACCACATGCCAATATTGTTCACCACGGAAATAAGGAAAAGACAGATACCAGCACTGGGAAATTACAAGAAACAATTTCTGAGTGTGCTTTGTCTTCTTCCCCAACTGAAAACTGTCTTTGTGCATCTTTCTTGAGCATTGACATCATGTCTTCCACTCCTGAACCTCTCACCACCTTTTTGGGGCATGGAGAGGAGCCCAAGATGTTTAGAAACACCCTGGAAATGAGCAGGGAGACCAGCCCACCCTATTCAAACACCATGATTAGAGGTGCATTTGGATACTGCCATTGCACAACAAACCCAAAATGCCTGAAATAACAGTTAAAGGGTTTATCTTGACCCCACAGCAATGCAACAACCTCACAAAACTCATATGAGCTTCTCCAGGCAACCTTTACCATTTGGCTCAGACCAGAATCAAAATATGAAGCAAAGCCACCAAGCTCAGCAGGACTTTGGGTCCTCAGGGACTCAGCAGACCCTTAATATTCTCAAGAAGCTTCTTAATGGATGGTTGGATTTTTTATCATGTTCTCAAACTTATAGGTCTTTCATTTTCTCTTTTTGTTAAAAACCATTGGAAGGTGGCATCCCCCTCCCCAAGAAATCTACTTACCAAGCCATTTTCAAGCCCAAATTTGCTTTTCCACTAACTGGCCACCAAAATCTTGACCAACAGTACATTAACCTCTATCATATTTGAGAAGTGAAAGACCAAAAGATTCACTAGGACAGATACTTAAACCAGTTTCCCAGTTTCCTTGTTTTCAATTTCTCTCCTTCAGTCAGAGTGCTAAAGCAGCACAGGAGAACCAAATTCAATTAACAGGATTAATAGCAATTAAGCTCCTATTGGAGTCAGGGCTGTGCTCTTTACTCCTGGAAAGAGACTACATGTCACTGCAGCAAGATAAGCAGCAGGTGATGCCAGAAGCTTTTTATTTCCACGGAGAAAAATTGGTTGTCTTCCTGCAAGTTGTCTCCTCCTCCTCCCCACCTCCTCTGACCAGAATTTGGCCCAGATGGAGGCAATTCCTTTCCAGCCTGCTCCTGCTCAGCCCCACTTTCTGCACATGGAACAGCTTAGGTTCCCCTGAACACCAGTTATAGGGCCTGAACAAACCACCCCAAAGTCACTCTCTTTTTCCATTCCTGTCTTATAAAAACAACCTGGTTTCACAGCATGTGTGGGAAAGAGCAGAGCACTTAGATGTGATGCTGAAGCTCTCTTTAGTTTGCCTTTTCTGTAGGATTTGCTCCTGACAGCCTGACCCTGCTGTGAAAGGAGGTTCTGCCAGGAGGATCAGCCCCAGTTACCAGCACACTGGGATATTCCCACTCCCTGGCAGTGTCCTGACCCTTCCCACAGCAGGGACCATCCTTGAAGGCAGGAAGGCACTGTCACTCTGGCAATTTATCCTCCGGTCTCACTCTGTTATCACAGCACCTCGCAGAAGTTATTTTAGCTACAGAGCAGCTTTCTGGCTTCCTGTGTAGTTCCTTAGTGTTCTTCCTAATTGAGGGCTTTTAACATTAACAGCGTTTAGCAGCTGTTCTTCTTCCGGAGGTGGGGGGTGCACCAAATCTTTTATTTAAATTTCTTCTCTAAGAAATGGAAACGTGACCCACATCCTAAGAAGATGTTCCTCAAGTGACAAGCCTTCCCCGCTCTGCCAGGGGCTCCATTCAGCCACTGGCCCCATGACTTGCTGAATTCACCAGTCCATACATAATCCCCCAGAAGGAATTAGGGATATCTGGCTGAATATTTCCTCTAGAACCAGGCAAGGGGCTGTATGTGGTTTGGAGGGAGCTGGAGCCTTCCAGTTCCAATGCAGGACCATCAGTGCCCTCTCCCTGCTGTGCCACCTGTGAGTGAAGCTCTGGACAAAGTAGGATGGATTCACCAGGGGCTCCTGTCCCTGGAAGAGTACAGCAGCAACAATTGGGGGTTGTGGGATCTTCCCAAGAGGAGGATGCTGCCTGCAGCAGCCACCAAACAAAATGGGAAATGGGGTAGGAGGGGATCGTGGGACACACTGAGGTTGGTGCCTGCAATTCCTCTCCAGCCAGGGTGGGATCTGCATGGCAAAAAGCGGCCTGAGTCCTCAGAAAAGAGTTAGGATTTGCTTCTGTCAGAGCCTTGAGTGTTTTGAAGTCCGGAGAGAGGCAAGAAGCAACGAGCTCCACCAGTGCCCCCGGGATATTGCAACAGTCACCAGTCAAAAGCATTCAAAGATCACAAACCAGACCCAGATGATCATGAATCACAGCTTAGAAACCACAAATGGTTCTTAAGCCTCTTCAAAATAGTGGCTTTTACCAACAGGCTCGTTTGGAATGGTTTGCTTTTTCCAGCCACCCTCTGAACCCAAGAGAGAATGGGCTAAAGCAGGAGCAGAGCTCCTCGTGCAGTCCTGGCCCTGGGAATTGGGGTGGTTACAGGGAGATGTTGTGACACCTGGCACAAGGGTGGTGGTGCTGGGGCTGTGAGAAGGGCTGTGTGGGACACCCTGGTGTCGCTGAGGGTGGGCAAGGGGTGACCCCTTAGCAGGCTGAGCCCAGGTGTGAAGGAGAGCAGGGGGTCTCACCTGGTTCCTGGCTCCCTCCAGGGCTTGTCTGACAGGGGTCAGGGGAGGACAGCCTTACACTCACCTCTGGAAGTCTGGGGGATGTCAGACAACAATTTTGTTTGAAAATGCTTCCTGTGCTTTTCATCAGGGAACTCACAGAGGTGATGTTAAGTGCTCTAACGTGGTAAAACACCACAGGCTCCTTGGGTCCACATGTGTGGGCAATCCTGAAGCTCCAGACAGAGCAAGACCTACATCCCAATAATGCACAGGCAGTAAAGCTCTTACGTGTCATCAATGTTTTAATGCCCCATTTAAATATTAATATAATGGAACAGCATAAAAGCAATATCCCTGAAAGCACAGGGTCATTTAGTCCACTGCCCTGTTCTCAGAAAGAGACCAAAGACCTCCTCCAAGTGTTTTACTTCACCAGTCCAGTGCTGACTTTCTCAGTCTCATAACATTAGTTCTAGTAATAACAATACATCATCATAATGCAAAGCTGGACATCATGATAATTATTTATGACTTATGCTTCTGGCCCTAACTGAATGTTTCTGTAGAGGTTTTAATTATCATTTATGCATCTTTGTTCCACATCCATAAAAATCCCAGGGCTCTGTATGGCTGAAAGCTGAATTTATAGGATCCTGGGAATGGCAGAGCCCAGATCCAGTGAGAAAGGCTGTGCCTAATCACCAAAATGCCAGATCCAGTGAAAGGACATGAATGTCAGCAGGCCACAAAATGCAAAAATTAATCCCAGCAGGTGAAACTGCAGTTCCTGGAGTAAAAGGGACTCGAGTCAGCTGCATTTGTGCCTGATCCATGTCAGCACCTTGATGGAGATGACTGGGGGGAGTCTCTGGATCTGAGGCCCCAGCTGGTCAAAAGGCTGACACAGTGAGGGTGACAGCACAGAGATATTTGGGCTTGGGGACAAGGGCATCTGTGCTCCCTCCTGTGCTCCACAGGGAGCTGCACTTGGGGCTGCCCACCCCCTTGCCAGGAGTGTCTGATCGCCCTCCATACAATCCTGGAGGATCCTTATGAAGAGCCCAACCTGGCCACTGGCAGCCCTGGGTCCATCATGAGCAGAGGAACAGCAAAGCACAAAGCTCGGGGATGTCTCAGCTGAACAGGCAGATGCAGCATCATCAGCATCATCAGCTGCCTCCAGCACACCCCTCACCATCTGCTCCTGGCAAACACCTCAGCACTGGAAAAGAGATGCCCCAAGTGCAGGCACTGCGAGGCTCCCTTGAGCTTGGAAGCAGGCTAGATTCCTTCTTCCAAAATACACAGAGGGAAAAATACAAGATGCAACATCCCCGAGCATTTCCTACAGAAACCACAGCATAACATGAGAACCTCGGATGGTTTTTTTTAACGGGAAAACCAAGTTTCTTGGTAAGTGGGGCTTGAAACTGTGAGCCAGGGGCTTCCAGAAGCTCAGAAAATGGGGAGGAATGAAGAAAAGAGGATCTTGGCAGGGATGAATAAGGATAAGAAGGAAAAGCATACTGCAGGCAGCAGCCATGGGCTTTGGCAGCCACTTCCTCATGTAGAAGGAAAAAAACCCAATTTAAAAGCTGCTTGGGGAAAAGGAGGTTCAGCAGTGGATTTTTTCATCTCCGTTAGCAGAGCAAAAGGACTGCTCCTCATATCCCTGATGGGCTGAAGACAGTGCCTTCTCTGCAAAGCACCTCGCCTTCACAACCAGGCTGCAAACGTACAAGGCATCAAAAATAATGTCACATTTATTAGGGAAGCAATTGAAGCACAAAACTCACCGAGGGATACAGGGACCTGACTACACGCAGAAATCAAAGGGAACCCTTGATGGAAAAGAAATGTTTAGCCACTATGTTCAAAGGCTCCCTAAATCAAAGACAAACTCCTTCTTTAATCAAGGCCATTGACCGAGGCTGAAAGCACAGAGAACTGCCAACAATTCCCGCGGCGTCGCTTTTCACGGCAGGGCTGCAGGTGCTGATGCTCTGACACTCAGCATCCTTCCCCCAATATCCTGTATCTGTGTCCTGGGAGCAGCTCTCGGCACTCAAAACACAGCAGTTTTTTCAGGGCAATAAACCTCAGCCATCAGCCATCCAAACATCCCAGCGCCCCTGTTTTAGCCGCAGGAAAATTTCAGCCTCTGCCTCCGAGCTCGAGGAGTCATTAGGAAAAGGAGCAAGTGTTAATTGGGCTGTATCTAATCTCAGCCCAACCCAGGGGTCAATGGCTGTTAGCTAAAGTTTATCAGCAGTGTTTGGCCATCATTTATCAGCTTTGGGGAGATTGTGCTCGGACAGGTGTGCAACATGCTGACGCACAGATGGGGTCAGGGAGTATTGATTTTCCGAACCGGAGAGCGGATACCAGCGATTAACAAGCACACGTTTGTTGGGGATAAAGCAACCAGCAGCAGCACGAGATGCTGGTGGGGAAAGAGCTGGCCAGGAATGAAGTGCACATTTATGAATTAACTTCTGAAATGGCGTGGAACTCGCAGTGCTGGGTGGTAGCATGGCTTCAAGGAAAAACCACCTCTGCAAACAAGCTCGGTGTTTCCCATCTCTGCTGAGCTTTATGTTCAGAATCAGAGTCCAGCAACATTATCCTCAGGTCTAGCTCATGTCTGCTACTTGTTTTCTCTTTCCTCCCAAAATCTATTTTCTGTCAGCCTGTGAAAAAGCCCACTTCTCGTTTTAAACTCTCTCTATAGATCACAAGAAGAAGAAATGTTGTGATTGACATTTGAAAATTAAATGTGTTGTTATTTAATAATTTACATTAGCTTTCTCTTCCTAGCCTCACCTTTCTAATTTTTTAAATAGGCTTTTTTTTTCCCTATGGAGCTAAGCAGGCTGAGAGCTCTCTGCTGGAAAAGCCTCATCTGCTCTATTTGTCCAAAATGGCACAGTGAGATTGACAAAATAGTTCCACCATCCTCAAGCCACATATTTCATTGAAATCAGAAGTATAATACTGTTTTTCCTACTTCTGGGCCAGTTCTGGGAGCAAATCATGTAGCCCTTAGTGCTGCCAATGTAACTCACAGGAGTAGCTAGAAAGGCCAAATATTTCTGGGGTTGTGATGAAAGTCATTTGCAGTATATTTAGTTTTGTTGATCAACTGGCTTACAAAGTAATGGAAAAATATCACAAAAGCTTGACAAAAACGTTGACAAAATGTGTTCAAGAAATTAGAAAAAAATGTGAAAATATCCTTTATTTCAGACTTCCACTGAAAAAATCTCCTAGTCTTGGAGATATTGGGCTAGCCAAGGACCATGGACTATTGCTTCTCTACTACTTTCTGACAACATCTGTGGGAAATATCACTTTATTCATCCATGTTATGAACCTCTGCAAGGATGAAGACTCCACAGCCTTTTTTGGTTCAACATCAGTGTTTGTCCACCCTCATGGTGAATGGTTTTTTCCTACTATCCCACTGGGATAACCCTTCCTGCAGCTTGTTTCTGCCATCTCCCATTCTTTTGCTCTTCAGGTCTGGGAGGGCTCATGCTCCCCATGTCCTGCCAGTCCTCACCAGCTCTGCAGCCAGGATGATGCACCCAGAGCCCACCTGGAAATCAGCTAACTTCCTAAAGGGACAGATTTCCGTGTCATCACTTGAAACTCACCTGAGAGAAAAGGCATCAGTCACAGAATCACAGGATGGTTTGGATTGGAAAGGACCTTAAAGATCATCTTGTTCCAACCCTCTGTCCTGGGCAGGGACACCTTCCACTAGCCCATGCTGCTCCACACCCATCCAGCCTGGCCTTGAACACTTCCAGGGATGGGAAGTGACCACAGTTTCCCTGGTCAATGAACAATAACTGCAGGCAGATGGGATCTTTTATCCAAACAGAACCAGGCAATAGAGATCCAGGATCCTTATCAAGAGTGGTTCTTACCAGAACTCTCTGCTAAGTTACCTCACAGGCATTTCAGAGTGTGATCCAGCCCTGGACAAGGGACATGTGGTCCTTGGGAGCAAGAACAGAGCTGCCTGAGCTGAGCAGAAGGACAGATTAGACCAGATCATCCCCCCTGAGTCTGTGACCCCAAAAGGACAGGGACCATATGCTTCCCGTCTTGCTAAGCTCCGTCAAAGAGGGAGTGGGCACAGGGTGCTGCTTCTAGTTGGAGAAAGGGGGAGTGATTTGCTGGAGGAGATTGAAATCTGTGTTTGCCCAATTATCAGCCGCAGCGCTTAATCACTCTGCCCTGGATCTCTCCGGCAGCCGCAGGGGCAGTCGGATGTGGAGGCGGGAGGCAGATAGGATTTAATAAAGAAGCAATTTTATGAAGGAATACTTCGCTTTTGGCATTTTCTGTAGGAGTGGGAAAAATGATCTTTTTTTCTTCGGTAACGCCAGGGAAAGCAAGAAAAGCAGAGCTCCGTGTTTCGGCTCCTGGGGGATCGACACTGTGTGCTCTCACTGCCTCCACATCCCATGGAGATCCTGCAAGAGAGCCAAGGAGAGGAGATCAGGGGGGAAAGGGGGGAAAGCCTGTTCAGGAGATAGCACCCCCAGCACTGCCCCAGAGACAGAGCCCCAAGGTCACTAGAGCTGACCACAGCACAGAATTATTCCCAGCAGACATGCACCATCACCAGTAATCCATAGCAGAGGAGGGAAAGGTTTCCATGGACTGAGCCTGTGGGGTTTTGTTCACTGCAGTGGTGGGAGAGCAGAGGGACCAAGCCAGGAGCTGCACTGGGAGCTTCCACAGCAGGCTGGGAACTCCAGCCCAGCCAATGTCAGCCAGTTATCCTCACAAACACACAGCCTTTCCCCAGCACATTCATCCTCCTTGGGAAGCATTTGATTGGCATCTAGGCATGGTCTCTTCTGAACAGCCCAACAAGCTATGATTTATGTGATGGCTTTGTCTTTAGACACTGCTGTCAGCAATATCCATTCTCAGGCAAAGCTGCCGATGCCTGCAGATTTCCAAAGGTCTCTCTCATGGACAAGCTGCCCTTGCTGAAGGATAACAAACAGAAGTTTTAGTAAAAGTAGAAATTATGATTTGCTAATATTATCCTGTAGCTATGCCCAGCCCCCTCCCCAGAAACCAGAGGTCCCAAGTCCAAGATTTCCAGAACAGAAGAGGAAACAAATTGATATACTGTCCTGGGCTCCAGAGATTCTCCTGTAGCTGGAGAAAATACATGATGCTTTCTCAGCAGCTACTCACAGGATCCCTTTTCCTAAACTGTCAGAATGTTCAATATCTTCTGTGCACCCAGAGCAACAGAATAGCTTTCTCAGCATTGATGGGAAAGTATCCAAGACAAAAATCACTACCAACCAAATTAGGGTTGAGGGGTTTATTTTCTTTTTCTGCAGGAAAAATCAGTATTTGAGCAGTATTCCCTGGACAGAGGAGCAGCTGATCACTGCACACCACTCTCATTTTGCTGATGCAAAAGGGCTTGGTCTGTCTCACATGTCTTTCAAAACCACCTTGGATACCATGGGCAAGGTCTTGCCTACACCTGCAAGATCCAAGCCTGGCAGGCAACAGAGCTTTAGGCATTTTTAGGCTTAAAATCCAACACAAGCAGCATTTTGGACCAGAGAGAGCTTTGAGCATCTTAGGAACTGTTTTTTGTGACACCTCTAGGTTTCACATTTGCATCAGCCTTTCTCCAAATTTCACTCATCCCACCCATTGCAGGGCAGCAGCAAAGTCCCCACCTGCCTTGCTGAGATCCTGAGCACTGAGCACTGAAGGCCTGGCCTTCAAGAATCCCCAAAAAGGTCCCCAAAACCTCCACCAAGGGATGCCACCAACACAGGATTATGATGCAGGTCTTGGCCACACAGTCATTCCTTGGTGAAAGGAGTTGGGACTGCAAAAGGAGCTCTGTTCCTGCTTTAGCCCATTCTCTCTCTGGTTCAGGCGAAGGCTGGAAAATGTGAACCACCCCAAATGAGCTTGTTGGTAAAAGCCATTATTTTGAAGAGGCTTAAGAACCATTTGTGGCTTCTAAGTTGTGATTCATGATCATCTGGGTCTGGTTTGTGATCTTTGAATGCTTTTGACTGGTGACTCTGCTGCAGTTTCCTGGGGGCACTGGTGGCTTTCTTTTTGTACATCAAGTTTCCACAAAAAAAAACAAACTCCAGCCCTGGTACAACAAACAGTCCTCCAGCCTGTCATGGAGGACCCATCACAGGGAAATAGATAGTTTTCCAAATTTTTCATTCCCCTGCAACATAGGTTTTTATCCCTTTGCAACACTTTACTATTTAAAGAAATGTCACTTGAAAACCCTCAGGTTTGACCAAAAGATGATGCAGAAATTCATCGTGCTGAAGGAGAATCACCTCTTCCTGCTGTTTCCTTCTTACCATCGCCTCTTCCCCACATTCCTTGTGTACCATCAATTCCCTCTCCAACTGCTTCCAGAAGCCAGGAGGAGACACCATCAGCAGCTGCAGAGATCTTGTGTCCTACAACAAGTGTGGTGGCCACCACCCAATAAGGTGGCCAAGGGGACACCATCCCATGCCAGCACCTGCTCTGGGACCTGCCTGTCCCCTCCATCTCTCCCCGACAGGCTCAGCATGTCACACAGCACGGCTGGCGGAGCCGCCTGACTCATTTCTCTCTACTCCTCCAGCTGATGTGTTTGGAGGAACACGCTGCTCTGACAAGGTGACACATCCTGAGAAAGCCCACACTGCCGAGGACGCTACCAGGAGCACCCAGCACAGTAGCAGTTCGCAGCTCTTTTTCATTCCTCCCCAGTCAAATGAGCCCCAAGCATGTCTGTTTGATTTTCCTGAAGGGTATTGAATTGTTGTCAATCAGGAGAGAGGAGCCCTGAAATTCCCTGGTTTTTAAGGCATCTCATAAAGACACAGCTGTCAGTGGAGATGCTTGGAAAGGAAGAGCATTTGCTAACAGAAAACTGCATTAAAGCCCAAGTGTGCCTGCTGTTCAGCTGCAGCCTATGCTGGAATCTTCTTTTGGCAGAGGCAACTGCCCTTGAGTCTGCTGGTTTGGCTCAATTCGTGGTGGAATAATTAAGTTCAGTCCATTTCACTGCATAATCTGGAGTTTCTTCAACCTTCTTCAGTAGCAAAGTACTTAATCTCATCCAGCTCTAGGAGCAGTTGGGAACATGAAAATCAGCCAGTGCAAAGCTATCAGGAGCCCAAGCAGTAAGAGGATGAAGAGAGAAGTGTCCAGGAGGCAGGGGAAGGTCAGCAGCCTGCCTGTGCTTTGATGCCTCTGGCTTCTGGAGGGAGGAGAAAACCATGGCTTTTACACACACTCAGAATGTTCCAGGAGCCAACACAGTTGCCACCTGCAGAGCATAAACACTGAGGATTTACCCACCAAACTCAAGTTTGGAAATGCGCCTGGATGTTTCCAAGGAATCCGAGGAAAAACGTTTCTGTTCCTGAACAATCCAAACTATCACATTTCCTGGCTACAGCAAGGATCTCTAAACTGAAAAATGTGTTTTACCAGGAGTGGGCACATCCCAAACATGGGTAATCAGAGAAACTCCTTTCAGCACTGCTCTATTTTCACGTGTTAGATTGAAGAGGAAAATCTTTCCCCAGCTGCCCTGGTGTGTAACCACCAATGCCCTTGCTGAGTCCCCTTCCAGCTTTGGGAAGTGAGCCCAAAACACCTATTGGCACTTATAGGTTCTGCTCACATGGTGGACTGGCAGGTAACAGGGGACAGTGAAGGACTGAGATGAACCTCTTTCAGCTGTAAAAAATTATCATCCCTCCCTCCCTTGCTCCTCAGAGGGTGATAACATCACATGAACCATTGTCCCAGGCATGCTAAAGGATTGCTGTCTGTGGCCAAAGGTCCACTAACAAACACCCAGCCCACCTTCTGAGAGCTGCTGAGCAGGCCATACCCAAAGCCAGCTTTACTCTCTGAGGTAATAAAATAACAGATGCCACTAGGAGCAGTTCTTTCTGCCTCATGTTGCAGGTCAGCCCAGGGAGAGCAGAGGGAAACCCAGCTGAGAGGGAGGAATTTCCCCATGACCACTTAAGCAAAATCAAAAGAGATGTTTATGGCAGGGAAAAACATCCTCCAGAGCCACACTGAGTATCCCTTGGACAGTGCAGCAGCTGCCAATGGAACTGAGCTTTCTCCCTCTCAAACAGCTCCTTGAATTGCTCTTGGCATTGACTTTTTCCTGTTCAGCTAATTAAAAATCTGTCTTTGAGTCATAAGCCCCCATTAGTAATAATTTGCTTTGCACTTCTCCAGTGATTTATGGCTGAGATATCAAAGTGCTTTAGAAACATTAATTAATCCTTCTAATCCCCGAGGGACTGATCCACTCTCTGCAATGCACCATTGGTGGTGTAACTGTAGGAAATCCCCAGGGCTTACTCCCAACTACAGGCAGGGAGAAGGGAAGGGAGCAGCGTCTGACCCAGAGGCTCATTTTGGCTGCTGTCTGCAATCAGAGATGTGCAGTCAAAATAGCAGCACTGAATATGCAGCCACGAGCAAGCCCAAGGCACAGCCAAGCTCTGCTCTCCAGGAGCTATCCTTGCTCCCATTCCTGCCTGCTCCTGAGGGGAAGGGGAGCTGCAACAGCCCAGCTCTGCTCTGTGGATCACACCAGGAGAGGTGTGTGTGGATCAAAGCCATCTTCACCTAGAGGTGGCTTCACCAGGCAGCTTCACCCTGCAAGTGGCAGCAGCAGGGTCATTAATCAAAGCCACACTGCTGCTAATTGTATTTCCCTTGCTGTCCTGCCCATTTCTCCAATCTTGCTTCTTTGTAAAAAGTCACTTTATCACAGCTTGCAGTGCAGACCCAGGGCTGACCCCCACACCTGGGACAGGGCTCAGTCCTTCCTGGAGATAAGGATTGTTACCTCCATTGGCTTGGGAGAAGCTTTCATCCTTGCGCCCACCAATGAGCCAGTTGCCACCTGGCATTGTCCCCGTGCTTTGAATGTTGTCACCACAGGACTGCAGGGTGGAGCTGGCTGTGTGGTGTGGTGCCAGAAATGGGGCAAGGTATAAAGGTCCCAGGAGACTGCCAGAGAGAAGCAGGTTCTTGAGACCCTGAGGAGTGTCCTGGTTTCTCTCTGCTGTGCCCAGTAAAACAGCACCTTGACCATGAAGGTAGCTGGTGTTTTCCTGCTCCTCTCTCTGGCACTCTTCTTCTACCAAGGTGAGTCCAACATTTTGCTTAGGAGTTATTTCCTCTCCTTGCTAAAGCTCCCAGGTCTGCCACATGGGAAGGTGAGTGTGGGAAGAGACCAGATGGTGTTGGGACCTTGCTGTGGCCCTGGGCAGGGAATGCTGCAATGGCCAATGTGCATTGAACCTGCAGCTGTCTGTGAGCAAACCTAAAACAGAGGCTTTGAAAGGGTGCACTTGCTCCCAAAAATGAACAGATCAGCTGGGCTGACGCTCTTTCTTCAGGGGTAGGATTTGTCCTGTAACTGGTGATTTCTAGGACAGTGTGATCCTTTCAGAGTGAATAGGTGCTATTCTGGTTTTAAAAAAGCAAATCCAAGAAGACAGGAAATGAATCTATGCAAGGGAGAATGCAGCTCTCACTACCAAAGCCAATGTTTAAGCCAACTGTGTTTTCAAAATCCCATATGGTGCAGAGGGATGAGAACATGAGCTGTTGCTGCTCCTTGGGTCCTGGTTTAGTGGGCTCATTCCAAACAGGAGGGTGCTTCTGAAGCAGGTCCTCTGTCATCCTGTTTACTGCACAGAGGCTGCCATTGCAGGGCTGTCTGAGCCCAAAATCTGGGCTCATTTCAGATGAACTGAGCACATGGTGAGCTGCAGCTCCTAAGTCTGGACTGGTGCTAGTCCAAAGTTAAATCTTTGAAATATTAAAGTGTGGCTACAGACCCTCTACACTCTACAGACCCTCTGCTACTGGGCCATGCTGGTTGTTAAGAGAGATGTACTCTAAATCCTCCATGTAAATAACTTCTGGAGCAACCCAGGATCTTTTTCTCAGTTCTACCTTTCACCAAACAAATTCAGGCTGTTTTTCAAAACACACCCACTGCGTGCTCCACCCATGATCCCAGCTGCCAGCTCAGGGCCAGCTGCCAGCTCAGGGCCAGCTGCTCCATGGAGAAACCCACCAAAGTCATGGCTTGCTCCCAACCAGCTTTAAAGTGAGACCTCAGGGTCTCCTTCTAGTAGAGACCTACAGCAACTTGTCTTTGCTCTGCTTGCTTGTGGTACAAACTGAATAACAGTAGAAAAATTGCCCTGGATTTGCTCCAGCACCTGTCCAGTGTCAGCAGGAGTTTCTCAGTTACTCATGAACATGTGGTAAGACATGACAAAAGCCACCTTTGGCAGGTGACGTCTCTAGAAGAGCATCTCACCTTGCCAGGGCCTTGCACCATCAAGGTGTTTCTGCCAGGGAAAAAAGGGTGACACAGCAGGAAGGGATCCAGCTGAGACATGTGGGAGATCCAAGGGAAGAAATTGTTTTCTGGGACAAAGGTTTTTGAGTGAAGACATACAGCCCTCAGCCTGAACTGTCTTTATTCTGTCCCTCTTGAAACCAGTCCGAGTGATGGGTGCTAAGGTGTTTTTCTTTCTGTCTCCACTTTCTCTAGGAAATGCTGAGATGGAGGCAGCTGCTGTCAGAGGAACTGAGGTAAAGTGTCCTGTTTTGTGTAGCACTAGTGAGATAGCATTAACCCATACACTGGGGAGCCACCATTGCTAAATACTGTGAAATGTAGTGAGTTGGCAGCCCAAAGATGCCAGTGCCTGGGGAGCCCCTTCTACCTGCTGTGCCACAGCAAAATCCCAGTGGTGGTACTGCTTTTTTACTGCATTTCCCCCAAACACTGAAGGAAAAGTTCCTAAAAAGCTAAATATTGCTGTCACCTGCCAAGAAGACCAGAAATCCCCTTACTCTCTGGCTTGCAAGTGTGAGGACAGGTATTGTTGTGGCATAAAAATAAAAACTAGGAAGAGCACGATCAGGCAATGCCCATGGAGCACTATTTGCTCTATCCTGTGACTCCTAAGGGTGTGCAGCAGTGCCAGGTGGAGTTCAGCTGGCCAAGAGACATGGTAGCAAATGGTCCCAGTGCTTCTGAGAGCTCACAGAGGAGCTCTGAGGAAGGGTTATCAAGATAGACAAGATGTGCACCTCTCTGTGAAAGCAAAGCTCCTTTGGTAAATTGAAAACTGGTTTAACATTTTCAAAACCATCCTTTTGCATCTCCAGCCAACTTGTGCGAATTTCAACATGAGAAGAGGATGTCCAAGGGACTTTGACCCCATCTGTGGCACGGATGATCTCCTGTACAGCAACGAGTGCCTGCTGTGCCTTCACAACCTGTGAGTATCTGGACCTGCTGCAAGCCTAAACGCCACGCAGTGAGGGCTACCACACATATCTGGGATTTCCTAGAAGGAAAGCTGTTTGCACGCAGCTGGGTGGAGCACGGGCAGTGAGCCCAGCACATCTGGCACGACTCTGGCCTCCCGCACAGCTGCTGCGCCTGCTGCTCGGAGCATGTGGGCTCCAGCTGAGGAATGGGGCCACTGTGTGTGGCTCGCAGCACACACGCTGCCCACAAGCAAAAATCTCCTCATACCTGCAGCTGCCAAGCAGCAGGAATTGCTGGCAGGCGTCCAGATTCTCAGACAAATGGCAAAGTCCTCGAAGTCTGCCCAGATCTAGCGCACGGGCTGAAGGATATTTTTCCAGATGACCTCAGATGTGTGGTGGCTGAGGAGAAAAAACTGTGGTTTTTTGCCCCAGAAATTTATGGCTGAGCTCTGCTTTCTGTCTTCTCTGCATATGAAAGGATACAATTTGCTCTGGGTATTTTTAAGAATGAGCTTTATATTTAATCTGTGCTGGTGCCAGATTGCACTGTTCTAGCAGAAGGCCAGGTCCAAATGCTAAGGGTGTCTCTGGCAAGACTTCATGCTTTCATCTGGCTTGGGCCCTAGGTAATTTAAAGTATATTTATACATTGGAAGAACTCTGTGTCAGACAAGTGAAGGAATTACTTCCAACTCAATGCTATTAAGTGGTTCAGAAATCTCTGTTGGGAAGACTGAGTCTTATCTGAAGCCAGATGCCCCAATCTGCAGGGCTAAGGGAGCTTCACCCTTGACTTTACCTGGTGTAGGCAGGGATTTTTGGTGATCAGGCTCACAGGCCCATCTGCCATCAGCAGAGACTTTTGTAGCAGAAGCTCAAAGTTCAGCTTTTCTGTCCCTGGGTGAGTGGGTTTGTGGAGCCAAATTCTGCTTCCAGGAGCATCACCTCCTGCTAGCTCTGCAGGAACAAGGAACAGAATCCAGATCACCAGGAAAAAAAAGAGCCTGGATAAATATTGTCAGTTGGGTTGTCCCCTCTTTGCTTCATTAACCCAGGCTGCTGCCACATATTCTGCTCCTGGCCTGCTCAAATGCTGGTTTACATTTCAAGGCTGATTCAGTCAGGCAGAGAGAGGCTGAGTGGGATCTCCTCAGCAAAGGCACCACAGTTAATGACCCAGCACGGCCTGGCAGGGCAGTAATGACCCTGCTGGAAGCAAGAGCCCTGCACCAGCTGTCCCTGTATTGTGCAACAGATGGGGGTGGGAGGTTCATCAGACACAACATCATTAGGGCTTTGGCCACGGACCAAGAGCAGGGTAAAGTGAGCAAGGAAGGCTCTGCAGTTAGCTGTGTGCTGTGGCATCCAGGATGCTCCATCTCCCCGGTGCACAGAGCAGCTTCAGAGGGGATGGGAGACTCCACTGGTCACAAGGAGGGAAATTGGGGTACAAAATAGAGAAATACCAAGCTGGAGGTGTATTCAGAGCCAGCTAGGAGTGAGAGGAGGGATGGGATGGATGAGAAGCTAGTGCTGCATCCACCTTGTGCTGACAGGAGCTGCATTCCCGGAGCTCTTAAACCTCCCAGTTGTGCAATATCCTAGCAGCTGCCACTGGGAATGTGCTGCTCTTGTGGGTCAGAGCCCCGAGCCTTGCAGCTCCCCTGTTCTGTTCCCAGTTGAAGAAATGCTGAGGTTAGGAGCAGCCATTTGGTCTCCTGGCCAGGACCATCTGGGCTGGGCACCAGGACTCTGAAGCTGCCTGGTGCCAAATGTCTTGGGGGAGAGATAAACGGAGTGTCCTCATCTATAAAGCCTTGGTCCGTGGGGAAAAGTCAGCCGAGAGGCAGGAGAAAGTGTCATTTGCAGTTTTGTGTGTGCAACTGGCTTGACAAGAGCTGGAAGCCTGCAAGGAGTCTGGGAATAACTACGGAGAGCATCTGGCCGGTCCCTGCGGCAGCAGTGTCTCACTTGTCGCCTTTGGTCACTTCGCTGTGACCAGCATGCAAAATGCTTTTTGCAAAACGCAAATCATTGTACCAGCATTTCTCTATGCACCTGAGAAATGGGTCTCTTTCCAAAGAGGAGAACATCATGATTCCGTGTGAAAATGGAACAATTCAGAGCAATCAGGTCCACTACTGGGCAAAAAGAAAAAATAAATCCTTTTTTAAAGGTACCTTTTTAATATTTTCCTCACTTTTGCTGCAGAAGCAATCAGGAGAGGAGGCTGGGAGCAGGCCAAACCCAAGTGAGACACAGTGGCAGGCTTTTGTCTCTAAAAACCTACAAAACAAATCATAACCTTTATTGTCTGCAGCCAGACAGGCGTTAGAGGTGTCTTAGAGCTGTCCTGCAGCACAGAGGTGAATTATCCTGCCAGGAGGTGTCAGAAAGCACTCTTGAGCTTACTGCAATTAATTAACACATGTCCATGGTAACCCTGAACTCCCTGTCAAGAATATGTGGCCTCGCTTGCTGTGAATAACACTTAGACGATGATTTAAGCAGTATTTTCCTTTCTTTCTGCCTTTGTCCTCTGAGCCAGGCTCTGCTGCATCTCAGGGACCCAAAGGCACCCCCCAGCATTTTTAACCTCTCTTCCAGGCAAAGGAGCACCCATGTGCGCATCAAGAACAGAGGAATGTGCAGAACTCCCCGTGTTGGTTCTGCTCTGAACTGAGGCACAGCCATCCCAGAGATGAGAGAACAAAGCTGTCCCCTCACCCTCTCAAACCCCTAATAAAATGGAAGCATCGCCATGTCTTGTGATGGGATTTCTTACACACACAGCAATCCCCCTCTCCCCCACATTTAAAGCACCTTCCTGAAAAATATGGTTTGTTCTGGTGATGTCCGTAAAAAGCTGAGAGCAAATTACTGACAAAGCCCCAAAGACTAGGCTGGGATGTGCCCAAGGAGAGAGCCAGGCTCTGGCAGAACAAGGAGGCTCTTTTGTATCAATAATTTTGCTTTCCTTTCCTAAACTTCCAGTGTTTGAGCAAGAGGAGATTTTTACCATTCTCATCACTTGCAATTGCACTTGTTCAATACAGGGCAATAAAGCCCTTGCTCCATAGCCTTTGCCAGGAGGAAGAGCCCAACAAGTCATCTCCATGCTGACCTGTCTCCAGCTTTGTCCATATGCCAGTGCCCTATCACAGGGTCCTTGTGCACCAAGAGTCACCAGCCTCATGCTTGTCCTTCAGGTCACAGCTACCCAGTGCCTCAGAAAACCAAAGAGATTCCATTTTTCCAGGCAATTTTTTTTTTCACCTCTACTGGCCTTGGTGAGCTTTGCTGCTGGCACTGACAACCTGGCCTGAGGGCTGTGGGCTGGCAGGATGGGAGATGCCTTTCCAAGAAGGACTTGAAAGTGCTGGTGGATGACAGGCTGGGCATGAGCCAGCAAGGTGCACTCACAGCCCAGAAACCAACCTTGTCCTGGGCTGCATCCACAGCAGTGTGGGAAGCAGGGCAAGGGAGGGGATTCAGCCCCTCTGCTCTGATGAGACCCACCTGAAGTGCTGCACCCACCTCTGGGGTCCCATCATAAGAAAGACTTGGATCTGTTGGAGCAAGTCCAGAGGAGACCATGAAGACACTCCAAGGGCTGGAGCATCTCTGCTATGGAAACAGACTGAGAGCTGGAAATGTTCAGCCTGGAGAAGAGAAAGCTCTGGGGAAGCCTCAGAGCCTCTTCCAGTGCCTAAAGGGGCTCCAAGAGAGACTTTTTACTGGGGCTTGGAGGGAAAGGACAAGGGGGCATGGCTTCAGATTGACAGAGGGCAGGGTTAGGTTAAATATTAGAAGTTTTTCACAGTGAGGGTGGTGAGACACCAGAACTGGTTGCCCTGATTAGTTGTGCATAGCCCAACCCCAGAAACATTCAGGATCAGGCTGGAGGGAGCTCTGAGCAACCTGGTCCAGCTGAAGATGTCCCTGCCCACAGCAGGGGGGTTGGACCAGCCGCCCTTTAAAGGTCGCTCTGCGGTTCGGCGCAGGATGCGGAGCGCGGCTCCTGCACGGCGAGGGGGAGGAGCTTTCGGCACTGGAGGCCGCTGTTGCTCCGCCGCAGCCGGTAACGCCGCCGGAGCCGAGCCCGCAGCTGGAGCCCACAGCTGGATCCCGCAGCTGGATGCCGCAGCTGGACCCGCAGCTGGCCGGAGCGATGCGCGGCCGGCAGGGCGGGGAGCGGCGCTGGCTCCGCGGGCGCGCAGCGGGCGGGCGGTGCTGCTCCTGCCAGCCCTGCCGGGAGGCTGGAAGCCGCTGAGGTGGGGTAGCCCAGGTGCTGGGGCTCGCCACGTCGCTGTCCCTCACGCCCCGAAGCCCCGGGCAGGTTTGCGGGGATGCTCCGCTCGAGGGGCTGCAAGGAGCAGAGCGGCCCGGCGGGTCTGCCCTGCCCCGGAGGGATGTGTCTGTGTCTGCCTGGCACTGGAGCTGCCACAGCACTGCCAGCTGCTCCCTGGAGAGCTGGGCACTCCCCTAATTGTGCCAAAGGGCTGTCGTGAGTCAGCCCAAAACAGCTTGGGGCAGAGCTTTTGGAGTTGGGGGTCGAACCCTCGTGGGGTTCCCTATAATTCATAGCCCTTCAGACTGCTGGGCAAACCCAACGCTTTTATCTTAGCGAATCCTGGACTCCACTGTGGGTAGAAAGACGAGTTCTCTTTATGAAGAAGCAGCTGAAACAAACACCAAAAAAAAAGCATGATCCAGCTGAGAGAGCTCCAGTGCTCATTTGAAATTTCAAATGCAGCCAGATGCAGCTGGAGGGGGGGAAGCACAGGCTCCTCTTCTCAGATCTGCCAGAGAGTGCCTGCAGTCGAGGGAGAGATGAAAAACGACTCACTTTGCCCACATGTAAAATTTATGCACTAAAGGTGGTAGTCCCAAATGGGCTCAGGACTGTGAATTGCCTTGACATTTTTGCACACAGGGGATCCTGGAGGGATGCCTCCCACAGCTGGGATATTGCTGATTCTGCTGCATCATGAGAAATGGAGCACAGCTTTTATCTAGGGACATCTCTGCAAGTGAGGCTGGCAGGAGGGAAGACAGATCCTCCCCACACCAGTCATTCACTGCTCTGGGACTTTATGGCATGGCTAAACCCACCTTTGCTCCAAACCCATCCAAGTTGGTTCCTTCTACCCAGCAGAACACTGAAAAGTGCACTGAGGCCAGTTTATGCCAAGCAAAACATCTTTCCTGCCCATGCCATTTCTGGGAAACATCACCCAGTCTTAGCCAAGAGCATTTCTTTGATGAAGTGAGGTGCTGACCGAGCCTGCAAAGCAGCAGGTCTCGTCAGCCGCACGGCTGAGCGCAGCCTGCATCTCCCCAGGCACTGTTCTGATGAGAACTGGCATTCCTGCTAAATGTCAGCCACATCCGTTTCACAGCAAGGTCCATATCAGCCTGGAGATTATGGAAAGCAGCAGGTCAGGGGGCACTCTGTAGTTACTGCACAGCAGGGCACATCGGGCAGAACCAGTGGCAAGTTTCCAGAAGGGAATGGTTCCTGTCCATATTTCAGTTTTGGTTTGAACAAGGGTAAATCTGAGGTGCAGGTGCAAAGTTTAAACTCATCCTCAAAAGCCAGTCTTCTGGCCCCATAAAAGTTCTTCCCTGAAGCCAAGGAGGGGAATGCTTCATCCAAGCTGCTCCTCTGCCATCTGATCACCAGCAGAACCTGGAGATGTCCTGCCAGCAGCCAGCCTGAATTTTCTGAGACACCAGCTTGCTTCCCTGTGTCTCCATGATGCTGCTTCCAGTGCTGGTGAGCTGGCAGGGATAGGGCAAAAAGGGAGAACGACAGAAGGAAAGGCTTCAATTCTTAGTTTCTTTGTCTAAACAGCTGCAGTCCTTCAGGCTCCTTCCCAGGGCAGTGCTTCTGGCCATGTGTGTGGGGGAGCCCTGAAACCATTTTGAATAATGCAGCTAGGGAAAAACAGGATTTGCCAAAGCAGAAGAAGGGCTCAGCCATCCTCCTCCGTCCTCCTTCCTTTCTGGCTGCTCCCAGAGGGCTCAGCCAGGGCCATAAGGGAAAGGCCAAGAGCATATGGTGGGTGAGGAGAATCCTGAAGGATGACACAAAGGGCTCAGCATTTACTGTCCTGAGGAAGCACAGGCACAGAGCAATGCAATTCCTGCCCCAGTGCCACCCTGCTCAGGATAACAAGTCATTGAAGGACAAAGGGGGGAAATTCCAAAAATAACCATGGTGGTTGCAACAGCCAGGGCTCCACAGAAAGCAGGATCCCCTGGCAACTCCCAGCCTGCCTGCCCTGGGAGCACCAGCACATCCATGGGAGGAGAAGGTGGTTTGGGAGCTGGACTGCTTCCCCTCCTCTCCCTCCTCCTGCCATCCTGGGGCATCTCTCCTGCAATCCTTCACCACGATTTGCTGTTCAGCTGGAAACTTTTCAAAGCAGAGTTGCATCTCAGTGCCTCCAAAGCAGCCCTGGGTACTGCCAAGCCTCAGGAATGTCACAAGAGTGACGGAAACCAGACAGCTAAAGACAGAAGGCCCAGGGGAGCATTTTCAGATCAGCAAAACATGTTTCTTTAAAATTGAGACTTTCTGCCAGTAAAAATTCTTGCAAAATTCAGCTGGGAAAGCCCTTCCCCCTCCACCTTCTGGAACCCTTTCCTGAAGCTCCCACCTGGGAGGCAATATCTATTTCCATTGCCAGTGGCATTTGACTTCATGATGTCATGATAGGATACTGTGAATTCAGGTTTAGAACTGGACTAAGGGACTTCAGTGAAATGCAATACCCAAGCTGAGAAGAAGCCCTGAATTTTTGGTAGTTGAAAAATATTCATGTTTCCAAGCCTGTTGGGAAGAGGCAGCTTTGGTACCACCTTTGCCCACTGCAGCCTTCCCCAACATTGCCCTACTAAGAAGCCTTCTATTTTAGCCACGTTTTCAACATTAGATTTGTTTTTCCACTCTGGAAATAAGCAGAGCTTACCTCAGATTTGCTGCAGCTGCCGGAGGGCACTTTCCATGAGGCGTGTTCAGTTCTAGGAGACTTATTTTGGGGGAGCTGAATTAAACCCATTTTGGGGGGGGCTGGCAAAGAGACCTCCCTTTTGCAGACACCCCATAGGGACCCATCTGCTGCTGGAAAGGCTCCTGTGTGCTATGATGCTTCCAGATGCCACCTCCTGGGTCTGGCCTCTGGCAAAGGATGCAGACAGAGGTGTCCCTGTGCCCAAAGTGGGGCAGAGATCCACAGCTTGCTCTCCTTGATGGCTACATTGCCACTTCAGCTGCTGCTGTTGTGACAACCTCAACGAGAGATGTCAGGAGTGCCAGCAAATGCAAACAGTTTTGTCATGGTGGAGAGGCAGCTGCCAGCCCAGCACAGCAGCACTGCTGTGGCAGAGGGTCACGCTGCCAAGCTTGAGGCCACCGAAGGAAATACCAATTGGTTCCACCCGAGTGGGAAATGACAGTGTTAATGCTCTGCAAAGGAAAAGTCTGACTGAAATGGAAGGATGCTTTTGAACTGCGAATTTTCTTTCATCTAAAGCACAGCTCAGGCTACGTAGGGAAAAGCTGTCCTTGGCAAATGTATGGGACTGAGCTGGAAGGGGCTCTGCACCGATACAGAGAGGCTCTCCCCAGAGCTTAGTGGGGCTGGAGCAGGATCATTGCTAAATAAGAGTGGACACTTCTCACTGGTGAGCTGAAAACCCCCCTGATAACCACGGACATGGCACAAATAGCCACCACTGGAGCTGCACATTTGAAGCGAGATCTCAGCTTTTGCTTTCTAATGTCTCTGAGCTGTTACAGAGAAGTCAGATGACAGTAATAGTTTGTATTTCTCTCTATCAAAAGACAGTAAGCTTCCAGGAATCGGGAGCATCCAAAGTGCTCTGCAGACAGCGCAGGCAGCAAAGCAGCCCTGCCAATGTTTCAACGCTACTTTTCTGGCCTTTATCTTTCATCAGGCACACTCCACTTAGAGCAAGGACAGGAGGGGCTGGAAGTGCCAGCTCTGCGTGGTGCTGGCATGTGAGGCTGGATTCCTTGCGCTCTGCACACTCTTGGAGACTTCCCGGCGCTGCAGTCAGCATTAGCACTGCAGGTGGATTCAATGCTAAGAAGCCCTGCTTCCTTCCAGCTAAGCAGCACAGCTCCTGGAAACCTCCCAGCCAAAGGTCCTGCCCTTTACCAATGCCAGAACAATAACCTGTTGTTGTAGCACGGCTCAGCAGGGCTGGATTGCAGACTTTTTCCAATAACTTCAGCGCTTTTCTAGCTGAAAAAAGGATGCCGCAAATAGAAAATCACGTGTGTGGTTTGACCCAAACGGGCTGCTGGCCTCCAAGAGAAGGTTGGATCCTTCCTGGCACACCCTGGCATGGGTTTAGGTGGTGATCCACCCCCACACCTGCGTGGTGGGGTGCTGGGAAGCTCTCCTTTGCTGGCAGATGGTGTAATGTGGCTTGAAGCCACAAAGGCATTAGGTCAGTGCAAGTGTCCAGCTCGCAGGTGGCATCACTCTCATGGACCAAGATCTGATGCATTAATCAGAGACCCCCTATCTGCACTCTTCCCTGAAAGCATTATCTGTAAGGAGAAGGGAAGCAGCAGCCTCCCTCCACACCCTCTCACATGCTCTGGGGCACTGTGTCCCCCATAATGCCCTCACAGGCACAGATGGTGTTTAACATCAGAGGCAGGATTCCAGGACCCAAAAGAAAAATCCAGGATGCCTCAAACTGGGCACATCAGGGGCTGAAACACAGTGGTGAAAGAGCCAAGGCAGGACTGAAGCATCAGGCAAGGCATGGCTGGGGCAGAGAAAGACATCCCACTGATGGCCATGTGTTAGTCCAAAGGCAGGGGATGAGTTATTGCACATGGCAGTGAGATAGCACAAACCCCTGGCTCAGGGTGCCAATAACTGTGGGTATTCAGAGCTCTGAATCCCAGCAAGGCACCACGGGGAGCTGCACCAGCACAGCTGCAGCTGCTACTGGGCTGGAAGAGTTTCTGGCTGCCCCGGGGCTTGGGTAGGAGTTATTCCTCTTTCCTCACCCCACTCCTGGTCACAAGCACACAGGAATTTGTTAACCCAAGGGATTGTTCAGTGCACATATCCAAGGGGATGGAGCTATAGGTGGTGACTCTCCTGGCCTCCTCTGGCATTCCTGGTTGGTTCAGGATGCTGCACCTGCATTGTTGCCAGCCAGGGGCAACACAGCAAGGAAGAAAAATAATCCACACCAGGAGCTCCTCTCCTCCTCCTCCTCCTTACAGCAAACCCATGCAGTGCAAGAGGGTAGTAGAGGTCTTGCCCTGCAAGTGTGGATGGGTAGTTTCGGGGATCAGCACACTCATTCATCCTGTCTGGAAAGTTCCAGAAACCATGCAGACTCAGTTACAGTGTCTTAAATCAAAACAAATCAAAGCAGCGTGGGACAGAACCCCAGAGTTCTGCCCTCCAACCCTTCTCTGGCCGCAGACAACCCCAGTGCCCTGAGCTCAGCTTCTCCCATTCAACAGGATCTTCTAATTTTGGTGCTCAGAAACAATCACTAACATGCCTGAGCTTTCCAGTTTTCCTGGCAGTGTGTGAGAGACAAGTAGAGCATATAAACTAAGATGGAGTTCAAGGCCAAGGTCTTTCTGAGGAAAACCTGAAATATTGAGCACAAACTGCTTCGGTCGTAACGAGTGCATATTGTTTCTGCTGTTCATATTTAGTCCAGAGCCACAAATAACCCCAAGCTCTTGGAAAAGGAAAGGAACTATCAGGTTACAAATAACTTCCCAAAAACAATTAAGTTCTATTCACCTCTATAGGTACTGGGGCAGACAAATATCTTCTGGTTCCAGCTCTGACGTGCTTCCTCTCCTGATCCAGCTCCTTTTAAAGACAAATCCTGCCTTAGAGACAACTAATTGACTTCAAAGGCAGGTCCAGTCTTTTCTAGTTCTCTTATAGGCAAAGTAAAAGTTTTGGCCTAAATAGGACATCTGGCCAAGGAAACATATATTTAAAGTTGCGTAGTTGACCAGTCACTTTCAAAAGTAAAGCCCATGAGAGCAAAGTCACCCTCAGCAACCAGTCCCCACAGCAAGAGCACTTTCCCATGCAAACAAGTTCCTGTTCATTGGGACATGGTATGTACAGCCTCCATGAGCCACAGTTCACCACTTTCATGATCTTGTGCCTATTTTAAGCCCACAATTCTTACTTGCTTGTGCAATACACTGCTGGGGTGACCCACTGAAATTGAAGCAAAGGAAATGAGTTCCAGAGCTGGGTCTTCAAGGGTTGCAACTGCAGACAGCGTGGCTGCAATTCTGAAAGCCATGAAGGCTTCCTCATCCAAAACCCTGACCCATATATATAATGGCCAGAAAGGTCCTTACCAAAGTGGAAGTGGAAAACAGCACCTTTGTCACGTTATCCCCAGGTAACCCAGCAAACCTGCTGTCATACACTTGTGGGGTCACCACACCACCTTCCCCACTCCCTCTCTGCTGCTGCTATTCAAAGAGTTTGAGCTTGGAGAAGCCTTCAAACAAGCCCTTGACTCCAAGTCACCAGCCTGACACGTGTGCTCTGCACAGAAGGGTCAGTGCCACTCCATGTCCATGCCTGCCTTGCATGCATTTGGCTGCACCATGAAAAATAAGCCACAAATCAGACAGGGGCACAAAGAGTAGCCACACAAGCTGTTTTGCTTCAGCAAAGATAAGGCCAGAGACCAGAATGAAACCTCAGAGGAAAATTAAAAATATCACTGCAAACTTGTAGCCTGGCAATGTGCCTAATTGGGCAGTGCCCACATTGAGAGGAGATAATCCTGTGAAAATCTGATGCTGGGGAGCTTGCTGGCCAGCCTGTAGATGGGATCCTGCACAAACACCTGCCACTGGAAATCCAGGAGGGGAGATGTAACAGGAAGCGGCAGGAGGTACATAAAATGTAATTTTCTCTTCCTCTGATCGAGCGTGTTGAAGAATAGCTTGCCTGTGTTGAGACAGAGTGTGAAAACCACCTTGTCAATAGATAGAAATCATGGGGTTGTTGAGCTAGTCAGGGCAAGAGGTTTTATTTCTAGACCATCAAGGGAGAAATAATTCTTTAGAAAAATCAATGAAATTTAAATGAGTACATAGGAATGGCTGTTTAAGCCCCAAAGGTCCATCCAGCCAAGCACTGTGCTTCCAGCACAATATGTCCTTCATCAAGAGAAGAGAATTGCACAGTTCCCGGGGGCACCGTGAACATGAGAGATGTGTGGAGATGTGAAGTGCCACAAAACAGATGCCATCCCCTCGGATCCTCCCTGTTTCCCCAGGTCCAACATCAAAATTAGGCTGTTTGGGTGGTTCTGCTGGAGGATATGAGGGGCTGGCAAACCCCTCCACAGTTCAAGATTGTGGCCAAGGATTCAGGAGCATCACATCCTCATTGGAAGAGCCAGGCAGGAATTCTCCTGGCAAGGAGCTGGCAAGGGGTCACATTCCCCTCTGTGTGGCCATAGAAGGGCATGACTGTCCCCAGACACCCATCTGGATCATATCAGCTGGCCTGGAAGTTTCAGTCACATTCTGCCACCCCTCCTGAACCTGGGCATCAGAAAAACCTGTCCGTGCCGTGGGAAAAGTGGTGACGTGTCTGGTGTGATTCCACAATTTACAAGGAGCCTAATTAGATACCAAGAGCTGCTTTTCGCTGTTCACAGCTTCCATTCTCTTCTCAACACTCAGCCACGAAGATCTGTGGTGTCAGTTCAGGACTTTGCCCTCAGAGCTGGTTCTGGCAGTGTCTGACTCTGCAGCTCTGGAGCTGAACCCTGCCAAAATGCCATCAACAGCTGGGCCATTTCTCTAATATCATGGTAATGTCACTAATTAATAAAAGTAAAGCTTGAAGGAGCCTAATGAGCTCAAAGCTGTATCAGGTGTTTTTCCAGTTTCTTTACAAAGGCTTCCAGTAATGGAATTTCCACAACTTCCCCAAGAAACCATTTCCCAGCATCTGTGCCTTTCTGGTTTGGCTTACACTCATGGCATCTTCTCCTAACCAGGAAAGACACTGAGGAAAACAAACAAACAACAACAACAAAAAAAAAAACCAACCATTTTCTTCCTCTTTTCAGTAGCTTTTTACACATTGCAAAAGCTTTGCACTTACCCTGTTTTGCCTCAATCTTCAGTAAACGATTTTCTCTCCTTCCTTCCATCTCCTGCTAGGTCAGATTTTCTCTCCCTCTCCCCGTTCCTATTGCTGTCCTCTATTCTTACCCTAACCCAAACCCAAAATCTGATGCTTGGGTTAAGCACCATCAAGCCTTTTCCACCAGTCTTCTTATAGGAGATTTTGACCCACAAAGACCATGCATTATTCAGAGCAGTTCTTTGGCATTTCTGCTTCGCTGACACACAACACAACACTGATCATTTCACCTTTATAGCTCCTGGCAAAGTCTGTCAAACCTCAGCCTCGCTCAGAACTACTCCTTTAACATCCTGAAAGCAATCAGAGCCCCTCTAAGCCTCACGCTGAGACTTGGTGACTTCTTGCTCTTCCAGCCCTAACATGCACACTTCAGCTTGTGAGACTAATACCTCTGCAAATAAAATGTGAGACTTGTTTGCCCTCCTGCTCTTTAATTGCTCTCCTTGCCCCAGGCAGATCCATGAAGTCACCAGCCGTGATGAAATCCTGCATTTCTCATGCCTGTAAATATTTCCTAAAATTTTATTTCCTCCTTAAGACATCAAAAACTAGGTCAAAAAAGAACAACTGGGATATTTAAGAATCAGGTTTGCCTTCGGCTTTTATGATCAAGGATGCTTTTAATATTGAATGTTCAGCTGTCAACATCGGGACCGACTTAATAATAAATGTCTGACATTTCAGTCATTATTCGGAGTTTTTAATCCTTCCCACCCCCATTCAGTGCCTGCCTGTTTACAGAAAGATTCACGTTGGTGTTTGCACTGGGAGCCTGGGAGCTGAAACAGGGGCAAAGCTCCTCGTAAATACCCAGCAGCCTCTCCCAGCCAACAAACCACTCCGGAAGGTCAGCTGGCAGCATGAGCCAGGAGGAGAGGATGCCTGGGGAGGGCAGTGCTATGGGAACCTGCTAATAAACCCAGCACAGCAGTCGTGGCTTGCCAAAGCCTGGGCTGGCTGCCACACATGGATCAGAGTTCCTGTGGAGCTCCACGGGAGGGAGAATGGGTGGTTGGGCTTTGCTGCTGCAAGAGCCCCTGGTTTCTTCACTCTGTGGGCTCCACACCACTGCCCTGCTTCTTTGTGGCTTCTTTTTGCTTATTCCTCTGCAGAGAAGCTCAATCTCAACAAGAGCTGTCTGACTTTTAGCTTCCCACGGGGACTGGGGGCTGCTGCAGCATCACTACGAATTGAGAGGGGACAAGAGGAGGGGACAGCAGTACCCTCAGCACCCCTGCAAGTCATGCCTGGATTTGTAGGAGTCACACCACACCTGAGAAGGGACACCGGTGCTAGGCCACTGGTTTTCATAAATCACAAGATAAATGTTTAGGTTCTTTAAACTTTTCTTGTGTTCCGTGTTTGGGGGACTTATTTTATCTTTATGTCATGTATGGCAGCCTAATTACAGTCATTTCGTTGCCTCAAACTATTTGAAAGAAGTTGCTACATATAATTATGTGCACATAAGTGAGAATAACACCATGTCTAATACCACACAGGCACCTGAAGGGGTTAACCCCACAGCTTGCACACAAGCCAAAATTCACATTTCCAGTAACTTATTAGATAAGTTGTCCACCCGCTCCATCCCACAACACATGTTGTGCCCTGGATGTTTTTTGCTATATTTAGCAAAGCTAAAGCAAGTTTTCCTGCAGGTAATTGCCCACCACTCTAAAGGCACTGCAGGCTGCTTTCAGCTTTTTTACTGATTTGGCTGATCCAGATCTGAAAACCTCACATAATTCTGTGTCCTTCAGTAGTAGCAGCACCACATCACACACACGAGGCAGGTGTGGATCTCCAGGGGGAGGATGCACAGCCTGTTCTAGGTAAGGATGGAGGAATGCCCAGCTCCACCCATTTACCTCTGTGACCAAGACCTTTTTCTCTACACTAGAGACACAAGCACCAAGCTCAGATGCTTTCATGGATCATGAGCATTGTCCTGTCATCTTCTCACCTGCTTCTCCATCTATCCTACAAACCACAAGGACACATCACCTCCTCAGCCAGTGTGCCCTGCTGAAAGCACACATGGGTTTGTTATGCAAAAGATAGTACAAAGAGTCCCCTCCATGCAGCAGCAAACTACACAAACATTCTTAAATGAGAGCAGCCAAACCCAGAGGCAGATCCCAGTTAAATCTATAGGGAGATACAAATTATTCCGCTGTATGCCTGACTGCCAGGAGGATTTTTGCAATTGCTCTAATGAAGTCTGGGCTTCACCAAGGCAAGGATGTCAGAAATTAATTCCTGATGATCTCCAGTACAGAAGCAGCTCTTCATCTGTCTTTTCAGCCAAGTTGCTTGAGTTTGCTTCTTTTCTCTTTAGGAATTAAGCGAACAAGTAATTATGTGGGCAGAAATAAAACTAGAAATAAAAAAGAAAGTACGAGAGAAAACCCCTCCAGTTGACTGGTGGAAGTTGAGGCAAGCAATGGCTGCACAGAGGCATCTGCCTTGCGCAGCCAGGACTCCCAAGGCAGAATTTCTTCAATTAGAGCCTTACCAGCAGCAGATTGACTTAAAAATATATAAACCAGCTGGCCCTGAAACTTCTGTTTTCTTTGTGTACCCAGTGCTGACAAACACCAGCCATTTTTACATAGCCTTGGGAAAGCTCTTGTTCTGGAAATCATTAGTTTATGCAATTATAGTTTTCTCTGTTGAATGTCACATGTGCAGAGGTCATTGCTGGAGATGGGAAAGAGGCTCCTGTTTCCAGAAGAGGCACAAAGATGTGCCACTTTGGCTGGAATACAAAATATTGCTCTTCACTGGCAGGACACGTGTCCTCCCACGCATCACCTGTCTCTGACTGCCTGCTTTGCTGTGGCCCTTCTCCCAATGGCCACATGTCCTCTCACCGGGCTTCACACTGGGACTTCAAGTGAGAAATGCAATGCTGTTGATAAAAGCTGCTTGCACGATATATCTGCGCGCCTGGAAGGTGTGAATGGCATCTCAGCTCCAGCAGCCCAAGTGCTAAACACCAATCCCTGGGAATGAGCAGGTGTCCTGGGAGCTTGGGACTGAGGGGTGAATGGATACCTGCACCAGCTTTGGATTAAAATGCTGAAAAATCAGGATAAAGGTCCTGCTCTACAAAAACATCAAAATCAACCGAGCAAAGATAAAAGCATGATGACCAACCTTTGGGGTAGTGTTTCTCCAGCTCATGGGATGGGCAGGGGAACACCTGGCTGGACTCCAGGCTCAGAGCACAGGGCCAAATCTTCTCTCCATGGGGAGCATGGAATGGGGTGAAGCCCAACAGCCAAGGAAGAACTGAGCAGATACAGCTGCTTTCAGAGTTTTGCCTGGTGCAACCCTTGAAATCTGGTGCTGGCTCATTCCTTGATGGCATAACCCCCAGGGCTATACCCCTTTTTCCCTCTCATTTAGCACTGCCAATGCATCACAAACCAGGTAAACTCTTCCTGAACTGAGCAATTCAAACAAGCTGTGCCTAATAGCCCATCTATCTCGTTGCTATTTATTTTGGCATCTTTGCCTGCTTTAAATCCCACTTAAAGCTGTCTAACAACCAAGATTACGCCACTCACAACTGCCATGCAAACATCTCTGTTACTGTATGTACACTGGAAATATGACTCTTTTTTTTCCCCCCCTCCTTTTTGCTGATACAACACTGGCAGCAAATCACACTGAGGTAAGAGGGAGGGGTGAGATGATAATTATGCTGTGCGAGTCCAAAGTGTGACACCAACATTTCCTGCTGGCTCTAGACACTGTGGAGACCTGTGTAGGCTTGCAGCACACAGGCACACCGAGGGGCATCCACAGGTGTCCAGTTTAATAACAGTCTCTCTGCACTGCCATCCAATTCTCCCCCAAATAATCAGTCAGGCTTGGCTGGTGTCAGGCAAAACACACATCACCTGTGACACCAGACCCTGCTGAGAACAGCTCTGGAGGCTCCCAGCCATCCTGTGTGAGGGCAGGATCTGATCCACAAACAAAGTGTGCAAAAGGATTTTGACAGTGACATTTAAACAATGGTTGAAAATTCATCCAGCCCAGGGCAATTGGCTGCTGCAGCTCTCTGGCTCTTCCCAGTCTCCTGGATGCACGCACAAAGCTACCCCAAATCTCCAAAAAGAGCAAAATTTAGGGCTGGGATTTGTGTCAGTTCAGCTGATGTGTGTCAGTGAAAGCATCTCCTTTCAAGAAGCCTCTGCCTGCTTCACACACCCCTTCTCAGGGGCTCCCCAGCTGTGCATGTTTCCACAGAAAAAGCTGCTTTGTGAAACAGATTTTTCTACAGAAAGGCTTTGATTTTGATGACTTTTCCTGAAATTTGTGATTTTCTTCTTCAGAAATTTGTTGTCAAAACCTTTTTTCCCCCCACTGGTTTTCCATTTAAAAATTATTCTGCCATACACTTCACCAATTCAATCAAATATAAGATTTAGCTTAGATTTAGATTAAAATATTTAACTTAAAAAAAAAAAAAGAGAACCATCCCAATTTTCTTAGAGAAATTAGTTCTTTTGAATCAACTGAAATGTTCAGGATTTTCTTTTCAAGGATGTCCCAAGACCTGAGAAAATGGAACATTTCCTGCCATTGTCACAGACACTCCTGGACATCCCAGAGCTTGTACTAGAAAGTGCTCCAGCTCCACCACAACTCCATCTCATGCCTGCTCTGCTTCTAAATGTTCCAGGAGGCTCCTCAATGTGCTCTGCACACACAGGCAGCACTTTGAGCACTCCCACTGCCTGTGCACAGCACCTCAAGCTTCATGAGCTTCCATCCAAGAAGGTGGAACGATGGGATAATCCTAAAACCAGTTCTCACAGCCCTTACTTGGTGGCTCCAGATTTGCGCAGCTCAGCCTTGTTTGCATTTCAAGAGCCTTCAAGCAAACATTAGCTGAGAGGAAAAACAGATGGTGCAATTAAAACCCCAAATTCTCCACAACGGGATGCCCTGACAAATGTCTCAAACCTTCCCTGAAAGGCTGAGTGGGGAAGCTAGAGCAAGCAGGCTTTGCCATCTCTGTGCTGTGCAAGGAATTGGGTAAAGGACCATTTCTAAAGCTCTAACAGTTTCCTTAAGGCAGAAGATCTGAGAGTCCTAGAAAATCAAGGCAGAAAGGCCCAAAATGCCCATCCAGAACCTCACAGGGTCTCAAAGCAGCAATCAGAGACCAGCACTTTCCTCTGCACAGCTTTTTAGCAGCAGGGGCAAAAAGCTGAAAGCAGCAGCTCTGGAGGCAAGAGAATGGAGAGCTTTGGGAGGGAAACATGGACTCAGTGGCTGCAGGGATGAAGTGGGAGAGGATTCCACCTCTGCACACCAACCAGTGAACACACAGGGTTCACTGTGTTCTCCCTCCACAGCAGCATCTTCCTCCATGGGGGACCCCAGGGAGAGCTGCAGAAAGGTCTGGGGAAGCACCCAGGACTGACCTGGAGCACACACAGCAGCTGGAGAGGAGCAGAGGGTTCTGTCAAGAGGCAGAGAAGTCTCTACCCCAAGGGCTCACCCTCACCTGCAGGGCCTTGTCAGTGGGATTGACATTTGGGAGCCAAGTTAAATTGTGATTTTTTCCAAAGAGCTCCACAGAGGCTCCCAAGTGTGATTTTCATGACCAGTCATATTTAAGAGTCAATCACCTCCCAGTTTGTGCCACCAGCACCTGGCCCATGGCATAAAACACTGCTCTCTCAGGATATGTGAACGTGGCTCATAAAACCCCAAAACAACCAAGCAAGGTCTTGTCAGCTTTGTCTTTCCTGACAGCACAAGCCCAGACCTCAGGAGCCAGCATGTGGCTCACAGCACACCCAGGGCTCCTTTTTCCCTTCAAAAAGCTTCAACCTTTTTGTGTCTCGACTTGCTCAATTTGCTTTGAGGGTTTACTTCACCTGAAGTCACCACAGCAATTCTCTCATCGTGCTCCCAACTGTTGGGTGTGAAGTGCAGAAGGAAGTGTTCTTTGCTCCAGACTAGCACAGCACAAGCCACCTTCTCAGTGTCACAGCAGGCATGGCATGAGGTCAGGACATTTTAGACTCCTCCACACTGCCAGAGACGAGAAGTAAATGTCACAAAGTCCCCCTGCCTGCCAAATCCAGGCAGAGACTGCCAGGAAAAGGCTGCCTAAACTTCAAACCCAGAACCTGCACACTCATTTCCCTGGCACAGGCAGGGCTTGGGGTGCAGAGGATTATCAGGGAGCTCTGCACCTCCTCAAGAAGCTGGGAATCACATTCTCCCAGCACAGCTTCCAGGAAACATGGAAAGCCCTTGCTGCATTTCCAAATAGAGCCCATCTTTTCCAGGCACTGACGGCAGCATTTTATGAGCTCTACGTAACTCTGTCATCTTCAAAAACCACCACCATCCAAGAATACTTGGGAATCCCCAGCTGGGAAGAGATATTGGGAATAAGGAGCTCATCTTCACTGCATTCCGCAGTGCTGTCACTAGCAGAGACTGTGCCAAGAATTTGGTCACATTTCAGGGAATGTTTTTCTTTTGAGTCCCAAAGGAGGAATTCAGCTTTCCTCTAGAAAGTGAACCCCAACTGTCACAGCTCTGCTGCTGCAGAAACAATTTTATCCCATGTTAATTCCAGACATGGCTGAATCCCTGCCCAAAAGCACTGTCATCCCAGATGGACATCCTTCTCTTTGCAAACCCCCCTTGGACCTTCAGACAAACAGACCCCATTTAAAATCACCCCAGGGAGTTGCTGAAACTTTTCCTCAGTTTATTACAGAGGCCCCCAGATGCTCATTTTACCCTCCTCAACTTCCCCCACTCTTAGCACACATCAAATGCTGTGGCACATCCTCAAGAGCTCGTTTTTTCCATGCAATGCCCTGTTTCCCTCCCCCAGGCAGGATCCATAGGGAGACTGCACCCCTCAGGTCCAGACACACAGAACAAATCCCTGCTTTGCAGTGACTGTTCCAGGCTGTGGGAGGGACAGCTTTTTTAGTTTTCCCAGCCACAGATGTTTGTTTTATTTCCATAAGAGGTTTCAAGGAGGGCATTTCTCGAAAAGCTTTCTCTCCCACAAAGATCCAGTCTTGCTTTTATCTCTGCAAGAAGGAAGGAAGACCTGCTAACACAGTCACTGTGCTTACTTGCTTTTAAGTCCACAGAATCAGAGGACATATGCCTGCATCCAACGCCAGCACTATGCAAGAGCCATTTCCAAGTCATCTGCTCCAGCACCTTATTCCAAAGTGTGTTTGGTTTGATTTTTTTGTGGGGGCTTGGAGTAAAGAGGCTTTCAAAATATGCCCATGAATCCCTGTGGAGGAAGGTTGTGCAGCAGGTTGTTCAGCTGTGTTATAGGAACTGTAATCGAAGGTGTAGGAGAACAGAGCCAGAATTAGGATCCTGAAGCCAAGGAACAGCAGATCCCCGTGGCTTTGCTGCCTCAGTCTCTGTGAAGCTTCCCAACCCACCTCGTTCTGTGCTGTGGCAAGTGGTGTTTTCCATGACGCTGCTCTAGGAGTGTGGAATTCTCCAGCTCAGGCCAGCTCATGTACAGAAGGGACACCATGCCTGTAAGCAGAGAACTGGGGTGAGAAATGCAGGAGGTGATGCTCCAAGGCAAGGGCTGGAGCATCACAAGTGTCACTGGGATGGAACCCCCAAACCTGACCCAGGGGGACCCCAGGGTTCCTGTGCACAGTGACAAATAGCTGGGGAATAGATGTTGAGCACTGATGGGTCCCTGAGCACCTGCTCTGCACAGCATCTGTGCACAGACTTCGTGCTCAGGATCCTTGGCTAATTAACAAAAAAAAGCAGCTTAAAAATCTCACTTGTCACAAGAGCTAAAGAATTGACATGCAAGTCTCTCCTGCTGCAGGAAGTACTCAAGGTAAAAAAACAAAAACACGAACTACCAAAGACAGAAACAAACAAAATGTATAAAGAAAACTACAGCAAACCTTCCTCTTTTCTTCTTTTTTCCCCCCCTTTTTTTTTTTCTTTTTTTAACAAAAACTCATTCTCTTGCCCATGTGTTTGGGAAAGCAACTCGCTGATCCTCTCACAGCCAGGAAAGGTTCCATCAGCAAAGGTGAGGAACTCATCAAAGCTATATTTTCATTCTACCTCTGGACTATCAGACTCCCAAATAAGGCTTATTCCCAGCAACACACCGCAGCAAATGTATCATCCACACCTCAGCCCAGAAGCAGACGGCTGCCCTGAGATAACCGTGCCAGACGCCCTAAAAAAAAAAAATAAAAAAAACAAGAGGAAAATGTGATTTTGCAGCTGGGAATCTTGACTGTCTCCCAAAGTAGCATTAATCCACCTCACCTTCCTAAACTCCACCAGGAAATAGCAGCAAGGAAGGGGCGGAGGAGGAAAGAACCACTTAGGAAGCATCAGCTGCAGTCTAATTAGAGCTATTAGCAAGCTCTTAGTGATGTTTATTAGCCTTTACCCAGCGTTGCTGAATGAAGCAATCCTGACATCAGCCTTCTGGCTTGGAGAGCCATGCTCCAACCCCAGCTCGAGGAAGAGAAGTGTTCAGAAAGGCCAAGCTGGTTTCAATCACAACTACAGATCTCCAAGCCAGCTCAGAGCTTGTTTTGATCACACAGAAACCAAGGTCCCAGATAAGGAGAACCAAACCTGCAGAGGGCAGGTATAAGATCACCCAATCAGATGGGTTCCAGCATGATATCTCTCCAAGCTGGAGGTTTCCTGCTCTGATTTATGGCTCCTGAGTCATTTTGAGTTGACAGCATCATTCTGCCTTTGCTCTTCAGAGAGACGGGGATTGCCAACCAGCCGCCCCGGGGATTGGGACAAGATGCTCTCAGAAGACAAAGCACAAGCCCTGAGCCCAGCTCAGGACAAGCTGGCCATGAGTCGGACAGGATTAAAATAAGATTTACATCTTCTGTTGTGCAAAACATTCATCACTGGCTGCTGTTGGATGTCTTCAGCCTGCGAACAGTTTGTCTGACTTGAGGTGTTTCTTAAACATGTCATGCCTTTCAAAGGACAGCAGCCAAAAGCTGCATGCCTCAAGCAGGGCTAATCTCCCTGGAGTCTCTTATAGTAGCATATTTCAAGGCTGTTTATCATACAGAAGGGACATTTAAAAATATACAAATGTATGTTGTAAATCACAGCCTTTTCCTGGGAAGGAGCAGGGGGAAGAAACCAGCAATCACTCAATGTTGAGAAAATTTATATGGAGGGATCTTAGCTCTGGGTTTGCCACAGCTAGTAGTGGTTGCTTCAGCGGGGCCAAAAAACACATAATCAGAGCACCACAATAAATGGAAGCACTTGGGAAATTCAAAACATCCTTAAGGAAACACTGAACTCCCATATATCTTTCTCAAGCATATGTATAGTCAGGTAAAATCTTCCATATCCCCGTGATGGAAAAGCCGCCTTGCTTTTGTGGTCTAGCTACCACAGCCCACAATCTTTACAACTATTTCTTTTACAGATAAGCAGGTTTCTACCGTCCCAACAGATGGGTCTGTCAGAGGTGCTTCTGAAGGAAGAAACCAAGCAGAAAGTCTGAACTCCTGGAGCCAAGTGCCAGATCAGTACCTGAGCTGTTCTCCCTGACTCATTCCCAGTGCATGTAACAACCAACTGCTGTGGTCACAAGGTTTTGAAATGTATCTTTTCAAGATTGTGGCCACAAATAATTGTTTCAGGATGGGGTTGATGGAAGCTGCCCTGGGACCCGGCTGATGTGACCACCAGGTCTGCAGGCTGTTGGCCAAGCCATGCCTTGGCCACCCAGAGCCACAAAACCTGCAACATTACCAGCACAACTTCCCTCCTGATGAGCAAATGCTGCACACCATGAAGGTGTCACTGCCATCACAGCCACCTACAAGCAGCTGCTGCAGAGGTTCTTTTGGAAGACAAAATGTGGCAAAAAGAAATTTTGATTTCATCTCCGCTACATCTGAAACTCGTGGCTTCCAAAAAACAGTCGTGTTCAGCAAAGAAACCCTGCAACCATGCTTTGCTCTCACTGTCAGCATTTCCTTGCACACCCTCCAGCCTCACAGGTGTTACACACCAGGCTGTGGTGCTGGAAGGTGGATCATGGCAGCCCTGCCAAGTCAGCCTCAAACTCATGGGAGGGAGAAGCTGCTACCATGCTCCTGATCCATGCCCCTTCTGCTGATCCTTCCTCAGCATATTGGAGGGGAGATGCCAAATTCCCCTTTCCAGGACCAAACACCACAGAGATGCTGGGGAAAGGAATTCAAGCGAGGTGTCCAGAAGGAAATCTTGATCCCACACCACCTTGGGATCATCACATCATCCCATCCAGCTCTGGGCACAGCAACTCTCTGCCTGCTGCCACTGAAGCCCTGTGTGAACACCCTGCCCTGCAAGGAAATGCTGCTCAGTCTCAGGGATGCCTGCAGGTGAAGATGTGAAACGTGAATAAAGAAAGCAGTTTGTGCAGAAAAGTAATGATCCCTTTGGGATCTTCCCAGTTTATACACAATTACATCAAGCAGCTAAAATGAACGAGTGCTCGGCAGAGAAGGGAGGCGGATAATCCACGGGTGTAAAGCCCTGCAGCTCCCAGAAGCAGTAAACGATGCAAAGCAGAGCTGACATTTGAGGATGCATATGATCCTCTAGTTTATGTATGTCAAGACATCTGCTACTGCAACCTCACATAGCTAAAACTTCCCCTGTCTTCACCTACGGCTGCTGCTGAGCGTAGCGTAGAGAAACTCCCTGAGCTGAGCCACACGCAGGGGATTCCACTCCTTCATGCCAATTTATAGTCAATTCAGGATTTCAGCAACTATTATTTATCACCAGGGCTCCCCGCTAACCGTTACCACATTGGTGAGAAGTTATTCCAAATGAGTTTCCAAATTAGCAACTCTGCATTCATTTCTTTTATGTTCGTTTCAGTTTATGAGGGATGTCAGCAAATCACAGGATCCCACTCAGGGTAAATTACCTGGGGATTTTATGCATGATCGTTCTGCTAAGCAGCAAAGGCAGCGAGCTCTGCATGCTGCTCACAGTGCCTAAGGCACCAGGGAGGGTGAGTGCTTCCCCAACTGCTTCCAAAGGATGATCAGGTTGGAAAGGTGCTTAAAACACCTTGCAAGGATGGATGAGGCTTCCCCAGGCAGATTAGAGCATGCCCAGGCCAGGTACCCCTCTCCTAAATCATGAAACGTAATTCCCCTCTTGCTGAATTTATCATTACTGAATGAGAGAAGAAATAAGCATGTGCTCTCTCTCTGCCTGATTTTATTCTCTGAGACAAGAGCTTTTCTACTCAGCAGAAAGCAAACTGGGGCTTGTTTTGTTTAGAAGCGAAGAAATGGCAGGTCTTGACTCCACAGATTTCTGGCAACAGTTATGCCTTGGAAAAACAGTTGTGTTGGCAGCAAAGTGAAAGCCTCCTGTCTGCTGGAGCAGCCTTTGCCCTCAGTGGATGTGTTTCCTGATCCCAGACAGATGGAGCACGTCTCCTGCTCTGCCACACTCCAGCGATTTCTGCTCCAGGGTCCTTGTGCCAAGTCAGACCAGCCCTGGAGATGGGGCAAGAGTGAAAGGCACCAGTTCCCATGAGCAGGGCTGGGAACAGGAGCTCATGCACAGGCAGCAGGGTCAAGGATGTCAGGGAATGTCTCTTCTCCTTGCAGAGGTGGAGGAATAGGAGGTCCAGGAGGAAGAGCTGAGGACAAGCTTCTCCATCTCATCAGAGTGGTCCCAGTAAAGGTTTCTCGGGATGCAGTTGGCAGTGCTGGTGCCATGCACTGAGGCTATTTTTAAGCTGGGGTCTGAAGGACAGGCACTGCCTGGTGAGGTGAGAGAAGGGCAGAGAAACAAGGCAGAAAGACCAGGTGATACAGGCCAAAAAGAAATTATCCCTGGCTGTTCCCAGAGCTGTAGAAGAACCACAGCACATGGGAGGGAAGAAACAACTGTTTGATTTTCTTGCAGTCTTCTGGCTGGGATCCAGTTTATCCCATGCTGATCCCTCCATTGGACTGAGGATGGATTTAGCCTCCAGCACAGGAATGACAAGTGTCAGGAATGATAGAGCTGGAAGAGCTCTGCAGTTCTGGTTCTCCCCAGGGTACCAGGGACAGGAAGGACACTGACAAACTGTGAGGCTGGCCTTCCCAAAACCGTGGTGGTGTTTGGACACGAGCTTTGGTCTTTCTATATTCCTCTTTTCTTTTTCTTTTCCTCTTTCCTTTTCTTTTTTTTTTTTTTTTAAGGCATGTGGCCAAATTTAAAAAACAGCTCTGTCCAGCTGCCTTTGGCCTTGCATTACCATTCCTTCCCTAATGATTCTTCTGGGAGCCACAACCTCCAAATTCTGCACAACTCTCATGCTCTCTTTCTGCCCTGCAAGATGGACACAGCTGATTTTCACGTTCAATTTCCCAGCTTGGAAATGAAGCAGCACAAAAAAGGGAAGGTGATGTTTCTTTCCAATTCCCCCTTCGATGTCAACTCAGGGCAAAGCTTGTGGAGGGACCAGAGCAGAACAGCCACCAAACTGCAGCCCTGAACATCAATCAGGACATAGTGGTGCCCCCAGAAATAGGAGACCTCTGGATAAAAATAAACCACTGGGGCCATTTCTCATCTTAATCCTCAGGAGCAAGGACTTTCCTTTCCTGTGGACCCTCTTCCACCTCTGTGCAGCCCCTAGGCCCCTTGGTCCCAGCCCAGAGCTGTGCTGCTGGCTGCCCTCCTGATAGACTCTGCCATGTATCCCTCTCTAAGTACAAAACCAGCTGGGTGGACTGGTACACAGACATGACTTGAAGTCTCCTTCAGTGGTTTTGCACCTTTGATCTCTGGAACATGTATTTCAAGCCCAGAAAGGGCTTTTGTGCTGGCCAAGGAAATAAGTACTTAAAAGGATAGAGAGATATCTGACAAGGGATGGGGCAAAAGGATTGTGCTGCAAAGGAAAAAGGCAGCCTACCCCTATGTCTTGAAATGCCCAAGATATAAAGTGAGAATTGGCAAAGGTCAGGCTGAATTGGCTCTTGCAGAGGATGACAAGAAAAATAACAAGAGGAGGTTCAGCTATATAGATCAGAGTAAAAAATGGAGAGGAGAAATGGAGCTGCTGTACAGAGAGGATGGGGTATAGATTAAAGTTAGTCCAAGTGTGATCCAAAACTAATGCATCCTCTAGCTAATCTCATGTCATTGTGCAGATGACACAAAAATAAGAGGAATGAGGAGATGGACATGGAGATGTCACATCTCTCCAGATTGGGTCAGGGGCAGTGAGCTCACACCATGGGCACAGCTGGTTCCTGTCCCCCAGCACTGAACACACTGAAACCCGCCATGGAAACATTCACCAGGCTTGGGGAAAGGAGAACAGAAAACACAGCACCTCTCTTGAAGAGACAGAAAAACGCCACTCTCCCAACCACAGACCATTAGGGTGTCCCATGCCACATGCCAGGTGTAGAGCAAAGTCCAAGGGAAGGAGGATTTGGAGCTTGGAGCTACCAGACTGTTTTCCATTCCCCCAAGGGTGCCACCCAGCCTGATCAGATATTGCTGATAAGATATAGCCTCCATAAATGGGAGGAATAGAGATCTAATCTACCTCACCTGCAGCCAAGTGTTTGCTGGAGCACCTTGGCACTTTGTCCCAGCAGTGAGGGGACAGGAACCAGTCCATGGGCTTGGTGGCAGCTCAGCACCATTGTCCAGCTCCTGGGCTGGCAGGGCAAGCTTGGAACAGATTTTTTTGGATGATCTTTCCCCAAACCAGGACTGAGCTCACAACAATGACAGGTCTGAAACACCCAAAAAAAATGGAGATTCACAAGCAGGAGTCTTGGAGCTTCTGGGAACACCCCAGCTTCACAACTTGTGACCAATTTTGGTCCCAGCCAAAAATACTTCAGGAACATCTCATTCCCTTCAGCTCCTGCCTGCCTGTGGCACACATTTGAGGACCAATCCTCCTGCCCATGACTGAAGCACTCGACTTGCCATCAGATTTCCAGACATTTCTAGGAAAATGCGCAGCTCTGCTGAGCAGAAAGCAGAGCCTGGGATGTGCCTAATCAGCTATGCTAATCTGCTGCTGCCACGCAGAGCCTGCACAACGCTGCTCCCAGCGCGTCCAGCCTCCTGCTGCAGAGCCCAGCAGCACTGCTTTGTTTATTTGCAGTGATTTGCCTTCAAATTTATCACCCTCTTTCCAAGAAGTTGGCATCCCCCAGCATGAATTGCCCCCCTGCACCTCCCAGTGCCTCTCCAGGCTTTGGAGATGGATGGGAAGCAGGCTGGATCCAGGGGCTCAGCTTGTGGAGGGCCGCAGGGGAGTACTGGAACAACCATGGCTCTAACTCAATTTCTACCCATTTTCTCTTTTGCCTTCACTTCATTATAGATTATTATTTTCTAAACTGAGGCAGAGTCGATTCTGCTTCCAGCTGAATTGCCCACAGGCTGGCTCCTCTCCTCCATCCAGCTGATACAATCCTTACAGCGAGCTCCTTCTCAGCGGACCAACAGTCTTCAGGGAACAATGCCTCATTTGGGGAGAGTCCTTCATCTTTTACAGAAAACAGCATTTAATTTCCAGTTGTTACTGGCTGTTTCATGCAGCTTTTCCACTAGATAAGAAATGGCATCTGTGTACAAACTTAAAGAGAGCAATTCCTGGTTTAAATTGGGACAAAAAGTTGGGATCTCAATGTATTTTGCAGACAAGGTGTCCAGAGCAATGATAGAAAGGGTCATTTCACATTTCCAGCTTTTTATACAGCCCTACCTACTTGTTATGCTGCAGATGAGCACTCATCTCTAAATAAGTTGTTTCAAAGCAAAAACCAAACCATTCTCCTTTGAGAAGTGTCAATGCGAGACTTCACAAAGATTTCTAAACATAGATACTTCAAAAGAACAAGTGCAATAAGGAGACTGGTCAAAACGTATCCTCCTTGGCATAGACTGGCAGCTTTGAAGAATTCATGTTTCTGATGGGAAGATGCTAAATGGAAAATATTCCCTATTCCCTGGAAAGGTTTCTGCACTGCAGCAGCTCCAGTTCACTCACACAGAGTGATCCCATTCCAGCACAGAGCTGGGGGGCTGCTGGGTGTGGGAGGACAGCTTGATAGCCTTTCCCAGGCCCATCGTGGCTCTCCTTCACTTTCTCCACTACCTGCCTTGCAGTTTGGGGTCCCACTGTGGGGTACACACAGCCTGGGACAAGGGCAGTGCAGGTTCTTCTCCAGTATGTAGGACTTGGCCCAACTGCTTGGACAGGACCCCTTGAAATTACCCCATCCCTTGTATAACCTAAACTAAATGGGTCTTCCCACCTCCTGCAAGGCTGCAAAGGTCACTTTGGGCTCCCCCAAACCCCATTCCTGCCTCCACTCAGACATCCCTCACTGCACCAGCAGGAGCCCTGCAGGAAGGGAATCATCCCTGGGCAGAAATCCATGGTGGAGACAGTCCTGCCTTTCCTCAGCTTGTCCAGCTGAATCCCCATAAAACATTTTTTAGTATCTTTGTAATGGTTTGAGCAGTTCTGGAGCACGCCCTGCACACTCCAGCCGAGTTTTAGGGGGAGCATGCTCTTCTGAGAGAGCTGTTTCCTATTTTTGTCAGTACATTGAACACAGCCTCTAAATTAAAATCTTCTATTTCCAGACTATTTTGATCAATGCTACTTCCTTCAGTTTAAAAGATACAATAAGAATAGATGAGCTCTTACAAATTAAAAGCCTCTCTTGCTTAACAAATTGTCTCTTTGCAATAATTAATTATCTGGAGAGAGATTCCTGCCCTACGCTTCTGGCCTCATTCCAGGCTGTGTAAGGGGTGAAAAAAACATAAGTTTATATTTGAGTTGCCTCACAATGCCAGCTTTCACACTTCCAGCACAAGGCAGGACCAGTCCAGAGGTGAGTCCATCCTGGGCACAGCACATCTGTCACCGAGTGCCTGTCACAAGCCTCACTTTGTGATTTGCAGGGGGAAGGCTCCAGGCAGATTTCCCTGCCTGCTTTAATTTTTTTCATTTTTTTTTAAATTGGTGATTATTATTAGACAGCAGGTCTGTTGCTCTGGGCAGCTACAGCCATTCCCACATTGATGGTTTCCAGAAGCTCATGGGACAGGGGGTTGTGGAGATGGAAGGTGTGAAAGCAGTGCAAGGACAAGGCGGGGCTGCTGCTAGCTATGCCTCTTGCCAGGTATTCCAACTCCCTGATGACTTCAGGACTTTGTCCAACCTACACTTCCTTAGGAAATTCCTTCCTGAGCATGACTATCCTTATGATGAGTAAGTCTAAATTAATCTTATATTATGCACTCTCAGCCCTTGGCTGCTAATTCTCTCAGGATTATGAGCTCCTACTCAGTTTCCCTGTGGCAAAACTGGAAATATGAGCAGGTTACGACATCTGCTCTGCCAAAATCCCATCAGTCTTTTCTTGGGATATGTTCTCCAGGCCTCTACCCTATGTGCTCCTCACCCTTGGAGCTTTTCAACCTCCATGAAGAGGAACAGCATTGCTGGCTTTGCTCACCCTGGTAGATGCTCCAGGTCCTCAGGAAACAAGGGGAAGGCTGGTACCAGGCAGGATTCATCCTGGGACTGTGAGAATTCCCACCTGCAGCAGAGGACATTCCCACTGTGGGTCAGGGCAGAGAGATCCTCTACTGCTTTAACCAGTCCCACCTGACTCCCAGCTGCCCCAGGGATCAGCATCCCACAGACACAGCCCCAGGAGGGACAGGGGATGTCCTGTCCCCAGTGGGACAGGAGATGGAGGTAGCACAGAGAACACATTCTGGTGCTGTGTCCACACCAGCTCCTCATCTCACACTGGGAGCACCTCAGCAGTGCTTTGGTTTCATGGTCCCTCTGCAAGTTTGGTCCTTGCAGGGTCTCCCTGAGCCCCATCTGCTCATGCTGGCAGCTCCAGCAGGGCACAGCAGGGTCCCAGCACAGGGTGGGAACTGGTGGCCAGCAGCCTGCCTGGGCAATGCCTGCAGCCAGGGCCATGCCCAGAGCTCTGTGCTCCGTGCCCAGAGCTCTGTGCTCTGTGCCAGCCCCACGGCAGTCCCGCTGCAGGGGAGCATTTTGCTAATCCTTTCATTCCTGCCCCGTGCCTGGCAGCACAGCCTCCTGCCAGCTTTGCAGGGAAAGGCTTTGGAAGCACCTGGGGCTCGAGCAAGGAAACCTTCCCTGGGATCCCACATCCCCTGAGGGCTCCTAAACCACCCAAACAGCCTCAGAACAGGTCCTTACATACACAGGGCAGATTTAACTCACCCCAAGCTGAAGCCAGACAGCTCATTCCCTCAGAAATTGGCTGACCTTCCTGACAGAGGGCCAGGAATGCTGGGAGGGGTCTGAACAAGGGTGATGTGTAGAGCATTCCATTCTCCCACCCTGCTCCTGGACCAGGGCTCAGCCTCTTCCACACACAGAGGGAAACTGCCCTGCACAGCCCCCAATTAACCACAAGTTATCACCCAGGCCACGAGCTCAGCGGTGTTTGGAGGAGGATTAAATATTTATCTGGAAAACAAGGATGTGCACAATTGCATTCGGCAGGATTAGTGATAAAACCAATAAAGACCCACTCACTGGAGCCAGAGCCAGTTGTTCCCTTCCTGGGGGAGCCTTCATGCACACAGGGGGTGGGTGACACTCTCCTGCTCCCCTCACACCCTTGTGGTTTGGAGGGAATGACTATCACCTCCTCCCATAGACCTCAGCTGACCCTTTTATCTTTATAGTGCACCAGAGAGATGAAAACCCCAGTGCTGGTGCCCACAAATTGCTCCCTCCCTAGCACAGTTTAATCTAGGAACAGCTCTGTTTGAGTGAGGAGAGGACTCTCCTTGACCCTGGACACACTGGAAAATGTGAGCCTTCAACTCCCTGAAGGAGCTCAGTAGTAGTGTGGAGCCAGCAGCACTCTCTAGTACTCGTTAGAGCTTGCAGAGCTTTGTGTAACACAAACAGACCGACAACCTGGAAATAAACCTCTAACATCCTCTCTCTGCACTCAGAGGAGCTTAAGATATATGTCACAGATTGTGTCTATAGTCTGACACTATAGCACAGCAGATGGGATCCTGCTAAGCATCCTTGGGATAAGCATTGCAGAAAACAAAAGGGTGGGAAAGGCCCTGAGCATCCTCTGCTTTTCCATTGCATGCATCTCCGTACAGGAAAGGTGCCTTTGGACAGAAATATTCCCGGAATAGCCAAGATTTATGGCAGGCCAGAAATATATACACAAGCAGGATGTTGCTCTGGAGATCAGCCACAGCCATGCAAGGGTCTCCCACCACCCTGAGGAGCTGCCCAGTCTGCAGGCAGGAGCAGTTCCTTGCGCAGCCCCAGACTCACTGCAGATGTTTAACATGTCCTTTCCCTGTAATATTTATTTCCCACGAGTATTCGCTGGCTTACACAGTGTCTGGCAGGGAATATCAGAGACTTCTGTCATTATTTATCCTTTTGTCCAGCACAGGATTTAACTGGAAATTATTTGTTTAAAAACAAGAAAAGCTTATTAGCACATAGCAGTGGTCTCTGAACTTTATTTGCATCATGTATAAAATCCGCTGGAAATCAAACTATTCAAATAATTTGAGTAAATTACTGGCCTCTCCCTGCTAGCCCGGAAGTTCAGCAGCCTGTGGTGAGGTCAGCACCTTTCCATGACTTTTTGATTTTTCCAGAGGAAACAACTCAGCCCAAGTCTATTTCCCTAATCCACAATCTTCTGCCAGAGTCCAAATGTTTCTAAAACCCAGTGGGACACATCACCAACTCCTTTCAGCCTGCACTGCCCAAAGAGCTCTCTGCACCCAGATGCTTTGTTTTCTACATATTTTCTACTCCCCTTCCCCCTCCTCCTTTGGCTTTTCCAAACCCAGCTCATGCTGGAGAGAGCATCAGAGAGCTGCACCTCTGAGCCCTTCTCAGAGCTGAGCTGCCATATGTGATTTCCCAGGTTGGCTGCTACCTTCCAGGCATATCTTCACCATCTGAGGCTTTTCAGGAGTTCTCATCTCTGCCAAATCTCACATTCCTGGCATTCCAAACTTTCTCTGACTTCTCTTGCACTTTCCCATCTCCCAGCATTGCTGTAGCCTTTAATAACTGCTGCTTACACACACAGAATGTCCAAGACCTCTTACCATTTCCTGACACATTACTCATTCCTTGGCTCAGTACAGTCCACTCAGGGAATATTCCAGTTTCTGAGTGTCCCTGGTTGCTGCCTGCCCCATGCAGCCCAGCGAGCCTGTCTGAGGTGGCCGTGTGGCAGGTCAGCCATCAGCTCTGATGAGTATCAAGTGCCCCCTTCCTTCCCAGAGCTTGCCAACAATGACATTTTCCAGCCACAGGCTCTGCAGGTATCACATCTGCCACTTCCCAGGGTGCAGATGCACGGAGCACAGCAATCCCTGCCACCAGGAATGGCCCTACATGGCTCCTTTCAGCCAAGATCCAGCTGCTTTCCCATCCTCCCTGCGTAGTCCATGCAGGCTGTGCTGCTTCCAGTGAACTCAGATGAGTGGATGACCTCATAGAGCCCCTCAGAGGCTCCACAGTCACCCAGCCATTGCACAAGGTCAGAGTTTGAGGCTCTCCTGTGCTCAAGGGTTTGCAGAAGTGCTGGGTTTCTCTGTGACCCAGATACCCCTGCCAAGTGTGAAGCCACTCTGACACTGGATCCCAAAATGCACCCACAAATTTCTCCAGAGGTTTTGGGAAGACAGAGCACGCTGAACTCAGAACCTGCCCCATGGACAGCAGGGGCTTTTCATTGGGAGGGATTAGTGCAAGGGGGCTGGAGAGGGAATCCTGCCCCAATAGCCAGAGCACTTTGTCCCTACATGGCACTTCCCATCCTGAGATTTCCTGATGAAAGATCCTTCACAGGCCAGAGCCAAGCAAGGGCTCCTGTAATAAATCAACACCTCAGCAACTTTGGCTGACGCAGACATTCCTGAGCAGATTTGAATCTTGCATGTGAGGAGGGATCCCTCCATGTCCACATTCTGCACACCTCAGCCACTTGAGAAGCATCTGGCAGCCAGTCCATGGCTCAGCTACCCCAGACACATCACAGGGCTGCTGATCAGCAGGAAAACACTCTGGCTCCAGCAGATTATAAGCTTATTAAAGATAGATTTGTGCTTTGGTCTGCAGAGATAAACAGATCAAAGGCATTTTGGTCTGTGTGCCAGTGCTGCCAGTTTGGCAGAGGGGGAGGCTGGGATGTGCTCTCCATTCCCAGAGCAGGGCAGTGGGAGAGCTCAGCCCCATGAGGGGAGCAGCAGGGAGTGTGCCCAGGGCCACATCCAGGCTGGAATAAGTCCATCATTGGCTATTTGCATGGGGAACTCGATGTGGCTGGTGGCACTGAAGCACCTCACTCACAGAGCATCTCTCCCTGCACTGCTCTCCCTGGGCTCTGCAGAGCCACGGGGTGGCCAAGCTTCACTGGAGCTCTGCTGCCAGCCCGGGACCTGCCCTGCTCGGGAGGGAGAGCTAAAAGGGGAAACAGATCCTCGCACAGCTGGCCCAGCAGCTGATATTTGCACAGTGCTTTGAAACCCACAGATGAAAGATTTGAGAGACACGAAAGGCTGTCACTGCCTGTTTGTCATTTCGCGTGGTTCCTCCCTGCTATCGCACGCAAAGGAGACAATTTTCAGGAGCGGTGAGTGCAGCCTTGAGGGAAAAATGAAACGGTGTGGGCTTTTCCTGCCACGTCCACTTGGAATTTCCTCCACCCACTTTACAGCTACCTCACCTTCTTCCTTCTCTGTGCCCAGTTCAGCTCAAGAGTCACCATCCTCCCTGAGCCATCTCTGATATCCCATTCCAGTGCTTGCTCTCAGGGAGCTCACAAAGCCAAAAACTGGGAGCGAGTGATGCTATCAGGACTCCCGACAGCAGGCAAATGTGTGCCTGCAGAAGAGAGCCTGGAGGGATGGGAGGGAACCTTTGCACATGGCAAACCAGCAGCAAGGGCCCTGAAACTTCAGCTGAGTGAGGAAGGTGATGGCAGCACACAAGAAAGCAGCAGCGGGAGGCAGCAGGCATCCCACCCCCCTCCCTGTGCCAGGCACGGCTCGGCAGAGCCCGACACGCCGAGAGCTCGGAGCTGGGCTCACTTTCAGCATTTCAAATTTGCCGGATGATAACCTCGGTGTCTGAGTTCGCGGCTCTGATCCCACCCACTTGAGCTCTGACTCATGTTGCAGTCACCGCTGCCTGGATATTGGTACGAGAGCAGGGAGGGAGGTTGGTACGAGAGGAGGGAGGGAGGGAGGAAGAGAGGAGGAGAGGAAAGGGACGGAGACAGCCGCGGCTCGCAGCACACGCTTCTGCCTTCGCAACTGAGCCACTCGCACCGGGGGAAAGTTGGAGTCAGCGCAGCCACTGAGGGCTCACACACGCTGTGAGGAAGCAGCCCCTTTCCCAGGTAAAGCTTTTGCCTTACTTCTTGCTTAGTTATTCTGGTAAAATACTTTCTAAGTGAGATTCTGAGGCCTTGGTGGGTCCCTGCTGAGTGGGACCCTGCAATGGACCAGCTGGGTGTCACTCATCAAACCCTTGTGCCATCAGCGTCTTGTGGTGGCTGGAGGCCAGTTTGGGGACTTTTTTGGGCTGTTGCTGGTGGGGACAGCTGGATCCGAGAACTTTATGGTCAGAGGAAGGGCATGGGTGGAGTGTGCCCTGGGCATGGGCGCAGAGGCAGAGCCCTGCACATCTGTGGTGTGCAGCATCTCTGCCCAGGCAGCCTCCCCACGAGGTTTGCTGCTGACTTCTTGCACCGAGCTGCCCGAGCCCTTTCTCTGAGCACTCCAGTTCCTCCACACCCTGGCAGCTGGTGGGCATCTGCTGCTGCTCTACCCCAGGGCGCGGTTGGCTCTGTGGGACAGGGCACTCCCAAGCTGGGCTGTAGCACAGGAGGGGTGGGCAGTGCCCAGGGGTGTGTGGTGCTCGCTGTCCCCTGTCCAAAATAGGCTTCAGCAGGAGGCTGAACCCCAGAAACTCAGGCAGCTCCAAGTACATCCATGAGACTGATACCTTTGTCTTCAGTTTCACCTTTCCTGGACACTCTCTGCCGAGCAAACTTTCAAAATGCTGACTGCTCTGCTGGGTTCCACATACCTCTCATGTTTCCTGCTCTCAGGAGTCCTAAACAGCTTCTTACCCACAGAGCCCCTTTCCTCCTGGGGAAGCATGATGGAGGGCTGGTGGCAGTGATGGGAATTTTGTCCTGCCTCCCCCAGCCCCTCGGCTCATGCCAGAGGCAATAATCGCTGATTTTTATCAGACATCACTCTGGGATGGGGCAGAGAGAGCACCAGGCTCTGGAGAAGCCCAGGGAACAGGGATAAAAGTGTCTGGGGATGCAGCCAGGCAGGACACCAGTGTCCCCTCCCATTTGTCCTCTCTTACATTGCCTTCAACTCCTACCTCTGGCAAATTTGCTCTTGTCCCATTGTGAGTCAGGCTCATGGGTCTGGCAGGGGACCAAGAAGCCCATTCCTACCTTGAGAGTTTTGCAATTCCCACCATCAAACCTCAAACATCCTCTCTGAGACCAGAAGAAACCACCACACTCCTGCCTATCTCTAGGCTGAAGTACCTCTCTCAGCATGCCCAGATGTTTAATATCAGGAAGGAGATTAACATCATTTTGGAAAAAGCCACTGAGCTCTGCTGTGAGCTCTGCACGGCCAGGGAACTGACTTTGCTCCTAAGTGACTTCTGCCAGCACTTTTCTCAGAAAGAGGCTAACAGGGGAGGCAGAGTAACATTTCAGGTGTGCAAGAGCAGAACCCTCCTGTCCCTAGGACTGAGCTAAAAGGCTTCATGTGGCTTCTCCTGAGTCCTTAAGCACTTCTGTCCTTTCCAGAAGTGGGAAACACTTCCCAAAGCCAGGCTGCCACATTCGGGCACTCCCTGAGTGCTCCTCTCTGCCCCTCTATCTGCTCACAGTTCCAGCGTACCCAGGCTTTTAATAGGTTTAAAACAAACCTGTTATGCCAGAAGTAGAAGCACAGGAAGGGAGAGCCAATGCATTCCCTGCTGGAGCAGGCACTGCGTCCCATTAATCTTACTGCAAAAGTGCACAAAGTGCTGGAATTAATGATGTTGGTGGAAAGGCTGCTGAAGGACGGGGAGGGGGAATAAAAAAGTAAAATGCAACAGAAATTTCCCATGAATAAATCACAGCCCCCTCCCCAGAGGAGATAAATGCCATTTTAAAGTGGAATACAGTGGATCAAATGCAACGTGGACTGCAACAGAGCAGAAAACATCTGTTTAGGCAAGAGAAGGCAGAAATTACTACGAGAATTGTAAAGAGGATAATGGGGAGACGATAGGATATTACAACGGAAGGATCATTAATGCACCAGAGAAGGCTATTAACAGAGTTCTCTAAAGATCAGCCTAGAGGTAAATTTTATTTAATGGTTTTCATTAGTGATCTTGGCTCAGAAAATGAGGGTTTCTTAAAGAGAAATTTTCTGGTGAGAAACTTGGGAAAAGTTTTGCACTGGACAAGGAACTAAGTACTACAGGAGAAGAAGCAGAGGATAAGACTAACTGAAATACACCAGGCTGGCACAAGCTCATATGCTTAGGGTCTAACAGCAAAAATGCTTCTCTAAGCAGCTGAAAACACCATAGGAAAAATATCTGGCTTTTAGGGAACCCCAGGATGACTGCAACAAAACAAATGCAACCTGACAAATCTTCACAGCTGAGATAGCATCCATCAGAATGCCAGCACCACTGGAAAAGGCACCAGAAAGATGACCCAGAAGCAATGCCCTGCTCTGGTTCCTTCAATGTGAGGAGGGTGATTTTGAACCAGGAGCAGGTCCAGGCTGTGATAATGAGGATAATCAGGTAAATGTAAAAGCTGCCTGGTGAGACAGGGCTGGAAGGGTATCATTTATTCTGGCTGTTGCTGGAAAGACTACCATGAGAAACAGCTGCTCCACTCGTACATCGAGGAGGAAATCAACTCGCTCTGCCAAAACACAACAGGAGCAGAGGACACAGGTATTGAAGGTGGCTGCGAGTGACCTGGGCAGAAAGCCAGGGGCACATGTGGAGTGACAGAGAGCCAATGCTCCAGGAGACAGCCCTGAGCTGGATGAATCGTCCCAGGCTCTGTGTCCTGACTGCAGTGAGCTGACAGTCCCCCATCCCTACCAGCCCTCCAGTCTGCTTTTCCTGCAAAGCCATGCCCAGAGGCTATGCTCACGTGGGGGAATGTTTCCATGAGATAATTTGGCTGAGGGATACGGGAAAGTCTCCCACACTTCCGCCACAGCTAGGGTTGCAGCATCACACATCCGAGCTGGCAGGCAGCAGGTCCTGCCCCATGCTGTGGAGGAACATCCCAAGGGTTTGCAGACAGTTGAGCCCTGCAGCCCACATTGAGCCACACAGTCCCCAGCTCTGCCTGGGCTCCTCTGCAGGAATGGGGACACCTCTGTCCCCTTGCAAGTGCCCATTTCTTGCTCTGAACTAATTTGAAAAAACAATGAGAAGCAAAACTCCTTCTGGGCACATCTGCCCTGCAGGGCTGCATGGGGAGTTGCCCTGGCACTGCAGCAGGAGCCGAATGTGCTGATGTGCCCAGAGCTGGGATCCATCAGCAGAGCCCAAAGAGAGGCCCAGCAGAGCCCATGTGAGCTGCTAGAGCCAGAGGCAGGAGCACGTTGTTGGTGTGTGGTGAAGAACCACGTAGGAGGCTGCAATCCACCCACAGCATTTTCTAAGAGTGCTACTCCCCCTATAATTTAATCTGCCATTTCCACATGTTGGGAGCAATGAAAAAACATCCCTTTCACTTGGAAATACCCTTCTGTGAGAACAACCTGTTCTCCTCTCTGCCGTCAGTGGGCAGGCAGCGTTCAGCTTGTTCCACACTGCTTTTGTGAGCGAACAAAGAGCTTTCCATGGCAAGTGCCTGTGCTGCAGCTGGAGGTGAGGAACCACTCCACACGCTGCTGCTGCTGCAGCTGAAAGCATCACATCCCTCTCCCAACAGCCTCAATCCAAGCACCCAAACTCAGAGGACATCCTGTCTGGCAATGAGTTTGCTCTGCTCAGCAAAAGGCTTCCCACAGGCTGGTTCCTGGCTTGTTGTTCACTTTCCATGCCTTTAGAAGCAGCAGGGCTGTGGGCATCGCCTCTAATCTCAGTGGTCCAGTCCCAGTCTCTCCCCCATATGGTTCCTGGCAATCAGTGGTTGTTTACTCATGAGGTCTCCCTGGTGTACTCCCTCCCGTGGTGCCCATGCCTTTAACCTTGAATCAAAGACATAAATCATCTGAAGAATATTTCAACCTGCACCACGGTGTTATCTTGTTATTGCAGGGGAGTTTAACTTTAAAATCTCACCTTTGTCCTCTGACATTGCTGGACCTTTTCCATTCCCGGAGTTTCTTCTGATTGTTCCATCTCTGCAGCCTGTTGTACTCTGCAGAGAATCAGCTCTACCTTCACAGCTGCTCCATGGGGTGCAGAGAGCCTGGAGAGCTGCTTCATGCACCACCCATGGGGACCAATGCAGCTCTCCCCCACCAGCACATCAAGGAGGATGGGGAGATCCTTTATCTCAACTGGGAATCTCATGGTGGGAGATCACACCTTGGACACAGGCAGATCCATGAGGGTCAGCAAGTCAGTCCAGCTCCTCAGCCTCCTCCCAGCCCTCTTTCTTGTCCCTGCAGTGCCTCAGTTCCCCTTCAGGTATTTTCCCAACATAGATATTGCTTCCAATCACACAAGAACCAAGGCCCCTTTGAATCTAGTAGTGGTGGGGTCGTGGAGATCACCATAATCAGCAGCTCATTTGGAAGTTAGAGTGGTTTGCTCTGTTGTTTCTTCCCTTGCAAAATACAGCTTTTTGTTATTTGTATCGAGACGGAAAATAGCCAGAAAATGTAAGTCTACAAGGGATGTTCTCTTCCCTCCCAGGGCCCAGAGCAGAGTGGGGATTTCCTATAGAACCTACAGGAGATACTGTAATTTGTGATGGCAGGGACCAACCCAAGGCATGGGCTCCTGCAAAGCACTGATACAAAGGCAAAGTTTAATGAAACCAGCAGCCACAGCCAAGCTTCAGAAATTATGTAGTCGTGACTAATTTTTCAAGATTGCATAAGAACTGCTTTCTCAGGAAAACTGTTTCCTCATATGCTCCTTGTTCTCACTTTCATTGTAAGCCTATCAGAACGTGACTGTTTTAAAATCCCTGCCCTTCTGTCAACATCCCTGCATTACATGGGCATCCCTAGGGCTGGGAGAGCCCAGCTGGCAGGTACACGGATGCCTGGCTGCCAAAGGACTTTCCAGTTTGGGTTTAAGTGGGCTGGAGCAGCCAGGGAGGTGTAGACACCCTGTTTCTGGAGGGGTTTGAGGGGAAGTTCAAAGGGTCTTTGCCCAGTGCAGCTCTGACTTGAGGCTTTTATAGAATAACAGAATGGTTTGGGTTAGAAGGGACCTTACAGGGCATCTTGTTCCACTCCCTGCTGTGGGCAGGGACACCTTCCCCTATCCCGGGTTGCTCAGAGCCTTATCCAGCCAAGGTCTTGGACACTTCCAGGGATCCAGTGGTAACCACAGCTTCTCTGAGCAACCTGTGCCATAGTCTCACCAGACACATTCTTTTGCAGGTTGTCCTCGGGAGGTGGCAAAGCTCTGTCCCTGCTGGAGCACTGCTTACCACTGTCACCAACCAAACATGCAGAGGGCATGAGACACCACAGGACCTGACCCCATGGTCCCTCCGAGGAAAGAAGCCAGGAAAGGAGAAGGATTGGTTGAGATCCACCAGCAGCTGCCACAGGACATTGGCTCCAGCACTGAGTCCAGAGGAGCCAACAGGCACAAGTGAGTCACAATGCCACATCTTTCCTAGACCATGTCATTCCCAGCACACAAAGCTGAACGTGTAAAGTGACTCTGCAATGTTCTCTAAGGTCACTGTAGACCAAGGATTGCTTTGGGAAGGGCTCTAGGCCTTCCTGGTAGAGGCTCACTCCAAGCAGCTTTGGAGCCAGCGAAAGCAGGACTGCTCCGTCCATGCAACAACAACATGGATCCATGTTACAACCACACAAGCTCTCAGAAAAGCATGGACTTTCCCCTGCAGCTGCTGGTCGGGTTCTGCCTTGTTATCCTCATCATGATCACTCTCTGTGGTAACATCATTGTCTGCCTGGCTGTCACCCTTGACCGCCGGCTGCGGAGCCTGACCAACTGCATCATCGTGTCCCTGGCCATCTCAGATCTGCTGCTGGGGCTCCTGGTGCTGCCACTCTCTGCTTTCTATGAACTCGCCAAGGAGTGGCCCTTTGGCAGCATTTTGTGCAACATCTACACCAGCCTGGACGTCATGCTGTGCACCGCTTCCATCCTCAACCTCTTCATGATCAGCCTGGACCGCTACTTTGCCGTCACCACCCCGCTGCGCTACCGCCAGGTGGTCACTCCCTTCCGGGTGGCCGTGGGTTTGGTTGTTATTTGGACAGTTTCGCTGATGGTCTCCTTTCTACCCATCCACCTGGGCTGGAACACCAACGGGACAGCGGTGCAAAACACAGGGTTCACCTGCAGCCAGGAGTGCACACTGGAGGTGAACTCTGTGTATGGGTTAGTGGACTCCTTGCTCACCTTCTACATCCCTTTGGTCATCATGTGCATCACCTACTACCGGATACTCAAGATAGCGAGGGAGCAAGCCAAGAGGATAAACCACACGTGGGGCAACACCCCCATGCCACCCATGGTGAAAGAGCACAAAGCTACTGTGACACTGGCAGTGGTGCTGGGAGCGTTCATCGTGTGTTGGTTCCCCTATTTCACCGTGTTCACCTACCGGGGGGTGTGGGGGGACAACAAGGTGAAAGGGACACCCATGTCCATTGTTCTCTGGCTGGGCTATGCCAACTCCGCCCTCAACCCCATCATCTACGGGACACTCAACAGGGATTTCCGAGTGGCATACCAGCACTTGCTGCACTGCTGGAGGACAGGACACCTCAGGAACTCCCACCTGCCTCCCCTCCAGAAGGCCCAGCCCAGGGGCAGGCAGGGCAAGGGCAGGCAGGAGGGTAAACCCTTGAAACTGGAGGTGAGGAACGACAAGGGGACCCTGATCACTGATGGAGCCCTCAAGAGGTAAGAGCCTTCCCACACTGGGGACTTTGATGGCAGGTCTGTCCCCAGAGAGGAAGGCAAAGGTGGGGACACCCCGTTTTCCATGGACTTTTAAGAAACAAACCAATGCCCCAGCAGGAGATCCTTGCCCAGGAGACTCCTAAATTGCACCACTCAAAAATTCATCGCCACCCACAAGGACCCAGCTTGCATCCCCTCCATGCTGGAAGGACAAGTCCAGGTACTCCAGCTTCCCACATGGCTGGCAGGGGCCCAGGAAAGGTGACCTCCCATCACAGAGGGGAAAACAGGAATTGGTCCTGGGGCACAGAATCAGAGCACCTGCAGCCAGGCTGAGAGTCCCTGCAGGAGCCAAAATCTGTCCCTCCCAGCTGCCTGCAGAGCAGCTCAACCACTTCCCTTCCCATCTGAGCCACGCAACCTCAGCATTTCGGCCATCAGTTTGTATCAGCAGTCAATTCAGCCAACAGCAAGTTCCATTCCCATCTCTGGAAAGGGGCAGGAGTAGCCCAAATTAGGTCTGCAAATGTTTTTAGAAATACAAACACCCACATAAAGTTAGTGCCAAAAATTCACTCAGCGTCAGCCCAAGCATGTTACGAGGGTCAGCCCCACCAAGGGCTGCTGTTAGGGAGCAGGATGGGAGCAGAGTGGGCAAGTTCTGTGCCAGGCTGTGTCCCCAGCCCTCTCCCTGGGCACCCACACCCCCACAGGGCTGTGCCACCCTCTCACTGCCTCACTCCAAGGTGCTCACTCAGCCAAGCACAAGGAGAACGGAGAGGCAGGCTGTCAATCTGCTGCTCCTGAGACTAATCTAACCTCTAAGCAGCGCCTGATAAGCAGCCCAGAAACTTTCCATCCATAGATAAGGAGTCCTTTGATTCCCTGTTCCCAGCGTGCCAGCGAAGAAGCCGCGCTCGTGCGCTCTGGCAGCACGTGCCCTTGATCCTGCCCCAGAAACAGTCTTAAGCCACCAAAAAGAGAACTCAGGGAGGTGAACCAAAGTTCAGAGCCATCCAAAAGGCTGAGCCAGCATCGTGCCTCCCCCAGGGCTCCAATGTGACTTTACTCAAGGGAGAGGGGCAGAAGAAGAGATACAGAGGGATGGATTGGTGTGAGCAAATACAAGAATGCAGGTCCTGGGGCTGGCTTTTCAGTTTCCAAGGAATTAATGAAGAGCCCAAAGTTATAGCATTTGGTAAACTGTAGGTTTGTATGTAAAACATATGGAAAATATTTATCTAAGGTGGTGGAGGTGTTTCTGCAAACATACAGAGACAAAGAGAGCTGTTTATTCTCACAGCAGTGCAGCCCCTGGGCAAACCAGGAGCTCATGCACTGAGGCTCTGCAGCTGAACTGGAAGAGCTGGTGATGGGGAACAGGCTGTCAGGATTTCCCTACACAGCCAAGAGAGAAGAGAATATAGATGTCAGTATCTTCTCGAAATGCTGCCTTACCACAAAGGGAGAATAATGACTTGGAGGGAGATAAAAGGGGAAGACAAATGGGTTTCTGTTCCTCAGGCTGAGGGCAGGGTCACTGATTTCCTGGCTTTCCCCTGCCATCTTTTCCGGGTAGAAAAGATTCTTCCTCTGGTTCCCCAGAGGGAAGACTCAAGCAGGGGGATGTTTCTTGACCTTTCTAAATCCAGAGAGCTCCCTCCCCACCCTACACAGCATCAGCACTGTGGTTTCTGCTCACAATCAGATAAGTTGCTTGAGTTACTGCTTTTACTTTCTCTCCTTCTCTTCATAGCCCTCTCACCTCACAGCAATGAGGCACCAGTGATCATATTTGGCCCCTTCCAGCCCTTTTTTCCATAGTCAGATATACAAAGATCTGCTGTTGGCAGATCATCAGGATCAATTAATACCACACAAGACAGGTGAGCACCAAACACCTGGCAGCCAACTTCACCCTCAGCACAAACCAAGCTGGTTCCTCTCCCCTCTTCCTCTCCACAGAGTCTTCTGAGTCATCTGCCCTGAACATGTTAACAGAAAAAGACCAACATAAATCGCTCCAAAAGCTCATAACCCCCCCAGATAAGAACACCCAGAGCTCAGAAGAGCTCTGCTCAGAGCAGCTCCATGGGGTCATTCAAGGGAAAGCTGAACCAGCAGAATTTTGAACTGTTGCCCTTAATAACAATGTTTTTTTCAGTTATGAGGCATAGAGAAAAGACTAACAAACAAGAGTGGGAATAGTGGAGAGCTGCAGCCCATCTCAGAGGTCACTCAGAGTCTCAGTCAGGAGCAGGACAGGGAATCAAAAGCCACAGGAGAGCATTTCCATGGGTGAAGACCAGATAGGGTGGAGAGTGCAGGGTCAAGCAGAGATGCAAGGGAAGACAGCTGCTTCCATCTCCCCACTGGGCAGCAGAGACGAAGGCAATTCACACAAAATCAGTAAAGAAAGACAAAGGACCTCAGGAACATGCTTCAGCACAGTGGGACAGGGCTCTAAAGAGATCTGGTGCTTGGCATGCTTGTGGCTGTAGGCTGTGAGACCAAACCCTGAGGTCCAGAGAGATTAAAATCCTGGGAGAAAGTGTTCAGCAGTAACAGGGATGTATTGGGCAGAAAATGCTGGAGCTGAGTGAGTGGCTCTGGATCACATTCTTGCATGTCAGCTGTGCTTAGGGCAGCTTGGGGTAGGACCATGGCCACAATATATGGTCAGAGGAGGAGCCAGTTCCCATTGGGAAGGGTCACTGTCCTACAACATCCCTGCCCCAGCTGCCAGCCTCAGGGGACAGACACCAGGCAGACACTATCTGGTGCTTCACAGAGCAAAGCCAGGCTCAGCCAGGCTGGCACTGACAGACTAGTCTTTTCTTTTTCTCTATTTTCTGTCTTTATGTGCAATTTTAACCCTTTCCAGCGCCGGAGCTTTTCTGTGAGTCTCAGCCAGCCTGCTGCCCTAGGACCCACATCTCCCAGCCTTCAACTCCTGGCTGCCCTCTTCCAAAATCCTGTGTGTGAGGTTGAAAGGACAACACTCAGCTTTCCTCAGTGAGAAACTCAACAGCAGAGGCGAGAGCTGCAAGGTGAGTACAAGGCCAGGGTTGCTGGGTGTAAATGAGGGAGGAGGCTTCTCTCCCTGCTGTGGCATCCACTGCATTTTCCCTGGTGCAGGCATCCCATCCTGATGGTACCTGGTGCAAGGGTGATACCATCAGAGATGCCTCCTCACTCCTTTACCCAGCACTGTTTGCTCTCCAAACCCCGTCCTGAGCCCAGGGGAGGTGCACAGAGCTGGGCCCCTCTCCCTGTGGCTACCCTGGAAGGTTGGGCTTATAGAACCAGCCTGAGATGCCCTGGGAGATGCTGCATCCTGCCTGTCCCTCACACACTGCAGCAGCAGCTGCGTTCAGACCGTGGATTTCCAGCACACTTCATTTTCATGCAAGCCTACATCCCCATAAACTGCCAGCAGCTTTGGCGGAGATGCTGGCAGGGCTCCCGAGGTGAAGAGCTGATGCTGCACCAGGCGTTGCTGCTCTCTCCAAGTGGTGCTGGGCTGGAGGCCATGACTGCCATGCATGGGGATGCCTCTCAGCTCCAAAGAGCCACTTTGTGCAGCCCTTTTCAGGAAGAGTCAGGCAAGGTCACCCTGACCTCCACATGCTCTCCCTGCAGTGCTGCATGCTGATAACCTGTGCTCTCCATATTGACTGTGCCTTGGGAGGGAAATACAGCCACCCATGTGCACACTTTGTCCCTGCTGCACGCTGAGCACTTCTAACCTTAGCCAAGGTCACAGCAATAACAGGAGCTGGTGGTGTCTCTCCACACGTGCAGCTGCAGGGGTGCTGGAGCACAGGGCTCCCCTGCCCTCCAGTACCACATCAAACTGCATTTCTCAGAGGTATTCCCTGTGAATCACCCTGGAAATGCCATTGCCCATCAGCAGAAGGAGAACCAGAGGAGTGGAGGCTGCAGATGCTGTTCTTTGGGGAGGCATCGTTGCTGCCCTGCAGGAAGGAGCAGAGTGAGCCCCACAGTGTGAAACCACAAAGCACAAAGCAAAGCTCCTCAGGGCAGGCACAGTGCTCACCTCCCCAGCAGTGCAGACACAAGGCAGAGTCATCTCTGCTGCTGTCATTGCCCAGCAGCAGGGGCAGAGGGGACACCAATTCCAGCTCTTCTGCTTCATGCAATCTCTGTGCATATGTTCCAAGACACATGTAGTTTCCGTGAGGCAAAGGCAAAATGCCAGCCATCCCCTGAGAGGTTGCTGATCTAATCAGCAGAATGATGCAAAGGTCTGGGGGAGAGGTTTGCAGGAGATCTGAGGTCCTGGTGTGGCCACAGATTTCCTTTCTACACCATGGGGGTGGGGACAGGAAATGCCACCTCACACAGGACACCCATCCCGAGAGTCCCTGACTCAAAGGATTCCCTGACCCACAGCAGTTGCAGGGAGAAGGGCCATGGGGGAAGCAGCCTCAGGACAACAACTTTTGTCAGGCTACAACTCTGACAGCCCTGCTGCTTCAGGCTGGCCTGAGGGACAGGAAGAACAGGCAGAGAAACCCACAAAGCAAAGTCATATTGCTCAGAGGGGAGTTGGGTGACAGGTCTTGGGGTGATGCAAGCCTGCTCAGCTCTGCCCAAATGTCAGCACTCAGCATTTAATCGTGCTCTGCCGAGAGCATCCTCACAGCATCACATCCCAGTCCCTCCCAGGCACAGCAGGTGCTGAATGCAGCATCCCTTACACTGGGGAACAGGAGAGGGGGGGAAATGGACCCATCTGCATCCTGCAATGCCATTGATCACCCTGTGTTCCCCTACAGGATCCCTGCTCTGGCACATGGCATTCACTCCATCTCCAAACACTGCCAGAGAGGCCTCTGCCCACCCAGGTTTCTTCCCAGGAGGGTGGCGTGTTAGAAGAGCCTTTGGAGGAGCTGCAGAGCATCTCCCCTGTCCTGTCTGGGCAGTGACACTTTCAGCATCGAGCCCCACACCAGCAGGAGGAGAGGAGCTGAGTCAGAAGCCAGCATGTGCCCTGGCAGGGCTGGGGTGGGGTGACCTCCCCAGACCCACAGCAGTGGGTCAGGCAGCAAGGGCACAGCGTGGAGGGCAAAGGGGCTGCAGCTGAGGTCTTGGTGCCAGGCAGACCAGCCTAGATGTGATGGGGAAACACAACACAGGCACTGCCTTCCCTGGTACCCTCTCCTAGGATATATCCACCAAAGCATCAATGGGCAAGGAAACATCCCCAGCAAGGTGATGCCCTGGCAGGCAATGTCCCCTCATGGTCCCCCCTTGAGTTGTGAGACCCCTGGGCTGAGCCCTCCGGAGCAGATTGAGAAATAGCCTCATCAGCAGCTTTACAGAGCAGCAGGAGCCAAGTCCCTGCAGAGGAGCACACGGAGAGCTCATCTTCCCCCAACAAACCAGGCAGGAGCAGGCCTGAATCGCCTGTAGCATCCACACTCTGCTCCAGCTCTGAGAAGAAGAACTGGCAAACACACACCCAAACCCCTGCCACCTATGATAACAATTAGAGACTTATCTAATTGCAAAAATAATTGCAATTGAAGTGTTTAATTACCATACTAAGCAGGAAGAGCCGTTTCCTACTGTTCCAGTAGCACTCCCGATCCATCAAACAAGGTTTGGGGCTTGTTTGGGTGCTGGGTTTTTTTGCTTTTTTTTTTTTATTATTAGATTGCAGCCCCAGGGGATGAAGAGATTTGCTAATTAGGGTCTTGGTGAACAGCTACCAATTCACAAACACTTGCTTTTAATTTCAATACTAACGAGGCTGGAAGGGGGAGAAATCCAAAATGCAGAACATCTGTGGCAGTGCTGGCTGCAGCAGTGCTACCCTCAGCCCTCACTGGGCTGACACTGCTCATGGACCATCCCAGAGACCACGGAGATGGGCCGGGGAGGGGTTGGCTCAGTGCAAGCACAGGCAGGGTGGAGCTGCTGCTCTGGGTCGCTGCTGTCACCACAGCCACCACACAAACTAATCCCAGCATCGATCATCTGTCTAATCCCCTTAGGGACCATCGGCTTTCTCAGTGATGGGCTAATCCTGGTCCTGAGGCAGCCGTTCCATCCCCTGGGGGTGCAGCAGCAGGAATTTCTCCAGGTGACATTTGGTTTTGTTCTCCTCTAAACTGACAACAAAAGAGAATTTAATTCTCTCGCCAAGCAGCAATTCTGCGAGGGAAGAGAAACTGCTTAGGAAGCTCCTAACCAACATCTGCTCTCTCAGATAGGAAATATCCCCGGCTAGTGGAGGGAGCACAGGCAGGGATGGCTGCCAAGTGCATGGGGACATCCCCATCCCCCTGTCCCTGCAGGGGACACAGGAGCTCACACTGCCCTATATGTGGGACCAATCTCACCTTGCTCCACCAGCCACCCCAGGGACCCACAGTGCCTGGCTGGGCTTCTGTCACCAAACCACCTTTCCCATCCTTGCCACAGCTCTGGGTAGGGTCCAAAAACCTGCAGAGAGGAGACCCAGGGAAGGAGAGAAGCACACAGGAGGAGCCGCAGGGCATCCAGGCATCCTGTCCCCCAGGAGTGCAGCTGAGACTGCCACGGGCCGGAGGCAAAGGAGCGTTTTATTTCTTTTAGATAAAAGAGAAACATCAGTAGAATGAGAAAAAAGTGTTTTGGGCTTTTTTTTTCAGGCTGTCATGTGATTAAACACAAAGGAAACAGAAAGGTAGAGAACAGCCCCGAGCAGTCAAAAATGAGAAACTTCATGTTAGAAATTTCAAGATTGGATTTTCTGGAATAAAATACATTTTGGGGTCACTCACCCAACAGTTTTGACTGGGGAATCGAGCCTCTGGAAAGGTTGTGGAACCCACTGCCTCCCCCAAGATCTAAAAATTACATTTCCATGCCAAAGCATCTTGAAACCAAGCACAAGCCCTCTCTTCCAGCATGAAGGAGATGATCATGAGGAAGGCATCAGGTGGTGCCTAGGTGCCTTCGTGGCCTCACCTAAGCCCAGCATTTCCCCACAGCCAGGAATGCCAAGGCTGGCAGTGCCAGAGGCACAGGCTGACCGCGGCCACCGCGGGATGGTGGCCATGGGACCAGGAGCACGGTCGTGTCACTGGGATGGTGGCCATGGGACCAGAGAGAGGACAAAGCCACTAGAGGGCACAAGTATGACAGAAACGTCCCCACATCAAGGGACCTCCAGCTTCTGCAGTTCAGCAGTCCCGGAGGTCCCCAAAACCCCTCATCACCCCCAGCTCCAAAAAGTTCACCCTTAGCTCTCCCCCACCACTAACACACCTTGCAGTACACCGAGACTTTGCCATACAGGGCTGGCTGTGGAGAGCTGGGTACCTCTGGCCAGGCAGCAAGATGTGGCCATCTGGCCATTGCCAAGGGACATGTCTAACGTCCTTTTGTCCTTTTCTCCTCCTTTCTCCGCCAGAGCATCCTTCAGGCAGGCACTCCCCTCCCCACTCCTGCAGCCGCCACCGCTTTCATTAAGGCTCCACCACCAAACCAAACACCATTTGTCAGGGAAACGGCTGCCAGCGGCAGCTCTGCTGGAACAGATGCCCCCTTGTCCCCCGGCGAGCAGACATTGTCACATCCGCCTTCCCAGTGCGCCACACACCTGCACCCACACGTATGTGACAATGCCTGCGTGGGTTTGCTGTCCTTGATGGAGGATGGGGGCACAGAGCCCTATCTCCCTGTATTCCGGCTCCCAGCCCGATGAACACCCTGGCAATCCTGCGTGGGTGTCTAAACCGCTCTCAGCACTCGGGCTGTCCCGGCACTCCACCCACCCTGGGCGTAGCTGGCAGGTGCTATTGCCCCGGGGGTGTTTGCACAGCTGTCAGGGCCTCCCGGATGGATCTGCTCTCCTTGCTTACAATTCCCATCCCTCGGGCAGCAGCAGATCTCCTCCCTGCCGGCAGGAACCCGGAGCCGCTGGAGGCAGAGGCAGCAGCACCCTGCGACCCCCTGCACACAGGGAATGATGCTGATTAAACGCAGCGCCGATGCTGATAATTGATTTCTCAGAGGATGAATTACTTGGGAAAGCTCCAGAAGGAATGTTGTTCTTCCTGCCACACAACCGTTGGGTCTATTTGGGCTTTTAAAAAAGTCTAACAGCAAAGGGAAAGGACATCCCCTTATGAAGAACTGCAGCCATGCCCTGGGCAAGGGGTGCCTGCTGGGTTTGGGTTTTCTGCTGGGGCTGTTCTCTGGGTCTATGTGGATGCAGGCATGGCAAGAGGATGTGCTGGCACTACCCATGTCCCAGCAGTCAGGAGACCCTCAGAACTGGCTGTGGGCATTGGCCAAAGCCCCTCCAGCAGCTCCTTATGCCTCTATCTCAGTCCATACCACAAGCTGAGCTATCCCAGTCTCCCCATAGGACCTGCCCAGGGAATCACAGTGACCTGTGTGGAGAACATCCACCTGCCCTCTCCCCAGGCCCTCCATGGGGCTGGATGCCATCCATGGGGCTGGATGTGGCTGTCCCCACACTGGAGCTGCAGGGCTGGATCTTGTCCCCGTGTCCCTCACCCATCTGCCACAGCACAGCTCCCTCTGGGCTCTGGCACAAGGCTGGGCTGGATGCAAATGCAGAGCGAGCAGCCCCTGCAGACAGCACTGTTACACAGGGCTCTCCATCCCTTTTGCTTAATAGGAAGCATTTTTCTGTTTCATTTCCCTTACCCTTGGAGCTGAAACCGCCTTTCTGCAGCAAAACACACCAAGCCAAGGAAATTCTTCTCCCTTTCCAGCTTGCAAACTCCCCTGCCTCCTCCACCACCAGAAATGCCCACCCCACAGTCCACCCTTTGCCTGGGGTGTATTGTAGTGTTGGAGGGACAAGTGATGCCCATCCCTGTCCTCCCACTGGCACCCTGGAGACAGCAGGGACAGAGGTATTGAGGGGGCTGCAGGATGCTGTTCTCTCCATGTACAGATCTTGCAAATATTCCCAAATATGGCAGAAGGCAAATCCTGCCCTCGGCTCACCTCCTCTGGCCCTCCCTGAGGACACTTCACTCGCTTGGCCTGCCTCAAGGCTGAGCTAAGTCCACCATTCGTTTTTGGGTAATTAAGCTCTTAATTAACAGGCTGATTTCCTCTCAGAGCCCAGCCAGCAACTCTTGGTCCCTCTGTCAGATGCCTCCTGGCAGGGCAGAACCTGCAGGGCCTGGGGAGTGCTCCTGTTCCCAGCATGGCTCCGAGGCATTTTTCCTACCTCCTCCATGCTCTGTTCCTGCCAGCCTGGCGCTGGGGCACCCTGACCCAGCCTGAAGGCGTGAGCCTGCTCCAAAAATGTGCCTGCAGCACAAGCGAGCCTGACACATGTCTGGGCTCAGAGTGACACCAAGGAGTCAGGGGCAAACAGGAGTGAGACATTGCCACTATGAGTGATGCTTAAGCCTAAAAGCTCCGAGACTAGAAAATCTCCCAGCTTATAAGCCTTAAAAAAAAAATACTATATTCGAGATATTCTTGCCTAAAGAAAAAATCTCTCAGCAACCTTTTCTTCCAACATGTCTCTGCTTCATGCTCCTCCCTCCTTCGGGACTGAGCAGGGAAAGGAGGCAGCGGTGCCATGCCCCAACCCGAAGGTGGCAGGACCGTAGGGGACAACACGGACACCCTGCCCCAGGCTGCCCACCAGCCTCCGAACCTCAGAGAACCGCAGCAAACCAGCCGTGATGAGCCGCCGTCCTCGGTGAGATGGCAGGGGCTGCCCTGCAGCGCTCCGGCTTCCGTGTATTCATCACTTGTCAGCTCCCCTTAGCCGTGAAAAGAGAGTTATCCTCCCCCCGGGGCAGAGCCGTCCCGTTCCCAGCAGCGCTGGGGACACAGGAGGCTGGCACTGAGAGGTCCCCATCCCGCTGCCGGGGTGTCTGGGTGGGAGGAGAGACGCGAGTTTGGCTAATCCAAGTGGAAAATAATTGTGTTTCATTGAGGTTTTATCTCTGCAACTGGCAACATGCTCCTGCAGGAGATTTAGTGTGAAGTTGTCTGGTCCCTGCCAAGAAGGCTGGTTTTTTTTTAGAGAAAGCACATTATGCATCAAAGTTGAAATTCAAATCCCTTTTCCTTCGTTCCCAGAGTATATTTATGACGCTCCAGATATTCCTTGGTGCACCACAGTTTGTGGGAAGCCCCCAGTCACTGCAGGAGCCCGGGACCAGCTCAAAGAGCTGCCTGAACTTTTTCTGCTTTGTGTTTTTTCCCTTTGCTTTAAGCTGTTGCCGCTTGAGTGGGGGACTGTGGGCAGGCAGGGATGAAGCTGATGCACATGAATGGCTCCAGGTGAACTCCCCCCAGCCCTCCCAGGGCTTCCCAACCCTTTATTCCTCCTCTCCATCCCAGCCCTGGTGTAGTTTCCACACCCCCGTGCCCCCAAGAGCAGCCTGGTGTCTGCAGTCTCATCCTGGATGGGGTTGGCAGCAAATCGAGTGTTTTTCCCTAAAGATGCTGCACTTCTCCCTTCGTGGGGGTTTAGCAGGTTTTGAGTACAGCCATGCCAGGAGGTGAATCAGCCCTGGAGCTTGCACCAGGGAGGGGGAGGAAAGAGGGAGCACAAGGAGGGGCAGGGGGGTGACACAGGACTATTGCAGCCCTCTCATCCAAACCCTTTGGGGTGTAAACCCACCTGGTCTGCTGAAGCAGGCTGGGAGGGTGGAGAGGTGGGGTCTCCTCCTGCCCACCCAACAGCTCCTCTCAATGCGTCAGGACAGGCCCAGCATCTGCAGTCACTGGAAAATCACGCTCCATTTCCAGAAAGGAAAGCAAAGTGTAAATCTCCTTCTCAGACACACATTTGTTCCTCTGCAGCAGGAAAAGTGGCGAAAGCTTTAATTTCCAAGCTGGGAGGGAGAGACAAATACATCAGCAGCACCCTGGGTGCAGAGGAAGAAAACATCAATTCTGGGATTGCACCAGCAGCCACCGAGATTTTTCCCTCCCCGGCTGTAATCCAGAAATACCACAGATTTCTCTGCTGGCCCCACAGCTCTTACCTCTCACTGTGTTTGGGGGAAATCTGGATACCTTCATGGTCGTGAGGATGGTTGTTGCACCAATGTTTGCCCAGAAGTGCCAGGCTGGGGGGAGGCAGGGATTCCCCCCTGCTGCATTTCACATTCAGAGCAGGCTGGCCGTAGTGCTCGGCTCTCCCCAGAGGTTCCCTTCATAAGAGGGAGCAAATTCCACTTATCTGCCGAGGGGAAATTTGCATTTTAAATATCCCAACTCCAAATGTCACCCAGTTTGATCCCCTAAGCTGAACAAATGCAGTGGAGCAGGGAGGGGGCCAGGGGTGGCTCACCACTGTGAACAGCCAGGAAGAAAGGAAAAACCCAAGGTTAAAATCGTGTACAGATGTTTAATCTGTGCTGAGGTTGAGGATGGGAGCAAACATGGCAGAGACCTTCCCCCTCTTCCAGCCTCCATCGGGCAGGACACGGGGGAACAGGTATCCAAGGCTCCAAGCATTAAGGATTAGGGATTTTGTGTTTGAGATTTTGTTTACACAATAAGACTTAAGACTGCATGGAGTGTAGGTGGATTCTCCCCGGTGCCTGCAGAGGGATTAGTGCCTATAAAGCAGCCAGAATGAGCTAAAAATTGGAGAGATCAAAGTGCAGGAAGAGGAATCCCACGTTCTCAGGGATGGGAGGAGAGGGGAGGAAGAGGGAAATGGTCAAGCCTGAGACAATTGTGGCTGCTGGCCCAGGAGAGCATGGAGAAGGGCATGGAGAATCCTCACACTGCAGCTGCAGGGATGCCAGAAGGCATCTCAGGGAGCAGACAGACCCCAGGTGCTTTCCAACCTCTCCTGAGGCTGCAAAATCTCCCTGACCAGCTCTAGTCCACACAAGAGGGATGACCACAGCCCTTCCTGAGCTCGCTGCTGCCATGGGGCCATCTCTGGGGAGCTGAGCAAAAGAGGAGTGTCCAGCCTGGACCCCTCTGCAGTGCTGGGGCACAGAGGGAAGCTCAGCACCGTGCCCTGCAGGGAGGGGAGCCTGATCCTGCTGCTCCTACCGGTCCCCCATGACCAAGGTGACACTGCCACGTGTCAGCCCATGCCACATGAGGAGGGAACACACTCGCCAGGGCCTGGGGGGCACTGCCAAAGCCCTGGACCTGCAGTGCCCAGCCTGCTCTCCCTGCCTGGCTGAGCAAATGAGCCTTCTCCTCTTCAGCTCATTAAAGCCATGAGCTGATTTGATTAAAACGGGGCACCAACCCTCATCCCCAGAAGGCAAATGGGATGAATGTTTAAGGCATGAAATTTTCTCATCCCCAGTGCCTCGCTACCACTCCAACCCCCAGAGCACAGGGCACTGACTCCTGCCAGCTCCCTGCCTGCCATGCACAGCAGCTGCCTGCACCTGGGGGCAGGAAAATTCCCCTAGGGTAGGAGCAGGATGCACTTGCCAGCCCTGCACTACTGCAGGAGCCCAGTAGGGCCACACGTGGAAAATCAGCCCAGACAGCAGGCTCAGAGTTACCTCCAGTGCTGACAGCTTGAGGGTGTTTCTGGCTGCAGCAGCCCATGGCTGTGGGGCTCACAGATCTGCAGGCAGCGCCTTTTCCTCCTTGGCGTCTGCAGTGGCCGACTTTGCTCCATCATTCTGCTTTTTGAGAGACCGAGGGTGTCTGTGCTCACCCGTGCAGCCACCCTGCATCCCAAGCCTCTCCTGCACTCAGGCACGGGACACAAGTTTTATCCTCACCCCCATCAAACCTGCGGGCAGGCAGGCACTCCTTTGCCAGAAATTAGTCTGAAACGGTTCAGAGAACTAATTCCCTCCCTCCTTAATGCATGGAAGCTTCTTACACTAAATCTATACAGACACAATTAGCATTATTCATATTCCATATGCTCCGCTCCCTTGTGATGAATATTAATCTCCTTCCCGCTCCCAGGCATTAGAGATAACAGCGTTGCACGGTGCTGCTGCGGTGGCAGAGAGGGTCTGAGGCAGTGATGCTGCAGGTGGCGACAGTCCCACCCCCATGTCGGGAAGGGCAGATTTTGTGTCCTTTTAGAGGGAGTTTGGTTTTACAGCTGCGGGGCTGGGCTGAAGGTGGGTGTCCTTTCTGCTCCCACTCCCGGCTGAACTGGTCTCCACTGAGGCTGCTTCAGTCCCCCCAGGGCACACGGTTGTGTCGGATATCATGAAGCCCCAACCCTCCCTGCACCTTCCAGCTCTCTGCAGGTTTTGGAGGTGGAGCAGGACTCAGTCAGACTGTCCTGCTTCTGCCAGTTTACATTTTGCAGCATTTCTTAGGCTGAGAAGTGGTCACGGACCACTGCAGGAGCTAAACTGATCCCCCTTGGTGTTGCCCAGGGCAGGAGCAGCTCTGCCGGCATCCCAGAGCATCCCCACTGTAACCCCTGAAGTCAGCACAGCTGGGCAACTGCAGCACCTCGGTCACTGTCCCAGCCCTGCTCCCAGCTCTCAGCACAGCTTCTCCCCCCAAACGGGGCACAGCAGCACCCACTGATGCTGCAAAAGGAGCACAAGAAGGGGACAGAGGAAACGATGCAGCAAATGCAGCTCATCCACCACCGCTATCATGCAGGAACAGTTCAAGGAGGGGCTGCATGGACCCTACACAGCCCCGTGTCCGTCTGTCCGTACAGCCTCGACCTCCACGTGTGGCTCCGGGCCAGGCCGGGGGTGCCGTGAGTGGGGGGCCTGGGGGCTGTGAATTGAAACGCCATACGTGCCGTGGGGGTGGAGAGGATCCAGGCCAGGAGGCACCGCGTCTCTATACATCCATTTGCATGCCTAATCCGCTGCCGGGGAGTGGAGCGGCAGGTCCCCCATCTGCTCCGCAGCTCACATCATTAGCTGGCTGGTTTCCGAGCCGGCATCGAGCAGAGGTGGGAGTGGAGCAGAGAGGGGAGAAGGGAGGCTGCTGCCAGCCCCACACACCATCTCATTTCGGCAGAATTGGGAGCCTGGGAGCATCCTGCCCCTTGCCAGAGCTGGTGGGCAGCACTCAGGGGACAGACAGGGCTGTGGGTGGAGGAGGGGGTTTATTCCTGTAGGTTCCTGGGATGCTGCTGTGCTCCAAGCTTCCCCCTGGGCAGTGTGAGGGGGACAGGGCATCTCCTCGCCCATCACGAGTGCTGCCCACACTTTAACTTTGCCCCAGGGCAGCAAAAGTCCCCATATCTGGTTCTTTGCTGCAGGCAAGCCAGAAAGCACCCACAGCCACCAGCCCACTCGTGAAGCTCAGCTCCACCACACGATTCCAGCCACATCAACCATCCCCACTGCCACTAACCCGGCGTGATGGCCCTGGGACACAGCCCCTTTAAATCCCCACACTCACAGGCTGGGCTGGGACACCGTAAAGGGAAAAATAAGGCAAAGAAATTATTTTCTTCTCGCCAGCAAGGCTGGATTGCTGCCCGTTCCTCGGCAGCGTGCTGCCAGCCCGCCCACGCACCACACAGCGAGGACTGCAGAGGCCAGCGTGGGCTGGGGGATGCCAGGGGGGTCGGGGTGCAACGAGGGACCCCCATGCTGGACACCTCTGCTCACTGGGACACCATGGGGAAAGGTCCCACCCGGCTTTTCTCTCCCTGGATGCACAGAACATCCTTATGCTCCATTACCTGCCCCATTCTCTGGGGCCGTTCCCATCTCTGAGCTCTGAAAGGGCTCAAACTCATCCAAAATCCCTGCTGAACTCCCGAGGTTGGGGCCACCCCAGCCAGCAGTGCTGAGCAAATGGGGATTTCTCAGCAAGCAGCTGAAAAGGGGGTCAGAGGGATGAAGGGGCTGGGGGATGAGGGGAGCAGAGGGAAAAGAGCCCCACATTCCCCCAGGGTCACTCTCCCCCTCTGCTTTCACGCCTGGCTGGGTTCCTTCATTACTTACCCAAGCTGTAAATTGTCTAATTTGGAGCACACCATTTATCCCTGATGTGCACTTGAGCAGCCAGATTTTGTTTTCAGGTGTGTAATTAATTTTTTTAACGTGATTTCTCTCCTAGGAAACTGCAAACAAACAGTTCTGGCTTTCATGGCTGGGCAGCTCGGGTGAACGTCAGGGCAGGGATTAGGCAGGCAAGGAGCCGAGGCCAGATCTCAGAGGATGTGAGGAGCTGGGGTTTTGCAGAAACCCCTTGCTCCTACTTTCCAAACCCTTCATCCTTCAGTGCAGACCTCTACCCCCTCCAGCACCACCACACTCCCCATGGGCACCAGAGAAGACTTGCAAGGTGAAGCAACAACTGCTTTCCCTGTTCCCAACTCAGTCTGCTGAGAATTACCATTTTTATTGAGACCTAACATGTCCTTGCTGCTGGGAATGTGATTTGCTCCTGGAATAAGATTTCAGCAGCTCCTGAGGATCCCATATCAGCATCCACCTCACTGTGATGATGCTCCTGTCCCCAGGCAGAGGTGCCTCCATCAAGGGATGCTCAGAGGCATCTCCACCACATGGAAAGGTTGTGCTCAGGCATAGTACAGGGAGGATCCCTGAGGATCCTGAACTCCTTGCCTTCAGCTGGGATGTTTGCAGTCCGGGGGTGGTGATGGCTATTTTTGCATCACCCATCACCTCTCGAGAGCAGGCATGAGGGAGGATGGAGGAGAAGCAGTGGCAAAGGGTGGGTAATGTCTGTCCCTTCTGCACATCCCAGTGCCCAGCTCAGTGTGGGTCAGGGACACAGAGGTTCCCCAGTGCTGCTCTGCATCCCGAGCCAGAGCCATCCTCCTCTGAGCAGCACGGAGAATCACCTGCTGTGAATGTGCAAGAGAAATCTCTTCAACTGCTCCTGCTGCCAGGGAAGTTGTTAGATTACTTTTGCCGGAGGTTTTCCAGATGAAAGGAGGTGAAAATCACCTCCATTAGTTGGCAGAGGCAGGTGGGAGAATCTGTGGAGAAAGCACTTCGGAGCTGACTGGGTTGAAGATCCCAACCCTCTGCCCTGAAGGCCCCTTGGACATGGGGTGGCAGCTTGGGGGCACACGAGATGCTCTTGTGCCACCCACACAAGGGGACTTGGGATGGTGCTGACACTGCAGGGGTTTAGGGGTGGCTGGGGGAGAGCAGCCATGGGGAGGACTCCATCTGGTGACACCCCTGGGACAGATCCCCTGCACTCCTCTGCTTCCTGCCCCACCAGCACAGCAGGTCCCAGCAGCTGCCTGCAAAATAAAGCCCCAGACCCCACAAAATGATCTTCCAGGAGTGGATCTTGGCCACCACAAAACAGGCTATGACCTCTTGAGGGAGGATTCCACCACCCAGACCCCCAGAGCCATGGGCCAGACTTCTTGGGGGTTTTTTTCCTTTGTGTTTGATTATCTGTTGTGACTTTTGGGAAGGGACAGTGCAGTCCCCGGGGGCCATAGGAGGGGACTGACTGCTCTGCTCCCCCATCCTGCTGCCCTTTGTGCTTTGAAACTGCTTTCCAAGGAGCTGCTTAGCATTCGGAGCAGGCGCCTGCACTGTTTCAGGGCAAAAATTCCTTTTTGCCTTCCAAAACACATCGATCTTCTGCAGTCTGCCATGAAGGGCAGCTCCTGCCCTCCAAAACAGGACAGAGGGCCTGGCTTGGCTTTCCCAAATGTATACGGTGGGAACAGTGCATGCTCCATCCCACAGCCAGCTCAGCAAGACCCTGTGTTCAAAGGCAAAGGCTTCAAAACCCCAGTCTCTTCAACTTCCCTTTGGCCTGTTTTTTCCCCTTCTCCAGTGAAGGAGTTCAGCTCCCAGATATTGCCTACATGGATGCAGAAAAGAAATATTCCACGAATTGCTGCTCTTTCTGGGAAATTCATCGCAGGGTTCCAGCCAGCTGAGTTGATACCAGTCATTTCCTGCCCAGTGTTTGGCTGCTGGTGGGACTATGGGCAGGCTGTATCCTGGCTGCCCCCAGCATCCACCAGGAACCAGCACCTTTTCCCAACAAGGTTTGGTGCCACATGAGGGGTATAAGCTCATCTGCCTAAGGAGAATGGCTGATTTATCTGCATTCCCTTTCCTGATACAGGCCTGGCTGTGGGCTCACCAGGCGGAGGAGGCAATACTGAAATAGCTTCTTTTCTTATACTTCACGTGGGGATTATTATTATGCCTCTCTTGAGTCCCCCCTCTGCTGCCAGCACAGGAAAAACCGCCGTGGTGCCACCATGAGCAGCACTGCCACCAGGCAAAATGGGACCGTGTCCCCTGGCACTGCAGCCAGGCCCCTGGCACCATGGGCTTCCCTCTTCCACCCACACCCAGTGGGAACATCCTCCCAGGCACCTGCAGTGGCACAGGCAGAGCCGTGGAGCTGAGCATCTCCTCCTGCACTGCACCTGCACAGCCACTGCCATCTGCCATGAAGGGTGAAACGTGTTCCTGCAGGGAGAAAATTCCCAGCACGCCACAAGCCCGTGGACCTTTGCTCCAAAATGTTTGCTTATGACTAATCACAGCTACCCCAGTGACAGCATTTCCAGCTGGGGACCGATGTCCACTGATGGCCTTGGCAGCCACTGGCTCACCAGTGCAGGGTGGCAAAGCCCCAGGCTGTGATGGCATCACAGTTCTTGGAGACTCCAGTCCTCAGAATCCAAAGGAGAAGTGGGTCCCACTCCAGCCCACCCACGGCCATCTCCTCCTGGCAGCCCTGGGGAAGTGACAGAGCTGGTGGCTCCCATTAGTGAGGTGAAGGCTGGGGAGAAAAACGAGTATTGATCATCCTTGCGAGTCCAGCTTGAGGCACGCACAGCCCACGGCTGCAATCGATAGTGCTGGGGAGGCATTTGCTCTCACTGAGGTTTTTGTGTCCGTCTGGGGCTCCAGGAGGAAGTCTGTGCTGTGCCACCATCCAGCATGACCCCTGCACAGCTCCATCCTACACAGTGCCCTGTCTGTCAAGCTCTCCAAGCCGGTATTCCCATCCATAGGAAGCTCGAGGGTAGGGATGCTCACACGTGCATGGCAGGGGTGAGAAGACAAAGCAGCCATTCCATTGCTGGAGACTCTCCATCCCCTCAGTTTCCATGAGGTGGCCTGGAGGCAGCCCCAAGGATTCTCTGCCTGGCAGGGCTTCCTCTGTCAGAGCCCTGTGAACTCCCAACTTGGCAGGGATGCTCTGTGCACACAGGCTCCCATCAGAGTTACCTTCCTGTCCTGCTCCACAACCCCAGGGCTGATTGTCCTGGTGTTTCATGGGACATCCAGCCTTGGTGCAACCCGAGGAACGGGCTGAAAATTAGAGATTTCCGTCCCTCCAGAGGAGGATGTCGGCAGAGGATGAAGGCAGAACTACACTTCCCAGAGTGCTCCTGGCACTGCCGGGGGAAAGGCTGAGGGACCCAGACACCAGCTCCTCCCTGCTCCTATATTATTCTCCTTCTTGTTTATTTGTGGGTTTTCTGCACTTAACTGTCTGCCTCATCCACTTAATTGGGGGATTATTGCCACTACCTGCCTGCCCGCCAGAGCCCAACTCATTACTGGGGCTTATTTATTAGCAGCGAGGCGGCAGAAATGCACCCTGCAGCTCCCTCTTCTCCTCTGGCACAGGCAGCTGGAGGAGATGGAGGAAAGTGAGCAGGAATCAGGAAGGGGCCAGTGACAGCGGCCACAGTTTGGCCAGGGCCAGGTCAAAGCCAGCCATGCATGGAGGCGTGACAGCAGCCTCCTGTGGCACCTGGCACCAGCCTGGGACACTGCTGCGCTTGGCAAAGCACAGAAGGAGGACCAAAAGCCTGGCTGCTCCTTTAAAGTGTTCCCTGAGCTCGGGAAAGGTCAGCCGCACAGCGCTGTCCTTCTGCTCGCAGCAAGGGACCCCTCTCCTCGGCACAGTGGCAGCTGAGTGACAGCCGTGTGGCAGGGTGATGCCATCGGCTCATGGGAGCCCACGGCAGGGAGGCAAAGAGGCCACTGCCCCCTGAGCCCAGGAGGAGCCAGCAGCTCCCCACAGCTCCTCTCCAAACCGCTGCTCCCATTTCCAGGCGGGAGAATCTGAAAAAAAATGTGGGACAGCAGGAGAGAGCTGCATATTGAGCGCTTTGATAAATAAAACATGTCGAGAAGGCAATCAGAGCTGCCCACTTGGCTGCAGCAGCTCTGTCTGCGGCGGCTGCATGGGGGGAATGCACAAGCGGTGCCACCCCGGCCGTCAGGCCACCAGCTCCGGCGCTGCCCCTCTGCTTGCATCCAAGTTTTGCTGCCTCAGCACCGAAGGGGATTGATTTATTCATCAGCTCCTCCATCCCGCAGCAGCCCTGCAAGAAGGAGTGGTGCAGTGAGCTGCTGCGTGATGTGACGAGCAGCACGGCGGGAGCGGGGAGGGATAACCGGAGGTGGTTCCCGGGTGACCCGAGTCTGACCCTGCCATGATGCCTGGTGGAGGAAGGATTCCCCAGGGTGGGAAATGGGAGCAGCAAACTCCCCTGGGGCTATGGTGCTGAGCCCTCCTGGGGCACTAAGACACAGCTGTCCTGCACCCCCTTTTCAGGAGGGAGAGGCAGGACCCTGCTGTTCAGAGAGCAATCCGAGATTCCAATGCCCAAACAGATTGCAAAGACAACTTGCAATGCAAGGAGCCCACCCCAGAAAGCATCAACACCAGAGCATCTCTAGGCTTTGTGGGAGCTGTTCTGAGCAACCACAAACCCAAAGGAACATCTAGGGGGGAAAAGGGCCTCACCTGTCTGCAGGAACACAAGGGCAGCAGCCTGTGGAGAGGGACTGGGAAGGGGGAGGATGAGTTCCAGCCCTTCAGTCCAGTGGAGATCTTGTAGTCCTCTTCACCATGTTCTGCACCAAGCCCTGAACCAGAATTTTGGCTTCTTAAAACCTCTGTGGACAAGTTATTGCCCTTCTCACACTCCCTCCTTCTGCTGTGCCCCACCCCATGCAACAGTGCATGGCCAGCCTGCCCATATCCCGATCCCAGAATTCTGCAGCCCCCAGAGCAGCCCCTGCTCCAGCCTCTCCCCCTGCTCTGCTCCCCCTTGGCTTTTCCATGAGTCCTGCAGGCTACAGCAGGCTCAAGGCTCTCAATCACTCCCATCCTCGGGACACCCCACAAGAGAGCCTGGGCAAGGGTTTTGTGCAACAGGGATCTCTGATTTGGGGAGCACTGCTGGCATCCTGAGAAACCCAGAGGTGTCCTGTCTAGAGACCCCTCTTCTGGGGGGCTGGCAGTGCCATGAGAGAGGAATCACCAGCTTGGGGGGAGAGAAGCACTGGAGCCTGTGGGGAGAGAGTGAATATTGAAAGGAATTGATGGATGGGGAGAAACTGGCAGGGCCAGGGGATCCAGAGGTATGGCCAGGGAGTGGGGGACATTGCTGGGTACTGGAGAAATGGGTGGCCAAGAAATGGGGGCACTGGGAGACATGGCCACGTACTGGGGGTGGCTGTTATGGCCCTGGAGATGCAGCTGAAGGCACAAGTGGTACTGGGAGGGATGCTACGTACTGGGGTGATTCTGGGTGAGGGGGGCACAGCCGGGTTGCAGGGGGCGGATGGTTGCATAGCAGGGGGGCTTCTCCGTACCGGAGCAGCAATTACCGGGTACCGGCGGGGATCCGCCCGGTGCCGGGGCGGAAGGCCGGGCCGGGGGCTGCCGCCCGGGGCGCAGGGCGGTCCGGAGGCGGGCACGGAGGCGGCCCCGCCCGGGAGGCCGTGCGGCGGAGGGGGAGCCAGCACCGGGCCCCCCCTGTACCGCTACGGCTCCCGCCTCCCTTCCGGCGGCGGCTCCTTCCCTGCGCCGGGGGCGGACGGGGCGCACCGGAGCCGCGCCGAGCTAGCCAGGTGGGTGCGGGACCGAGCCGGGCCGTGCCGGGCCCGCCGTGCCGCAGAGCCCGGGGGGGCCGGGCACGGGCGCGGGGATCGGCCCGCCGAGCCTCCCGGGGCCGCCGGCTTATATAACGGGGCGGCGGCCGCGGAGCGGCGGGATGCGGCATGCGGGGCGGGATGCGGGGAAGGATGCAGGTGATGCGGGATGCGGGGAAGGATGCAGGTGATGCGGGGTGCGGGTCCAAGATGCAGGGCTGAGCGGCGCGCCCCCGGACTGCCCACCCGCAGGTCTGGGGAGGGGAGACACGGCGATGTGTAGGGTATGGCAGGAGAAGGGCTGTCACCCCCCGACCGGGTTTTGCATCCCCCCTCCAGCCCCTCCGTGCCTGGCCATGCCCTGCGAGGGGGCTCGGCAGAGCGGGGCTGTGGGCAGGGGGAAGATGCGACCTGATCCCGCCATCCCCCCCTGCCTGCAGCCGGGAGGCTCCGAGCACCTTTCTGCTGTGGGGAGCTCCCGGTACCTGCCGGGCTCTTCCCATGCCTCCCCATCACTGCCTCTCTCCTGGCACCCTGCTCTCCACCGCTAAATCCAATCCCTCGTGGAGCATTCCAGCTGCACCGTCCCCAGTCTCCTGGGATTCAACCCCTCTTCCCTCCGCACTGTCCCTACAAGGTTCCTCCTCAGCCCCACGCTCCAGCCCCTCTCCCCGCCATGCCCCCAGCCCCGCGGCTGCAGCACACGGGCAGGTGGCTGCCGCGATCCAGGCCTTGGCAGCACGCGGTGGCACTGCCGCCCGCATGGCACGAGCGTGACCGGGCAGCCACTGCCCGAGGCTGGCAGTGCGGTGAGTCAGAGCGGTGGAGCAGGGTTGGCACCATCGCTCAGAACAGGGCTCAGGGCTTCTCCGTGCAACCAGACAGGCTCCTCGGTGGTGGCAGCTGCTGGCCAGCACTGGTGAAGGAACCGGAGCGATTCGAGCCAAGCTGAGGTGTTGGGTTTGGCAAAGAGAGGATGAGGAAGGATGGGCTGGGCTCAGGGTGCAGAGAAGTGTCCTCCCTGCCAAACGTGCCCTCGTCCCTCTGAGGCTGCAGGACCCCAAGGGTTGCCAGGACAGGCTCCAGCAGTGAAGCAAAGGAGCTTAGTCCCCATCCAGCAGCACTGCTCACGGTGTCTGACCCTCACCCTCCTGGGGAAACTGGAGACAGCTCAGCTGAGACAAACTGGCACAGAAAAATGTCTCAAAGTCTCTCTTGGCTGTGGGCCGAGTGTTTGTTTCTTCGATTGCCTTGCATGATGACATTAGTATTGAAAAGACCCTGAGCAGACAGAGCTCTGAACACCTCACAGCACTGGAGGATGATTGTGGTTCACACCTTGGCTCTTCCCTGGGTTTCTGAGAGGCTGCTGCCAGGCACAGCCCACCAGGCCCATGTCAGGGAGAGCCAAGGGGAGCTGTGTTTGTTGTCCAGCCTGGTTTACTCTCTGGAGATCTCTGGAGATGGAGAAGTCCCTGCGGAGGTCCAGTACTGTGCAAAGACCCTCTGGGAAAGAGGTAGTGATCTCTGGTAGTGTAGCATATCTCCATTCCTACCCCTGGGTGCCAGTGTGCCCCTGTGGCCTGGAGCTCGGGAGGTCTGGTATGGCAGGAGAGCACAGTCACTGCAGCCCAGGCTGCTGCCTCTCCCATCGGCACCGAGCCCAAGCCCTCGGGCATTACACACTGCCCCAGCAGCCAGGGCTGGACCCAGAGGACCTTCCCCATGGCCAGAGGATCTCTGCTCTCGCCCACAGCCTCTGTGTGTTCCTGGCCAGGCATTCCCATTTGTTCTTATGCCAGCATCATCCTCGAATTTAAATGATCCTTCTCCCTCCCCGGTGTTTATTCGCCGGGTGTATTTATAGAGAGCAATCAGGCCTGCTCAGCCAGGGTAAACAAGCTGTGCTCCTGCGGGCTGCTCTCGCGTGAGCACTCTCTGCTCGCTCGTCCCAGGAGCTTTCCCTTCCGCCTCTCCTGGTCCCGCAGAGCCTTTCTGGCTGCAGAGACCCGGACCATCTGCCTTGTCCAGCTGTGGGCTCTCCAGGCTGTGTATTCAGGCTCACTATGTCACCCAGTGCCTTGCCAGGAGCCACTGTCACCTTTACCGTGTTGTTCTGCACCACAGGTCCCTGCTCCTCCTCTACACAGCCAAGCCAGCAGGTCCATCCCTCCCTAACTGGTGTCACCAGCCCCTGCTGTGACACTCACCAGAGGCTCAGAAACATTGCTCGTCTCACTCACATCCCAGAGCCCCACAACAGTGTGACCCAGACCTGCCCCCATCTGAGGCGAGAGGAATTGTGCAAGAGGCATTGAACTGTTTGAGGCTGAGAATTTTCCTTTTGAAGGCAAGGAAGGTCGGCTCAGGTACAGGACCTCAACTGGGGAATGCCTCTGGGGGCTGCCTGGTGTGGTGTGGCACCCTGAGCCCTTTGCATCCCTGCATGAGAGCCAGGATAGCCCACGGCCAGCACAGACTTTCCCCAAATATTGTGGCTCTGAACCTTCCCTCTCACCTGGTGCCCAGACAGGAAGCTGGTGCCAGACCCAAGGCAGGTCCCAGGAGCATCTCCCTGAGGCAGGGGAAACACTTTGAGATGTGCTCTGAGTTCCTCAGCCTGTGCACCTCGCTGCTCCCCCTCCTCCTTCCCCAGCCCACCCTCTTTGCAGACATTTGGACAAGCTTAGCTATTCAAGCAGGGTGCTGAGAGCAGGATGTACCAAAGCAGAAGAGCTGTGAACTCACTAATATCTTATCTCGAGCATTAAGTTTTCCCTGAATATTGTGTCTTGTGTCCAGACTTCAGTGGCTCAAAACATCCCTTCCAGCACCTGGGGGCACTGCTATCCCTGGAGCTGGGGGTGTTCTGGCACCATCACCCTGCTCTGCTGTTCCCTGTCCTCTGCTTTTGACTGTGGTTGGTGTCTGGCTGCCTGGACAGACAGACAGGCTGAGCTAGTGCAGCTGTCCAGGTGAGATGCATCTTCATAGAACTGGCAGGTTCTGCTTATTTCAAAGGAGATTAAAAACCACTTTGGTCTGGCTCAAAAATACCCTGCAGGGATTGGAGCAGCACCTGTCAGGACTCTGCATCCTCTCAGGTACCTGGGCAGGGCATCCCTGCTCTTCCCACCCTCTGGGGTTTCAGCAAATAAATATCTGCTGATTTGCACCCCAAATGCAAACGGCCAGCAGAGCCAAACTGCTTCTGTCCCAGCCCAGCTGTCTCCTTGGCGCAGCACTGTCTGGAAACCAGACGCCCCCAGGCACACATCCCTGCAGCACTGCAGCCTGGCTCACCCTGCTCCAGAGCCTTCACACATCCCAAAGGAGGCAGTGGTTGTCCCCAGCAAAGGTCACCTTCACGCTGCTGCTGAGCCCTTTCCAGGCTGAGCTCTTAGCGCTGCATTTCCCGGAGCATCAGACACCATTCTGGGGTCTCCTCGGAGGTGCCACTGGGGACTCTTTGCCTCTTTACACAGCCAACCTCCCCAAACCCTGTTCCCAGGGGCTGTCAGTGTCTTTCTGCTCCTGGGGTTGGAATGAGGCATCCCTGCTCTGTAAAGCTTTTAAAAATGCAGGCTCCATCCAGCCCAAGCCCTGCTCCTCCACAGCGTCGGTGTTTGCCTGTGTTTCCCCTGGCTCCCCTGGGTCATATATTTATCTCCAATTTGCCAAAGCCTCCCTCCTTCCCCAGGGTAGAGGAAAAGCCTTTGCATGAAGTCAGGATGAATTTGTAACATCCCCAGGAACCTGCTCCTCGAGTTCCAGAGGAGAAATCACGCTCATGGTACGTGTCACAGCGACACGAGCCACACCACAGGGACAGCCCACCCCACAAACTGCCAGCATGGCACCCTGGCACCCAGGTCCCTGCACAGCCCCTGCCCAGGCCAGCATCCCCCAGGAGCACCCTCTGCATCTCCCCAAGCATCACAGGGGGATTTCAAGGACATTTGAGGAAGGGATGAGATCCCCAGACAGAAGTTTCCTGAGGTCAAGCAGGAGGGGGGAGCCCAGAGAGGCGTCAGGCTTCCTCCAGTTGCTGAGTCTGAGCAAGGACTTTTGTTTGGTGGCTTGTTTTAACTGGCCATTATGTTCTCCAAAAAAGAAATTCATCATGTGCAAGCGAAGGAAGGCAGAGTTAATGTGAAATTTTAAAACCCTTGAAGAGTTGAGAGCCCTCTAAATTTTTTATGAAGGCATCCAAACTGCCGGGTGCCTGCAGAGATGTCCAGGAGCCCTCTGCCAGCAGCAGAGTGGATGCCCCTCATCCAGGAGAAGACCAAAGATGCTGATGACCTGCCACCTCCTGCAGCCTGTCACCTTCTGCATGCCCTGCTGGGCTCCCACCTGCAGGGAAATGGTGGCTCTTGGCCACAGGTTGTTCCTCCATCCTTGGGGGTCAGGATGTGAGGAGTACGCAGACCCAGCCAGGTGGAGGAGAGGGCAGTGAGCAGTAGTGTGCTCTGTCCATCACCCATCAAGTGATTCCACTTTGTCTATGCCACCTGGTCCTGTGGCCCCTCCAAGGCACTCATCCTCTCACTGTTGGTGTCTCTCCAGGCCCTGCTCTCCCTGCGATGCCCAGCCACCCCCGTGAGGTCCTTGTCCCGCTGCGTTAGGTGCTGAAGCAGCAGACACCTGGTGCTGCACACACCAAGGTAGGCAGCGCTGTGGCTCTCGGGAGGTTGGGGGGATGTTTCACTCCCTGTGGTGTGGGGGACATAGCACAGCCATGGGACAGATAGGGAGGCTCAGAGGTACCACCTGGGACTGCCTCAGTGGAGCCAGTCAGGTCACCCAAGATGGAGGAAGGTCCATCATGGGAATTTGGTGACATCTTGATGCAGGGCAGGAGGCACCTGAAGCAGCTCAGGGCCAGGCAGAGGCCAGGGGAGTGAGGACCAGCTCAGGCTCTGTGCAGATGCTGGGCACAGTCCCACCTGGGGACCATGGCAAGTGATGGTGACTGTGAAGGTGGCACAGGGCCAGGGGATTTTTTCTTTCTTTCTTTTTTTTTTTTTCCCATTTGAAAGCCCCCAGATGGGAAAGGTATGAGCCAAGCCCCACTGAAAGCAGCCAAGAATGAATTTTCTGGCCCAAGCCCCAGCAGCTCTTGGAGCAGCACCGTGCCTGTCCGGCATCACGCCACATCACGCCAAGCACAGGCAGGCTGTGGGTGACATCCCCACACACATCCTAGCAACTTCCTGGTGTGGGGATTTCACCCTTCCCCACCTCCCCAGTCAGGGCAGCTCAGGCTAATCCTGCTCCCACCGAGCTGCAGCTTGGCTGGAGCCCAGGCACCCAGGTGTCTCCCCCGGATGCTGCCTGGAGCTCCCCACCATGCAGCTATCTGCTGCCATTGAGGACAGGGTGTCTCTGGTGTTGCCCTCCTCATCCAGCTCTGTTGTCCAGGGCATGGGGCATCTGGGCTCCCAAACCCTTCCTCTCATGGGATACATCCCCCACAAAAGGCAGATGCCTTCCCAGACCTGGGCTGGGAGTTTGGTCGAGCATCCCTGCTCCTCACTTCCTTGCATTCCTTGGCACTGGTGGTACAGAGAGGGGTTAAAGCACCCCAGTGTCTGTTTTCAACTCGGGTGCCCCAAAGAGCTTACAGGATCTTTGCCGACACTGTATCAGCACAAGGCTGAACCCCAGCAGAGCAGTACCCAGGGTCTCATTTTTTAGGGTGTTTCAGCTGGAGAAGGGATGGGTGGGGGCTGCTGTTGCTCTGCTATGACCTGGATGCTCAACCTTGAGCCAATCATGTCCTTCATGTCTTTTTTCTGTCAGTGAAATGAGGGTGGGTACCACCACTCTGAGGCTCTCTGTGGGGAGTGGGTGCCCAAATCCCATCCTGACACAGAGCCAGGAGATGATCCTTGTGCATCCACTTCCCACACAGTCCTGACCACCTCAGCCCCCGACACCTGCACAGGCCCTGTCAGTGTGGCAAGGATGGAAATCAGTGTGCACAGGCTGGGGAGGCAGCACAGGGGCTCAGGGGGGCTTTTCCCTGCTTCCCAAGCAGTGTGTGGTGTGCTGCTCCCAGCTCGGCTCCGCACCGGCCCCTGCAGAGCTGCGGGTGTGCGTGCCTGCCATAAATATTGATGGGGTGGACGCGGCACCGGTGTGCCCTTGTAGAGGCGATTGGGATGTAAATGCTCTACCTGCTGTGGGCGGGGCAGCGCCGTGTAGGTGAGAGCGCCGAGGCTGAACACAGTGTCTGTTTCACAGGGAGGTGGGATCCATCCTATATGGGGTGGGGGATTGGAAGCAGCCAGGTGAGTAAGCCCAGAGGTCATAAACCTGTTTGGGGAACGGGCCAGACATGCAGTGAGCCTAAATCTTGTGGCTTAGACTGTAGCGAGCCACCACGGCTCCCACAGCCTCTCCCCACACAGCCACACCAGGATAAACAGCGAGGGGCTGCAGTGCCTCTGTTTAATAATGCATGGCACAGAGGCACTGGACACACGCTGGGAGTCAGGAGCTGCAGGGATGAGGAGTCACCACTGCAGCACTCGAGTGGCAGGGTCCATCCCAGTGTCCCCCTGGCACCCGCAGGTCCATCCCAGCATGCCCCAGTGCTCATGGGATGTGGGCTCCTTGGGGTTCTGGGCAGCCCTGAGACTGGGGCTGGATGAGCAGAGCTCCACGGCACAGGGCACAGAGCAGTGGTGGCAAAGCCAAGGTGCTCTCTCATGCCATGGCTGACATTCCAGCCACTCTGGAGTCTTTCTAGCTGGAGCCTGGACCTGGGTCTCTCTCTCCCTGGGAGATTCAGCCCCTCCATCACTCTGTGACACAGATGTAGGTGTAGGTGGTCATTGTGGAAAGCTCTGGAGGGCTGAGCAGCACTGGGAGCACCCCTCTCTCTCTCTCTGGTATCCTCCTGGGACACCACCGTGCTGGGAACAGCTGGAAGCCATGGGCTCAGTCTGCTCCTCACCCCATCCCTCCATCAGCTGCAGCCTCCCTGGCTCACATGCTGCTGCCGTGCCTGGGACAAGCAGGTGGGGCCCTGCAGGCGCCAGTTCACAGCCAGCTCCCCTGAATGGCCCCCCTGGGGACATCCCTCATTGCGTGCAGTTCCATGATCTGGCCCAACCATCCATCTGCTGTGGCAGTTCCCCGCCACCCACTCACTCCCCTGCCCATGCTGCATCCCGCTGCATGGAGCTGGGCAGGGATGAGCTGGGGGTGCCCAGTGTACCCCCCTGCCCCACGAGGAGAGGGCGGACAGGTCAGCCAGAGTGACAGTGACAGGGCTGTGGTAGCAATGCAGACGGGTATTAATGCAGACAGACCTGTGTAGTGATGCAGGAGAGCAGGAGCAGCCGCAGCACCAGCCCAGAGCCCCTCTGGCTGCAGGGGTGCTCAGGATGGGCAGCAGGAGCTTTTGCCAGCCAGCCAGCAAAGCCCAGAGCCAGGGAGACCCTCAGGGCTTGGGGCCAGCAGAAGTTACCCCATAAGGGTGGTTTTGGTCCATTTGTGCTGTCCATCTCTGGTGAGCTCAGAGACTCCTGCCATGGTGCTGCTCCCACAGTTAGGAGCATCACAGTGGAGCTGGGGTCAAGCTATTGCGAGAGCCCACCTCCCTCCCCACCAGCCCCAGGGCTCCTGCTGAGTGCTGGGCAAACACTGAGACCACATTCACACCCCGTGTGTGACGTGGCTGTGATAATGGGTCAGTGGTTGCCAGCCTCTCCCCCGTGTGTGCTGGGGGTCTGTGATTTGCTGCAGGGGCAGCGTGGTGGCCCCGGCATCCCTAGAGGCTGGATGTGGGTGGCTCTGAGCACCACAGACTCTCCTAGCCCTGAGCACAGCATGAGGGAGTGACCCCGGGTCCCCCTCGTCCCTGAGCAGTCTGTGCTCAGCCACTGAGCTGGAGGGTCAGTCTCCAGACTGATGCTACAGCACGGCTGGTGCCTGTCCCTGTCCCTGCCCCCTCCGGGTGCCAGCCCCAAGGGACCTGAGCTGCTCTTCAGAGGCTGCAGCTGCTGCATGTTTCGTGCTGCCTCTTCCTCTTCTCCCCGCTGCTGTTTTTGTTTTGTTTAAGAGGCTGGGTTACGAATTTTAAACAGGCTCCTGAAAAACCCAATTACCTCCAGAAGACAACCTGATAAAAGCTGCCTAAGTGGCACTGTGGAAATCGCCTTGTGCAGCAGCTGAGGGAAAACCAACATAACAAAGCCTTTGGAAATGGAGTTAACCACTTTTAATCCCTCGGTGCAATGAGAAGGACCAATAATTATTTTCTGCAAAGATGTTGGGGGGCGGATAAATGAAATAACTGCCCTGTGCTAATGGGTGGCAGCAGGCTGGGCTGGCAGTGCTGCAGGGATGGGTGCAGGTATTCCCTCTGCCTAGGAGCTTAGCAAGGGCCCACAGAGGCTGTGACCTTGCAGGGTCCCCATCTGGCTGTCGGGGGACAATGGGGACGATGCCAGCAGGCAGGTGCCACTCAGGCATTGCTGACAGGGGATGCTGTGGCCAGTGTGGTGGCACCAGCCAGCCCCATGCCCTTTCCCTGGGCGCCAGCATGGAGTGGAGCATGGCACTGTCAGGGCCCTGGCACCTGTTCTAACTCCACGGAGGCGACTTGCAGGGCTTGGCGGTGCTGAGAACTTCCTCCTCCATTTGGCTATGGTGTTGCTACCTCACTCCCTCACATCTCTCCCAATCCCTTCCCTTCCTGCCTCCACCAGCAGTTCCAGGCAGCCACCCAGCAGGTGACACTGCTCAGTGTGATGCCAAGGAACACCTGGGCCTAAGGAGTGCCCACACTGGGCACAAGCACCAGGAGCATCCCCCAAACCCCAGCCAGAGCTAAGTCAGCTCTGGAACTGTGGGGGTCCCTTGAATCCATCCCTGTCCCAGGAGCAGGGGTGTCCGCAGGGGTGTGCATGGCAGGAGGCAATGCCCAGGGCTGGTGACAAGCCCTTGGCTGCTCTTCCCCTGTCAGCACGGCCAGCAGGGCAGAGTTGGGTGCCCGCCAGCCCGGCGGCTGTGGCTGCACTGCTGGCACCGGCAGCTGGAGTGCTGGGCGGCTGGCCTCAGCTCACACGAGCCTCGTGCTTCCCGCAGCAGCAGGGATGGGGGCTGCTTCGCCCACCTCCCCCTGGCCACCCTGCACCCCACATGGGGACAGTGCTTAGGGACAGTACTTCAGGCCACTGACTCCCAAGAAGGGCAAGCCCGACTTGGCACTGGGCGCTGGCAGGAGGGATGTCCCTGCCAGTTTGGCCTTAGTTCATACTGGGAGCAGTCCTCTGGCACACTGGGAGCTACTGGAGGAGGACGTGCTTAATGAGCCGAGGCATCTCCAAAGATTGAAAGACTCAAGGACCCATCCCAGGAACAAAAGGAGGCGTTTGTCAGGCGCTGAGAGACGGGCTCGTTAATTCCTCCTGGCTGTCACACTTATCTGTAATGAATTTGTGCTCCGCTGTATTATTTTTAATACAATAGGAGCGGTGCCGCCCGCCCACCGCCCGGCTGCCGGGAGCGCTGACGTCAACGCCCGGAGCAGGGCTGCCGCAGGACGGACGGACGGACAGACGGACGGGCCAAGCACAGGCCTGTCTTGCCGCCCACATGCCCGTCCCACCAGCTGCCAGCAGGCAGAGCGGGGCTGGGCACAGGGCAGGAGGCTTTTTTTCCCTTAGAGGTAGAAAAAAGAGTTGTTGGTCAATGCCAGGCTGAAGGCTCGGGACTGGTGGAGATGGCATGCGCCAGGGGGTATTTTTGGGAGCAGTGAGAGCGGGTGAACAAGAGGGACAAGTCCCTGATGTGCTGTCCCTGTGCTGAGAGTTGTCCGTGGCAGCGGCCGTGCGTTGAGGCAGGAGCTGGCGGCGGCACACGCACACAGATCTGTCGGTGCCGCATCCCTGTGGAGGTGGCACTTGCAAGCCAGTTTTGGCCCCTCTAGGTGCGAGATGTCCCCCTACTCCTGCCCCACGTCCTGCATCGCTCCCAACCTTCCCACAACAGCCCCAGCAGCACCCAGCAGCACCGGCAGCTCCTCCACAGCCCACCCCAAGGGGCTTGTGGGGGCAGCTGCAGCCCGTCCCAGCTCCCTGCAGCCTCCTACGTTTAGGGGGGGGACATCCCTGAAAGGACCCCGCACCCAGACCCTCTCCAGCACCCTTCTGGGCCCCTGCAGGCTGCTACTCCAGAGCCTCACCAGCTATCCCAAAGCCCGGCGCCAAACACCACTAATGTGATTTGCACAGGGCTCATCTTGTCTCTAAGAACACAGGGCTGAATTAATTAGGAGGCACCGGCTGCCCCTCTGCGGGGCACACACCGTCCCTATGCATTGGGACAGGGGTGGGAGCCCCGGGCAGTCCTGTCCTGCAGTGCAGGGGGAGCACAGGAGGAGCTGCAGGAGCTCATCTCCCCTCAGGCAGGTGCAGGGGGACCAGCAGAGTGGTGCACCCCATTTCCTGCCCGGGAACCCCGTGCTGAAGGGGGTCCTGAGCACTGTGAGCATCGTATCCTCGATGCCACCGCAAAGCCCCTCTGGCATACACTCCCTGAGCACCCCACACCCGCCCTGGGAGCCCCGCAGGGGTAATAACACAAAAAACCCAAAGCTGGGGCCCCCGAGCGGCAGCTGTTGGTGGACGGGGGAGGGAGGGTGAGATGATTTATCAGGGACTTTAATTAAACTCCCGCAGCCACCCCGCACCGCTGCAGAGGGGGTCGGGGTGCTGCGGGTCGGGGGGCCGGGTGAGCCGAGGGTGTGCGGGACTGAGGGCACCTCCGGCTGACTAATGCCTCCTTTCGCCCGTTAATTGCCGCGGCGGTGAATCATTAACCCCGCGCAGGAGGCGCCTGCCCCGTCCCTCCGCTGCGGGAGCGCGGGGTGCTGTCCGGGGGGGCTCCGTCCGCAGCCTGCCGTGCGGTGCGGGGCTCCCCGGTCCGTTTCCCCGGGGGTCCTGCGGCGTTTCCCGGGAGGGGTCCCGCATCCCGCCGCCCCCGCGGGGGCCGGTCCGCGCGGTGGCGGGGGGTGTCGCTCCGGGCGGGCCCACGCGTGCCGCCGGGGGTGGGAGGGGGCCGGGCCGCGGCGGGGCGGGGCGGGGCGGAGCGGCGGCAGCGGCGAGCGGCGGCGGAGCCGGTGAGTGCCGGTGCTGAAGGGACAGCGCCGCCGCTGCGGCACCGGGCGGCCCCGGGCGGCGGGCGGGGCCCCGCGCCGCAGACACCGGGATGGGGTGGGAGACTGGGGGGTCCCCGCGGCACCGCTTCCTCTGCGCGACCCTCGCCCCCCGCGCGGTTCCCGCCCTCCCCGTGTCCCCGCGTTCCCCCTCGTCCTCGGTGTCCCCTGCGCCCCCGGTGCGTGTCCCTCGCCCCGGGTTCCCCCCTCGTCCTCCTTGTGCCTGCGACCCCCTCCCACCGCGGCGCGCCCCCCGCGTCCCTCACCCCGCTGCGGTTCCGGTGTCCCCCGCATGCCGGGTGTCCGCTACGTCCCGTGTCCCCGCTGTCCCTCGCCTTCCCGGCGTCCCACCGTGTCTGCTGCGTCTCTGCAGCCCCCGTGGCCTCGGTATCCCGGTGTCTGCCGGTGTTCCCCCCGTTTGCTGTATTCCCCCGCGTCTCCCGTGTGCCTGCAGCTCCCGATGTGCCCCACGTACCCCGCTATAGCTGCGAGCCCCCTCCCGCCACGCGACCCCAGTGTTCCAGTGCCCCCGTGTGCCTTGCACCTTGCCTACGGCCCCGGTGTCCCGGTGCTCCCTGGTGTTCTGCTGTCCCCGGTGCCTCCCAAGCCCCCACTGCGTCCCTGGGGCTCAGCACCGTACTGCCCGGAGGTCCCCCCCGCGCTGTCGGGGGTTGCCCCGGGGCTGGCAGCAAAAAACTTCCCGGGGCCACAGCTCGTACAGCCCCCGCAGCCCCCGTGGGGTGCCGGGGAGCCGGGGTGGGGGTACCCGCGGGGCTGCGGCACCCACCGGGCGCGTACACACAGACACACACACACACACACAAACACACACTGCAAACTGCACCCCCAGGCTCCCAGCACAGCCTGCAGCACCCCACTCACACGGGGCACGTGGGGGGCACCCCCACGGGCACCCCCACACACACCCTCCGCCTGTAATCCCCCGCACGCACACACGCACAGAGCACACCAGCAGCCTGCAACACCCCCACACGTACACACACGCGACACAGTCTGCAAATTTGTGCGCACAGCCCCCCGTGCAGCCTGCAAACCCACGGAGCTGCACACGCAACCCCCCCACACGCTCACTAACACAGCCTGCAGCACCCCCCGAGTGTGCAAATTCACACACACCCGCAGCACAAACACCCAGCGCACAGACACAGCCCGCAAACCTGCGTGCGCTCACATCCGCAGAGCCCGCAGACCCCAAAACTCGCACACGCACGCACTCAAAGCTTGCAAACAGGCTGCAAATCCGCACGTCGCGGGGGCACACGCAGTCTGCAGCCCCACAAACTTATCCACACTCACCCCCCGTGCAAACACAGCCTGCAGCCACCCGCAAACACACCTCTTGAGCAAACACAGCCTGCACGCAGAGCTCACACACACAGTGCATGCAGACACGGCGCGCATCCACTCCGTCCTGCACAGGCAGTGCCCCTGCACGGTGTCACCCACCCGCAGCACCCGCAGGGATCACACACACACAGTCACAGGCTGCTGCCTGCAACCCCTGCAGCCCCCAAGCACCACCGCAACCTGCCAACAGCTTCTTCCTCATCCCTCTGCAGAGCACTCGCGCTGCGATAGACACACGCATGCACACGCAGCACCCTGGGTCCAGCTGCGCCACGCTGGCACCCCCAAGCAGGGTCTGTCACCCCCTCCCACAAAGCAGGGGCACACGGTGCATGGTGGTGTGCTGGGTCGCTATCCCACCAGCCCCCACGCAGCACTCCAGGGCTTCTAGTGCCACACCAAGAGCAATGCTGAGGTGGAAGAGCCCTCTGGAGTCCCTGCCTTGGTGCTGCCACAGGTCCTCAAGGCCAGAAGGGATGCGGAGAGGGAGCTGAGGGGAGTGGGTACAGTCACCCTCTGCCTGCAGACCCCAGAAGCTCCCTCTGTGCATCCTGGAAGGCATTTGGGGCTGAGGATGCAGAGGGTGCAAAGTGGCCCTCATGCCTGGGCAGTAGGGAACCTTAGCATGGCATCCCCGACCCTGTCCTTCTCTGCTGCACAGGTGGCCCAGGTCAGCAAGCCCGGACAGCAGTGGATGAGCGCTGGGCACTGGCCTAGCCACACGCACACACCGGCACCATGGACTTCGTCATGAAGCAAGCGCTGGGCGGTGAGTGGGAGCTGTTCCCCCCTCAGAGTCCCCCCTCCAGGAGCAATGCTGGCCCAGCACCCCAGGAGTGCAGTGGGAGGGACATGGCAAGGGGACAGAGTAACGCAGAGAGCCACCTGCAGTGGGGAACTGCTGCTGGAGCCCTCCAGGGTTCCCATTTCCAGCGTCGTCAGTGGCTGGCTGGGGAATCCTTGCTCTTTGCCGCTAAGTGGGATTCCCCAGCAGGTCCCCCGGGTGCTGCCGGCATCTCCCCTGGCTGACACTGAACTAGGGCAGAAGAGCCAGCCTGTGGCACTCACCATCCCCACAGCCTCCCAAGCCCATCTGCAGCCTGCCTCAGCACAGGTGGCCCTGGGGACGTCCCAGGTCCTCCTTGCCAGGGGCTCCTTGCCCTTCCCACCCCTGCAGGGGCTTTGGCAGCCAGCTCCAGGCTGCAGCACCCTTCGGGACCAACCAGTGGTCTTGTGATGCGCAGGGGCCACCAAGGACATGGGGAAGATGCTGGGGGGAGAGGAGGAGAAGGACCCCGATGCGCAGAAGAAGGAGGAGGAGAGGCAGGAGGCCCTGCGCCAGCAGGAGGAGGAGCGGAAAGCCAAGCACGCCCGCATGGAAGCAGAGCGAGAGAAAGTCCGGCAGCAGATCCGTGACAAGGTGGGCACACACCTCCCCTGTGCCCACCCCTGCCCATGGCAGCCGGGGTGGGGCTGGGACAGGGAGCCAGCACGGCCGGGAGGAGGGTGGCCCAAGGCAGTGGTGATGGGCACGGGGCACAGCGCAGGCAGTGCCCACTGCCTGCCCTGCTGAGGGCCTGTGTCCTCTCAGTACGGGCTGAAGAAGAAGGAGGAGAAGGAAGCAGAGGAGAAAGCTGCCCTGGAGCAGCCGTGTGAGGGCAGCCTGACACGCCCCAAGAAGGCAATCCCAGCAGGCTGTGGGGACGAGGAAGAGGAGGAGGAGGAGAGCATCCTGGACACCGTCCTCAAGTACCTGCCCGGCCCGCTGCAGGATATGTTCAAGAAGTAACAGCACCGTCAACCCTGCCATAGGGTGCTGGGGCACGGGCGCCCTCTCCCCTACAACTCCTCCATCAGTTCCCTTGGCCCCGGAGAGGGGGTCCCCACACCCCCTCCCATCCCCTCCTGCCCTGTCCCCCAACCAGACCAAAAGCCCGCCCCGTCCCGTCCAGGCAGGGCCCCCCACCACGCCAAAGGGGAGCAGCCCTGGCCGGACAGGGCGAACCGGGACCAAATGCACTGATGTAACCTCGCGGCAGGCTAGGGGCACCCAGGCCCTTCCGGCCCCCCCGGGGTGGCTCCTCGTGCTCCCTGCCCTGCCCCTTCTCCCAGGGGACCCCAGTAGGCCTCTGCTCGCCTGCCCTCGTCCCCAACACTGCCATCCCCCTGCCCCGTCCCGCCCTGGGCCAAGCCCAAAGCACAAAGCCAGGCGCCCTGCCCGCAGCTCCCCCATCCCCGGTCGTCGGGCGCGGGGGTCCCCCGGGGCTGCCCGGTGTGCCCCTGCATCGGGGGGTTGGAGGGGACCCCCCTCCCCGCATCTCTGGCCCCATAGTTAAAGCCATATCAGTTAGACTGCAATACTTCAGCACCGGGAGGAGCGGGCGCCGCGCTCCGCCAACCGTGTACAAAGGCACGTGCGGGGCAGGGGCCCCCCTGCCTCGTCCCCCCGTCCCCGCCGCTCGCTCGTCTGTGTCTTGGCCCCGCTGGCCCCCGTTCTCGCATTAGTGTCTCTGTGCCAGGGTGCGCCCCGTCGCTCCATGCGTCCTCGTGTCCGCTGCTCAGACTCCTGCCCCCGAGTCCCCACTGTCCCCGGGGGCCACCCGCCGCGCCCCTCGCCGCGCTGCCGGGACCCCCAGTCTGCCCCCTGCAATAAAGCCAGCGCAGGGCTGAGGGCTGCCGGGCCAGTCCCGGGCTGGGAGAACCTGGCTGCCCCCACCTGACGCTGGACACATGGGTCCCCGGGCCTGGGAAGGGATCCCTGGGCAAACGCCCCGGGATGTCCCAGGAGCCGCTGCTTGCACCCCAACAGGGGGAGGCAGGGGCACACCCTCATCCCGGCCCGTCCCTTGCCGCACCGTGCTCCCCTCTCCCTGTGCTTCCTCAGCCACGGCCCCCAGCCACTCACCAGGGCCCTCCAGGGAGGTGGTGGGCAGCTCGGGGCCCCACAGACATGCTGTGACCATCCTGCTCGAACTAGTCTTTGACGAACTAATAAAATAAAGGGATTTGTACATTGCTCTGGCCTCTTCTAATCCGTTGTTTTCTTGGTCCCTCATGTCAGCTCACTCACCCTGCCAACCTCAGGGCTGAAATCTGGCAGCTCATCACACACAGGCTGGCACCCAGACAGACCACAGGTGCAGGAAGCAGCCACATGTGGCTCCCAGAGTCCTGCTCATTCCTGCTGCCTTCCCAACTCCACAGGCATGTCTTCTCTGGGGTTAAGGACAAGGCAAAAGGGATGTCCCACAGACATGGTATGAGGATTCCTACCATTCCCCCTGACTCTGGGATTTCCCTCACTGAATCACTGGGGATACCCACGGGTCCAAGTGCTGTTTCTGATGGGTCACTGCCATCCAATAGAGAGGCATGAGGCTGTGGGCATGAGGCACCTCATGTCCCCGCAGCGAGGCAGAGGCCCTGGCAGCACCCAGGCTTGGCACAGCCCTGGAGGCTTCAGCCTGGTGCCAACCTCAGCTCTGAGTGATGTGCCATCATTTACCAGCAAAGAGCTCAGCTGTTACCCAGGCGGCATCAGCAGAGCAGTCACCCAGAAAAGCTTCTGTCAGAAGGAAATATGAGCGTAGAAAACGGCAGAGATCTCACAGCAAGGTCTCCATCACAGACAGGCTGTGCCCTGTGACGCAGAACGATGGTGCAGGGCTGGGAGAAATCCCCACTGCCCTCCCTGGACAGTGGGGACAGGGCAGGGGAAGGGCTCAGCCCGGGGCTGGTGGCCGTAGCACGGAACCAGCAGCGTCCTCCATGTCCCCATCGGAGCAGTGTCCCCGCTGTCACCAGTCCGCACAGTGGGGACGCAGCGCCCCCTGGTGTGGTGACAGCGCAGGACAGGGGACACGGAGAACGGGGACAGGCAGCGAGGACAAGGGGGACAGTCCTCGACAGACCCCTCTGCCAGGGCCTTGCCATGGCCAAGGGAAGGAGGCAGGGAAAGAGAGAGCAGCTCAGCACCCCCGTTTTCGCCCTCAAATAGCTACAGACACCTTCATTAAGGAAGAGGATTTATCAAAATTAGAAAAAGACACCACAAATACTTCTTTAAAAAAGCCCCAGCTGGGGAAACATCTACCAGTTCATATCCCCCCACCCTCCCCTCATTGCCCCAGCGCAGGGAAGGGACATGGGATGTCTGGGAGGGGAACAGGCAGGCTGTGCTCCCACAGCTGCCCTTGCCACCAGGCTTTTGGGGACAAGGGAACAGTCATGTGGCTCATCACTGCTGGGGAGCCTGGTAAGAGCAGAGCCCCTCTCATGGGAGGCTCCTCAGCAGCCACCTTCAGTGACTGATTTTCTTTGGCCACTTGCCTTTGGAACAAGCCCCCCACACCCCAGAGAGGAGGAGGCAGAGGGGGGCCCTGCCAGCATCCCCCCATTCTCCCCAGTATACAGCTGCCTGTTTACAAATGCTCTCAAGAGCAGGACACAAGCCAAGCCCAAGGTCACAGCCCTACCAGGCTGTGCAAGGAGAGGAGCCAGCTCCTTGCCCCACCTATGCTATCTAAGCTCCCACCCCCCAGAACAGGCAGGTGTTGCCTCCCAGGGTGCAGCAGCTTCATCAGGAGTCATTGGGGAGCCCAAAGAGCTTGACGGTGCCAGCCTCTCGGCTGCTGTCGTATTTGCCATCTTTGTCGTCACAGGCGAAAGCCAGCAGTGGCCTCTTCGGGTGCCAGGCCACTGTGAAGGTGGGGGACTCACACTGCACCTCCCAGAGCTTCTCTCCTGCATGGAAAAGGAGCCACATCAGCCTGGAGAGCCTCCAGACCCCTCTGCTGCTCACCTCCCCAGAGCCAAGCACCTGCTGCTTCCCTCCAGCGCAGGGCAGAGGCAGTACAAACACTGCTCCAGCGCCTTTTAGTCACCCAGTGACAAGGCACAGACACAACAGGCATGTCTGCCATGGACTACCGAAGTAGAGGCTCCCCCTTATGGTATTCTGCTCCAAACAGCAAAGCTCTTCCTTGGCAGACAGATTCTCCCTGTGTCCTCCAAGCTCCACTAGCACTTCTCCATCCAATTCCCTCCTTGCTGTTCCCCAAAACAAAACCATTACCTGTCTCCACCTCAGCAATGTCAATGAAGTGATCTTCTGATGCCGAGGCCAGCATCTTCCCATCATGGCTAAAGCTCAGCGTCCGCACAGGCCAGTCGAGCCTGCAGCAACCGAGGGAAGCAGACAGTGAGGCACTGCCACCACAGTCCCCAGAGAGGGGGGAAAACAGCTTTGGGACAGCTCTACCTACCTGGAGAAGCACCTCACACACACCAGCTCATCCACATCCCAGAGGCTGACCAATGCATCAGCACTGCCCGTGGCAAAGTACTTCCCCATGGGATCAAACTTGATGCAGATGCAGTTGGAAGGATGGGCGTTGATGGACTGGATGGGTTTCAGCTCTGGGTAGCTGTGGAGGTGAAGGGAGAGGGCAGAGAGCAGTGAGAGAAGGGCAGGGATAGCCTAGAGCAGGGCAGGCATGAGACACATCAGGAATGGGAGCAAACCCGGCTGGGGCAGGAGACACTGAGTGTCCAGTGAATGAGGCAAAGCATCAGGGACCGTCCTAGGGAGCTGAGCCCAGCCCAGAAGAGCAGCAACCTCGGCACCAGGCAAGCTCATTTTCATCAGAGGGCTGGAGATCACTGGGGTGTGAGACTCGGGTTTCCCAAAAGCAGCAAAGGCACTTACAAATATCTGCAGCCAGCCCAGCCACCCAGCCCACCAGCAAGCAAGGCCACCTGCCTGAGGATGTTGATGCAGCCATTCCCATTGGTGAGAAAGAACATGTTGTTATCGTTGTTCCAGGAGATCTCGTTCACCTCAAACTTGAACTGCTCCTCAGCTTTGGAGCGATGTGTCTTGGCATCAATGAAGGTGACCACATCATCCTTGTTCCCCACGGCAATGGTCTGTCCATCGGGGCTCCAGCAGATGTTGATGTTCTCACCTGAAGGGACAGAAAGGCAGCAGGTCCCATTTCCACGCCAAAGCATTCCCAAATGGGAAAGACTCCCAGTTCTTCTGTTGAACACACAAACCCTGCACAGTAGCTATCCAGGGAAATAAAACTTATGAGAAGTACAGCTTGAAAACCATATGCCACATCCCATTTCAGCTAAAATGGGATGACAGCAACCACCACACAAGGTCAAGTCAAAGATGCCCCGAATCCAGTGATCTCTCAGATCCAGAAAAAGTGGAAGCCAACAATAAATACCTTTGAGTGAAGGTAAGAACGTGGCAGGCTGCTGTTACACGACTTTACAATGCCATTCCCAGCCCCAGCAATTCAAAACTGGACATTTCCAAGGCCAGAGATGGTATCTGGGTTAAGCATCACGTGAATTCAAATAATTTTTCTGAATCCACACAAAATTTTATTTCCACCATGGCTCTCTGTACACGTGCTTTTCTCCAGTCTCCAGCCTCACAGCCCACTGACTCCAGAGACAAGTACACAGGACATTTCAGCAGCAAGCATCATATTTCAGTAGTTCCTCCAGTCCTGACTGTACAGTAAATCAGTCCTTACATGATGAGTGCAACACAAAGATAAAGCAAAGATGTCCCAAGCAGAAACAACCACAGCAAGGGTCCAAAGCTCTGTGCCAATGTAGATAGGTCCCACACAGCTGAGGTCCTGCCAGGACCCACCCGGGAATGTCCCCGGGAAGGCAGGGACTCACCTTTGGTGTTGACAGTGGCGATGCACTTGGTGGTGCGGACATCCCAGATGCGGATGGTTTTGTCCCCAGACGCTGTGACAAAGAGGTCGGGGTTGCTGGGGTGCCAGCACAGCTGATCCACGCTGTCCCCGTGGCCCCGGTAGTTGTTCTCTTTCACCTGGAGGGAGAGGGCAGACGACGTGAGTATGTGCCTGGCTCTGCTCTCCCTCCTGCCCCACATCCCCGCCGGGATGGATCAGGAGCCGCGCCCGCAGCCTCACCGCCACTCCGGCCACGCTCCCGCCCACGGCCGGCCAGCACAGAGGATCCCCGCCAGCACAGCTCCATCCCGGCTCGCAGACCCGGCCTGCGCCGTCCTTGGCGATGCTCTGTTCCGGTGCACACCGAGCACCCACCCCCAGCCCCGGTACCGACCACCGGAGCACACCCCCGGTTCCGAACTCCGGCCCAAGCACCCGCACTCGGCGTGCCCAGGGGCTCCCGGTACCGCTCCGCCCCGGCCCAGCTCGCCCGACGCCGGGGGATCTCACCAGCCGGTCCTTCTCGAGCAGGAAGACGCTGGCGGTCTTGTCGAAGGAGCCGGAGGCGAGGCGGCGGCCGCAGCAGCTCCAGGCCACCGAGTGAACCTTGGCGCCGTGCGCCGGGAACTCGCGGCTGCGCGTGTTGGCGCGGAACAGCTCCTGCATGGCCTGCACGTAAGGCGACAGCGCCATGGCGGGGCCGCCGCCACCGGCACCGGGAGCCCCGCGTGCGCCCCGCCCCGGCACCGCGCCTGACGCCACTTCCGCCGCTCCCCCGCCCGGCGCGGCCCCACCGGCGGGGCGGAGCCGCCGCCCGCCGCCGAGATGGACGACGGCGTGGTCCTCGTCAGCGACTCGGACTCGGAGGGCGCCCGCCCGCCGCCGCGCGCACCCTGCCGCTCCCGCCGCTCGCTGCCCGCCCCCGCCGTGAGTCCGAGGCTCCCGCCGGCCGCCGCGCGCGCCCCGCACGAAGATGGCGGCGCTCCCATCGCGGGCGGGAACGGGAGCCGCGCACGGACAAGAAGCCTCGGGGGCAAGGAGGGGTGGGCGTGTGCTCCCGGGGGCCCCTCGGTCCCGTCCCGCCCCATCCGCATCCCCAGGGACCTCCCACCCTCTTCCCGGTCGGGCTCGGGTCTCCGCGGCCACTTTTCGCCAGCAGAGCCCCGTTCCGCAAGCTTGCCCCCCGCAGGAGTCCCCGCAGGCTCCTTGGCCACGTACCTTACAAAGAGCCCGCTGCTTGCCGTGCAGTGTCGCGGTGCCCTCGCTGCACCCCGAGGAGGGTCCCGCCCTGCAGGGCTCAGCTCCCGGCAGGGTCCGGCCGCGGGATGCTCTGCGGTGGTTGCCGTTCCTCTCGCCGGTCCCGCGCTGCCGGCGAGTGCGGTGCCGGTGAGCCCGTGCGGCGGCGGTTCCGGGCACGAGGCTTAGCCCCGGGCGGGGGAACGGTTTGTCCCCGGTCCCGCACCGCTGTCCCGGGTCCTGAGGCAGGTGGAGCCCCGCACCTCCGACCCTCCGCAGCTCCTCCTGCGTGCCGGAGCCCGCTGGGCTTTGCCACCTCCTTGGGGAAGGCAGCAGCTCTGAGTCAGAGGGGGAAAAGAGATTGGATTTCAGTTGTCTGCTCAACGTGTTCCCTGCTTTGCGGTGCTGAGGGGGACTTTTTCCGTAGAGCAAACAGACTCCAACCTGTCCTCAGCATGCCAAGATCTTGGGAAGCTCTGTGTCTTGCCTGCTGCTGATGCAGGCACAGCTGCCCTCCCCTGCCTGCTCCTGCTGCCATCAGACCCTGCATTGCCCCCCAAGGCCTGGATGGAAGTCCCCAAGGTCTCAGGGCTGCTGTAGCTCCAGCTTGGTGCCACAGATCAAAAGGCAGCTCTGTTTCCTGCTGCTCCTGTCCTCCAGAGTAGGTGAGGGTCATGCCACAGAAGAGGTATCAGGGTTTAGATCCTGTGCTGTTCCTGCCAGTCCCTGGGAACAGGAGAGCTCCCTGTGCTTCCCTTGCCCTCCCTGGACATGCTAGCAGGATTGGCATTTCCTTGTTGTGGCAAGGAGCTGAGCTAGCAGCCAGGTTTGCTGAGCTGAGGCATGAGGACATGAGCCCTGAGGGGAGTGGGGAAGAAGAGCCTGGCTCAGGCTCAGGCTCAGCTGTGCTGCCAGGGGATGCTGATCCCAGAGCTCAGGGCCACAGGCCCCCTTGGACAGGCAGAAGTGTCTTTGCCCCTATTTTCTCTTCGGGGCTGGTGCCCTTCTCCCTCTTGGCCTGGGGCTACAGTGCTACCATAGCAGAGGCTTCTGGCAGGACAGGACACTGACACTGCTGCTCTGTCCCCACAGGAGATCATTGACCTGACCTGTGAGGACACAAACACAGATCCAACACCATCAAGCAGCCTTGCCATCATCGACCTGACTGAGGACATGTACAGCTCTTTCCACTACCCTTTTCGTGCATCCCAGAACCCCAGAAATGCACCTGCTGCCCCAGCACCTCACAAGTCCCATCCCCAACTCTGCCTCACCACAAAAGAAGAAATGCAGGCAGTGGCAGAGCCAAGCCCTGCACCAACATGGCACAACACCCCCGTGAAGCTCAGTCCCACCACGGACACAGCAGAAATCATGAAGAACTGGAGCTGCCTCTCTCCTGCCTCCAGCTGCCACAGCTGGAGCTTGGAGCAGAACTACAGTGGTACCACCTTTACCAGTAACTTGGACTCACAGCTGGACTCAGACATGCTGCCCCTGTCCCCATCCCCCCCCAGCCTGGACAGCAACAGGAGCTGGAGAGCTGATGGCCCAGAGGAAGATCCTCCCCAGCTCTGCCAGGAAAGAAACCTTCCCCCAAGGCTGAGCCCTGCCCCAACCATTCCTGTAACACCAGGGAAGGCCCAAAGGTCTTTGCTGGAAGCAAGTGACTTCCCACCACACCAACCAATCCAGCAAGCCACCCCAGTCAGGACTGATGCTGACAGCAAAGCCTGGCTGGACAAACTGCACAATTTCAGGAGGAGCGGAGTGCAGCACCTCTTCTTCCAAGGCGTAGCACCCAACAGGGAAACACAGCAGGTAAACAGGGTTTGGAGCAGCCCCTGTGGTAGAGGATAGAGCAAGGGCAGCCCCTGCTCCCCTTGCCCTTTGCCAGGCAGCTGGGGGCTCTGGTTATTGCAGTTCCCTTCACAGTGGGTCCCACATCACAGCTGGGTTCCTCTGTGTCAGGGGAGCTTTCACCCATTGCCTTGCCTTGTACACAGCAGAAACCTAGGCTCATCCCCAGCGGGAAGCTGAGCATGGTGCATGCCACCATGGAGGAGAACATCCTGGAGGGCACCTTGTATTTCCTGAGCGAGTTTGTCTCCAGCCAGCACCATCCCCCCAAAGAAATCATCTGCCACCTGATCAGACAGATGCTGTTGGACACCCACGAAGGGGAGATCCTGAAGGACATCTACATGCTGCTGATGAAGATCCAAATGTATGTATTCCCCTTGTCCCGCTGCCCTGGGGTTGGCTAGGTGCTCCCAGGGGTCTGCCCAGTGTAAGGGTTATTCTCTGTGGTACTCACCCCCGGAACAGGGCGTGATTTCCCATATAACCCAGGATAATCCTCCTGCTAACACAGGCACACTCCAGGCTCTCTGAGGGTGGGTCAGGGACAGCCCATGACACGAGGGAGGCCTTGGGGACGGAAGTGTGTTTGCCTTGCCCTGACGCACAGATGTCATTCTTCACTGCTGTGACATGGCAGAAGTGCCATCTGTGGGCTGCAGCAGTGGCTGGAGCAGCTCCCTCATTTCCCTCAGGCATCTCACAGAGAGGTAGAGTGTTTTATGAGGCCATGGGCCCTGGAGTTCTGGGCATCTCCATGGAGTACAGTCCCTGTCAGGTGCTTCCGAAAAATAAAGGTGGTCAGGGGAGGAAAAGGGGTGAGGGCAAAGATGGAGAGGAAAAGGCAGGGGAGGCACCTGAGCAAGTGGGACTGGGAGTGGGCTGGGGAAGGGCCAGGGGCTGGGGAAGCACCAGGGGCTGCCATGCCTCCAAGCAGGTGGTCAGGCAGTTCAGCACTAACAGACAGGGCTGTCCTTGCAGGCTCCATCCAGCAAACGTCACCACAGTGGGATGGGACTGGACAATGCTGAAATTCATCATGGACGACCAGGTACTTGGCACTGTGTGTCACATGGGGCCCACATCATCCAACACATGCTGCCTGAGGGTAAGCATTGCCCAAAGGCCTCCCGTGCCTGTGCTCTGCTGCAGAGCTGCCCAGTCCAATTGTGAGTGCCTGCAGGGAATCCCACATTTATCTGCAATGCTCCCTTAACCCTCTGTACAGCTTTAGGCAGGCTGTCCCACTGAAGAAGGCACAGCAACAGATAAAGCCTCTCTGGGTCACAGCACTAGTGCAATATCCAGTGCCCCTCAAGGCCTCACCTGGGCCAGGCAGCTCCTCCTAGAACTACTCCTCAGTCATGTACATCAGTCCACTCCTAAGACAGCCAAATTCCCTAGTGTTCCTCACCTTGTGGCCCCACCACACTCATACGCTCCCCATCTGCCCCCAGGAGAAGCCCCCCGGCCGGCTCCTCTTCCTGCAGTACGTGGTGCAGACTCTGGAGGATGACTTGCAGCACAATCTGAGGTCACACCTGCTGCAGAAGTCAATCGCCAAGAAAGTGCTTTCATGTGATTTGTGCTTCAACAATGTCAAGTAAGGGATGTCTCCTCCTCCTCCTAATGCTCTAACCAGAAGCTGAGAGGCAGGGGCTCAGGAAACACTTGTCAAGACTTCAGATCAGACTTTCCAAGAAGCAGACTTGGGAGACAAAGGGAAGTATAGGGCCAGCTATAAGGACTAGAAAGATTTACAAAAGCAAACCACCAGAGATGAAGCAAGACATTTCCAGTCACAACACAGTGAGCTTTTCCCAGGAATGAGGTCAGATTTGCATTGCTCAGGACAGGACTCAAAAGGAGGCAGTCCTGTGAGCAAGTGTACAAATGAAGAGAGCTCCTCTGCTGAGCTGCTCAACAGAGCTACTCCTTAACCTGTCCAAGTGGGTAGGTTGTACTTTTCATTCTCAGGGTCTTTCCTCAAGCTCCAAGTGGATCTAGAGGTCAGAACACATCAAAACAAGGCATATCCCCACTAAAATTCTTGTTTCTGTCCCAGGGAAGTGGTCAAATGGTTGGTGGCAGCAGTTACAGGAGTCGGGTTCTCCCAGCCCCCGGAGCCGCTGCAAGAAGCTAGGGCTGAACACAGCTTATCTGCACCAAGGCTGGCCAGCACTGACCAGGCTCAGACATCTTTCTTTGCCCAAAAGTAAGCTCCAGAATTCCTAACTAATTGCTGGCATTATCGTGGACCTGAGTCAGGTAGAAGCCAGAGTCTCTCTCCTGTCAGTTCAGGGAAGCCAAGCTACACCTGTGACCAGCTCTGCTGGTTCTTCTTTGGGTTAAACTATATAAGACTTGGTGAGCAGAAGACTCACCCGGTAGGAAAGGTTCAGTATCATCCTCTTGCATGTCATGTAAGGCTGGAGCTCTTGGCCCACAGCTCAGGTTGCCCCATGCTGCTCCAATATGCAGGATAGCCACTGAGACCTCCCAAGGGTTAATATGAGAATGAGCTCTGCCTGCAAGAGCATCAGATTCAAAAGCCACCAGGAGATACCAAACCTGGCCTGCTGCATTCCCATGTCCCTCACTTCCTGAAGCTGAACTAGGGGCCATCTCCAAGGCTTTGCTTGGCAAGCTGAGGGGCAGAGTCTCCCTGTGCTGACTGTCCCTCTAATCCAGGGTGATACTCCTGCTCCAGCGGATGTTGTCCATCGCAGTGGAAGTGGACAGATCTCCCACCTGCAGCTCCCGTAAGATCGCAGATGATGTATTCCCATTCATACTGAATATCCCCCTGAGGAGCCAAAGGTGAGAGAAGCACATGCAAGGCAGCATTCACCTGTGTGAACAATGGTCTTATTCCCAATTTACATCCAAGTCTGAATGAGTAAAGTTCTACAGGGTATAGAAAGACCGGCCAGCCAGCAAGAGCATGGCCATGTCTCCCATGGAAATAGAACATCACCAGCTGAACACATCTACCCAAGTGGTGTGTTGCTGAGAACAGTCAATTCTCCCACTTGTTAAAACTGTGTGACCTTATGTCCTGGGGTGAGGCGTTTGTTTGGAGCATGCTCCACCTAGAGAAGTTTGTCTCCAATCTGGGACACCTTAAAACTGTAAAGAGGGTTTGAAAAGCAGCACTGTGTATCAGCACAGCCAAGCACTGGCAAACATGTCACTGATTCCCATGGGCAACTAGGTAGTCAGATATATGATGCAGTTCGTCCAGCACTGCCTTGACATCTTTTGTTTGGTTCTTTAAGAAATGCAAATCTGAAGCCAAAGCACAAGGGCCTGACTGGCTCTGGAGTAAACAAGAGACCACTAGGCCCACAAGCATTTCAAACCAAGCTTCACACCCTTTCAGCAGAACTCTGTGCACACACCAGGTGTAACCAAGCTAAACTGTCTCTAACCAAGCTGTCACTTTGCCCAGGACAGATATAAATCTGTCTGCCCCTGACCCCACATCACCCTTCCTTGGCTGTGCTCCCTGCAAAACAGCAGGAATGGGCCATTGCCACACAGGCTACTGGGCAGGGTCAAGTGAAGCAGCTCAGTTTGCTTTATAGACTGTACCAGCCTCAAAGCTGCCATAGGTCACACCTGATGATGAAAACATGGCCATGGCCAAGTTGCATAAGAAAGGTCTCTCACCGCATCTGGTGGTCTCCCTTCCACAGCATGGCCAGGCAGCCTCTGCAGTCACCCCACATTCACACTGGGTCAGCAGCACAGCAGGAACATGCTGGAACAGTTGTCTCTGGTCAGGTTTTGCTGTCTTTCCCAAAGTAAATTCCTTTTGTCTTCCAGGGAAGCTTTACTAAACACCATGGAGAGCCAGCTCCTGCGCTGCAGACTGCTAGAGCTGTTGTTCCAGCACAGCTGTGATGTGCCCACAACCTCATGCATGTCTCTGGACAAGATCCTGTATTTCCTGAGCCATTCCTCTGTGCTGCCACAATTCCAGGTATCCAGTCCAACCTCTCCTTTGCCTTGTTTTCCTCTGAAAACTTCTATTGGTTATACTTGGTTATTAGAAAACTTCTAATAACTACTGTCTCCTGTCCTAGGATGAAACAGCAACATGGCAAAGGTGGGATGAGATGCTGCAGTACTTGAGTTTGTTGCTGATGAGTTATCAAAGTGTAAAACTGGGTAAGCAGTGCTTGTTCTGGCCCTAACACAGTCTCATCAAGAGGCTGCAGTAGAACAGCCAAATTCCTTTTCCTCCTCTCTTCTCATCACTCTTGGACTAACGGCCACTGAGTCTTAGACAATGGTCTTCCATCCCTGATAGTAACTATTCCTAGCAGTCCAAAGTGATGTTGCATCAATCACAGCACCCAACCTGCTTTGCCAAGTTTAGCCCCTACAAAATAGCCTTCTTCCTAAAGGAAGGAAGCACTTCCCAGCACTGGAAAGTACACAAGAGGGTGCTTTCTACCCACTTTTGTGGGTTGCTTTGATACATAGTGGGTGGAAGAATAGGGTGTTTTAGGAAGAAAAGCAGAGGCAAAGGGATCATAAAACATCCTGAGCTGGAAGGGAGTCACAGGAATCATTGAATCCAACTCCCGGCCCTGCAGAGGCATCCTAGCAATGCCATCCTGTGCCTGAGTGTTGTCCAAACACTCCTGCAGCTGTGGCAGCCTTGGGGCCATGACCATTCCCTGGGGAGCCTGTTCAGTGCCCCACCACCCTCTGGGGGAAGACCTTTGTCCTAACAGCCAACCTAAATCACCCCTGGCATATCTCCAGCCATTCCCTCGGGTCCTGTTACTGTCACACAGAGCAGAGATCGGAGCTGTCTCTCCACTGCCCCTCCTGAGGAAGCTGCAGCTGCCACTCACACAGAAAACAAGGATTATACAAGGCTTGCCCCTTCCCTGTTCCTTGGGCTCTCTCCATGTGCAGAATGAGCTCCTGGATTGGCCAGTTCCTTCTTCCCAAAGTCTTGTGCAGAACCATCGAGAATAATGACAAGAGGATCAGCCATGTTCCCAGCACTGCCTGTGGCACACTGGGATCCATCCCAGCAGCTCAGGCAGCCCGTTGGGTGTTGCCTCTGCCCACCAGCAGCATCTCCTCTTGCAGAGCACCTGCGGAGCTCCCTCAGTGACCGGATAGACTTGATCGTTCAGAAAGCCAAGCCCAGGCTCCAGGACAGTGATGACATCAGCCAGCTGGACATTCAGCTGAAGATGAATGACTTCATCAGCAGAATGCAGGAGGCCCTGGGACAGCCTTTACCCCCACAAATCCAGGAGAAACTGTTCATGCTGCAGGAGTTGTTCTTCATTGTCACTACTACCTGATGGAGGCAACCACTGCTGCAAGGGGGATGAAACTTTCTCAATACAGAACTCCCCATATCATGCTGCAGTTTCAACACCATGGGGGTTGGTTTTTACATTTCTTTGGAAAGATGTTTGGTTTACATTTCCTCAGAATTTCCTTTCAAATTTGCCTCATTCTACAGTTTTACTAAGCACTTTGTACCCTTTAAAAAATAAATTATTTTGATACTTGCTGAGACTCCTTCATCTTGGTGCCAGTCCTGTCCAAAGGAAGTGCAGAGCTCAGCTCACACCACAAGGCCATGCTTTAACCCCAGCCTTCCCAATCTGTGAGATTCACCTGTCTAATCAGGACCACAGCAGCATTCTGCACCTTAGTACTGGATCTATTCCGTGACTTTTAACTCGTATTACACTCCAGGAGCACAGGGAACACCAGCATTCAGCTCAGACGTCCCCAGCCCAGGTGAACCATGTGCTCTATCAGCAGTATTTTAAAGAGCAGCTAAAAACAGTACAGCAGCACCAAACCACAACTTTCCAGAGGGGAACTGGGCACCTCTAGGGAGATACCAGCCTGGCTCCCACATTGTGCCCACCTCCACAGTACAGGTGCAAACACAGCACACAAGCAATAGGAAACACCATCTCAGGAACATGAAGAATTTGAATTGCTCAAGAAAACAAAGACTTCATGTTTAGTTTCATCTGTACAAGACAGAACTGAGCCTGGCTTTGAAACCCTGTCTCCCTGTCAAAGAGGAGTTTGTAGGCAAATATTTCACCCTAGTGATGTGCTGTCAGGGCCTTATCCAGCAGAATCTTGATCCCACACTCAATGGACAGCCCTACATTTCTCCCATAGATGCTCTGCCAGCACCAACACACATCATGGACCTCCATTCACAAGGATTTTATTGTCCTGTAACAAACAAAACATACACATCAGGAGACATGAATAGAGACAACAAATAAATTAATGTCCAATGAGAGCCTGATTGCTAAGGTGCAAATGAGTAGTAACAGAACTGCTGGGTTGGGTGGGGGGCTTTCACACAACACATCAGTGGCAGTGCTGCTGAAGCTTGAGAGAAAGCAGTGCTACAAAATGTGCTGCTTCAGAGGGGCCAGCAGCCAGCCAAGGGAGCTAACCCTGCCTCACCCTCTGGGAGGAATGTTTGGTTTAAGAACGCAGAACCCCAGAGCTCAACAGTTACCAGCTGTTAAGTAACTTCTGTATAATGTCCTGGCAACAGAGAAGCTTCCACTTCCAGATGCAAGGCTGCTGCTGGCTGAGGGACTCTGCAACACAGTCGTGAGATCAAGAGCAGACCTGAGTAGACTCATTTTCCACAGCACAGGTGAGGATTACAGAGCAATGCTGCCTATCGTGCTTAAGGGATTAAATGGTAGCCAGGAGTTCCTTCCACTTTTCCTGAAATTCAGTGTTAGCTGTTCTCAGGAACTGGTTCTGACTAGGCCAAGAATCACATCCAGCTATACCAGAGCACGGAGGAATGTTCAGCCTTGATCTGCTCTCTGTCCTCCCCCAGCCCTGCAGAACACACTTAATGCTGATAAAACAAAATACCCTACCTGAGAAGTGTTTCTGATGTCTAAGACACTTCTACATGATTCCAGGGAGGAAAAAAAACAAAAACAAATCAAGCAGCACCCAGAGTGCCAGAACACCTGCAAATCTGCTGTCTAGAAGGCAGAACAGTGCTGCCTTGCAGAAGAGAGGAGGATTACATGGTTCAAGCCACACCAGCTTTGATCATTTCCACCTTCTTAGAGGAACATGAAGAGCTGGAAGAAAAGAAATTCTCTACCTCATTACTTCCAAGCTGCATTAGATTCTGCTCCCTGCCTTTCCAATGAGAGCATCTTAGAATGGTCCCTGGTGCCTTTTCCCTTTAAAAAAATATTCCAAGAACAAAAAAACATGATCACACTGGATAGTAAGGGAGTGCCACATTTATGCTGACCCACCACATTCCCCATCTTCCTTCTGGCAGGTAATGCTCCAGTTTTGAGTCCTTGTTTGTTTTCCATTTCCTGCTTGAGCTCTGACAGAACCAATCCTCCTGTGGGTCCTTCGGCACTGAGCAGGACAAGACAACTAGACTCCAAGCAGACAAGCCAGGTGCTCACACACCACATGGAATCCTGACCCAAAAAAACATGGCTCAGGGTTTCACTGTGGTTTGGTGTGCTGGGAAGCACATCCAGAGCAGCCTGGCAGACCAAACCAGTGCAGTGCAGCAGACAGGATGGTGTACATTGGTTTAGGACTGGTGCAAGAACTTTTCCAAGACTGGCTTTAGCAGAACAATCACAGCTGTTTCTTTTTCTGAGATGAAGAGCTGGAAAGGGACTTTCCTACTTTACAGCAGCACACAGGACAGGGAAGCAGAGCCTAAGACCCACTGTAACTTGCTAAAGACACTGGAAAACTTTCCTCTAGAACCCAGTAGGGGTGAGCACATTCAGATCCCGAGGTTTGATATTGTGCGAACGTGGAGATTGTTTCCTCCCATCTGTGCCTGGAATGTCCATTTTGGGTGGCTTGAAGGTGGCTGGATCCTCTGTCATCCTTGTAGCCTGAGCACGCAGCAGCTCCATTGGGGACGGCTTCTGGGCACCCTTATAGGACTGAATGGTAAATCCTCCTGACAAAAAAAAAAAAAAAAAAACACAATAAAAGTCAGGAAAAGCAGTCAAGCCCATTTCCTACTGCTGCCAGGAGTAAACAGTGTCACTGACAATACCACAGAAAGCCTATGCAAATTCCAGCAGCTTCGTATCATCTCAAGCCTATTCCACCTAAGGGGTTGGCACTTCCAGTCCTGGTTGCATCACACATCAGAGAAAGCAGAGTAAAAAGCTGTCACCTTCACACTCTGCCCTTCTGCTGCAGCTCACTGCAAGTTATTTCTGCTTCCAGATCCTTGGCACAGGTTTTACCCAACTACTCTGTTTTTAGGCACAGAAATTATATGACTAACACACATTCCCAAGGTGATCCTGGAGAGTAACAAGGCAAGCCGGGTAAGACTCCAGAAAGAGCCAGCAGGTCTGCTGTGTGACAGAGAGTTTCCCCCTTGCCCTTGGCAGGGCAGATTTTCAAGGACATACCTGTATCACTGGTGGATTTCTGGATAGCTTTGGGTCCAAAAAAGCTCCATCTTTCAGACGGCAATCTGTCCCCACCACCTTCCATAGCAAAGTCTGAGCCAGTGATAGAAGTAGAAGATCCCTGACTAAACCAACCCCTAACGAAAGAAAAAAAAAAATCATTAAAATATTTAAAACATGAGAATAAATACTTCAAGTGACCCCACTATGCCACAAACTTTCCATGTAGTTAAGAGGGGCAATTTAAGAAATTTAAATAGACTTGTTACCACCCAGGGTAAGACATGCATGCTCAAGTTTCACAAGCTTCCAGCATTTGGATCTATACAAAACAAATCCTCAGAAGACTCTGAATTTCACTCCATACAGTCCCTCACTGGATAAGAAGGTTATTTGTAGCAGCTCCCACCTCAGCAGTCTGTAGGAAACCAAAGGAGGCGGAGTACCTGTGTTTATGCCTGGGGGAGGAGTGGGGGGTGCTGCTTGGAGTGGACTGAGCAGAAGAATTCTGTTTGTCATCTTTTGTTGTGTCCCCATTCTGCATTTTTAGGTTCTGTCAGGAGAGGCAAGAGAAACAGAAGCAACACAGCTTAAATATGGGACATAAGGAAAACCACCCAGTTTTATTATCAAAATCAGACAGTTGTTTCTGTAAAAGTTGATAAAGTGTCACTTCACCTAAAGCTGTACCCAGTATTGCAATACCTACATACACCCCTTAAGTTTCTCTCCACATCAAATACAAGTGTTTTGAAAGTTCACTTCAGGCTACAGGAAGGAACACCAGCACTCATAGGGAGGTTGTGGATATAGCAGAGCTCACTTCACCTCAGCTACCTAGTAACAGCTCTAAGTGTCACAGCATCCATCTGTCTCCAGCACTTTTCAGAGCAACAAAGCTTTCAGTCCCACTAGCTCTCTAGAGAGTGAGATCAGTGCTTCACAGGGTCTGGTACTCCTGACTTTGTACCTTCTGTGAGAAATCTGTGTACATCAGGATGGAAACTGCTCTGGAACAAAGATAAACCTGGGCACAAAATAAACAGGAACTGGGTGTATGCAAACCATGTTCTTGCAAGCTGGACAGTACAAACTGAACTTTGGAGAAGTCACTTGAAGGGCAGTTATAGTTCAAACACAAAATACACAGGGTACCTTATAATGTTTCCTGTGGCTATTCAAGCCACACTAATGCAATTCACCGACGCAATTATTGAAACTTTGTCCTCGTGGGAGGACACTGGAAGAGCTGACTATTAAATCCAAACTGCAGGATTCTTTTAGGAACTCAGGAGCCCACAGTAACATGCTCATTCAAGATCTTTGTTTTCAGTAAGAAGCAAGCCCAGTCCCATCTAATAATTTCCACATTGGAAATGCACAGTTTATGAGTTCTCTTCCAACACAGTTACAGAAATCAACTGCAGGGCACCATTCAAAGGTAAACCAAGAAATTAGATTGTGTAGGGTTGTCTCCACTTGGAAAGAAAATTGTCATTGTTTCATATGGCAGTGAAACATGACAGATCTAAGAAAAAAATTGTTGGTTTCAAAACTACAAAAGCTAATGTTAACTTTAAAATAAAAGTGGGTAAACTTTTTTACATAATGAGTTAAAGCCTGCAGAGGAAGCAATGTAAGGAGAGTCTTGGCAGCACACTCAAAAAGTTATGTCACTAGATAAATGTTAAACAAAACACAACCTGCATGGAGGAATCCAATGGGAAACAAGCCTTACATGGACTGCCTCAGCCACTCGGTGGTACTTGGTCTCCTCAGTGGTGAGGCCTTTGTGGGGTGTGTAGCCTGCTTCCCTCAGGCCTGCCTGCTGCTCAAAGCGCTGGATGCTCTCCTGAGTCTGCTCTAGAACACACAAGAGCACAAATTCACACAGAAATGCCACCACAAGCAGGTCTAGCAAAGGCAGCTCCAGCAACTGAATGTAAACCCTTTTTTCAGCATTCGTACCTACACGTTGTAACAAGCTGAGGCAGAAAGATGAAGCTGATGAGATATCCTCACTTGACAACTACCCTGAGACACCAGGCTAAATCAGATGAACAGTGATTTGTCCCAAATCACCAGATATATCACAAATGCAACACCTGTAATTAATCCCATCTCACCCCAGACACTCCATCACTCTTACTCACAACATCATAAATCTAGGAGAACCCAACTAGTTGGACATTTTAAGTGGCCCTCTACACTCAAGGGAGCCTTGCGTATCATGTTTTAAAGACTCCCAGTGATTTTAGATTAAGTAAAATAAGCTATTCTAGCAAGATCTAGAGCCAGCATCTAATACACTGATGTCAACTTCAAAAACATATACACTTTCTCCAAACCCCAGCATAAGATATTCACTCCCCAGTAGAACTAGGAAAAAAGCAAAAGGAATCAAAGCACAAAAACATTACTGGAAAAGCCTAACATCTTTTTTAAAACAGATAACTCTTCCCATATTAAAGTTGTTTTCAGATCCCTCTTATTTGTAGCTGCTGAAAGAAGAGGCAACATGGACAGATTAACACAGAAATAATTCCTCTTGTTGCAAAAGGGCACATCTTCTCTGCAAACATAACTGACCCAATTTTATTTTAAAGCATCATGATTTATGTTTTGAAGTGTTGCTGTTAGCAAGGCAGCTGCTGCTATTAACTAACATAAATGCCAGTAAGTTCTCCATTAGCACAGTGTGAGCTCTCCTCACCACTTGGGTTAATGGTAGAGCTCTGCCTGTCATTCAGAAATAGCAAGTTAATAAGCAAACAGAGCAGCAGCCTCTGCACTCCAGCACCAGGGACTGCAGTGTCCTGTTGGCAAACAACAAACCCTGCACTCCTCCCCCAGCACCCACTGCCAGCCCCTGGAAACACAGAAACACCACGTGTGGCCTAATCCCCAGTTCCTTGCTTCCTTCTAGAAGCATCTTCTGAAAAAAACAAACTCACACAGCACCAGAGCACGGTCAGTTTGAACCCAAGAGCTGTCCAGGAATTACCCTGAGGCATCATCAAGTCAGAGCACCCTCAGAGTCCACCCCCCACGTGAGAGTTGAATTCTTACTTGTGATGAGGGAGTTCATGATGATGTGAGTGGCCTTGGCCTTCACCACAGGCACCTTGTTCACACTTTCAGTGGAGGATGAAGGAGTTATGACAGGTTTCATGGTGGCATCCCCTTCCTCATCCTGTAGGGAAGCAGCAGGGGACAGTTTGAGATGGGAAAGTATCTTAGCACCTGGCCAGGACACATTTCTAACCACACAAGTGAGACAAGGCCATGCTGCTCTGGCAGCCAGACTTTATCCCATGGGAGAAATCCCTATCCTGTGCTCGCTGCAGCCCAGGAATGTTCAGAACCTTAGAATTCATACCAATGAACAAGCAACTTGCATCCAACATTTGAAAACCTAGCAGGCTCAGAGCCAACAAGCTGTTAGTCCAAGTACAAAAAGGGCAATAGGAAAGAAACCAGAACATCTGTTTTTCTCCTAAATGCAAACTGGACTTCAAGGTCAACTGGGCAAAAGCACCAAGAACACCTTCCACAGGCAGCTCAAGCACCAGCTGTTCACAGAATGGCAGTCACAGAGCAGAGCCTGCTGTGAATAACTTTTTTCCCACCTCATTCCTTATATCTGTTTCTTGCTCAGTGAGTCAAGTGGTGATAGCTCTACCACTGACCACAAAATCAGAGTGAAGAAACAGAAAATAATGCCAGAAAACAAGAAAGCCTGTGAAACACTGACTTACTCCTCCCAAAACAGGAGTTCCCTGACTGGAGAGTTTACATTTTGTACCAAACCACAACCTACAGCTGTCTCTCACAAAAGATTTAAAAACAAAGGAGGTATAAAGTAGAGGTAAAGCTCAAAAGGTTAAAGCTCAAAGAGCTGGTCCCACACTCAAAGTACAGAATCCCAGAATGGTTTGGGTTGTACGGATCTTAAAGATCATCCAGTTCCAACCCCCTGCCATTGTGTGGGGACAGTTTCCACTAGACCAGGTTACTCAGAACTCACTCCAACCTGGCCTTGTACACTTCCTTATGCTCTCGCTTAATTACACCTGGTTTCTGGGGTTATTTTATCCACAAACACTGAGGAGACGCTCAGCACACGCTTATCCCAACCACCCCTCGGTGTGGCCAGAGCAAGGCCAGGCAGAAACGCCAGGCTCTGTCCCAGCCCCTCCCGAGCGCAGGGGGGCATCGCCAGCCAGGCAGCAAGGGTGTCAGGAAGCGGGGGAGGGATGCTTGGGAGAAGGGGGATGCCAGAGCTGCGAGGTGCCCAAGGACATGCCAGGGCACCACCGGGCCCGTACCTTCGAGAGCTCCTGGTACTTGCGCTCGGGGATGACCGGCTGCTTCCAGAGCACGCCAGCACACAGATCGGCTGGCGGCGGCGTCATGGGCGCTGTGTCCTCCAGGGCATCATCGTAGCTGAAGGCGCGGCGTGGGACGCCGAGGGGCAGCGACATCCTGCCCGAGCGGGCCCCGCCGCCCGGCTCCAGCGCTGCGGAGAGAGCGCAGCGCTCAGCGCCTGCCGCCGCGGCCGACCGAGGCTGGCGGGGAGAGCGGGGGGAACCTTACCGGGAGCGTCAGGCTGCCGAGAGCTCATGGCTGGGGTTCAGCAGGGCCCAGCGAGGAACAGCCGGGCCAGGCCCGAAGGCGCCATGGTGGAGCCTCGGCGAGCCACCACAGCTGGGGGCGATTGCCGGCTGAGGGGGCGTCTTATAGCCGTGCGATCTCGCGAGATGTAGTCATTTCGTCAGGGGCATGCTGGGAGTTGTAGTTCGGACGGAGAGGGTAGTGCCGCAGGGGCGGGGCCGGGGTGTGTCCCCACCGGGTGCTCAGCCCACCCACCGCCCCGGCGGTGGAACTGGGGTCGCGTCCTGCCTTTGTGTTCTGTCCTCCTGCAGGCAGGAGGCTGCTGGGTCAGCTCACACGATGCTGGGTCCTGGAAAACCAATTGTGGAAGCTGGGGAGCCCAGCAGGGAACAGGAGTATGCGCCAGTCTCACTGTGACACTTTTTGTGAAGCTTCTCCCTTCTTTTGTCAATAAAAGGGTGATTTCTGCTCTGCCCTCCAGTTCCTCGGCAGGGAAGGGACCCAAGCCTGGTCACTCAAGCTGCAGGCACAGGGAAGGAGGCAGCACATGGCCCTGTTCCAACTCCTGCCACCTACTGAACAATCAGCAAGAGTCTGAGTGCTGCCCACACCCAGCCCTGTCACCACAGAGGGTGACACGTGCCCAATGCCAACATCACACAGGCTGGCACCAGGAGCTCTCCAAAACAGGAATGCACCAAGCCCACAAGCAAGACATTCACAACCAGCTAGAAAGAATATTTTATTTTAGCATAGCAAAAGAAGTGCTGGCTGCAACACAGAAAGTGAGCAGCACAGCACAGTCACACTGACTGTGCCAGTGCCAGAGACTTCCATGGTTAATTATAACCATCTCTGTCTAATGAGGGTCCTTTCTCCATCACCATTCCAAACTTCTTCCAGTTTGGGAAAGGGTCACGTCAAGCCTGTACTTGCAGGTAAACCTGAGGAAAAAGAGCAGTCACTGCACTTCCATTTTTTCTGTCTTGAGTGATTCAACGAAATTCTTGTATTCCTCAGGATAGAAATTCTTGTACACATTGATTTTTCTCTTAATCTGTTTGGGGGTATCCTGGTAGTAGTTCTTCTCATCCCGAGCCATTTCCTGTGACAAAGGAGAGGGTAAATCAGAGGAGGAGCCCCAACAGCAAACCCCAAACCAGCCCACCCACACCAGAGTGATCACTGCCTGACTCAGACACAGTTCTGCCCACAGTTCCAAGCGTTGTTTTCCCTTAACAGTCAGCTGACTGCAAAACAGGATCCAGGACAGAGAGGATTAGCAGTTCCCATCCTGCTGATGGGAAGGTCCAGGAGTGAATCACTCTGGGTGCTCCTTGCTCTGGGACAGCCAGGACGTACCTTGTAGTTCTCCCCATGGTTCTGGATCATGTATCGCACATAGTCAATGAGGTCTCGTGACAGTGTGTTCGACTTCTTCTCAGGGAGGCTGGCTTCCACTTCCATCTCTAGGCAGAGGGCAGAGGCAGAATGAGGCAGGGGAAGAAGCAACAACACTTCAGAGGTACCCAGCCTCTCCCCAAGGTCAATTCCATCTGCACTTCTCATCACACAGGGACACTTCCCAGCAGGAAAATGGCCAAGATAACAGCCCTCTGCATGGGCTGCAGGCATCCAGGCCTGCACTGCAGCTCCTCTCCAGCTCACATATGAGGAGCAGACCCTTTCAGCACAGCGTGCAGAGAGTCACTGCTCAGAGCTGCCCAGCCCACCTCTAAAACACGAGGCACTGCAGCCACGGTTCCTTGTCACCAGCACATTCCACAGGGATAAGAGCCCTCTTGAGGCTGCAGGGACAAATACTGTGGAAAAGACGTACTCCTCCACAGGGCTGGACAAGAAATAACGCCATTCCCTACCCCTGCACAGCACAGAATGACAAAATAATCCAAGAACCCCAAATGCAACACTGACCATTCACCACGTATGGCTTCCGCACTATTTTCTTTCCTGGCTGTTGTCCAGCATTTTCTGCTTCCATCCCCTGAGTTAGAAAAAAAACAACTAAAGAAAAGTCCATTTGGAACAGTACTGTGTACCCACATATTGCTCCCAAAAGTCCAAGCTCTTCTACAAGGCTGCAAGGGGCAGGAAATCCCAGCTGGTTTAAGCAGAGCTTTATTTGTGCCATTAAACTGGTTAATCGGCAAAGCTGTCAGCTGAGAAACGCTGTGTGAATGGAGACAAATGGCAAACAAGGTCACTCCTATTTTTTTCCTTGAGTTTCATGGAAACCTTTCACCTGGAAGCGCTGCCCTCTGATGCAGATGGGCCAGGCTGGTATTGCTATATACAAGGAGCCTTTCTTTGTTATCAGGAGGAACTTGGCTGCAGCATTGCAAACCCCACCTGTCTCTGGCAAGTCCCCGGAGATTGACTGACGTTATTTATATTTGTTCTAAAGTCCACTATGTCTCCGTGGCGCTGTAGCTCGTTCCCACGCCACGATCTTGGTGACATAAGCGTGTAAATCAAGACAAGAACCGTGCCCACCGCCAGAGACCGATCCAGAGCCAGCTGCCCCACGCTCCGAAGTTGGTTGTTTTCCGCCCTGCTTCCCCCAAACTCCTCCATCCCCCATAAAGGAGCGGTCCCCGCCAAACCCTCCCTCACCACACTTACCAGCAGCTTCTTCGGGATGGGGAGAGCCTTGTTGGGGTCCTCGGCCAGGCCCATCTCGGCCAGGTTCTGCGCCATCGACTTGCGCGGGTCCCAGGCATGGCGGATGTGCGAGCTGCGCGGGGACAAGGGACATCACGGCTGTGCTCCCCTCACGCGGGGTGCGCTTCCCCCTCCCCACCGACACGTGCAGCGGCTCCCGGCCTCCCTGCCCCAGCCCACGCTCGGCCCGCGTCCCCCGCGCTCACCAGGCGATGCGGGGCGCGGCGCGGCGGCGGGCGCTGCGGTAGAGCCGCTTGCGGTTGAGGTTGTAGGAATATTTGTGCCGCCGGCTCTTCCCCTTGGCCTTCGGCATGGCGGACACACGCAGGCCGACCGCCGGGCTGCCGGGCGCGCCGCGGGGCACCACGGGAAGTGTAGTTCCGAGACAGCGACGCCGCTCGATAAGTGTGCTGCCTCGGACTGCAATCCCCGGCATACACTGCGTCGGAGGCGGGGGCTACGGCAGCCGGGAAGGGCCGCTGTTGTCACCTTGGCCATGGCGGCCGGGCCGCCCCCGCCGCTGGAGCCCAGCCCGCTCCCCACGTTCCCTGAGGAGGGATTCTCGGAGAAGTTCCTGCGCAAGACCCGCGAGAACCCCCTGGTGCCCCTCGGTGAGGGTGGGGCGGGGTGTGGCGGGACGGAGGCTGGGTGAGGGGCGAGGGCCGGGGCGGTGGTCGCTGGTGAGGGGTCGATCCCTGAGCCCCGGCCCGGTTGCCCGCCGGGGAGGCGCGGCTCGGGTTTGGGGTGCTGTGGAACCGGCCGGCAGCGCTCAGGCCCGGGAGAAGCCGCGCCTCACAGCCCCCGTCCTTCCCCTCAGGCTGCCTGTGCACCGTCAGCATCCTGGCCTACGGACTGATCAGCTTCAGGAAAGGCAACACCCGGCGCTCCCAGCTGCTGATGCGGGCGCGTGTGGTGGCCCAGGGCTTCACCTTCGCCGCCCTGCTGGGGGGCATGGTGGCCACGGCCATCAAATCCCGGCAGTGACATCGAACAAGAGCAAAGCTACGGCTACGAGCAAGCGTCTTCTACCAGTTCCCGGTGGCAGGGTGGATCCTGACTGTGGATGGAGTTTTCTGAGACTGTTGTGATGTCTAGGTGGAGCCAGTTATGGAGCACTGGAAATGGGGTGAATACACTCTGGGATTAATATGTAATTTGGGCTGTGGCATTTTTTTTTTATTTCCCTGAGAGCTCATCCTCCTGTAGCACTGAGGCTGCATGTCACCACCCCTGTCAGACCTCTTGTCCCTGCTTGATGCTATCATAGGCTGATAAAATTGTGTCGTCTGGGTTGTGGTCTGAGGTGGGGTGTAGTCAGGCAGTGCATCAGCATTTGAGAAATGAGCTGCTCATGAGGAAAGAACAGCTGTTTATGGCTTGGTCGTGACAAGACAGAGTCCATAGGCAGTGGGGGAGGCAGTTTGGGAGGTTGTGTGACCTGTTCAGTTGAAACTAGTGAGTAATAAAGTGAATTGCAGCAAGATTCTGACTGATACTGGATTGCAGAGCACGGAGAAACCACAACAGTAAACAGTGCAGGGAGAAAAGGGAGTGGGCATGGCTGTCTTGAAGCTGTGGTGATACAAGTAGGACACAAGAGATTCAACTCCCAGTGAAAACAAGTTGGGAACTTTACGAAATAAGGTCTGGTTGTGTTCTCTGGGATGTGCTGCTGCTTCAGCTGCTCTTGCAGGGGAGTTGGTCCCTGCTGGCTGCAGAGCAGTGCCCTGTTCCCACAGGGACCTGCACTGCCTGTGTCCTGACAAACATGGTCCCACTGTTGGCTTAGGATCATACCAGGGCATTTGGTGATGCATGAGGCTTCACTCTCCCATGCCAGAGCCACAGAGCTGGGAGAACACAGGGCCAGTCTGTTCACTGTGCTGTGGCTGCAGCAGCTCATACTGCAGGGGAAGGGGCGCAGACACCTCTGCCTGTGCTGAAACACTTCACTGAGCAGCCTGAGCTGTTTCCAAGTGTTGCCCTCTGGGTGTCTGAGTTGATGCCTGTGCCCCAGCTGTGCAGAGCCCTTACAAGGACAGGCTGAGGGGTGAACCCTCTGTCTGCAAGCAAGCACCTGGTTTGTCCTGTCCTGTCCTGTCCAGGGAATTGGCAAAGAGAGACAGAACGCTCTTGCCACCAGAGCTGACCTCTGAGAAGTGAGGGTGGGTGACAAGCCACTGCCAGTGCTGAGCAGGGTGAGATCCACCTCAGCACCAGGGATTCCAGGTTGCTGCCTGTCTTCCCTCCCTGGCTGCCTGTGCAGGACATCTTTCCCAGATGAAACTGCTTTTGGCTGCCTCATTATTTCCAACCAGGACAGCTTGGGGCAGGGATGTGAGAAGCAGCAGGTGGGCACAATCCCTTGGCAGGTGGAAGAGGGTGCAGTGGACAGAGCAGCAGCTCAGCCTGTCTGGACAAGCCAGAGCTTGCAGCTCTTTGGGGGGACAGCCGAGCCCCTGGTCCTGCTGCCACTGCTTCTGACCCATCTGTATGCAAACCTTCCAGCCTTCCCCTCACTCCTATTTTTTCCTGTAGGATGTTTCTCCTCCAGCTCCATCCTTTCCACAGCAGGCTTCATGGCTAGGGCTTCTCCAAAGCATAGCATGTGTGTCCCAAATCCAGAAAGATGACAGTGCCCTGTTGGATTGGAGATGTCGGTTTATTGTAACAGGTAATTTGGACAGTCACAGATACCAAAGCCGAGGGGATGTAGAACAGCTGTGGGCACGGCTCCCCGAGAGCTGCCCCGGCCTGACACGGAGCACATGGCAGCTGGGGGACTCGGGCCCAGCTGCCTGCAGGGGCTGGAGGGACAGAGCATGGGGGGGACATGCTGCCCCCCAGAAGCAGCCAGGGGCGCTTCCCACTGCCCTGCAATGAAAGGCTGAGGCAGGCAGCCGAGTCCCCAGGTGTCCTGCAGCACAGCAGAGCTGCCTATGCATGCTGGAGCTCAGGGCAGCCAGGCAGGAACGACCAGCCCTACGGGCAGGGGGCACAGTCCCAACACACAACACCAAGTGATTCCCTACATACCCATTTCCCTTCCCAGCCCATTGGTGAGATCATGCCCCAGAGCCACAGGAGCTCAGGCACCCCCCACAGCTGCAGCAGCAGGACAGGTGACATTCTGGCCCTGAAGCCACAGCTGCAGGGCAGGAGAGCTCTGCACACTTGATTTCCAGCTGAGCAGGGCTCTACAGAGGAGCTCAAGTGCATATTTTGTGGGCTCTGCTCTATGTCCCCCCACCTGCTGCAAGCCCTTCCCAAGGCCCCAACAGGCCAGACCAAGGACACAAGCTCAAGGCTGTCCTCCTGCTACCTGGGAGTTGTGCAGGTTCCCAGGGCTGGTGCCATCCCTGCCAAGCAGAGGAGAGAAAGTTGGAGCAGGGAGCAGGTCTGAGGCATCTCCCCCCACTGCCTTAGGTGGGCAAATCTGGGGGGGCAGAGCAGCTGCAGACACATGTGCAGGTTGTTCTCAGGGACAGTACAAGCACCAGAACTCTGCCCAACCCTGCTCTGGGCCACTGAGTTAGGAAGCTGGTGGGCTTGACCTGCCCCACAGCAGCTGGACCTTCTAACCTCCTTCCCTGCAACTACAGAGCCTCCGTCTCCCATTCTAATAGCAAGGGAAGGAGCAGAGCAAAGCCAAGGGTCCCAAAAAGCCTGGCATCCCACATTCCCAACTGCTGGTGTTCATGGGGAAAGGACAGGAAACATCCTGCACACTCCCCCCATAGTCCCTTCCCAGTGACCCACACCACTGTGCTGCCAGCACTGCAGGATAGATGGGACATGGACACTAGAGCCCCACCAGTTTTTGGGGTGCATAGCCAGGCTGGGCAGAGTTCTGATGGGCTTGGGGCAGCTGCTGGCAGTCCAGGTCCAACCTGAGTACCTGTACTCACATTGCTCAGTCCCTGCCACTCTGGCAGTGTCATGCTGTAGCCATGCTCCCTGCAGGACCCAGCAGTGTGGAACCGAGCCAGGGCTGTTTCTCCACCCTCCCAGCCCTGCTCCAGTTCTGCTCTAAACCTTGTGGGAAAGGCAGACAACAGCCCAGGGTCCCACTGGGATCCCTGCCTCAGGGCTATGACTGAGGCCAGGACATGGGTCTGGCCAGGACAGCCACAGGCCGGTTTACTCCTAGCACAGGGCTGAGGTGGGGAACACAGGATGGGATACTCCCTGCTCACTCAGCCAGGCCCTCAGATGAAACTACTTGCAGAGCCTGGACTGGGGCTTCCCCACTAACTCAGCTCTGCCACCCAGTGCCGCTTCCCGGGGAAATGCCACAGTGATTTATAAATAAGTGTAAAAAGAGACCGATGCACCTTTTAAGCAAAGGAAAACCATGGGGAGAGTTATATAACCAGTGACTCGAGCACAGCCGAGGCGCAGATCAGGGAGCAGGCAGCAGGAGGCCCTTCCTGGGCCGGCCCCTGAAGCAGCCTGGCTCAGTGAGCCCAGCCATGCCCACTGTGCTCCCGGCTGTGCCAGGCACAGCTAACGGGACAGGGGCGTCTGTTTGAGAGAGATGAGCACCGAGCGCATCCGCGAGACATCCTTGCTCTGCTTGCTGCTCTTGGGATTGAAATCACACAGCTGGGCCACCTTCTCCCACTCAGAGCCTGGGGTCTCCTCCTTGGACTCCTTCAGGAATGCTTCCTCCGAGGCCCTGCAGAGACATGGAGGGTTGTCACTGGCAGAGCCCTTTCCCAGGAGACTCTTCATTCTCTCTTAAAAACCCTTCTGTCCCTGCGTCCTGTCCCTTTACTCCATCTGATGCATTCAGTGTCCTCTAGGACCCAGAGACACATGATGCTCAAGTCTGCCTTTGGCTGCATTCACCCAGGGGTACTGGAGTGTCCACCTGCTCCCAAGACTTCTCCACCCCATAGAGCAATCCCCAAAAAGGCATATGAGCCCACAGCTCTGTGTCTTCAACCAGCTACCACAGAGGCATTTCTAGGAGCTCCACTCATATCCTAGAACTCCACCATTTGGAGACACTCAGCTGCATCATACTCCCTCTGGTACCTCACCAGAACCCAGTACCACCCAGCATCCCCCCTTCCCTTGGCTGGGCAGGCAGTGTTGGAGCCAGAACCCCACGAGCCTGTGGGGCAGGATATGGTCTGTAGGAGGCACATACACGTAGCCAATGATATCGGCGTCCGGCTGCTGGTAAAAGGCTTTGTCAGCGATCCTAGCCCCGGGCACAGAGAGAGAGAGAGCGGAGCGGAGCGACAGGCAGGCAGAGGGTTAGAAAGAGAACAGAAGGGGTTAGTTCTCCCAAAGAGTGTGACCCACACGCTGCAGCACACCAGGAGAACCTGGAGCCCAACCCTGTCCCCCCTGTGAGCCCCATGCAGGGGCAGGAGGCACTGAGATCCCAGGGTGATGCCAGAGTGGCCCCAGCCAAGGAGGCTCTACACAGCCACCAGAGCCACTCCAAGACCTGAGGCCTCTCCCCTTACTTGGCAAGGCTCTGTCCCTGCAGGGCAAAGCCCCACTGTGGGGAAAGAGGCTGCCAAACATCCCAGGAAGGCAGACAGTCCTCTTAGCCATGCCAAACCTGACATACCTGTTGTTTGCTCGGTTCTTCTCCATCTGCTCATTCTGACGCAGGTTCCATTCCTCCAGGTCCTTCTTGGCCTTCTCACGCCATTCCTGCTCAGTCACCTTCGATGCCGCATCTAAGGCCCAAGTGAGACAGAGCCTATCAGCTACAATGGCATCTGCTGGGTGTGCTGGGCAGCCCCTCAGCAGGCAGGACAGCTGCAGCCCCCCAGACCTGTCCCCAGTCCCCAACAATACTGGCAAAAAGCAGCACTGCCCCAAGGATAGTATATCTTTGGCAAGGACACGAGACATCTCTCTGGGATGCAGCAGGGTCACTAAGAGGTGAGGGACCCCAAGGGCCCTGACTGCCATGTCACGGGGTGCCACAAGCATTGCCACACATGGCCTTGGGTCTCACCCAGCTCCTCCAGGCGCTTCTTCTGCTCCTCCCTCCATTTGCGGATGCTCTCAGGTTCCTGGGTCAGCCGGTCAGCCTTGGCTATGGCTGCATAGGCATCCGTGGGGCCGTTGGACTCCTGCAGGACAGGAGCACCTCGCCATCAGCACCAGCTCTTCCCACAGCCCAGCCCAGCCACCTCCAAGGGCTGGCAGCAGTCAGGACTCCACACTCCCAGCACTGACAACCCAAGATAGGAGGTACGAAGGGTGACAGCTTGGGACATGTGGGACAGTGTTCCCAAAGTGCTGCTCAACCTGCTGTCCGAGCCTCAGGCCCTGTCACCTAAAGCCTTCCTAGCTTTTCCCTCCCTGACCTGCTGCTCACTGCCACTGCAGCTCTTGCATCCTCCAGGCAGCCCCACAGCACAGGACAGCCACTGGCCTTGGAACCACACCCCAGGGATTCCCTGGCCCTCACTGGGGCACAGGCAGCCCTGGCACTGAGCTGCTTCCCTCACTCCTGGACCAAGGTGCCTACACGGCCCAGCCAGGCCCTGTACCACACTGGCTCAGCACCTCCCCTAACATCTTCCACTGGCCAGATGCCCAGTCTGACACTGAGCTCAGCAATGAGATTACAGCTTTCTTCCAAGATCCTCAATCTAATTAAGTCTGTCCCATTACTGATGCGATTATCATCCTGTAAACCAGGCATGGACAGTGCATATGCCCCATTGCTGGGTAGCAAGTGGGGTGAAGGGCTTGTCAAACGGTGGCACAGCTGACAGCAGAGCTGGGCTTTAGGCTCCCAGAAGGATCTGAGACCCAGGTGGGTCCCCCAAAACATCCCTGGCCATGGGACAAGTGGTTTTCATGGGAGATGCAAGTGTCCCATGGCAGCTCTGATCTGACTCTGGCCTCTGCCAACAGATGCTCCTGCCTGCCCCATAGGCCTCCAGAAGCTACCCAGGCTGGAGAGAGGGGCTTCCGTGGGGAATGGAGGATTTGTCACCTGCTCTTAGGGCCCAGGCACTCCTTCATGGCACAAGCCACCTGCAAACAGATGTGGGGCAGGTCATGGCAGGTGGGACACATCTTCTCCTCAAAGAGAATGGAGCAGCCAGGACTCCCACAGGAGACCCAGACCTTTCCAGGAGCACCGTAGCTGTTCTGCAGCTGGATAGCAAACTCCAGTCAATGCTGGGGGCAGAGCAGCAGAATGCTGGCCCCACACCCACTCAATCACCCTTAGCAGCCCTGGGCTGGGAAAAGGCTGGGTTCTCACCTGAAAGACATCTCCATTGACAGTGGCTCCTCCGTTCTGGAAACCTGCTCAAGAAAAAGGAAGACAAAAGGAAAAACACACCTATGGCAGCTGCAGGTGATTCCAGAAGGGCTGGTATTCAAGAAACTACATTAAATCAGTTCCTGGGAGTTTATTTGTGCCATTTTCAGCCCAGCATACTCATCCACAACACTCCCACAGTGCCCTGTCCTTGGTGGGATTCAGCAAGCACCTCTCTCTCCCACACAAACCTCTGCAGGCATTTATGTCTTTATGGTGTTTTCACTAGCGGTTTATCTTATCTTAGAAAAGAGGAGAAAACTGTTCTAGCACAAGACTGACAGAGGCTGCTGCTCTGACTGTAGAAAGACAACCCGACCAACTCCAACCTGCAGAGGCTGCCGATAGACATGGCTGATCCAAGAGCTGCCCACCAAGTGCCGAGCGAACTCTCCAGAGACATGGCCCATGGAAGCACTCCATGTGCTCCACTGGGACAGGAGGGCATGCCTGCAGGCCAAGGTCTTTGGCAGCCCACCTGGGATGAGCAGCAAGGTCAGGGTTGGAAATGAGGCACCGTTCTGCCCCCGCAGCCCCAGAGAGCTGCACGCCAGGGTCACAAAGCCAGCCCAGGCAGGGGGCTTTTTGCTGCCAGGAGAGAAGAGGCTTTGAAGGAGTCACACTCTGGGCTTTGAGCTTTCCCCAGTGACCATGGGACTTCTCCTGGCCAGCCAGCTGCAGGCACAGACACAGTACAGCTCAGGCCAGCACTGTCCCCAAGATGCTCACCCCCACGACTACACCCAGCTCCAGCCTGTCTGACTGCATTTATCACTGCGTCTGTCAACACCTCTCAGGGCCCAGATCTGCCTCCATGACCCTGTGTGCAGTGCTGCAAAACCACTGCTCCACAGCCAGCATGAGGAGACCCTGTGGGCCTGCGTTAGGGGAAGGAGTCAGAGCCCTGTGGAAACACTGTCCCTATGTCCACGCGGAGAGCAAACACCAGAGCCCCCGCAGACTGGAGGCAAGAGATCAGAATTAGCACATTCTACCTGCAGGGCCTGGGACAACAACTTCCCAATGGCAATATCTTCCATTTTATATCCCAAAGGGCTCTCCTATCCGTGGGGACAGTGACAAGGCTGTCATTGCTCCTCAGTGCCGCCTGGACGCCTTTTACACTGCCATAGCTGGGAGCAATGAAACATGGAGTCGGGAGTCCATCCAATCCGGGAAACCCAGCCTGAGCACAAGGGGGAGAAATCGCCCCATTGCTGGCACAGCCCAATTTAGAATCCTAAGCTCCACATCCCGAGGTTCGAGAAGCCCTTTGGGCCCAAGCACAGGCCCAGACAGCCCTTGCTGGGATGCCAACCTAGCCCACCGGCTCACCCCGTCACCGGCCCATGAGGTGCAGCACAGACCCCATCACCCATCGGGGATGCTCTGCATCCCCCGGAGACCCCAGACCCGCGTGGGTGCGGCTCGGAGGACCCTTCCGAGCCCTCGAGGCAGGAGGGGGCACAGCTCACGAGGTCGGCAGCCCGCCCGTACCCAGCGGGAGCGCAGCCGGGCGGCCCCCGAGGCCGTACTCACCCTGTTCCGGCGGGGCCGCTTGCCCGCCCGGGGCGGCGGCCGCCTCGCCGTCGGTCGGCCCGAAGCCCTCATCGTTCTCGATGCCCGCGATCTCGCTCTCCTGTTGGGCCAGAAAGGCGGCGGCCGGGTCCTCCTCGGCGCCGGCGCCCTCGGATGAGGAAAAGAAGCCGAAGTCGTCGGCCATGACCGGCCCGCCCGCGCCGCTCCCGGTCCGGCTGCGCGGCTCGGCTGGGCTGGGCCCGACTGTGCCCGGGCGGAGCTGTCGCTGTCACTGCGGCGGCGGGCGGAGCGACCGCGCTGACATCAGCGCCGGGGCGGGCCAGCGGGCGCGTCCCGCCTCCCCGCCAGCCGCAGCGGGCACGGGGAGCTGGGGCTGCCCAGCTGCCTCTGCCGGGGTTCCACTGGTCGCGGTTCTGCCGCGCCGACCCCTCACGCGGGCGCTCGTAGCTGCGGGTGGGAGCGTGGGCCCCTCACAGCCTCCTCCATCTTAGCGGCCGCCGCCATCTTGGGCCCGGCGTGCGGGCGGCCCAGCGGAACGAGGGGTGCTGGGCAGGACACACCCGGCGGGAGCGGAGGTAGCGGGCAGAACCCACCCGGCGGGACCACAGGTGCCCGGCATCCCCCGTGGTGACGGGAACACAACCAGCTCCCGGGGGTCTCCGGCTCACATTTACCCCTTGGGCTTAGAGCTCGCTCCCATAGCCACAGGCTGCCCCCCCCCGCCATTCCCGGCCTGCTCCGGGAACACCCGAACAGCGCTCGGTAGGCTTCGGAACTCTTCGTGTGTTCGCCGGGAACACCCGAGCGGTACTTGGCACACTTCGGAACTCTACACGAGCCCGCCGGGGACACCCGAGAGCGGCCGACGCCGCCGATGGGATTCGGGCAATTCCGGACAGGCCCTAGAGCGCTTCGGGTTTGTCCGGAATGCGGCCGAGCAGTTCCGGCGGCGGCCGATAAACAGCCATTGGCCGCGCCGCGCGGGGCCAGGCTGGAAGTGTGGGCGGGCAACGTCACTTCCGGAGAGTGACGGAGCGGCGGGTCAGAGGCGGCGGCAAAATGGCGGCGCCTGAGGAACGGGAGCTGACGGCGGAACAGACCGAGAAGCTGCTGCAGTTCCAGGTGCCACGTCCCGGGGGTCCTGTGCCGGCCGATGGGAGCGGGGGAGGCGGTGCAGGGACGCGGAACGGGCCGAGCTGGGCCCGCCCCGCCGGCGCTGGGGGGTACGGGGCTCACAGAGCCGGGTAGGCCTGTCCTGGAGCGGGCTGTCGGGCTGGGCCTGAGGGGACCGTGAGAGGAGAGACACCTCTGGTCCTGGTCCTGGCGGGGGTGAGTGAGACTTCCGTGCCCCGAGTACTTTATTGGGGCGATGTTCTGTCATCGCTAACTGGGGAGGCGAGAGGTGCCTGCTGAGTAAACTCCATACAGGAAAAACTCCATACGTGAAAAACTCCTTGGTAAGTCCCGGCCGTTTTAATTAGAGTGAAAATTTTCCTTGTGGTAACTGGAGAGCCTTTTCGGCACCAAGGGAGGGTTATCCGGTGAGTTTCCGTGGAATATGGTTCGTGCCTCTCGCGAATTGGTAACGCCAGTGGAGACTGTCATGATCTGATCTGTGTGCTGCACAACACGGGCAGGGTCGCTTAACCTTTGGTTTACCGAGGCCTCGGGCTGTGTAGCAGATGAATGATCATAAACATAATCTGAAGATGCGGTTTATTGGGGACAAAACAGTGCTGAGCAGCTGAAATGCTTAGGGTTGCTCAGTGGTGAGTAATTAAACGCGCTGAGCAATGAAAATTGCCTTCGGGTGTCTTGAGTTTGTTTCTGATCTATAGGACCTGGTGTGGTGTCCCTTGGATTGCAGGGTTCTTTTACAAATACAGTGATTACTTTTAAGAGCGTTTTGTCTGATTTCGTTGTGTTATATTTATTTTTTTTTAAGACTGTGCTTTGGAATTTTGGTGTGATGTAGCTGTAGATTTAAGGGGACTCCAGAGGCATCTGGCCCTGCCTTCCCCAGGTGAGACAGTGCAGGTGTTTGTCATTCCACACATTGACTTCCCAAGCCTTCCCCTGATTCACAGCCCCCTGAATTAACGTGCTGAGGTGTTTTCCCATGACTGGACCCATGAGGAAACTTGTTTCACATACATCTCCACTAAATCTACTGCAAGTTGAGCTGTTTGGGCAGTCAAATCAAATACACACAAAGGGCACAGGGCAGTGTTAACTATTGCTGTCCCAGTGCTGCCTGGTGAGTAGGTGAGGGTTTTGCACATATAGATACATTCTCTCACACATAAGTACATTCTCTTGTATTTGCTCATCTGCTGAGTCTGGACAGATGGGACCAGCTGCTCTCACCAGTGCTGCTGCTGCTGTTATTTTCAAACCCCTGTGGGCAGCTGTGAAATGAAAGAATCCTGTTTCCCAATAGTACCTGGTGTTGTCATGGATAGAGAGGAGGGTGGTGGCGGCAGAAGGAAGGATTCATGCATTAGTCCAGCTTCCTGTTAAGCCCTGATTTGAGGCAGAGGGCAATGCTCCTCAAGTTATAAAGGGGAGACACTTTTCAGTTAGGAGACCACTGCTGTCCAGTGCCAGATGTGAAAGCTGTGGTCCTGAAGGCTTGGATTACCAAGATTTTCATTCTTCTGTGGTTTGTGGGGTCAGCATTCTCCAGGGCTAATGATAAATCCCACTGGTGATTCCTTCTCCTCTGATACATCACACCTGGCTGAAAGGGGCTCAGGTGTGACTCCTGCCACATCCTTGATAGTAAATCATTCCACCTGGAAGAGATTTTTTTTTCTCCTTGGACTCCATTAAGAAGCATCTGGTGTTTGGAGAGGATGGCTAAGTCTCATTAAAATAATCTGTACGTTGCTACAAAACACTGCCACAAGTCAGCTTGGAAACCCTTCAGGGACCCCTGCTGACTTTGCAGGGAACACTTCAGTGTTTTCAAGGATTACTTCACACTTTGTGATGTGCCATCATAAGTAGGCTGCTCAGTATTCCATAGTGGCAGAACATTGTGCTTCCACTGAAGGTATGTGCCAGTGCAGTGTGCACAGAGCAGGAGAGCAGACTAGGAAAGAAGGGAAGGTGACAAAGATTATGTCAGGAACAGTAGAAGGCCCTCAGTTAAATAGATATCCAGAGGGAAGCATTGAGTGAGGACTGCTGTTCACCCAGCAAACAGCTGTTGGTGGTGAAGATGTTGTTGCCCTAAACTGTTTATCCTACTTCTGCTGGAAATTGCACCTTTCCAGGCAGAGGTGAATGTGCTGTCCTGTCCTGGCCCAAGCTGTTGGGCACAATTCAGTGTTAGTGCCTGCTCTGCATTAATTCCACTGATGTTTGTGTGATGGTTTCTGTAGTGCTTGTACAAACAGCTTTTCTGGCAGAATGCTGAAACCAGCAGCTTCCTTCTTGTGGGCAGGGCTGGAACAGGGCAGCTGTCTGCACCCCTGGGTCAGGTTAGTGAAGGAAAAAAGGAAAAAAGAAAAACAGTGAGAACTGGGATAAACTTGAAATGAAAGCACCAAAGCCTCTTGCATGTTTTCAGCATCCCATTTACTGCCGGAGAGCTGACTAATAATGTAAGGGAATAAAAGCATCTAAATTTTTCATCTGTCAAGGCCTCGCTGTCCTGACATTTGTAGAGAGAACTTTGATGTCAACAGTTTAGGAAAGCTGTGCAGGTATGATTCATTTGGGAGATGGAAGAAACAGCAGAGCAGCTTTTGTAGGATCTGGTTATTGATCTGTGCCCATTACACTTGGGCTGATGTCTGATATTGTAATATTCTAATGTAAAGTAATGGAGTGTTATTTGGAAAAGAGTTGGCACTCATGATACCATTTCTGACTTCAGCTGGGGAAAACAGAATGCTCAGAGCTGGATATGACTCTGATTTAGGGGAAGGAGGAAACATGAAACTCTGGGCATCTTTCCCACTCCGTGTATCAATCAAAACCCTCAGAAAGGCATTTGCTGTAATATGCAATGAGAAACTCTTGGTGAAGGCATTTTTTCCAGTTAGAACTCAGATGTTCTTTACCCTTGGAAACAATTCTCTGGAATTTGGCAGTGGGTTGGGAAGTAAGAGCAGTGCCAGTCAGTCCTGTGGATTTGCATCTCTTGTGCTGTTTCAACATCAGAGTGTATCTGCAGAGGCAACGGTTTCGTAAGTCCAGTTTACAACCTTTGTCCACTCAGGGGTATTCCTTCTGCTTTTCAAGCATGGAATTGTACTTTCCACTACTTCAGTATTGAGAAGATTCTGAGCAGACTCAGAGGTGAGAGATACAAATAATTGTCTCCAGCAAATGCTTCATTATGCTTTACAATAGCACTCTGCTTTGTGTGGTGGTTAAGAAGGCAGTATTGAACTTTCCTGGCATTTGTGGAATTTAATATTTTGTTTTTGTAATATTAGCCACTGTCTTGAGCTTGGATTTACTTGAAAGTTCAAGGGTGCTGGTCTAATGGGACTAATTTTCACCATAGGGGACTTTTATCTTTTTATTACTTACTATGTAAGATACATGTTCTTGGAGGCAGCTCATGAGACCACAGTGACTAGGATCTGAGAAGCAAGGTTTGAAGATGCTGGTTATTCTCTTATCCCTGATGATACTAAGAACATGTTCGTTTGCCATGTATTTAACAGTTTGCAGCTGAGCAAGGTTAACCAGAAATGCTGTGAGTGGGGCAGTGGAAATGATGTGGCATTTCAGTTCCCATGACTTTGTGAAGCAGCGGCCGTAGGAATCTCGTGGGGGTGATAATGACCAGTATCGGTGCTTGCCAGCAAGCGTTGTCTGAAGTGGCAGTTGAACTGTGATCCTGCCATTCCTTACACTGGTTGTGGGTCATTCTGAACCCTGGGGTGTCTCCCAGAACATCTTGGAGCTGTGGTGTGTCCAGTGGAGCATATCCAAGTAACAGCCAACAAGGTGTTGAGTTTAAAAACCCGTCTTTGCACAGTTAGTTTTTTCCTGCAGTGTTTAATTGTGCAGCCTCATTGATCAGACAAGTAGTGGGAGCACTCAGAACTGCTGCCTAGAGTGGTTTTGTCACTCTGGTTTGTGTTGAGAGCAGCTGAATTAAGATGCTAAGGGAATAAAAAAAAAAAAAAGGAAACTCACCTTCTCTCACCTAGGAGAATTCATGTAGAAGACTGAGATGTGACCAGCGCTGCCTGTCACTGCGGTAGTGGTCAGGAAGGGTAAAGTTTGCTGGCTTTAGCCTCTCTAGAGCTCAGGAGGTCTTGCAAATGCTGCAGTGATTCAGTGCTTATTAAATGCTCGTTGATAGTTCTGCTGCTTTCTGACCTAAAACTGCGGAAGCATTTTGCATAATTTAAAAAGGAGGGAATGCTCAGTGATGTTCTTAGTGCTCAGAGATAATCCAGGTGTTTAGAGACAAAGGTGTGAATGAGTTTCTGAATCTTGTAAACTTTGCAAACACCAGCAGAATTTCCAGGGTGTTTAGAAATTATGATCAGAAGACTTTCAATGCTTAGGAATAAACACATTGTGACTCCACTGTAAAATCAATTAATTGAGTAGATTGCAGGTGCCTGTTATGATGTTCTTCTAAAAAGACAATGAAGTGCCTTCTGTAGGAGTTCAGGTTAAAAAAATAAAGTCAGAATAAAAAAAATAAAGTCAGAATACAAAACCTAAATTTTACTCTGTGAAGCACATCTTTAAAGAAAGATAGCTAAACTAAAACATTAAATGATGAAACTGGGTGAAAATCAAAGGTATTCTAGCAGCAACAGCTGAGTTGACTGAGCTTTATTTCTTCTATGAAATCCAATTCTGCAGTGTTCCCTTGCAAGGCTTGCAGCAGACTTACTTTTTCATAAATATTTATACATCGCTAAACAGCGACTTGAAGTGGTTTTTTCTGAGCTTGTACAGTCACAATGCTTTAAACAGTCTGGTTGTTTCTGTGCAGAGGAATGAAACAATGATTTTTTTGCCCAGTAGATTGGAGAGAAGGTGGTGGTCTAGAGACTTTGTGAGAAAGAAGCCAAGAAATGCTCAAAAGTTTGAACTGAGCCCAGAGATTGAATAGGGCATTTGTCCACAGTGTTTGTTACTCGGGTGGAAATGGCATGTGGAATGTATGAATGGGGGCAGGGAGGGGAATAGATGCACCATCCTTCCCCAGTAAAAAAGCAATTCAGTGCACTCTTAAATGGTCAGCCTGACAGGAGTCCGTCAGGGGCTTTTAAAGGAAGCAAGGAAAATATCTGTCCAGACCTTATAGCCAGTGCAGTGGGGAGAGATGTTTCTGTGTCACAGTGACAGGGATGTTCCCTTCAGCAAACGTTTGTCTCTGCTCAGGAGATATTGATGTGGCTTCCTGTAATAACAGACACAATTGTTTGATCTCTTGATGCAGAAATTCAGATTGGCACAGGGTTAAAATACACCCAGTGGCTTTGAGGTTTGCCAGTGTGATTGGACTTTTCTTTTTCAGGCCCTATGTTGGACTGTTTCTGCTTTTTTTACTACATTGTTTACTATCCTTTTTTAACTTCCCCTGTAATGCTGGGAACATCACCTTCGGTAATGCCTGGCTCATTTTGGTTTTAGTTTCTGTTTATGCTGGCAGTGAGTGGAGTAATAGTCATCTTGAATTTTCAGAAGTGCTTCATCTGTATTTTGAGTTCGAGGTGATGTTTGAGGGCATTAGCCCAGCACATCTTTTCAGAGTGAAGCCTGTGGGCAGTGTTGTGTTAAACCCTTGACTGTGCTGAGTGCTGTTGTAGTAGCAGACCTTGGACACACTGAGAGCTGGCTGATGCTGGAAGAGTGCAAAGGCCTGTTTGAGGCCTCTTGTGTATTTACAGATTTGGGTTGGCTCAAGTCGCTCTGCTCTTAAACTCAGAGCAGGGCACTTAAAAATGAGCATTATGATAATGTGTTGTGGTAACTCCCATCATATGCTCATGTGTTGTAAAGAACTATAAAAATACAACACTCCCTGGCACTCATCTGCTTTTATTCTCCTTCTTTAGGACTTGACTGGCATAGAGTCCATGGACCAATGTCGCCACACACTGGAGCAGCACAACTGGAACATAGAGGTACCACTGAAAATGAGATTTGTAGCAGTTTCCAAGTACCTGGATTAGATGCAGCCCTCTGGGGGCATGGGGAGGGTAGATACCAGTAAAATTAATCTGTCCACCCCTGAATTTACCCAAGTAGCTCTTTAGAGCTGTATCTCCACAGAGCTGGTTTCAGCCAAACACAGCAGAGTCATTATGGCTGTGAACAATCCCTTGACTGACACACGGTGCAGCCTCCTGTGGAGTCTGTGTGCTGGCTGCCATGGAGAAGGCTTTCCACATGGAAAAGAGCACTGATGGTTGCTGTCTGTCAGGAATTGTGCTTATCCAGTGCTCTGGGGCTGTGGACAAGAAATAACCCATAGTGTTCAAAGTATAAAAACCATGAAATGCCTGAAACCTCCCTTTGCTCTTTCTTGTGTCAAAGGCAGCTGTGCAGGACCGACTGAATGAGCAAGAGGGTGTCCCAAGTGTCTTTAATCCTCCTCCACTGCGGCCGTTGCAGGTCAATACAGCTGACCACAGGATCTACAGCTACGTTGTCTCAAGGCCACAGCCAAGGGCAAGTTATCTTACAGTGGATTTTGTCCTGTTTCTTGGCTGACTCTCTAGGAGCACAGAACTTGCAAGCAGGGAAAGAAATTGTTTTCTTTGCATGTTGTTATCTCTTTTCTAAGTATTTTATCTTACGAAAACAAAATGTAGAGCTATTCCTTCAGTTTCTGTTACTGCTGTAGAGATTTTCTCCTTTGTGTGATTCACAGTATGAGGATTTTTTTTTTGTCACAGACTGCCTTGCTCTGGTGTAGTAAAGCCTTTTGATCAGTTGAATAGGAACAAAGGACTGTCCCCTCCATGTGGCAGTGATAATGTTTTTCTTTTTAGAGCCTTCCTTAAATGTGTATTAACTAGAATACAGTATCAATTGCTTGCATTAATGTTTCACAAACAAATTTGCACAAGCACCTTTAAGACTTGGTGCTGTTAAACTCTTTGTGTAGTTAAGAAAATTAGCACAGAGCAAAAGCATTGCTGCTTGAATAGTCAGTGAGACCAGTTTTCAGATGTGTCACATTGAATTCTGCATGAGCCATGTTGGTCACATTTGATTTGACATGTCTGAAACCAGGAACTATTGCTGAGGGTTTCTTTCTGTGGTTGAAGCATTGGTACCCCACACTTGCTGGGTCTTGGTGGATATTTTGCTGTAGCAGGGGTGGAGACTCTTCTAATTCTTTATTTGTAATTGCAGGGCCTGTTAGGATGGGGTTACTACTTCATAATGCTTCCATTCCGGTTTACCTATTACACATTACTTGATATATTTAGGTAAGTCCTTGTTTGTGCTGACTCATGTGTTGACTGCGTCAGGGAACACACTAGCTCAGATTTGACTGGATCTCTGTCACTTAGATCTTCAAGTCTCATGGCAGATTTTCCATTTGTTTGCTTAACTGGCATTATCTGTAGCCTTGTAAAGTTCCTATGCTGTTTAGTAAGAAATAAATCTTATTGCAGAGAAAAAGAGCACCTTGCAGCTCTGTAAATGAAGTGTTTAATTGGAGCTCTAACTCCATGCAGCTTTACAGTGTGAGTGCCACACAAAGGGGTTGCAAAACAGTGTCCAACTGTTTAGTATTCTTGTGCAAACATCAGAATAGTGTCCCATTGGGCTGGGCTGCAGGTTATCCTGCCCTAATTCCTGGATTTTTTTTGGCAAAACCCAAACTGTAAACACCTCTGGTTTTTTTCCCTTTGGTGTCTGTTGCCTCTTTTCCTTTTCATGCAACCAAAGCACTGATTCTTATCTCCTTACAGCAGTGATAGAGGGAAAAGCGTAATGGGTGGTAAATACCCAGCAGTCCTGCCATCTGCACTGGTTTGGCAGTTTTCCCTATTGTATTACTTTTTTTCCCCATTAAAGACATATCCAAAGTTCAGTGTATCTTCTGTGCATCAGTAGAACTAAACAACATTGATGTCTGCCTTGCAGTGAAGCTTTTTCAGCTTCAGAGGAATGACAGTTTCATAGGACTCCTAGTGTAACGTTCACTTTCTGCAGCTCTTTGTACATTGGAATAGTTAGTTCTGGGTTAGCAGAAATGCAGTTTTCAAAGTTATCTGGACTAAACTGGGTGGCTTTTAGCGGCCCACCTTTGACTAAATTCCTCAAACCTCCTATATTTGGTGAGGCTTATGCTTTATGCTTCAGAGGAAGCTGAAACTGTTTAATAGTCACACAAATTTCGGGTCCTTGCTGATGGCTGGCATGAAGTGATACTTGGTTGGGGGTTGGTTCTGTAGCAGTGATATCAGTTTGGAGCAGGTGTCAGTTTAGGTTCAAATTATAAATGTTCAAGGGTCTCAGCTGTGACTTTTTTCCTCTTTATGAATCGCAGTGACTGTTTGTGGAAAAGAAAACCTATTCTTCAGGAAGTCAGTGAGCTGAATTTCCAGTGTCCTTTGCTTCCTTCCTAGGTTTGCTCTGCGTTTTATACGCCCTGATCCTCGTAGTCGGGTCACTGACCCAGTGGGTGACATTATTTCGTTTATTCATATGTTTGAGGAAAAATATGGGAGGATACACCCTGTCTTCTACCAGGGAACTTACAGCCAGGTCAGTGTCACATGTTGGTCCATAGATCCTGGGGAGGTTGAGAGTGGGGATTTTGCCACATGGTATCAAGGCCTACATGGCAAAATTGCTTTTCATCTAAAAGCCTAGCATTTGTCCCAAACTCTCTTAACAGGGTAATGGAGAGCTAGTGAACAAGTGTATTGGGAAACCAGTGTCTGCCAGGCTTGATGATTTGCCAAGCCTGCAAAGTTGGAAAGCAAAGCTGCTCTGGCTGTTCCTCGACCGTCTGTGTGACTCTGTAGCCGACAGCTTTTCTTTGTAATCCTGCCTTTGTTTTTATAAACTGGTGTGCTGTGCCAGAGTCTGTCCTTCTGTTCACCAAATTGGGATTAACTGCCTGGGCTTGTATCATAATGCAACTTCACAACAGTGCAGGGCCTCAAAACTGAGAGGGAGCCCCTAAGAAATTAAGGGAGGTGATGTTCCATGTATCAAATCTGAGGGTGCTCTCTGTAGAAGAGGGATGTCTGCATGGACACTGCCTCTTCCACATCTTCTCTCAGCCTGGCCAAGGGAAGGGTCTCCTGCAGTGCATCCCAACACAGAGTTGGATCAGCACTGCTTCCCAAGTGCCTGGGAAAAATGTCGAGTCCCTGTCTGCTCCACACCACACAGTGATGGAGCTCACCACCCCTGCAGCTCTTTTAGGCTCCTCTGTCATTCCTGGAATCCAAACTTAAATAATCCTGGAATGGTTAGGCTACCAAAACTCAGTGCCAGTAAAACAGGGAGCATATTGTGCACTTATCCAGTGGTCTTGTTAAAAATGCTCTTGGATGGGTGGAATCCAGGGACTGTAGATGTGAAAAGGGAGGGATTTTTTTTCTGTGTTGGCTGGTTTTTGGGGGACCTGCCACATTATTTATTACCTGTTTTAGTAGAATTTTCATTTGGTGTTATCTGAAGATTGTGTCCTGTACAGGCTTGAGTGGAGACCTCAGCCTTGGCTGCTGTGAGTCCAAGGGGTGAAGGAGGTTTTTCACTGCCAGCTGAGTCTGGCAAGCATCTGGGATGTCAATCCATGTCATTGCCTACCCAGTTTGAGCTCAGTGTTCTCTAAAGCCACATCCTGAAAGGATATGAAGGAACACCATTGTAGCCCTCTTAAATGAGGGCTTATTCAGAAGGGCTGATAGGTTCATCCTCCACTGCTGTTTCACTAAAACTACTCTAGTAGCAGAGTAATGGCCTGGGTCACACAAGCCTTGTGGGTGCTACATTCCCCTTGCCCACAGACCCTGTAACTTTACCTCCTCTGCTCTTATGCCAAGGCACTGAATGATGCCAAGCGGGAGCTGCGCTTTCTGTTGGTTTATCTTCATGGAGATGACCACCAAGACACAGATGAGTTCTGCCGGTAGGTAGGAGAGTTTCCCAAATAGTTATCTTTGCACTTGAAATGCAGCTTCCCTCACATGGTCTCTTCTCATTCCCCAGCAATACACTGTGTGCACCTGAGGTCATCACCCTCATCAATACTAGAATGCTCTTCTGGGCTTGCTCAACCAATAAACCAGAGGGATACAGAGGTGAGTGTGTCCCTCCTGGGCTTTACCTGTCCCCTCCTCTCTCTGGAACAAGCCAGATGCTCTTTGACAAATGTACACATGTGAAACACTCTATTGTGTTTTGTGCAAGTAGACAAGAGATTTCAAGATTCCATGGGGAAGTACATGTGGTGGTTTTCTGGGATATCTCAAAAGGTTTGGATGCCAGGGAAATACATTCTGATCATCTTGTCTGCTATTCTGTGTGTTTCTGGGTAGTCTTAGTTCTGTGCTCATTGCTGCGGGCATTCAGGCTACTTTCAGTGCCTTGTCAGTGGGAGTTGGTGGGTGTGTGCTAGGGATCAAATGAGTGCAGAATCCAACTAGATGTGTCCTTAACATTGGCTCCTGTGACACCTGGGGCCAGGAAGGACTTGTTAGGTGCATTCTTTCTCTTTCTGAGACAGTCATCTTAATCCACACCCAGTCTCTGTGTTTCCTCAAAAGCCCACAGTGTTGAGAGCTGCTGATACCTGGCCAGACAGCATTTTGGTAAGATTTTGCTGCAAATGGAGCCTTTTCCTAAAGTTCTGTTGATGCCTCCTGTGTTGTTTCCACCCTTTCTGTTTCATGGTCAGGAGTTCTGGTGCTAAATTTGGGTCACTCTTGGCTCCATAGTTCAGCTCCCAGTCATCAACAACTTGAGAGAATAGCTCTCTGAGGAGACAGTCTTTGACTTACTGCTGTGTCTTTGCTGCAATGCTTTGGAGTCACAGCCTGGAAAGCAGAGGTGGAAGGGATCATGCCTTCCATTTAATCCCTGAGTTGCTCTGATTTTGTTTGGAGGGCTCCATTGGTAGCAATGGCTCCATGTTGCATGATGTACCATGTGTTTTTAGGGGATCAGCAGCCATATATGAACAGTAACTTAAAAGCCCCTAATCTGTTCCATTCCTTGCTTCAGACAGAGCCTGCCTCCAGCAAAACCAACCTAAATTGGTTCAGAAATGTTCAACATGGACATACTGCCATCTCCCTCATGACACTTTCTTCCACAGCCCAACCATCCCTGATCACCTTATCAAGTGTTTTTCTGTGGTGGACCTGTGGTTCTCTTCCTGCAGTTTAAACCATGGCTTTGTCCCATTTTGAATGGACATTCAGAGCAGTTTAATTCCTTCCTGCTTGAGTTAAAGGGCCTTTTTTGGTTACTTTAAAGCTTGTTTTTTCCCCTCACTCTCTGTGCTCCAAAGCCATTTCCTCCCTTTGGTAACTTAACGGTTTACATTTTTAAAATGGAGCCTGAGGCCTTTTCTACCTTGGAAGAGAGAATATCTGGGGAAGGAGCTTTTCTTGGCCCTCAGTGATGGCACGCATTTGTGCTGTACCCCTTGGTGGCCTTTCTGGATGGGGCAGTGACATTTGTGCCTGTTCCAGTGTCCCAGGCTCTGCGGGAGAACACATACCCATTCCTGGCCGTGATCATGCTCAAGGACCGCAGGATGACCGTGGTTGGGCGGCTGGAAGGTCTCATCCAGGCTGATGACCTCATCAATCAGCTGATGTTCATCATGGAGGCCAACCAGACATACCTGGTGTCCGAGCGACTGGAAAGGTAGGATGGGACCAGAGCTCCAGTAACCCAGACCTTGTTGAGGCAGGCTCTGCTCTGTCCCCTTCCTCCCTCCAGACACCGTGTGTGGGCACATAGCTCAGCACCTCCTGCTCTGTAACACAGCCCATGAGCTCTCCTCTTCCCAGGGGGAACATCAGTCCATAAATTCAGGCCACCCCATAGCCAGGGAGCCAGGCGTGTTGCGCACACAGCTCCACTACTGAAAGGTGGGTGTGAGTACTCTGTTCTCTGCAATTGGAGCACACCTGTGGCATGCTGGAGCTCTGCAGGGGAAGCTTGGATAGTAGCCTGAAGGATCCAAGTGGGAGCTGGTGCCCATAGGCAGTTGGTGAGTGCGTGCTGCTGCCCAGGCTGGCTGTGCTGAGCTCTGGCTGCTTTTCTGGTGGGGTCTCAAAAGTCCCTGGTGACTCTTAGGGATGTACAGGTTGTATCCAAAATAGGATCCCACCTTCTGACCTTCTCTCTGTCCCTCCTCTGCCCCACACTGTGTGGGGACCCAGTAACGTGATTTCTGAAATGTGCACAGAATTACCTAAAGGAGATAAAACCAGGAAGAGTCTCAAGTATGAGGCAGGAATCCTGGGCTCTGTTTTTGTGCTGTGTGTCAGCTGTCAAGCTGCAGGGGCTCAAGCCTTTAAAGTTCAGTTCCACCCACCATTGGGAACCAGTTTATGTGTGAGGGACTGTGGGATCCTGGCTTGGCCTTTTGGGAGCTTCTGGTACCCCAAGGCATTAGCTGCTGTCTGCTCCTATGAGTTGGAGGCTATCCCTGCACCCTCAGGTCTGCCCTCAGGCTGCCATCCCCTTACTTTAGGGCCTGTTAGCCCTGACCACTTCCCGGCTCATGTTTTCAGGGAAGAGAGGAACCAAACCCAAGTCCTGAGGCAGCAGCAGGATGAGGCATATCTGGCATCCTTGCGTGCGGACCAGGAAAAGGAGCGCAAGAAGAAGGAAGAACGAGAGAGGAAGAAGAAGAAGGAGGAGGAAGTGCAGCAGCAAAAACTGGCAGAGGAGAGGCGGCGGCAGGTGAGAGCAGAGGGATTGCAGGAGAGGCTGCAGTGTCCTGTAGGGTGCCTCGCCTGCAGTAGGAATTGCTTGTCTTGCTTGTGGCTTGAGCATCCTTTGAGGCTCCTGGAGCAGCTGTGCTGCAGGGAACAGACACAAAGGTCAGTTCAGTGCATGGCCATTGCTACTGCTCCCTCCTTGCCTTGCAGACGCTGCAGGAGGAGAAGGAGCGGAAGTCAGAATGCCTTCCTCCAGAACCACATCCTGATGACCCGGAGAGTGTCAAGATCATTTTCAAGCTGCCTAACGATTCCAGAGTGGAGCGGCGATTCCACTTCACACAGTCATTGACGGTGAGTTTGGGGCAGAGCTGAGGGGCCTTCTAGAGCAAGGGAGTGAAGAGACTTCCAGGTAGCTCAACAAAGCTTTAGTTCCCTTGGACTTAGCCAAATGGTGACCTTTGCCAAGAGCCTTGGCAGGCAGAGCTGCTCCTGGGTAAAGGAGGGTGTTGTGGAGCCTGGTTCCACCACCTTAGGGGAGAAAATGGAAAAAGTTTTTCTTTCTCTTGAAAAACTGGAAGGTGTCTCCACCCATGGCCAGACAGGGTGGGACTAGATGACTTTCAGGTCCCTTCCAACTCCTAACATTCTACAGTACCATTGCTCTCTATGAAATAATGGTGTAGGAAGAGCCAGAAACTGTGTCTGGACTCCCCAGGTGCTCTGTGACAAGGCCAGTTTTGTGTGTGCCAAGGAAATGGCTGTCTCAGGTCCACAGTGCAGTGATGGTGCAAATTTGGTAACGTTCCCCGCGAGATGCCAGGGATTCGCTCTGGCTGTGTCACTGCTCCCCCAGCTGGCAGTTATTTCTCGGCTTCTTTCCCAGGTGATCCACGACTTCCTGTTCTCCTTGAAAGAAAGCCCTGAGAAGTTCCAGATTGAGGCCAACTTCCCTCGTCGTGTCCTGCCCTGCCTCCCTACAGAGGAGTGGCCCAACCCCCCCACGCTGCAGGAGGCCGGACTCAGCCACACGGAAGTCCTCTTTGTGCAGGATCTCACGGACGATTGACACTTCTTTTTTGGTTTTGTTTTTGTTTGTTTTGTTGTTTCGTTTTTTTTTTTTTTCAGAAGACACAAAACGGAAAGAGAAATTCATATTATTATTATAATACAATATTTTTTTTAAAAGACTGCGTACAAACGAGGGATCAGAGACCACATGGCCTGTGCCAGCTGTGCTGCGTGTGCGCGCTGGCGAGAGGACGCGTGCGCACGGCCATCCCCTGCACCGGGGGGGCACAGAGGGGGGAGCTGGTGTTGCCCCTCCACCCTCCCTGGGGATGAACAGGAATGGCAGCTCTTGGTAATTATTGCTTTTATTGATGACAATAATAATAAAACCCCAACAACCCAACATCTCGTGAAGATTTGATACTCTGCTGCTCCTGAGAGACACAAGACCGAGCACCGGAACGTGCTGGGAGTGGGGTGGGGGGTAAGGGCTGGACAGACCCTCTTCAGCTTCCCTCTGTGTATAAATACTGTTCTTTTAATATTTCTCTTGCTTTGTAATGACCAAAGGAGACTGGGGTTGACTATAGTATTAACTTTTTGATAAAGAGCTGGTTCAATTCTTACCCGTGTGGGGTCTTGCCCAGGGTTCTTAGCCTGCGTAGTGTAATAAACTCTGCCTCTAGCATGTCTGTGCTGATGCTTTCTGCCTGTGCCCCAGGGAGGGGGGTCAGCTGCTGTGGGAAGTGTGGCTCACAGAAGTGTGGGTGCACTCAGCTTCTGGTGATTTTGTGCCAGTGGAGCTGCTGTGTGAGACAAGAATGTGCCCAGCACAGGGGAGGGCAGGGCTGTGGGTGCTGCTGTGCCACCTCCTGTGGCATCACCTCTGGGCTGAGGCTGGGTGGGAGGGGCCGGGTCAACCCTCTTGGAGCAGGCAGGAGGTGGAAAAGCGTGAGGAGTGTAAGGCTGTTCCCTGCCAGAGGCTTGGCCAGGGCTGTGGAGCAGTGCCATCAGCTACCCACAGGGAGAGTGTTCCTTCCCTACCCACCTCCAATTACCTGTTCTGCAGCCAAGCACGCCACAGAATGGTTGGAGGTGGAAGGAATCTCAAAGGTCATCTCACTCCAACCCTGCTGTGGGCAGGGACACAGGAACAGGGATAGCCTCTTGCCTGGCCCAGCATGGGAATGCTGGAGGATTGGGAGAGAGGAGAGGTGGAAGGTGTCCCACTGCTATGACTGGAGGCACCCAGGGAGCTCTGCTGTCCTGGGCTAACAGCCAGGAGGACTTTCCATCTCTCTGCAAGCTGCAAGGGGTATTGAGGCAGGAAGGAGGGGATGTGTGGTGCTGCTCAAAACCAATCCCGCTGGGGCAGAGCATCCACCCAGCCCCTGCTCCCACCCTCAGGCTCTCCTGGGCTCTCCAAGACACTCTCCAGAGCTCTTCCAGCTGCTACAGCTCCCTCCCATCCCTGGCACTCCCACTTCCCCTCAAGCCCCCACGGAGACAAGAGCTGGGCACAGCATGTTGGTATACATCATACATTTATTAGTGAATATCCCTCTCAAAATCAGCCACAACATTAAAAAAAATAATGATTGCACTACTTGGTCAAGCAGAACTAGCAACTTTCATTTTAAAAAAAGTACAAATCTGTTAAAAATTTCAATCAGTATAATACACATATATATAATACAACATACTAGTTATGTTAAATGCTACAAAACCAATATGATTCCAATGGAATGGAAAAAAACAAACACTTTTAGAGCTTTAAGAACCTTTTTTTTCTATATATTAGCCTTTTTTCAAATACATACATGGGAAAAATGAGGTAACTGTAAAATGTGCAAGTAACAGAGCAAAAAAAATTATATATATATATTTATATATATATATATATATAAAAACTTTCTAACACAGAACACACGTCCTAGCACCTTCCGGGGAGCCGCGGGGAACGCGGGGGTCCCACCGGAGGGCCCGGGGACTGGTATAATAGAACAGTAAACAGTCCACTATCCCACCACAGGAATTCATTGGTAAACAGTGGTATCTACAGCGCAGTCAGCAATCACAAACACCCTAAATAATTGTTTTTTAGTATTTTTTTTTTGTCATTTTTTCTTTTTGTTATTTTTTTTTAAATGATACTTTTAGCTGCTCATTGGAATAAATTCTGCAGCACACGAGCTGTGAGCTTTCGAGTCGCCGTCAAAGGACCGTAAGGCTTTCCTGGCTCCCTGGGCACCGCGAGGGCGGGAGGGGAGGAGGGGGGCGTCTCCGGGGAAGCGAGGCCGGGGACTCCTTTGGTTATCTGTCACTGAGTGAGGGACGGGGAGGGGGCCGGGGTCCTGCCCAAGGGGCACCGAGCCCAGCGGTGCCAGCGCCCGTGCCGCAGCGGAGCTGGTGGCGCCGGGCCAGGGCCCTCGGCCTTGACGCTCCGCGTTGAGGGCAGCCGCCGGAGAGGTGGGAAAGGGCGGCGAGGGGGAGCCGGCCCAAAGCCCCCCGCCGCTCGCCGCCCCCCGCGCCCGACCGGGCAGCGACCGGGACCGGCCCACCGGTGGCTGGCACTGCCCTCCGGCCCTCGGCACGGGCAGCGCGGTCGTGCCCACCCACGTGCCGGGCGCGGCCCCTCGCCGCCTGGGGCCAGCCCCGCGCCTGCCCCCCGCCCCGCGGGGAGCCGCCCCCTCCCACCCCGGTCCCTTGCACACGCCGCCGCCGCGGGCGCGGACCCCGCGGGGACGGCCCTGAAAGTCTCACGGTCCTGCTGTGGCGTTGCGGACATGTGCAGTACAGTGCATGGCAGTATCAGCTGAGCACAAAAACCCCTCTCCCCACCCCCCTCACCCCACAGCCGGCTAGACGTAGCCAAGACCACGTTCCAAGCTGGTCAGACATGCATGCATATTTGTGAACATTTACATAGGGCTGGCGTCCGCTCGGAGGCTCCCAGGCGTCAGCGACGCGCCACGAGGGGAGGGCGGTGCTCTCACCACCGCCCCCGCCACCGCCTCCCGTCACCCTCCTCGCTAATTAATCATGCAAAACAACGGCCACGCGGGATTGATGGAGCCGGGCGACGGCGTGGCGGCTTCTCCCCCAGCCCCTGCAAGGGCAGGGGGGTACAGCGGCGGTGGGGCCGCTCACAGCTTCCCCCGCACCAGCCAGGCCAAGGCCAGGGTAGCACTGAAAATACTCCACAAGGTTATGAATAAAACCCCCCCGCTCCGGGGGCCGCAGCCCAGCCGGCCCCTCGCTGCCCACCGGCCGGGGACACCGCGCCGTCCAGCCAGCAGGACGGGGCACGGGGCTACCTTGATTTATGTCGTCGGGACAGAGAAACGAGCAGGAGCCAGGGGCCGGGCAGCACACTGGGGACACCACATGCCCGTGGCCCCAGGGACGGGGTTGGTGTCCCCTCCTCAAGCATGGCTGCCTTGCGGGATGCCACACAGCCCAGCCCTGGGAGCTGTGCCGGCCAGGCACGGGGGAATGAACAGGGAGAGGGGCCAGGGCTGCGCCAGCACCATCCTCCCTCTGGCAAAAGACCCCAAGCAGCCATAGCCCTCTGGGGCTCCCCAGGGCAGCCGAGGCAGGAGAGGGGCCGTGCCGGGCTGCATGCGGGAGCAGGGACAGAGGCATTCCTGTGTTCCTGCCATTCTGCCCCAGCCACGCCACGGGGTTGCTGGTGTCCCACCTTGGCTGCACTCTGCCAGCCACCTCCTCTGGCTGTCCCCGGGGCCGGCCCGGCACTCTGGCTCGGGGTGCCATCGGCATCAAACCCGCAGCGCTCCCTCCTCTCTCCTCCCTGTGTCCTCTGAGAGCAACGCCAAGGGGAGGAGCCGCCTGCGCACCCCTGGGGCAAACGGCCAAGGAACCAAAAACGTGACAGAAATGGAAAGGAAACAAGGAAAATAAAACTATCGTAAAAAAAAAAATAGTGACAAAGGGAAAAACCACTAATTCCCTAGCAGAGTACAAAGACCTGGAAAGTGATGGAGCAACAACAGCGTCTTTGGAGCGCAGAGGGCATGGCCACGCACCTCCCGCCTCCAGCACAACACGATTCAGGGCCCTGGGAGCGCAGCGGGCAGGCGTCCGGCCGAGTCCGTGCCCCGGCGGGGAGGAGGAGGGCTGGCCGGGAGCCCGGACTGCTCAATGCTCACCACATCCGAGGAGAGGCTTTGGGGAGGGGGGGTAAGCGCAGGGTCAGGCCCTAGCAGCAGGCAGCGGCCCCCGCCCCGGCCCGGCGTCCTCGTCCTCTAGCGAATTGTGCGGCACAGCGCCCGCCAGCCTCAGTCCGCCTCCCGCTGCACCTCCGACGCGTCCGCCCGGCAGATCGGGCACGTGCGGTTCGCCTGCGGGCACGAGAGACACGGGCAAGTGAGTGGCAGCAGTGGCACCCACTGGCACCCACCATGCACCACTGGCAAGGCTGGAATCACATCCCAGGAGTGGCTTATCCAGCCTGGCACAGTGCTTGGCCTCAGCTCCCATTGTATGCAGGGCACTGAGGCCACCCAAAAGGCAGCACCCTATACCCACAGCACCCCAAGATGCCACCCTTCTCCCCACAGTGAGCACAGGCAGTACCTTTAACCATTTGTCGACACACTTGGCGTGGAACTCGTGGTTGCAGGGCAGGACACGGAGAAGCTGCCGGGCCTCGAAGTCGCTGAAGCACACGACGCACCTGAGGGAAGCAGCTGTCAAATACAGCCCCACTGCCAGCCAAGGTCCCCAACCCCGCCAGGCCCCTCACGTGCACCGCAGGCTCACTCACAGGGTCTGCTCAGACTGGTGGCTCTCGGGGTTGAAGCGGTAGGACGGGAGGTGCTCAATGTCTGCTTTGGTGAGCCCCCGTGGCTTGGCCTCCCCCAGACGCTCAGCCAAGTTCAGCAGTGCCTGGAGGGAGATGCAGAGGCCGGCTCAGCTCGTCTCATGTCCTGGCACAGTACCTCTCCAGGCTCTCCCCTCCCAGATGAGTGATCACCAAATCCCCCCACCTCTCCCATCCTATCACTGTGGGGATGCCAAGCCAATGTACCTCGTAATTCTCCATCTCCACATCATCCACGTCCAGGTCTAAGCTGATCGTGGGCCCCACGGCTGTCGGCGACACAGGAAGCATAGAACTGGGTAGGGGAAGGACAAGGCGGTCAGCATGGGGCCACAAACCCCAACCTCCACCTTGGCATCCCCAGGGAGCAGAGCCCCCTGTGCCAACACAGTGCCACTGTGGCCCCCATCCACACTGCCACCCCTGCCCTAGACATCCTACAGCACCCCTGCCGGTACTCACAGGAAATAGGGCAGGAAGCTCGGATAGTACGGAGGAGGCGGTGGAGGGGGCGGCGGTGGGGGCAGCGCCTGTTGCAGCCGGTACCGCTGGGTGTTCAGCCGCCGGGGCATCATGTGGGGGTATGGCTGCAGGGAGAGACAGAGCACTCAGCCGTGCCAGCCCCACAGTGTCCCCAACCCCTCCATAGGACGGGGACTCACCACGCCAAATGGCAGTTCTTGGTGCAGCGGGTCGTGGGGGAGGTAATGCAGCGGCATGGAGGGCGACAGTGTGGGAGCGTGGTGAGACGGGGGGTACGTGAAGCCTGCAATGGGGTGCTGCTCCCCTCGCAGGTCCACATCATTGTCTATCCTCTGCAGAGGCTGTGGGGGAAACAACTGGGCTGGGAGGAGCATCCCAAATTACACCTCCCCAACACTATCAAGACAGATGCACCTGGCCCACCACCCCCAGCTCAGACCCACAGGGGCTGCAGAAGGACAAGGCCCCAGCGTGGGTGCATCATGTCCCGAGCCTGTCCCCCCACCCCAACTCACCATGCGTGGATGCTGGGCTTGGAGAGGTACGAACTGCCCCAGGGGGGCCATGTGGGGCGGCTGGTGGGGGGCCACTGGCGGCGGGGGCGGGTGCAGGATGTAATGGTCGCTGGAGATGATGGGGGGGAATGTCTGGTAGGAGACGGGAAGTTGTTGCATGGCACATGCCTGAATCAGCTGTGGAGACAGAGAAAAACAACAGTCAGACACCCCTGCCCCCACCCCAGGGCCTCCAAAGGACCCTCTGCTCCCAGAAACTTGCACTACAGTGGGCTTGGGTACCCACATAACCTCTGGGTGCTCATGGCCCAGGCTGTCCCCAGGCATTCCCCACCGTGACTCACCGGGGGTGGGAGGCAGCAGAGCGGGTAGTGCTGTCCACTGAACATCACTGAGCATGCTGGGAGCTGCTGGGTGCTACACCCAGGGATGTGCTGGCCAGCGTGGATGGGGAAGCCTTGCGTCGTGACGGTGGTAACCGTGTAGGAGAGAGGGACAGGTCCCTGGTGCACCTGAGGACAAGGTGCCGAAGGCATGGTCAGGGTACAGCCCTGGCTGAGCTGTCCCTGTCCTGACAGGGTTGTAGCAAGACACTGGGCACTCAGCACTGAGACAAAGCACCTGGCATGCCCATCCCACTGGTGTGGCAAGAGGAACTGGCTGAGTGTGGGCTCAGTTTGAGGGAGTTTTGGACCCCCCTGTCCTCCACAAGGACAGGCTGACACAGCCTCCCAACACATCACCATCACCACGGATGATGGTGACAGCTGTCACATGAGCAACCCTATGAGGGGACTATCTCCAGCCCCTGGACATACCCAGCTGGCAGAAGGACCCCAAAATTTAAGTGCTTGGAGAACAAAAGCACCAGCAGGCTCAGGGCTGGGCACTCCCAGCAGCAAGTGGCCAGAGGAGACCCAAGGACATGCCACCACCCCAGACACCCACACAAGCCACCAGAGGATCACAATTAGGAGTGGGGCTGCAGCACCTACCTGGTCATGCAGATCCACCATGAATGGGTTCTGGTGGGGCGGGTGAGCGGCTGGGTGAAGCATTCGTGGCGGCGTGCTGGGAAGAGCGTAGGCGCGGGGCTCATCTACAGGGATGTGCGGCTGCTGAGGGAAGGCAGGGTGCAGCTGGGGCTCATCCTGGCCCAGCAGGGTTGCCAGAGGTCGGTCGCGTCGTCCCCACTGACGCCGGGCAGAGGGGCTGCGGGGCCACCGCAGGAGAGAAACAGAGCAGGAGTGACCCCCCAGGCCAGGGGGGCACCACAGCCCCAGGCAGGGTGGCTACAGGAAGATCAGTGCCAGCCCAGTGCCCAGGGCATCGTGCCAGGCCACGTCAAGCTGGGCAGATCCAGAACCAGCTTCTCTGCTCACCCTGCAAGTGCCCTCTCCGTGTCCGCAGCATACAAAGGACCCCTGCTCCCCAGGGACCCCTCCTCTGGGCCAGGTGGATGTGCTTCCCTGTCAATCTCCCCCCAAGCCCCACTGGGAGCCAGGTGCCTTGCCCCAGCAGGACCAGAGAACCAGCCCTGTATCCCCACGTGCCACAGGGGACAGGGCTCCACACCACCCTGCACCCCATACCTTCGCCGGAGGTGGTCGGGGCTGCTGCAGGGTCCCCCTGAGAAACGGCGCTGGGCAAAAGGGGCAGAGGGTGGCCGCCTATTCACTGCCAGTTCCCATGGTCGCATTGGTGACGTCGGGAGGCAGATGGGCACACGGGACCTCAGGCTCCAGGCAGGGTGAGACACCAGCACCTTGAATTCTGCAAGAGGGATGGTGGGTCATGGCACTGTCCCACCACGGCTCAGCCTGCTGCTCCATGCCAAGAATGGTGATGCTGACGGCTGGAATTCTTGCTGCTCCTCTACCTAGAGCTGCACCCACCCCATCTTCTGGGGCTGGATATGGCCCTGAGATGGGCTAGGAAGAGCCTGTCCCCAGCCCCCTTGTTACTGTCCCTCCCCTTCATGGCCAGAGTCACCCCCATGCACAACATAGACACAGAGAGAGAGAGAAGCACTTATTTTTGGCACAGAGAAAAGCAAGTGGTGAAGGGCCTTGTGGCTGCGGCAGCATCCCAGGCTGCTTGCCGGCCAACAGGGAGTCTGAGCAGTGGCATGGGGAGTTTCCCACATGTCCTTGGTGTTGCTCTGGGGGGTGCTCTTGGTTGCTGAGCTCCTACACATCCTACTCTGGAGTGGCAATGTTGCCCCGGCGACAAACGCAGGGGCTGGTGGTGGCAGTAGGGCTCATGGCCCTGCTCCGTCAGGGCTGTGCACTTCAACTCCCTGCTGCAAACAGGGCGCAGCCACAAGTCCCCATGGAGCAGGGGACTAGCATGGGCTGTGCGGAAGCCAGGCAGGCAGCTCTGCCGCCCCAGCTGCTCCCCAAGGCAGTGGGACAGTGGGAGCATTGCCCTGGCCCTGCCCTACCTCCCCTCCTGCACCCACCCTGTCTGGTGTTCCTGTACTGGAGGCCCCTCCCAGGACACAGCTCAACCCCTCAGCCCCACTGAAGCCTGGCACTGCACAGAGGAGACATCTGCATTTGGGGCTGGTTTCCCCAAGCTCTGGTTTCCCAGGTCCCAAAAGCACCTTCCCTTGGCTCAATGTGTGTCCAAGATCCTCCCTGGGCACCCTCCCATTGCCCAGCTTCCTTCAGCCTCCACAGCCCCAGCCATCAAGTGGAAGCAGCCATGGCCTTGGCACTGCAGCCCACCTGCCCCTAAATCCAGCTCTCTGCAGCCTGCTGAGGTGTCTTCCCAAAGCAGCTTTTCAGCCCCACCTCCTCCTCAGTGCCCATGGCAAAGACACACCAGGGACAGGAAAGACACTCCGGGGACCTGGAGCCTGGGGAACACTGCTCAGCTCCAGAAGGAGGCTGAGGCAGGGGTCTCAGCCCAGCAGGGAGAAGCTGCAATGTCATTTTTGGGTAACGGGTATCAACAACCACCAGGGCAAGCCCTGTGCCACACACAGATCTCTTCTTAACCTCATTCTCACCTCCACAATACTGTGGAAGCTGAAAGCAAATTTCCCTCTTTGTTTTGGTAGGAAAAAGGGGGGGGAAAAGCAAAAGCCACAGGCTGAGCCCTCCAGGAACCTGTCTGTGACTGCCACCAGGGAAGGGGCTGTGCATGAACAGGAGGTTCCTCCACAGGGAGTTTATTCTGCCCACCTCGAAGCTCTGCCCGGCTGCAATGTACCCAAGTGGGCTGGGGGCCAGAGTGCAGCAACAGCCCAGGTTTAGCCCCATTCTGCAGAAACCTCTCTGAGGTATTACTGCTTCCAGTTCCACATCCTCACTCTTGGAGCACACGTGGTACCACGGCCCTGTGCGATCCAGCGGGCACCTTCCGGACCAGGCACCACAGCGATGGGCTTGGAGCTGGGCAGCACTGAATTCAGCAGAGGAACACTGAAGCCATACAGGGACTCGCCTGTTAGCGGGACCTCCAGAGCAGGGGGTATGCCTGCGCTCCCAAAACCCCAGGATGGCATCCCGAGGCAGGATGGCACCCCCGACTTGTGGGACGGTGCTGGCCCGGGTCCCGTCCTGCAACAACCAGCACCCACGAGGTACCCAACCCTCCTGTCCCACGCGGGCACACCCGGCTCCCTCCGCACTCGTGGCTGGGAGCCAGCGGCCACGCCGAGCAGGGTGACCGTGACCCCGCAGAGGCTACCGCAGCTCCGAAGGGGATCGCGGTCCCCGCAGCCCCTCGGAGGGGCGGGGAGAGGCGGCTCCCGGGCCCCGCCGAGAACAAAGTTAGCAGCGCGCCAGCGCTCACGCCCGATGCCATCTGCTCGGGCAAAGCCCGGCTCCGGGGCTGCCGGGGGAGCCGCCCGCCCTGGAGGTCCTGCCACCCCGCTGCCGGCTCTGTCCCGGCACCCCGAGCTCCACCGTAGCCTCTTCCCCGCCGTTCCCAAGCGAGCGCCCCCAGCTCCCCCGGGAGCGGAGTCACCGCTGGCCCCGCCGCACCGGCAGCCCCTTCAGAAGGCCGACCCCGACCCCAAATCCGACCCCCAACCCGACCCCAAACCCGACCCGAACCCGACCGTGTCCGGGCCGGCGGCGCACGGCGAGGCGAGCGGCACATCCCGGAGCGCACCGACGGAACGCCTCACCGTGCAGCACCCCGGGGAGGCACCGCGGCCACCGGCACTCGGGAGCGCACCCCAGCCCGCGCCCCCCGCCGCGGAGCCCTGCCGGTGCCGGTGCGGAGCTGTGGCTTTAAGAGCGGCCGCTCCGGGGCCATGTGCTCGGCGCCAAACAAAAGCAATAACAAAGGCGGCCGCCGGGCCCCGCCGCCGCCGCCCGGGGCAGGTGCCGAAGGGGGTCCGGGGGGCGGCCCCCGCCCCCGCCCCGCTCCCGCCCCCCCCGGCCCGCACGTACCTGCACCGATGGCCTGGGCCGCCGCTCCGGTGCCGCTGCGGCGCCCCCGCCCCCTCCCTCCCGCCGCTCTTTGTTCGCCGACGCCGGGCCCGGGCCTGCCCCCCCCCGCCGGCCCGCCGCCGGCCCTCCCCTCCCTCCCTCCCGCCCGCCTCCCGCCGGGCCGGCCCCCTCCCCGCCGCCGCTGTTTCCGGTGCCTCTTTGTTTTCCGCGGCGCAGGGCGGCCGCGGCGGGCCGGGGTGCGCGGGGAGTGCCTGTCCCTTTAAGAAGCGGCGGGGCGCACCGGACCGAGTCACAACGCTCGGGGGCACCGGGGGCGCGCGCGGCTGGCGCGGGGGGGGAAGGTGGGGGGGGCGGCCGGGGGCACCGGGGGGTGGGGGGGCGGCGCGGCGCGCGCGCGTCCCACGTGACCAGGCGTGTCACGGTCCGCAGCCATCTTGGAGCGCGGGGCCGCCACGCGGGGCAGCGACCCCCGCCCGGGACCACCGAGAGGAGCCCGGAACGGGGGACACCGGGCACCCACCGCTCTTCTCAAGGGGCCTGGTGCCGGTACCGGCCACCTCGCCCCGCTGGGATAGGCTTTCGGCCTGGTGGCACCGTACCTGCGGCTGTGCCCCCGCATCGCTCCCGAGCCCCTGCCTACCGGGCTGGCAGCTCCGTGAGCCCGGTGGGCCGCGGGGACGGCAGCCCCGTGTGCCCGGGAATCGCCGTGCTTCTCTGCTGGTGGGCAGAAAATCCCGAGGGTGGGGAAACAGGGGCTCGGCTCCCCGCCACCCCCCGCGCTGGGACGGGAGCATGGAGGAGCTGCTCTCCTCCCGGCCAGCACATCGAGCCCTTGCCCGCACCGACAGCTCTCCCAGGGCATCTCTAGCCTGTTCAAACTTCCATGCACCAGAAGAGCCCTTTTTGCTTCAGAAAGGGCTCCTACTCTCTCACATTAATTAAGCAAGAAGCAGGAACTACTCGGACCATCTGCACAACTGCAGCTCACCTGAGCAAGTCGCCCGGCTGGTGGCTAACGCTGAGAGCTGAACACCGAGAGGCAGAGCCACCGGCTCCCCAGGAGCTGCACGCAAGAGGCCAAGTCACCAGCTCCCTGGGAACCACACACTGGGAGGCTGTGCCACCGGCTCCCCGGGAGCTGTACATCGAGAGGCCGAGCCACCGGCTCCCTGGGAGCTCAGCACGCTGTGCTACCGACTCCCCGTGTGCCCCAGCGGCACCACTCAGGCACCAGTGAAATCCCCGTGCTCAGGACAGCACATCGCAGCAGCTTCACTGAGCGCCAGATGCTGCATGCGAGCCAAATTTCCCCCGGTTACAACGCACACTTAGAAATTCCCAGGTAGGCGAGCGAGCCAGCCGGCAGCCCTGATGTAATGCCTATAAACCAGCCCTCCCCTGACAGCTGGGCTTTAAAGTGCTAACAACCAAAAGGGAGCTAATTAATTTGTAGCATCACCCCTTTCAAAGAAAACCTCAGAACGACGATTTAACAATTCAGTAGCTCGTTGTTGTGATGAGCAGTCGGATTCAGCTTTGTCCCATTCCAGCTCTTTACCCAGATCAATTCAGGCCCCTCTCAAGGCTCTCACCTCTTCACCCCAAATCCAGGCGTGCAGGAGGAACTACACCAGGCTCAAAGATTCCCCAGGACTTAGAGCATCCTGGGGCAAGATCCTTCTACCATGATTGTCAACAGCACCACGACCAGCTGCTTCTGTCCCCATGGCAGGGGACACATGAAACAGGAAGGCAGTACAGTAGGGCAGACTGGTGGTGTCAGAGCCACGCATACAGGCAAGAACTCCAGCAGGAAGAGCCAAAGGACTGAATCAGCCCAAACCTGAACAACCACCCTCCAGGTTTCTTCCACTACAACCTCTTTGCTTCAGGAGCTGGGGACTACAGGGAAGAGAAGGGAAACAGCACTCTGTCCTTTGACCTTGCCATTGTTTGTGAGCAGAGGCAGCACTGCACCTTCACAAGGTTGACATGGCACAGTCTGATCCTGGGCAGAACACTGGCAGGAGGCAGAGGCCACAGATGGTGGATATCTGTACAGACACCCTCCGGACCCGCTCCAGCGTCATCAGGTCCCCTGTGGCCAGCAGCTATCGATGTCCTCAGGACAGCATCAGGAGAAGCCATCAATGGAACACAGCTCACACACTGCTCATGCTTCCTGCCCAGCCAGGCTGGATCGTTCCATGGCACAGCCACATTGCACATGGTTGTGCCCAGCAAGGATGGGGCACCACACATCCAGCTGAAGGATCAGAGTGTATGGAAGCAGCTCAGCCCACACTGTCTCAGGCACACGGTCATGCACACAAACACCAACATCACACTGCCCCAAGTCCAGGAACTCTGCCTGAAAAGCCATGTGAGGGGCCCAAACGATGCTACAGCAAGGCTGGTCAGCATTTCTGGGCCACAACAAGGGGGCCCAATCCAGCCATGGAGACCTGCGACACCCCTGGTGAGTGCGACAGCCAGTAAGCCTTAGAAAGCTCTCTACCTGCAGGGGCTGCTCAGGCTGAACCTGGCTGCTCCAAGGCCAACAGGTGGCCCATCCTTTCCTTCAGGATAGCCAGGGGCCAGCAGAATGAAGCCTCCCTGAGCCCAGGCTCTTTAAGAGACCATCTGCTGCCACAGACATGCCACCTCCCTTGCCCCATATATAGGTCAGGTCTGACACAGGATTAGCCAGGGTGATCCAGTGGTGAGAGCATATCTCCCACTGGAGACTTGCTCTGCCCTGTGCTCTCCCCGACACTCCACATGCCAATGCCTCACCTCCACACTCTCCTGGCCTCTCACACAACTCCAGGGAGAGAAAGAGGCCCCAGATCCTTTTCTTTTCTCCCCAGGGCCTAGAAAAAAAAGTGGGAAGAAACCGGCACCAAGCACACAGAAGCTCTCAGACTGCAGGGAGTGGGGAGCAGCAGAAGTGTCCCTACTCTATCCAAGGCCTAACACAAGCACCAAAGGACATGGGACACCCCAATATCAGCAGAGTGAAGCACTTCTCTACCATGGAGATAGGGGAGCATGGAGCTCCCTCCCTGCTCCGCACACCCGGTGGAGCCGAGTTCACTGGCAGTGGAGGCAGGACGCCTCCGCCGCGATCACACGCCACCCACTCCCACCCCCGGGCTGACAGCACTCCCATCAAACGCCTCCAGCCACACACACGTGGAGGATGCTGACATGAGGAGCGAGTAGCTGCACAGGCAGCGGAACTGATAACGCCCAGTTTCCTGTCGATCTCTCCCACGTGGATTCTCTGATGTCTAATAGCACGGCTGAGCTGCACTGCAGAGGGAGAACTAGCAGTGCCTTCCTCCCCAAGAGTCGAAGCCTGTAGCAAGCCAAGACCTCAGAGGCAGCATCCACTCCTGACACCTACCCCAAGTGACACCATCCAGCAAGTTCAAAGCAGAGTGAACACTCACAAATAAACAGTAAGCTTAGAACAAGCCTTCATTTCCTTAGGACAAGGTAAATAATCTGCAGGGATCTCCACCTTCCTTCGTTTGCCCTAGAAACACCAGCACAACCTGAATAGCATGACCAGAAGGCTGCTGGTGCAGCAACTGGGTCCAGCTTGGCCACCTCTGTAGCTCAGCAGCATCAAGGAATGGGTTGTGGCCTCCTCTCTCCTGGGTGGCATCTTCTCTTCTGGACAGAAGTCCACTGAACCATGCTCAGCTCTGTCTGCCCAGGCATCTTGCTCAGCTCCCCAGTTCCCCAGCTCAGCTGCACATGGGTGGGAGAAGAGCAAATGCCACCATGTCCATCCCAAGCCTGCTGCCTGGGCAGCCTTCCTGGTCCTCCCTTTCCTTCCTACTATGAGACACTGAAGTTCAGGACTCCGTACTCATCTACCCTTCACTTTTAGTTCTCATTTTAGACAACCCTTTCCTAAAACAGACCCAATCTCTCCTGGGACAGAGCCAGCTCAGGGAGGAGGGATCACCCCTCTTTCCACTCGCCACACAGCATCCCTGGAGTCATCAGCTCATCTGCCACCTTTCCACAAGCATCTTGCCGAGTCCAGCCTGCTCTCTACATGCTGTGGACAGTGTTAATGGCATCTGCCAAGTGAGCGGCCGAGGGTAGGAGGGGCCAGGCTCCAGACACCTTCCCCACTGCTCTCCACTGCACTCGGGCAGAGCAGCTCCTGAAAAGGGATACAAGGCAGAGCAAGGAGCTGGTGGATGGTGAAGAGCAGTTTCGTTACCACTCAGCAAAACGAAGCATCTCTTGAAAGCGCTAGTGACAGTCAGGAAGTTGGGCTGGGTGGTTTGTTTTGCATTTTAAGAAGCCTGCAGGGACACCGACAACCTGCAACGATCATTTTCAGAATGGAGCTGAGAGAAACTCATGATTTTCAGCAACCATTTACCCTCCTTTGTCCTTGATTTAAAATTTGCCAAGAGGCTGCTTACAAGATGCACCAAAATAGGGAGTGACCACTGCCCTAAGTGCGAAGGAGGTTTGCTGCAATACGTCCCCGTACATCACTCAGAGAACCCCACACCAGTGCCTGAGGTTGGTTTTAAGAGCAAAACCATGACTTTCAAGCTGACAGCCCCAGCGCACAAAGCGCAACTGTGTGGTGACAAGAGAGCAGCCTGGGGCACAGGAGCTGCCTGACCTCTGCTACAGCTCTTGCCGGCAGATTTTTATTGTTCACCACTTTCCCAAAGCACAGGCACGGAGAGAAAACCAACTAAGACACTTGGCTCAAAATGTAAACGCAGCTAGGGAGCCCCACCAGCACAGCAGGGAAAAGACAACCTGCCGGAGGGGACCGCGCCTCAGTGTTGCTAGGTTGAGGGAAAGAAGGACCAGAACATGGGCCCTCCCTTCCCAGGGGCAACAGTGAGAGATGCTGGAGGCCTGGATCACCACAACACAGGCACACCAAGGAGGAAACAGCTCCTAACACACAGCACTGCAGGCCAGTCCTCTGCTCTGCATGGTGGAGCTAAAAACCTTCATCCTGCTTTCCATGGTAGCCAAGGAAGCCCCAGAACCACAGCTCCGCAGACAGTGAGGGCAGGTCTCCAGGGACCAGCCTGCAGATGGAAAATAATATTCCCAAGGCCTGCAAGCACTGCTTGTTGGGGACACTGCTCAACCTCACTCTCTGCCATGCACACAGCAAAGTGTGGAGCCCTCGCAAACCACCCTGCTCCAAAAAACCCAGACATGCCACATTGGACATGGTCCCCACGGACTGCTTGTGCCCTCCAGGAAACAGCTTCCTGCTCCTGAAGTGCTGAGGACTTGCAGGTACAAGGGTGCAGGAAAGGGTAAGCACCATGCTGCAGCTCTGCTGCCCAGAGAGTCAGCAGGCTGGCTTCTCCCAACACCCTTGTGAGCTGACAGCACATATCCGGACTGCTCCCCTCTGGAACTGACCTGTCTCAGGGAGCCATGCAACATCCTCAGGCAGCTCCATGATGGCAGGGCTCAGGGCCTGGCTCTCCCAAGTTCCTGCACCAATGTCAGAGAGACTCTGAGAGGGCTCCCAGCAGCAACAGCTTCCTCAGATGTTTTAGCAGCCTCTGGACACATCAGACTGGCACCCTACGGGCTGTGCCTGCCTGACGGGTACAAAAACCCCTTGGCCAACCAATCACCCCCACAGGGCAGGTGACAAACCATGTTTCTCCAGACTGGTCCAAGCAGGGAGCCAAGGGATGGTGGGAAAATGCTGTGCACTGGCTCCTCAATAAAGAGGTGAAACCCCCAAAAGCATCCAGAAGCCAGGCTTTCTGCTGAAAGCCAGTGCCGTGCCGCCTGCCACCACCACCTCCCGAGCTGTGCCCCGCGGCTGGCCTCACGTGACAGTGGAGTGGATGCACACAGGAGGAGTGGCTGTAGTGACAGCGTTACAGCTTGTGTCCAACACACAGCTGAGCCCAGCAAATCCCAGCGCTCTGCAGCTCTCCTTTACAAACTCCACACACTGCGCAGGTACGCCAGCATCAGCGAGAGCTCAGTGCCCACAGCCTCTGGAAAATGACACCTGGAGAGATACAGCCCAGCGAGCACGGGGCTCCCAAACTCTCTGATGTCCACTAGCACAAGTACTGGCCCACACCAAGCCCCAGGGACAAGGAGAGCTGTTCGTACACCAGCCTCAATTGCCCAGGGACAGCCCCTCTGCTATTTCAGCACACATACTCTCCCCGGGAAGCAGGGACACTCAGCAGGACAAGCAGAACTTCAGCCTGTCCAACTCAGCTCGGAGTGACTGCACATCACTCCCCACTCTGCCCTGGGTGGCAGGACCTGACCAGTTCTGCAGACACCTGGGAGAAAAGAGCTGTGAGCTGAAGCCCAGCCCTTACCTGCCAGCTGTTATTTCATTCCTCTAACAGGTCCATAAACCAAGGATAATTAAATCTCTCCTAAACTCTCTTCCATTTAAAATAAAAATCTATAGTCCCTATTTCATTAGCTGGCTCTGGGTTTTACAGCTTGATCAATTCCCCTCACAGGGCCCTGGTCCCGGGCAGGCAGATGCAAACACGCAGCTTCCACGGTGCAGATCAATGGGATTTACAAAGTCTCCTCTCCCCATTCCTTGTTCCTCACTCACCAAAGGGAGCCACACAGCACAGCATATAGGGACAGTGTGTTTCACTGCTCGAGGGAACACCACTGCCATGCATGGCTTCAAGAGGTCAGAGTTAGAGCCTGGCAAGAGCAGCGACAGCAGTGATGCTCCCAATCCAGTGAAAGGAGAGCCCAGCATGGGGTCCCAAGAATGCAGCCGTGACCCTAAAGGCAAAGCAGCCCAGCCCACCAGCAGGGTGACACCTCCTTATTTGTTCCACAGTGAAGAGGGACAAGACGCAGCTCCCACAGCTGACAGCTGGAGTCAGAGCCCACCACACACACCAACTGTGAACCAAGAGCAGCCACCACCTCTCTGACCTCCCTGCACACAAAGCGGAAGAAGCTCATCACCGAGACCCAAGCTCACAGGCTCAGTGTTTCCTGCCCTTCCCAGCCCTCCACTGCTGCCCTGCCACACAACACTTTCCCCCTGCCAGCCTACCAGGCTAGTGTGCTCCAGATGGCTCTTGCCACCCCTGCAAGCCTCTCCCTCCACTGCAGCAGGAGCTTCCAGAGCCTGGTAGCAGATGGAAGGACCACAGCAGCACCCAGGGCTGTACCAAGAATGTCTGGGCAGAGCCCACGGACTGGACATCAGAGTGCTGGGCAGCCTTTGGCCAGCCACCACCCAGCAGCTATCACATCATCTCCCTCTGTTCCAGATGCATAGCCCTTCCTCCCTCCTGCCTTTGCTCAGCCAGAAAGCAGCAAGCTGCCACAGTCCGAGTCCTGTCAGTGCCAGGACACACTGTGGTGGCAGCCCCAGAGGGGAGGTCCAGCAACCCCAGCTCCAGCGAGCTCTGCCCTGGCTACACAAAGCTGCTGATGGACAGACCACACCACCAGGGCCAAATCCTGATCTGCACTGGAACCAGCTGGCAGTTGCCAGGGGATATCAGAGCAGGTCTCTGGGACACTAAACAGCCACCACTCAGAATGCCTGGCTCCAAACAACGCCGGGGGAACAAAGCTTTGCCATCCCACCTTGCATGGCTGCATGCACGGAGGTGGCAGTGGAGCCTCCCAAACACACACAGGTGCCTCCTGCCTCATCTCCCATGCCAACACCTGTCCTGTCTCTGCTGGCACCGTGTCCCCATGTGGGGGGGCACGGAGGGGACACAGTTCACCTGCTAAACCTAACCCACTGCTCAAGGGGTGTGACACCACCAAGCCAGCCCCAGAGCAGACACCCAAAGGTGACAAACAAAGGCGCCCAGCAGGCACTCCGCATTAGCAGTATTTTTAGACACCACTATGGAGCCGGCCTTATTATTTTCATTGCAACGTGCATAATTACCCACCATGCACCGCAGTGACATCAGACGCAGCCGGCTCCCCTCCGACAGCTGCTCCTCCTCCTGGGGCTCCTGCCTGGCCCCGGGGACCCACTTGCCTCGCCGGGCTCTGTCCTGTGCATCTCCCCAGGGCACAGGACCCCCATCTCGAGGTGAGCCTCGAGGTCCTGGAGGGTCAGAGCCAACATGGGTGCAGGGGACAGAGGGACGGAGCAAGGTACTGGCACAGGACAGCAAGAAGGCGAGCATACGGATGAGCTCTGGAGCTGCAGCCACACACAGCCAGCTGTGCTGGAGCGCAGGGCCAATACAGAGCTGGTGGACGTGGTACCAGCACGAAACAGAGCAGCGCTCCTGGGAAGAGGGGCTGTCCCCATACAGAGGAACAGCACCCATCTGGCCGCAGAGCTCAACTCCTGCCCGAGAGAACAAACCCTGGAGCGCATCCCAGCTGCCCACAACCCGATCCCACACGTCTTCAGTGGGACAGGGCTACCACGGGCCCCACACGCAGCCCACGCTGCCAACACAGATCCTGCCGGGCCGGTGGCACGACTTGTCCCACTGCCACCACCCCGGGTGCCACCACCCCCACCCCGTCACTTGGGGGTCATTTGTTTCCTACCTCCTCCCCAGGGACAAGTTTCCGAAGAGTTTCACCATTTCCCCTCCCGTCCCCTCTCCCGCGCCGGGGCTTGCCCCGGGCTGGCACAGTTTACCGGGTCCGGGAGAACGGCGAACGGGACACCGCGGGGTGCCAAGCGAGACGAGGACACAGCACCAGCCTCAGCAAGAGCCCCTGACTCCCGCCTGGCCGGGGTCGCGGGAACGCCCGAGAAGGGGCTCCGGCCGAGGCAGGCTCGGACAGCCCCCGAGGGCGGCAGCGCTCCGGCTTCCTCCCCGCTGTCCCCCTTGTCACCGCGGGGTTCCCCGAGCACCGGGGACTCCTCCCACCGCCGTGCGGCTGCACCGGGCCCGGCTGCGCTTTGCGGCCGATTTCCCGAACCCCGATGCCCCGGCAGCGGCCACCCCCGCCCGCCCCGGCCATCCGCCCCCTCGGCGCACCGGGCCCGGCCTGGCCGCCCCCGCCGCACCGGGCCGCGCTCGCTCCCCCGCCCGCCTCACCGGGCCCCGCCGGCCCTGCATCCGCCCCATCGCTCTGGGCTCTGCCCGCCGCCCTCCCCGTCCCGCTGCTCGGGGGCTGCCCTCCCCCTTCCCCCAGCCCCGGGCCCTGCCCGCCGCCTCCCCCCGGTGCCCCGGCCCTGCCCCGCACAGCCCGGGCCTGCGGCCACCGCCGCGCCCCGTACCTCCGGGAGGCGCGCCCCCGGCGCTCGGTGCCGTGCCCCGGCGCTGCCCGCCGCTCAGCCCGCTCGCATGGCGCGGCGGCCGGGCCCGCCGGGCTCCGTGTCCGTCCCGGTGCCGGTGCCGGTGCCAGTCCCGGTGCCACTCCCGCTCCGGCCTCAGCCCCGCCTCATGGCGCCCCCGCGCCCGCCGCCCCGATGGAACCGGCCGCGCCGCGCTGTCCCCCCACCACGCCGCGCCGATGGGCGCGCCCGCCGCCTCCTGCCGTAATGAGCCCAAGAGCGGCGCCGCTGAACCTCGCGGCGGAGCTCTTCGGCCGTAATGCTCCGAGTGGCAGCGCAAATTGCGTTGGGGAAGATCGCAGGAATCACAGAATCACAGAATCGATGAGGTTGGAAAAGATCTCTGAGACCATGGAGCCCAACCTATGATCCAACACCACCATGTAAACTAGACCATGCCGCTGAGTGCCACGTCCAGTCTTTTCTTAAACACCTGCAGGACCATGACTCCACCACCTCCCTGGGCAACCCATGCCAATGCCTGACAAACCCTTCCGTGAAAAAATTCTTCCTGATGTCCAGCCTAAACCCTCACTGGTTGCCAGGGAGGACAGGTCCACTCCCACCTGGCTACAACCTCCTTTCTGGAAGTTGTGAATTTCTCAGGACAGCCCTGAGAGGTGTGGAAGTGCCCCAGGACATCCAGGGGCAGTTTGCAGAGAGGTGTCCAGCACCAACCCCACAAGTCTCAGGGCAGGCACCCTGGGACAGCCCTGAGGGACTCCAGGGGTAACCCCAGGCAGCTCACGGGGTGTCTGTGAGGATGTCCTTGAGCAGCCTTTGCAGGAGCTGGGGTGATCCTGGACCATCTCCAGGAGAGGTTTGCTGAGGGGGTGTCACAGTCTGTCCCCTGTAGCCCCTTCTCTGGGGGTTCTCTGACCCAGGTGTGGGGTGAGATGAGAACCTCAGAGCAGGCCAAGTGTCTGGGGAAACCCCAGAGTTTCACCACTATCCAGGCCCTGTGGGCTCCCCAGAGAATAGGACAATGGATGTAGGGGTCCAACAGGCTGGCCATGCCCCCCCCCCCACCTCCACCTCCCAGCCCTTTTCTGCCTGAGCAGAGCTGGACAATCCTCCCTTGTCCCCAGCAGGTCTGAAGTAGGTCAGGGAGGCTGGGCCAAGCCCCTGGGGAGGGGAGTGGGTGGCAGGGGGTGCAGAGGGCCCCAGGCACCCGCCCCAGTGGCCACACCACAAGGTTGGTGCCCACCCCCTGTCCTGGTGGGACCCCAGTGTCCCCAGCCCAGGGGATGCATGGCATTTCCCTAACCCCTCTTTCATCTCCTGGGGTGGTTTGGGATCTTTCTGCAACCCCGCTGGCTCTGCACCCCTTCTGGGAGCCGGGGTCCCATGGGGGCAGGTTGGGGTGGCTGAATCCTGAGGGCTGGCACCCAGTAGGGAGACCTGAGGACCTGGTTTTGGGGAGTGAGCCTGAAAATGAGCTAGGTGGGAGCTGCGGGATGAGCACAAGGAATAAGGGAGACGGGAGACGGATTTCTCACCCCTTAATTGCAGTTAATGATTGATGAATGTGTTGACTGCAGGAGGCAAAGGTCTGGCAGTGTCAAGATGCGAGTGCAGAGGCAGTATCCCCAGGGACACAGGTAAGGGATGTCAGCCCCTTTCCCAGCCCTCACGGGCACCTTGCTCCATGCAGGGGGAGGTGGGGTGTCTGTCAGCCGTGGGGCTGCCCACAGGCCCTGGCACAGGGAGGGAGACACCCTGGTGGTGCCATGGATTGCTCTTGGACTCCAAGCACTGCCTGGGAAGGCCCTGTTGGGCACGAAAAAAGGAGCCTCCAGCCATGCCCAGGACAGGCTCCTGGGGTCCCCAAGCACGGCCTCTACCTGGAGGTTAATGCCCTGGGTTGCGGCATAGAGCCTGGAATTTGCTTACCAGCCCAGCTCAGCAGAGGGGACTGTCCCCACCAGCACTCCTCCTGCCCCAGTGGCTGCTCCCCAGGAGGGATTTGGGGCACAGCCCTCAGCCTCTCAGGCGCTTGTTCCCCGGTGTGTGCCCACAGGCATCCTGGCAGGATGGCATGGAACTCATTGGTGCTGCTCCCCTTCCTCCTGGCAACAGGTAAGGAGTCTTCTTGGTATCTGGCATTGGTGGGTGGGAGGTGTTGGAGGTGCTTTCAACCCCCAACGCTCTTTCTTAATTCCCTGGGGGAAGCTGTGACCCCAAAACAGCTACCCACCCTGCTGGAGAGCCAGGACAGGGCAAGGCTGGACAGTGGAAAGAGCATCCAGCATGCGAGCTGGAACTGGAAGAGAAGCATGATCTGGGGGTGTGGGATGAGCACAAGGACATGAGGACTAGGGGTTTCCCTTGACTCCCATGGAGACCCAAAGCACGGCTGGGAGCTGGGGCTGGAGCTGGGGAGGTGCTGCCAGACGTGGGTCTGCCAGCAGAGCCCAGCACAGAGATGGTGCTCAGCTCCTCTTCCCTGTAGTTTCAGGCAACACAGTCCCCATCTTCACTGAGACCCTCTTCTACGTGCCTGAGGACCTGGAGCTGGGTGAGTAGGGTGGTCTTGAGAAGGGCCTGTGGTGTCAGAGGAGTGACTGGGGGTTGTCAGGCGGGGACTGACACTTCCTGTGCCCACAGACCAGTTTGCGTTCCAGCTGAAGGCTTATGACCTAGACAACGACCCCCTCACCTACAAAATCGAAGGGACAGATGCCTTCTACTTCTATGTCTACTCCAAATCAGGCAACGTGACACTGAGGAACTCCCTGGACCGTGAGGTGTGAGCAGAGATGTGGGCAGATGTCCCTGCCTAAGTGGGTGTCTGGAGTGATGGAGATGGAGGGCAGAGCCTGTGGGTCACTCCCCAGCCCCAAAACCCAGCTCCTCAAGGGAGAGTTGTCTGGGAGGAGCCTCCTACACAGAAGCTGGGGCTCAGCTATCCAAGGATTGAGCTCTACCTTGGTCTTGACCCAGTCCTTCCTTGTGTCCCCTCAGCTCCAGGCCAGGCTCACCATCACTGCCAGAGTGTCTGATGGTGTAAATAATGAGGTGAGTGCTGAGGCAAGGGCTGGGTGGCTACAGTGGGAAGGGAGTCGGGACCCAGTGGGGCCATGAGCAGTTGCTCAGTGGGAAGGCAACTGGAAGTGGGTGGGTGATGCTGGCTGGCCTCAGAGCCAGGGTGGGCATGGGGTGCCAGAACTGCACCCAGTTCTGCTGGCCGCCATTTCCCACTCCCATCTTGTGCCCTCTCTGACACAAGAGACACAAGATGGTCATGTTTTGGTAGGTCTCCCAAAAAATTACCATCATCGTGGAGGACCGTAATGACAACGCCCCGGTCTTCCAGAACCTGCCATATAATGCCTCCATCACCGAGGTACCTTCCTGGGACCTCCCAGCAGGGAGGGATGGGCAGCAGGGCAGGGGTACTGGCTGGCTTCTATGGCATGGGTGTGCCAGCAGTGGGACAACAATGGGCTGGGAACCGTGTGACCCCATACCTGGGTGTGTGGTAACGGTGTGCCTGGGCGTGGGGTCATCGATGGTGCAGCCAGCACCTGGGAGCACTCAGTGCCAGGGCAATTCCCGGTGGGAGTCTGTGTGTCACTCTGACACACTGGAATGTGTCTGGGACTCTGCCCTTGCAATGAGTTTCTGTTCAGGGCGTGCCCAAGCTGCCTTTCAGCCCAGGACAGCGTGACACTGGATCAAGGTGTAGATGGGGTGTGGGGCTGAGTCCAACTCCCATCTGACAACTCCAGGGCTGGGGTGCAGCCCCTGCTCCCAAGGAACCCCAGGGAGGGTAGTGAGGGGATTCAGCCTCTGCCATGTCTGAGCAGGGGCAGCAGCTCTTCCCTGTTATGTCCCATGGCACTGGGCAGTGCCTGCAGCCCTGCAGGGCCAGAGCATACCAGGGCAGGGCTGGCAGGGTCCAGGCCTAGCATAACCTCCCTGCTCTTCCATCACCACCCCGCTGTGTGCCCAGAACACAACACTGCACAGCATCATCTACACCGTGTTTGCCAACGACAGCGACACTGGGAACGCCTCCAAAGTCAGCTATGGCATCGAGGAGGTGAGCACAGAGCATTGTGGAGTGGGCCATACCATACCCAAACTTCATCCCTGGGCCACCCCTTTGGGACTGAGGTGCTGAGGGACATGGCTGGGAAAGCCCCATGCCTCTGAGGGAGCAGGGAGGTGTTGGGTGAGGACCCACTGGGCAATGGGTACAAGGTGATGGATGAGTCAGGTGGCAGGGGCTCCCCATGGCCCGTGGGCCAAGCCTGGCTCCCTGTCTTGGTGACATAGGGTGATGTCCCCTGCTCAGGTGATCCCAGACAACGTGACAAATTTCCATCTTTTCTACATCCTGCCCAATGGGAGCGTGGTGCTCAATGGTTCACTGGACTATGCCAAGAACACATTTTACCAGATCAAGATCCTTGCCAAGGTGGGAATGAGCTGGGCTGCAGATGCAGGGCTGCCGGGTAAGGGGGCTGTGGGACTGACAGGTGCTCTGCTTCTCAGGACGGTGGGGGATTGCTGCATGGCAAAGAGGTCATCCAGAAGAGCTTTACCTACCTGCCTGTGGCCATTGTGGACGTGCCCAACCTGGACCCACGGTTCCTCAAGGAGCCCTACTCTGGCTCTGTGCCTGAGAACTGTGACCTGGTCAGGAGCCTACCCACCCCAGTGTCATGTTCCTGCCCCTGGCCCTCCCTGGGGTCTCTGACACCCTGAAGTGTCTGGGCTGGAAATGTCATAGGCCCTGGCCTGATGGCCATGTCCCTGCAGGGCACCATTGTGCTGAATGTCGCTGCCATAGATCAAGACACAGGGGTGAATGATGAAATCTCCTACTACATCTCAAGTGAGTGATGGGGCAGGATGGGACAGGCAGGGGATGGCAAGGTGGGATGAGCAGGAGGAGTGGTAAGGCAACAAGAGGGACCCTGGAAACCAATTCTGGGCACCCAGTCTCTGCCAGCCTGACCTTTTGGCAGAGAGAGGACCAGGCCTGCCTTTCCCAATGGCTGCCTCTGGTTCTTGCTGTCACCTTGTCCTAGATGCCAGTGTTCCCTTTGTTATCAATGTCACAACGGGCACCATCACTGTGAGTGAGCCCCTGGACCGTGAGCAGCTGCCAAGCGAGGAAGTGCTACTGGAAGTCACAGTGAGTAGGAGGCAGCAAGGGGAACCCCATCCTCTCCCTCTCCCTGGGCCCCTCCAACCTGCTTTCTCCTCCTGCCCAGGCACGTGAGAAGAACCTGAATATCTATGGCAAGATAGCTGAGACCAGCACCTTGGTGACAGTCGTGGTGACTGATGTCAATGACAACAAGCCACAGTTCTACAACTGCTCCCTCTCCGACTGCAACTTCTCTGCCAGTGCCCAGAACAACTTCACGGGCAGCATCATAGAACACTCCTCCACCAGACTGCCCGTGTCCAACCTCAGCATCATTGCCCACGACCCAGATAAGGTAGGAGCCTGTCCATGGGGCTGAGCTGTGGGGCAGGTGTCTGTTCTGGCTGCACCACTCACCCTCGCTCTTGTCACTCCCTGGCAGGGCATCAACAGCAGTTTTGTGCTGAGCCTGCAGGGTCCAGATGCTGCTGCCTTCACTGTATTCCCCACAACAATTGTGGGCACAGGAGAAGTCCAAATCCTGGTGCAAAACTCATTCTTAGTGGACTACGAGATAAGCCATGTCATGGCGGTGCAGGTGGGACTTGTAGGGCTGGCCTGCCCTGTGGGGGCAGTTCCTGCTCCCTGCATGTATTGGGGCACAGCAGGGACACAGCCCTTTTCTTGCAGGGTTCAGAAGCCAAAGCACAACAGGCCTCTGCCCTGACAGCTTGTTTGGTGCAGGGGAGTTGGGCTGGAGTGTCTCTCTCTAATGTTTGGGGACCCATGTGACACACAGTCCCTTCTCAATCCTGCAGATCATTGCTAATGACACGGGGAACCCCACAGACTGCTGCTCCACAGCCACCGTGACCATCGACCTCATCGACAGCAACGACCACACCCCTGAGTTCCCCCAGAGCACCTACAGCCTAAATGTGACAGAGAACAGCCCTAATGGCACCATCATCTCCCCAAACATCACGGTCAGGCACTGGGCAGGGAGAAAGCACAGCTTATATCCCCCAAGCAGGACATTGGGTACACCTGGCACTTGTAGTACAGCTTCTGCTGAGGGCACTGATCTCTTCATGTATACAGAAAAGAGTTAGGGCCAGTAGGCACACAGGGGTGGGACCCCTTACCTATCAGGGTGACATTTTTGGGGTGCTCACTGCCCCAAAAATAGTAGGCATTGCCCCAGACTCATCACTGCTCTGGGGGCTGAAACAGATTGACCAGACACTTCCTTCTGTCTTTTAGGCCTATGATCCAGACAGCGGTGTCCTGGGCCAGATCACCTACCAGCTGCTCCCGGAGAGCATGTACGTAAGGGCAGAGCCAGCCATGACCAGGGCATCCTCCTGGAGAGGGGGCTCTAGGCCTGAACCCCAGTGATGGCTCTGTGTGTGCCACAGCCGTCAAATCTTCACGGTGAACGACACAACCGGGGCACTGTTGGTATACAACGGGAGCTTGCTGGACCGGGAGACTCGCTCCATCTACTATGCCAACCTCCAGGCCAAGGATGGGGGCAACCTGGTGGGCACTACAGTGCTGGAGATCACCGTGCTGGATGCCAATGATGAGGTGCCCATGATCATTGGATCCTATTTCATCTCAGTGGATGAGGGGCAGAACGTTAGTACACAGATCCAGGTGTGTACCAACAGAGGTGGAGGGGTTGGCAGGGCTGTCCGAGAGGAGGGACTGTCCCCAAGGTGCCCAACAGCCCCATTCCAAACACTGACCTTTTCAGGCCATCGACAATGACGAGCCTGGCAGCCTCAACAGCAAATTGGGCTTCAAGATCTTGCCAGGACTGTTCAGCAACAACTTTACCATCAATGTAGACACAGGTGAGATGCACAGCAAGGAGCCGCTGGACCGTGAGGCCTTGGAAGATGAGCGTGGACAGATGGTGGTGACAGTGATGGCGTATGACTACGGCGAGCCACAGCTGAGCGCCATGGTGAACGTCACCATCACTGTGGGGGTGAGCCTTGGGCACAAGCAGGGACATGCTGGGGCAGGCTGGGGCTTGGGAACTGGGATGGATGGGCAGGGCGGGGATGTGGAATCCCTGGCTATGGCACAGGTGCTGTGTCTCCAGGCTTTCTGTGGGGGCAGAGTGAATTGTTGATGCAGGGAGGCAGGAGAGGGCTTGTGTGGATCCTGCCTGTGGGCAGGCAGGTGCCCACACTCCTGTCCCTAGCTGGTTGTGTGGAATCCTGTTTCCTGGAAGGGCTACAGCCATGGGCTTTGTCTCCTGCAGGACCTGAATGACAACATTCCCATGTTCCTCAACCAGTCTTATGAGTTCTCAGTCTTTGAAGACTCTCCAGGTAGAAGTTGCATGGCTGGGCTTGTGGGACCAGCAGCCTCCCTGAGTCAGTGCCCACTGCCCATTGAGTGTCTGTCTCCACCTGCAGGGTCCTTGGTGGGCGAGGTGAATGCCACAGATGCCGACCGGACAGAGATCAATTCCCGCATTTCATTCCGACTTGAAAGGATCAGTGGCTCCAGCAACTTCTTGATCCGCTCATCCCGCCTGGGGCCAGGGAACTACAGCGGGCAGCTGTTTGTAGACCCTGACATGTCCCTGGACTACGACACCCTGCAGGAGAAGTTCTTCAACTTGACAGTGCTGGCAGAGAACACGGCCGCAGACAATGCAGGGGACAAAGCCAACGTCCCAGTGGTGGTCCACATCCTAGATGTCAATGATGAGCCCCCCACCATCCTGCCAGACTCACTGCAGGATGTGTCCGTGGCTGAGAATGGGACACAGCAGGGTCTGATCCACACGCTGAAAGCCTTTGATCCTGACACCAACCATTCACTGATCTTCGAGGAGCTGGCAGTCACCTGCTTCAAGGGAGACAGCAGTGCTAAGGATGTGTGCTGGGACTGGTTCGTGCTGGCACCCGATGGCTCGGTGCTGGTGAACAGCTCAGACATCGACTACGAGGTGTGTGACAGGGTCCTGCTCACACTGCGGGCTGAGGACCTCTACACTGAGAAGGGCAACCGCTACAGCCAGAACGGTATGGCTCCCACTGCCTGCTTCTTCCACCACCACTTGGCATGGCAGGTGCTGGGACTTGCCTCTCCCATCTCCAATGAGAAGCTGTGGGCAGCAGGGCAGGAGCTGGGTGGTTTGGCTATGGAGGGAGGATGTCAGCTCTTTTGGTCCCTGCCGCAGGAACCTGAGCCTGCTGGGAGGACAGGGCTCCAGCAGGAAGCAGAGGATGGTGCTGTAGGGCTGCCCTGTTGGTGATCAGGTCTCTGCTTTTGGGACATTTGCAGAAACCCTGAGGATCATCATTGTTGATGTGAATGACAACCAGCCAGTCTTCCAGGCCGTCTCAGAGACCTTTGGTGAGCAGCTGGGGTTGGCACATCCTGTGGGCTCCTTGCTGCACCCACCCATGCTCTGCCACACTCACCAGCAGCAAGGATCTTCCCCAAGCCCTGGACAGGGCTGTGAGCGGTGCAGGGGCCAGGCTTGGGTTACTCAGTGCTTTCCATGAAGGCTGTGGGGCCAAGGCCGGTGGGAGGGTGCTTGGAATCCCAGAGCTGTGTGGGCATGGGGTCTGCAGAAAATCTGGGTGCTCACCAGCACCATCCGTCTGTCTGTCCCTGGCAGTGGTTGTCCCTGAAGTCTCTCCTGTGGACCTGCAAGTGGCTACTGTGAAGGTGAGGAGCTGCCTGCCTGTATCTGTCAGTCCGTGGAGCCTTGTTCACCTGTCCCCACTATGGGCAGGCTAGGGCCATTCCTACCTGTGCTCCTGCCACGCTCTGTCCCTACAGGCCACAGATGCTGACTCGGGGCTGGGGGGAACCATCACCTTCTCCATTGTCAGTGTGGTGCTTGTGGAGGACAACGGGGTCAGTCGGCCCTTCGAGAACCTCTTCAAGGTGTTGACAACGCTCGACAAGAACACCTACGTCGGGAGTATCCAGTGAGGCCATGGGTCTGGACCAGGGTGGGGGGATGCAGCTCAGCTCCTGCCTGCTGCAGGGCCAGCAGGGGCTGGAAAGTGGACAAAGCCTTTCAGGAGTCCTGCCTGGACATGGAGGCAGGATGGAGCTTGAGGGATGGCAGTGCCATCTGGGGGCATCCTGTGCACCCCAGTGGGATCGCTGATGTCCCTGTCCTTGCAGGGTGGCCAGCAACCTTGATGAATCACTGAAGGGACAGTACAAGGTAACAGTGGAGGCTCGGGATGGCGAGGAACCGGTGCACAGAGTACAAACTGTGCTGAATGTAAGTGTCACCCCCAATGCCACCCCAGGACACCCTGCTCCTGGCCCAGCCCCACTCACCCCTGTTCCCCACATGCAGATCTTCACGGTGGATCAGAGCTATCGAGTTCGGCTTCAGTTCGTGTCAACAGTGGAAGAAGTCCAGAGTAACTCCGAAAATATTAAATTGTAAGGGGTGCTGGGCTGGGGCAGGGGGTCCAGGCTGGACCCACCAGCTGTGTCTCTCAGCTTCCTGGACTGTGAAGGGGGTGGGTCAGGCAGGTCCTCACCAGAGGGGGGGGCCTTCAGGGGATCCATCTGCTTCCTGTGCCTGAGAGCAGAACAGCAGGATGTCCAGCCCAGCTTCCCCCATCTCTCTTTTTCCCAGGGCCCTGACCACCGTGACCAAGGCAGCAGTCTACGTGGTGGCCATTCGGAGAATGGAGGACACCCGTGACACCCGGTGAGTAGTGGTGGGGAAGGGGACATGGTGGTGGCATCAGGAGTGTCACCCAGGGCAGGATACCATGCCCTGCACCCCAGCACCACACTCTCCCCATCTCTCTGATTCTGCAGGGTGGTTGCCAAGTCAGTGATGGAGGCCTACTTCGTCTACAGCAATGGCACTGCCCTGGACGTCAATGACCTGAGCATGTGAGTGCTGGGGCTGTGCATGGGCACTGCCACGTGCTGGAACCAGCCCAGCTGCTCACACCTCTGCTTTCCTTGGCAGACTCATACAGTCTGACCCACTGGGCTTGGCTGAGCTGGTGAAACTGGGCCTGGCTGTCATTGTGAGTGTGGCTGGGCAAGGGCACAGGGAGAGGGAAACAACCCCAGGCGGGGCTGGCTGGGGGGTTCCGCTGGTTGAGACTGTGCCCTCACCCCTGCTCTGTGCCAGGGCCCCGGGGAGGTGACAAAGCCCACCAAGGAGATGGAGCTGATTGGCATCATTGCAGGATTGGCAGCATTCTTGCTCCTCTTCATACTCGTCATGACCCTGGTTTTGGTACTCACCACCAAGAGGTACCATACTGCCTGCACCCTCTCCTACCTCCCCCCGCTGCCCCCATTCTCACCAGCACCCCCAGACCCAACCCTACCCTCCATCCCACTCCTGCCCACCCCATCCCACAGCCCAGCTTCCCCCTGCCCCTCTCACCCACCCCATCCCTGGGCTTTGCAGCTACAAGAGGAAGCTGAGTGCAATGAAGGCTCTGAAGGTGGCCACAACGTTCAACCCTGCCACAGCACAGCAGGGAGCTGGCATTCCTGGGACCAACCAGTACAATGCTGAGGGGTGAGTGGGGGGCTCCCTGCAGCAGGTGGAGAGAGACCAGGCATGTCCCCACATCCAGGGGCTGCAGGGCTCAATGTCACACCCCTCCTGCCTGGGGGACACAGCTGGCCTGGGCTGACCCCACAGCCCCACAGGACAGCACTTACCTGCCACTCATCCTTGACCAGGGCCAACCCCATGCTGAACCGCCCACTTGATCCCTCCCATGACCTGGGCTTCCATGAGGACTCCATCTCTGTGACCAGGTGAGCTCTGTGGGCAGCTCCCAAAGGCCACAGGCTGTCACCCTATACCTCACTTCTCCAGTGCCTGGGTCCTCTTCTACCTCCCACCCTCCACTCTCCACAGCATGAATTCCCTGGATGAAAATACAGTAAATGCACCAGCAGATGACAACTTTGAGGTTGAGGTAAGTGTGCAAAGAGCTGCCAGTGCTCGGCAGCTGGGAGTCCTGGCAGAGCACCCTGCATCCTCTCTGCTGTGGTCCCCAGGGGCTCATGGACCCCTTGTATCCCTTCCTCTGCACCCTTCAAGAGCCCTCAGCTCCTGGGAAGGACAGGTGTCCTGGCCCTCCATCTCTGTCCCCATCCCTTCTGACCATGCTCTCCCCCTGTAGCAGGTCAAAGTGAGACCGACAGACCCCGATGACAAGGAGGTGCTGGTGGCTGCCCTAAACCTGAAGGAGCCCACCAAAACAGCGTATCTCAACACCACCTTCACCACCACGGACTTGTGAGCAGGCTCACAGGGTGCAGTGGGGCCGGAGCAGGACTCAGGCAGCTGCCTTGGTGGTGATGTGTTCAGTGTCTGGCAATAAAACTGTTCCACGGGGGTTATGGTGTCCTGTGGCCATTAGCCCATCTGCCCAGGGGGCTCAGTCAGCTTGGAGTCATCTCTCCCAGCATGAAGTGCTGGTTTTGAGCCAGCTGGTGCCAGAGGGGAGGTGAGTGCCACTGTGGGACTCAGCCCGGCTTCTTGTCCCCAGGACCCTCTCAGCCTGGGGAATGGAGGTGCAGGCAGCCCCGCGCAGAGGTTTGTGCAAGGTTTTATTACCCAACATCCACATTGACAGATTGGTCCTCCCGCCCCTTCCTCCCCCCGCCCCCGCCAAAAGAAACAAAGAGGAAAAAAAGAAGAAAATAGGTGATGAAGCTGCAGCGCTGGTGTGCCACAGCTTGGCAGTGCAGGGCTGGAGGTGAGCACAGCCTGGGGCAGAGTGGCAGGGGGATGCCCCAGGGCTCCTGGTCTTCCTGGCATGGCCGTGGCACTGCTCCCACAGCCCAAGGCACTGAGCAGAGGCAGGTCCCGGCGAGTGCCACGGCACAGAGTGGGCACTTGCCACGGCCCTGGCTGCCAGTTGGCACTTCAGCAAGCCCTTTGCAGCCCCACAGGGACAAAACAAGCCCAGGATGTACAGTGCGGGTTTAGGTGGGCAAGACTTTACCCTTAATGAGGGAAAACGGCTGCAGTGGTGGCTCTGGCACCTTGAGCCCTCCAGCACTTCTGCCCAGAGGGAATGGTGCAGCTTCCCAAGCACGCCTTGTTTGCAGCCTCCTGCCCATCAGATGCCAGTCACAGCATCTGGGCCCAACTTTCTGTGGCACTGTGGGCTGGTCCTCTGTATGGGGCCAGGCTGGGAGGGCCAAGATCCACATCTTGGCAGGACATTGAGGTGCTGCCAGCCACAGGGACGTTGGTCCAACCACAGGGATGTTCACCCCCCTGCAGACTGACCCTTCACTCCTGATGCTCTTCAGCCTAGCAGAGCACAGGCAATATAGGAACAGTGTTTGAAAAGATGGTCTCAGCCCCACAGGCCACCACAGAGGAGGTGGCTCCAGGCAGGACGCACATGGCTGAAAGTGTCTCTTAAAAAGCTCCAAAAATGCAAACACAGTTCAATAAAAGCTCCCCTCCCCCCCACCCTGTAAAACCCCAGCTGTAAAAAGTGGCAGCGTTTTGCAGTCGTCGCATCCCCTGCTGCCGTCGGAGAAGAGCAGCCAGTGGGGCCAGCAGGACACGTGCCCATGTCCCCAGCACATGTGGCCTTTCCAGCACCACTGGGGCAGCTGGACAGGCCTGGAAGCAGGGCAGGCTTCATGCCCATCACCAGCCGTGGCGAGGATGTGCTGCTTCCAGGCAGGTCGAGCTGGGGGCTGTGGGGACAGACTCCCCAAGCACCTCCAGCCATGGTGACAGGGATGAGCAGCTCTCCATCACACATGTGGTTGGCCCCAGTCTCTCCCATTTGAGATCTGTCCTGGTGCCCTGTGTGGCCACATCCCCGCAGCTCCAGGGCACCCACAACACGGCAGTGGGGCAGAGAGGACAGGTCTGTTGGGGGACAGGTGCCTACCATGGGCAGCCATAGGGACCCATGCATGCACGACCACTTGCTTACTGGAGTGTGGCCTAGCCCTGGGCAGGCAAAGCAATGGCAGGGCACTGCACCAGTGTCTCTCCAGCATAGGAAGTGATGGTTGGGGTGCCAAAGCTCAGGGCAGCCAGCAGCACCCACCCACCCTGAGCCATCTTCAGACCTGTGCCACGGGCAGGAGACACACAGGAGCAGCTGCCTCCATCTGGAAGGAGCCACGTGCTTCCTCGTGCTGAAAAAAGCCACCAAGCACAGAGACAGGGCACCAGCCTCACGTCCCAGGGCACCTCCATGGGGCTACACTCATGGGGGAACCCCAAGCTGACAGGGAGGAGCCCAGCAAAGGAGACACCTTGTCCCAGTGTGCAATGCTCCATCACCACCGCAGCCCTGCACACTGGCACTGGGTGTCTCAGGACGCCAGGGCAGGGACCTATCCCCAGTGTCTCTGAGAAGCCCCGAGGCACCCCCACCCTGCCAGCATGGGCAGCGACTCACTCCATGGCAGGGCCGGCACGGGAGCAGCACCGGGGCCGCCGGACATTCTGCAGCAGAGCCCGAAAGACACTGGGCTGCCTCTTGGCCTCGCCTTTTTGGGGTCCTCCCTTGACGGAGCCGGTGCGGGTGCTCTGCGGGGTCACCACCACCTGCCGCCCGTGTTCCTCAATCTGCTTCTCCAGGTGCTTTTGGATGGCCATGCCCAGGACCTCCACCTCCATGGAAGCCCCATACACCTCCCACGTCATCCCCTTCTCATCCCAGCTCACCTCCCGGATGGGCTCCGGAGGCTCCTCCTCCACCACCTCCGGCACCGATCCCTTCACCTGCACCTCAGGATACGAGGTCTGTGGGGACTTGGCCACTGGTGTCATCGGCCCAGTGGCCACTGAGCGGGTCTCCACGGGCATGGACACCTGCATCTCCGCATCCTTCTTGCAGGGCTCCAGGCGTGGGGCTGCAGAGGCTGTGTCTCTCTTGGGGAAGGTGAAGGCAGCAGCCCCACACGGCGGGCTCATGGGGCTTAAGGCCACCGACACCAGAGACACACGGCTGTCCACTTGCGTCCCCATGTCTTGTGTCCCAGCGTCCTGGGATGTGGTCACTTCAGAGGAGTAGGATTCAGAGAGCTGCTTGGCTGTTTGGGGCTGCTGGCTGCTCCCAGCACCCACATCCTGGGCTGAGCTCCCCTCAGCTTTGCCCTGGCCCAGAGTGGTGGAGCTCGGTCCTGCCTCACTTCGACCCCCAGTCCCCACAGTGCTGGTGCTGGGGGGGTCTGCTGTGCCTTCCTGGGGGTGCTTGGGAGCCTCAGTGCTCTTTGTCTGGGGAACAGCACCCAGGGATGTCCCTTTGCCGTCCTTGGGCTGCTCCTGGCTTGGAAGCTCAGTTGTCCCGGTGCCTGCAGTGGGCTCCACGAATGCCACATGTTTGGCAGGAGCTGCCGTGTTCCCCACGACCTTGCTGGTCGCCTGGAGGCAGGGATCGGGCAGGGGGGATGTGGGGGCTGCATCCTCCTTCTGGGTGTTGGGGACCCCCATCCCCGTGGGACCACAGGCAGGGGCAGCCCCACCTGGTCCCCCGCAGCTCCCTGTTGCTACTGCCACACTCTGCTCTGTGCTGGCGTCCTGGAGAAGTGTGCCTGGAGCTGGTCCTGCTGGTGATGGCAGCTTCTTCTCTGCCACTGAGCTGGCCTTGGTGCCCTGGGACTCTGGCTCAGGCACACAGCAGGTCCTCATGGCACGAGCTCCCGCGGCACAGCCAGAGCCGGGCAGGCACTCACCGGCCACTGGGCAGCCAGGGGAGCTGGCACTGGGCTCGCAGGTGTCCTCAGCCCTGGCCTGGCGGCTCAGCACCTGCAGCCCCTCGGGCTCCTTAGCGCTGCCCATGCCCAGGGAAGGCTTCTCCCATGCTAGTCCTTCCACAGGTCTGCAAGAGAGAGGATGGGGCAGTGAGGGGTGAGCTGCGCACAGACCCCCAGTACACCTCAGCTGCAGACTGTTTTTCTCCATGCCACCCATGACAACAGGTTGAGTGGCCACCTGGAGCACTCACTGTCCCTGGCACAGCCTGTCTGGCGGCACACGGTGCCCAGGCACATGGGGAGGGAGGAACAGCGTCGGCTGCCTACCGTAAAAGCGAGCCTTCTCGCAACGCAGCAGGACCGGGAGAGGGATCCAGGCGCTGCTGTGGCTGGTGGAGCAGCGGACCAGCAGTGCAGCAGCGGTGCAGGCACCCCTGCAGAGAGAGAGGTAGCTGGAGAATGGTCCTGGGCACCAGGCTGAGAGACGGGGTGCTCGGCAGCCCCCTCCTGTCAGTGGGAAACTGGGTGTGGTGAGGGGTGAGAGCAAGCTGGGCCTGGGGTCCAAGGGGGGTGCAAAGCAGCGAAGTAGCACGGGGCAGCCCAAGCCCTTCCCTTTCCATATAAGAGGAACACGGTCCAGTGTCACCCAACTGTCCCCAAAACCTTCCCAGCCCCATGGGGCAGAAGCAGGGTGAGAAGCCCCAAACTTTCCAGGAGCCCCCCAGCTCTGCCAATGCCGGGGAGTCCCTGCAGAGCTGGGAGCACACTCGTCTCGCAAGCGTGGGGCACTCCATGCCTCTGGACACGGCCACTCGTGGGTCCCGAAAAGGGAAGAGCCGGGCGGACACAGCTGGAGCCGAGCGAGTACTCCCCAAGGGAGACCACAGGAGCGGGGACCAGGCGGTCACCGACGTCCCCCAGCAGCGCCGGGCCCGGAGGCGATGATCCCCGCCCCGTCTGTAGGTTCCCACGCAGCACCCCGATCCCCGGAGGGCCGTGCCGCCCCGCACCCCGACTTGCCCCGACAGCATCCCGATCCCGCGGGGCTGTGGCGCCGTGCCCGGTACTGATGCTCCGTGGAGGAGCTGTGAGCCCCAACACACGCGTGTGCACACGCACGGGCACGCACACGCCAGCACATGGCCACGGGCACACCCGCACGCACGGACACGCGTGTGCACGCCGCGGCCCCGCTTCACCGGCCGAGCCCCGAACAAAGCCACCCTCGCGGCAGCCCCGGCCGGGGGAAGCCGACCCGCCCCCGCCGTCGCCGCCCGTCCCGGGGCTGCAGCCCACCCCCCGCCCCGGGGGTGTCGGTACGGGGCGGGCGGCGGCAGCGCCCTGCCCGGCCCCGCCACGTGCGCCCCGGGGCCGCCGATACCTGCGGCGGATCTTCCCGCCCGGTCCCGTCCCGTCCCGTCCGGTCCCGTCCCGCTCGGCTCGGCTCGGCGCGGCGGCGGCAGCGGTGGCGAGCATGCGTGGGGCGGTGGCGGCGGGGGCGGTACCGTGCCCCGGGCCGCTCCCCCCGGCTGCCGCCCGCCCCGGCGCCCCCGGCAGCAGTGGGGAGGCGAGAGAGAGTCGGCTGCCGCGTGGGTAGGGGGGGTCCCGGCACACCGCGTCCCCCCAGTGTCATCGCTGTCACCACACCGGGCCGCCCTGGGAGCTCCCCATCGTCCCACAGCCCCCCCGGTACCCAAAGCATCACCACCCCGCGTGCCCCCGGGACTAGCATCCCGACACTCTCCGCTGCACTCGGGCACAGCAGGACACATGGCCGGGACCGGTAGAGTCGGGGGGTCCCAAACCTTAGCGTAGGTCCCGTGCGTGGGGGTGACAGCCAACAGAGCCCACTCCCCCTCCTACCTGGTGATGGAGACGGCCGCTTCCCACCCGGGCATTACCGGGGAGGGGGCTGCACCCCAGTCAGCCAGAGGGACCGGGACAACGTGCCAGCGTGGTGGGATGGAGATGGGCTCCCGAGTACCCCTCTCCCGAGGGTGGGGGAGGACGGGGAGGGAAGAACGGCCCCGTCTCGCTCCCGGCAGCGCTTGCCTCTGCTCCCGGGCTCAGGCTTTGTCTAACTCCTTCCCACGCACTCCCGCTCGCGCTGCGGGGGGGAAGGCGGCCTGCTCGCCTCACCTGCATCCCTGCAACCCCCCCAAAAATCCTCCAACATACTCCCTAAACTTCCCGCTACCCCTTATCACCCTATGGGACCAGGGTCCCCTCCCTGACCCAGGGATGTCAACACGGAGACAGAAGCTATAGATCTATAGGGTGCTGGGGGAAGGGGGGTGCTAAGGTTAGACAGGGTTCCGCATCCTAGAGTTAACGTTAGCACCGGTCCCCCAGCCCTATAGATCTATAGGGTAAGGCTGGTTCCATGGGAGCTGGCACACCTGGTTGCTTGGAGACAAGGGAGGTTGGAAATGCTTCTTTCAGTAAACAGCCAGCCTGGAACAAAACCCCAAAGGCTAAAAATAGGAAGGCAGGATATGGAAATTAAATAAAAATCCTTGCCCCCCCCTCCCTCGCTGGGGCAGAGCAAGGCACCCCAATGTCATCGACGGGCACTCCAATAGATGACTGGAGAGGCTGGAGTGGGGGGTGTATCCCTGAACCCATCAGTGTGTCCCCTCCTCGAGGTGTTCGTCCCCACGCTTGGTCCTGCGTGCTGGTCCCAGTCCTGCAGCATGGACTGGACCCAACTGAATGCCTGCAGCCGTGGGGCAACTAACTCAGTGTGAGGCACAGGTGTGGGGTTACATACCATGGTGGCCCGTTTGGGATCAGACCCAGTCCCCTGCACACTCCCTTTCGGGTCCAAGAGACACGATGGACTGTGGCGAATCCTGGCAGAGGAGGGGACAAACGCCCCCTGGCCTCTGGCCGGGACTTTACCGCAGGCGGGAGGCTGCGGGGTCACATCCTGCTGCCATTTGCTTCCACCTGCCGCTCTCCGCTCCGCCGGCGGCGTCTCTCCCCATCCCCATCGGCATCTTGCCACCAGCGTGTCCCCGTCCCACCAGGTTTGGCCGGGGGGGGGGTGGGGAGGGGGTGTCATGGGGAGCATCCTCCCCTCCCCGCAGGCAGCCTTCATCCCAGGCTGGCTGCCTCCTCCTCCTCCTCTCCCCGCCCGGGCACCTCAGGGCTGGCAGGAGAACAATAGCGAGGAGGATGAGTAAGATGGTCCCCATCGCCTTGGCAACGCACTCCCGCGCTGCCGGCTCGGGAGGAGCCAGGCAGCTGCCTGAAAAGCGCCTTCTCCCTCGGCGGAGGGGGTGCTGGCGCAGGTAGCACGGCACCCCCTCCCTGGGCGCCGTGGCCCACCTCCCACGCCGCACGGGCAGCGCCACGTGAACGCGCACCGGGCTCCCCCACAGCCGCCGTGCCCGCATACGCCGGAGCTGGCGGCACACGCATCCCGCACTCGGCTCAGCCCGAGCTTGGCTTCACAGCGTCCAGCTCTCCGGTACCCGGTTGGGTCGGGGAGCTGAGGGACAGAGCTGGTTGGGCAGGGGCTGGTTGGGAATGGGACCCCTGCGGCACTGCCCGGCAGGAAGGAGAGGGGTTTCCCACGGCCTCGCACAGCCACGTCACCTTCACGCACGGCTGACCACGGTATGGGCGGGCAGAGATGTCGGCCGAGGAGGCGGTGGGGTGTTGGCAAATGGCAGTGGCAGGGGATGCCCGGGGGCACCAGGATCCCATCTCTGGCCACTGCTGTGTGTCCAGCGCTGTTCCCCAAGTCATGTCACCAGCAGGAAGACCCTCAGCATGCCCAGAGCTGCAAGTGCCTTGGGGTGACAAGGATGTTACCCAGAGATCCAAAAGCACCAAGCACCCTAAAAACAGCACTGCTTTTCCAGCTGCCTTGGTGTGGATGTGCTGGGTGGGGGGTATCTGATGTCTGCCAGCACCCTCTGTTCCAGGTACCCCAAAACACAGGCCCTGCCTCAGCCCTGTGGGATGGGAGAACACTGTATCCAGGACGCTGCAGCCCGGTGGCTGAGAACATCATCCAGGGTACTCCTGGGTGCAGACAGGGATTGACCCCAGGACCAGCTGGGGGCAGAGGCAGGGACAAGAGAACAGAGAGGCTCCATTCTGCCAGCTGCTCTGTGCCACTGAGAGGGGCCCAAGCATGGCATCTATCAGCCAGAGCTGGGTGGTGACACCAGGGAACAACCCAGTCCCACATTTGATCTCTATGCATAGGATGAGGGAGAGTTCTCGGAAAGCACCAACATAGAAAATCATAGAATCAGTGAAGGGTTTGGGTTGGAAGGGATCTTAAAGATCAGCTAGTTTCAACCCCCTGCCATGGACATGGACACCTTCCACTAGACCAGGTTTGTCAGAGTCCCATCCAATCTGACCTTGAACACTTCCAGGGATGGGGCAGCCACAGCTTCTCTGGGCAACCTGTGCCAGAGCCTCACCACCCTCACAGGGAAGAACTTCTTTCTAATATTTAATCTAAATCTACCCTCCCTCAGCTTAAAAACATTCCCCATTGTCGTATCACTCTACTCCCTTGTAAAAAGTCCCTCCCCAGCTCTTCTTAGGTACTGGAAGGGGCTCTAAGGTCTTCTCAGAGCCTTTTCTTGTCCAGAATGAACAGCCCAAAACTCTCCCATCCCATCTCCATAGCAGATGTGCTCCTGCCCTCTGATCATCAATGCAATCATCTATCACAACCAGATGCTGCTGTTTCAGAAGAGTGAAAGCCTTTCCTACAGTGCCTCTGTGCCTTTGTGGTAGAGAGGCAGGGACTCTTCACTTCTTCTCTCTCCTTTCCCAGGGGGTCATTTCAGCAGCTCAATCCATGCCAATGAAGTGAAACCCATGGCTGCATTAACAGCACACAAATGCACCGTAGTGGGTAAGTACAAGGGGAATATAAAGCACACGGTGGCTTGAGCATGGGATGGGGCAATGAGTCAGAAAAGCTCATTAGGTGCTGTGAAAATCAGAAGGTCTTTGGAAGTGCAGGATGTTCCTCTGGGCACAGATGTGTGAGGGCATGTCTTGCTGCAGAATATGCCACTGGCAGCCCAGAATGTTGGTGTTAATCAGGAAGCGTCAAGCATTGTGCTCCTCAGATGCAGTCGCTGTGCCTGGGTTGTCATGGATTCAGCTCTGGCTGGTGGCATTTGTGGCAAACTCAGGGTCCATATCCTGTCCTGCCTTTGGCTCTGCTCCACAGAGTCTTCATGGCATTAGCAGGGAGCCATGTGTGTGGCGTGGGGAAGCAGTGGCCCCTTGCCTGGCTTCACCAACATGGTCATGATTGCCGCAGTCACTTCCTCTCCCTGGGGAGCAGGTGAGCTGGCAGAGAACATCTGTCTGCCTTACCCCGCCTTCTCCAGATGTTCCTTTTTGTGTTGCCATGGTGGGTGTGAGGATCAATCCAAGGAAACACTCGGTGAGTTCACTCCTCGTTTCCCTGCCGACAGCCCATAACTCACGCTCCATTTGCACAGCCCTCCCTCTCTGTGCGTATCACAGCGATGTGTTCTGACGAGTGGGGGGAGATGTTTGTAGTGAGTAACACTCACCCAGCGACTGTGAAAAGCAGCTTGGGGCGGGGAGAGGAGGGTGAACTTTGGTTTATGGGTCGGTGCATCTGACCGTAGACACACTGAGGGAGCCTGGAGTGGGGATGCTGTGCTGGGGGAAGGGGCAAATCAGCGAGGGCTTAGAAGGGCAGTGAGCAAAGGGAGCAGGAGTTCACACATCTCTTTTTCATTCCAGGGTCCCCAGCTGCTGTGACTAAACTCCCCAGAGCTGTCAGGCAGGGCAGGGCAGCTGCCTGATGCCATCCTGCAGCTCAGTGATTTATCCAGGGGCCTGTAGTAACAATTGTGTTTTGTTGTTCTTGCACAGGAACGTGAGCTCGAGAAAATAACAGGGCCTTTTACTGTAGAAAAGGCCAAGAAGGAGTTTGTAGGTGGTGGTTTTGTCCTGGCTCTGTAAGCAGCATGTGCTGGCAGTCAGGGGAGCAGGCTGCCACCATCACTGCCTGTCACTGCCCCAGTGCTCTGCTGGTCCTTCACACTTTGCCTGCACTGAGAATTAGGGGTAAAGGGACCCTCAGGCTGGTCTTCCTGCTGGGCAGGGGTCTCACCTGGGCATTATCCTGTACTCCCACTGGCCTGCCCAGGCTCAGGGAGGAGTGAAGGTTTCTCCTGCCTCAGCATGCTCTGAGTGCTAGTCACTAGGTAAAGACCTCTACACTCCTTCTTGGTAAGGGACAAGGCAAAGACCCTATAAAAGCCAAAGCCATTCACGCCTGAGGGAAGCTGGGGTAGCCCTGGGACATGGACAGCACCACACATAGGTCAGGGGACTTCTCAGTGTGACAAGCACCATGACCAGCCTGTGGAAATCACGCACTTGTAAATATGCTTTGGCTGGAGATCAGCAAATGAGTTGCAAGAAAAGATGTGACTGATTTTTCTACCTCCACAGGGCCTGGGATTGACATGCTGGCCCATGATGTCAGTCCTGGGGAGTGGGAGATGTCCTGGATAGCAGACATTTACACCCACACAGCGGGGCACTGGGTAAACTCTGATAGCACCAGTTTGGAGCCCGAGAGCTCGGTAGGATCCTGAAGATGTCAGCACTGCATTTTCCCCTCTCCTTCCAGGAAAGACCTTCTCTCTCTTCTCTGCAGACGAGGTCCAGCTCCCAACTGCGGTGAGGTGCTTCCCCCTGCTGTAACTCCAGGAGCTCCTGCTCTTGGCCAGGCACTGCAGCCCCCATCCAGCGCCGGCAGCTGCCCATTCCTGAGGCATTGCCAGGGAGGAATAAACTGGAAAACACGCAGCTGAAGTCCTGCCTGCAGCTGACACTCTGCGTATCCCTCCAAGCCCTCTCCTCCCAAAGCAGTTCCCTCCAGTGGGGAAGAGGCTTTGAACCAAGGCTGCACCCTGAGCTGCTGCCCTCAGGAATGGCCCTGTCTTTGCTGATCCTTTTTCTTTCCACACATCCTTCTGCTTCACTGATAAAATGAGACAGCTGAAGGCCTTGACTATTATGTGGATAGTTTTGCTGTGTTTTGGGACTGGTTTTGCAGTGTCAGTCTTGCTTTTAGGAACTGTACCAAGCTGGTAAGTGCTTCGGGGCCAACAGTGGAAAATCCTCTGTCCCAGTAAGGAGAGTTGAGCTCCCCCATGGCCCTGCTCTGTGCTGATGCCATGGCAGCCAATCTCACTCCCTCAATGTGAGGTGCAGGATTGCTCAGATTGTGCCAGGATGCTGCGTGGTGCCCACCAAGGGAGTGTTTCTCACTGGATCTGTTTTCTGTCGGGATTGGCTCTTAGGAACTGAACAGCATGCTGTGCTTGGAACATCACGTCCAGGAGCTCTGGAGGTGATAAAGACAGGATGAGCTGGAAGACGAGCAGACTCTGCTTTTCACTGCTCTCTCACCAGCCAAGGAGATCTCTGTCCTGCCAGGTCCTAGTCTCTATCCAGCCAAAACACTCACCAAGAACAGCTACGCTGAGGTATCTATTTGCGCTTTTCAGCAAAAGCTCCTGAGAGGGAGCTATTACCAGCACAAAGGGTCAGATTAAATGTTTGTACCCACAGCTTCCCACGCCCCACACCATCTCTTGTCCATGTCACTCTCAGGGCTTTGGCAAAGTGGGCTGAACACCTGCACAAGTCTGGAGCCTGCTGTATCTGGGGTGGGGGGGCACAGAACCATTTACAATTCCAGAAGGATAAACACCAAGGTACTATAAGACTGTGAGCAGGTGAGTTGAGCCCAGCCATCCCAGTCCCTGTTCTTAAAGGGGTGGTGGTCAATGGCTGTCTCTGAAACACCCACAGAGAAGGTGGCTGCCCCTCATGTCCCACACAGCCCAGCTCTGAGGGCTGTGCTTAACACTGCCAGGCTGGGACAAACAGCAGCCTAGGAAGGTGATACATAACCACACACAACCATCTTGCCTGCTGTGCCAGAGGGATGGAGAATGAGGCGGAGGTGGCAGGTTACATAATTTGGGGGAAGGAAAGCCCAAGCCCTTCCCTTTGTTGGCAGGGAGCTAGGATCGTTGGAGTGACCTTGGCTGGCTCTTCTGCATCCTCAGTCTTCATTGTTGTATCAGATCTTCCCCCAGGGCAGAGGAGATGATGCTCTTGAAGGTACTGGGGTGTCACCATGTTGGCACTGAAAATCATGGGCAGCAGAAAAGAGTGAGAAAAGCAGGGGACTGCTACAAATATCAGCTTCCTCCCACCACTGCGTTCAGGACTGTCCTACACTATGGAACAGTCAGCTGAGGTACCTGAGGGCTCTTTCCCTCACCCATCCTTGCCCTTGGGGCCTTTGTCTCACTACAGAGGCCCAGAGCTGTATTTGAGGGGTTCCCACCCATGGCATCCCATTACCACTCCTGCAAGTCAGCACAAGGCCTGGGTTCTTCCCAACAGTGACTCCATCCATCTTGGATAAAGCCTCATGCTCAGCAGGGCTCCTTGTTGCTGCTGTGTCCCTGTCTCCCTCTCTCTGTTCCTGCACACCTGTGTACCGCCTTTCCAGGGCTGCTTAGATGAGTCAGGGGATGCAGAGGTGGATAGGGGGTCTTGTGCCTGGTTCTTGCACATGCGGCAGCCTCCTCATGGGGATCTCTGGCCCCCCTTGATCCCAGACACTCCTGGCACACACAGCCTCACAGCCCTCCTCTCTCTAGAAAATTACAACCATGACTGCAAGGTACAGGCTAGGCGTGGACAGAGGATCTTAAGCAGGTGTTCACTGTGTACAATGAGGTCAGCTGCACCTACAGACAGCACCCAGGGGAGCTGCCCTGCTGAGGGTCACAGGTCTGCTGTGCAGGCGGTGCTGCATACCCTTTGCTTTCTACAAAGCGTTGGTTTGAGCAAGTTCTCTCCCTGCTCTCTGTCTTCCAGCTCTCCCAGGCAGAGGCCTGTCTTCCCCCAGACTGCTTCTGCCTAAGCTCCTTTACAACCTCCCTGGAACTGGGGCAAGCCATGCTGCTGCTGGTTCGGGTCTGCTTGCCCATGGATGGCAGAATTGGAAAAAAGAAGGAAAAAATGTTCTAGGGGAACAGCCAGCCAGCCCCCAAAGAGCTGTCTTAGTCTTTCCAATAACACACAGTGGGTGCTATGAACACTGCTGCAACCAGAGCCAGGGTAGGATTTGCTGGCATCAGCAAACCTGTTGTGTGTCCGTGCTGACTGCTGCAGCTTTTGTCTTTGCTGGCAAAGCTGGCGAGCCAGCACAGGTGGGGGATCTAATCTGATATTCATGGCAGGGAGACTCAGCCCAGCCTCTCACCCTGGTTTGTGCTGCAGTCAAGGGGCTGGAGGCTAGCTGGGTACCCAGGCTGGGTTGGTGGTCCTGCACTGGGAGAGCTGAAGACCCAAGGACTACACTATGGGGTGTTCACAGAACCTCTGCCATGGCAGACATCCCACAGCCATGTGTGACACCCACCTACCCTTCAGGTGGTCACACTGCATCAGAGTGAGCCATGGGCTCCAGCCACATCCCTGGGCCCCTGAGGGGAGCAGGGGCACACAGGAAGGGGGGAACCAGTGCTGGAGCCCAGGGCTGTGTCTGCCCTCATCCTGGCTTGTGGTACTCAGCATCACAGGGCCCCTTGCAGACGCAAAGCCCTACAGACAGGCAAGTGGTATGGGGACATTGCCTGCACCCCAAGTCTCCGCCAGTTTGGCTGGAGGCCCAGGGCATAGTGACCTGCGGTGACACAGCAGCCAGCAGAGAGAAAGGCATCTTGTCCTTGTAAGCAACCAGTCCTGCCCACTTGTCCGGCACCAGCCCCATTCCTCTTTCCAAAACCAGCCCTGCCACCAAAGCACAGGGCCAACCCCTCCCCAGGGACCCCACAACCAGGACCAGGGGGCTACAGACAAGAGTTGGCTTTATTCACGGACACGGGGGCAGCTGTGTCACTGGCAGCTGCCCTCGTATTGCACATCCAGCGACGGGGGAATATCCATGCCACGTCACAACACAGCGTCGGCACTATGGGACCTCGGGGGGAGCGCGGGCACCGTCACCACCCAGCAGGCTGGGGAGCGGGCATGGGCGCCAAAGGTTCACAAAGGCAAAAGACCCGTCCACCCATAGATAGAGAGAGATATATATATAAAAAAAAATAGTTCCACGATGACCAGAGCAGAACCACAGGGACACGCGTGCAAGCGAAATGTACAGCAGCCCGCGAGCAGGTAAACATGCTTTGTACACACACAGACACGCCGGGACACAGCCGGGGTTTATGGCACTGGGAGGGAGACAGAGCCATAAACCCGGGCTTCACACACACACTCACACGCACACACACCAGCCCCTGCGGGCAGCACCCACGGCTCGGGCACGCACTGGGGCTCAGGGGCTTGGACACAGCGGGTGTTTCTCACTGCTAGACATGTTACGGAGACACAGACACGGTCCCTTGGAACGGAACTGGAGGAAGAACTCGTGAGCGAACGGGGCAGGGGAACCCCTGCTCCTCCCCGGCACACAGGCACCGGCCGGGGCCGGCTGGGGAGGAGCAGGGGGCTACCGGCGGTTCGTTGTGCTGCTGGTGGAAGAGGCAAGGATGGGGGTCCATTATGCCTCTGGCTCGTATTCCTGGTATTCCTCCTGCGGGATGAGGAAGGAAAGAGCCAGTGAGAGAGTTCAGGTGGAGCACAGAGCCTCTCTCTTCTCCAGCCCAACACCAGCTTTGCTCTGGACAGTGCACTGATCACTGTCACACTGTGCCTGCCCACTGTGCCACCCTGTCCCCTCACCTGTGGGGGTTCCTCGTAGTTTTCCCCCTCTGGCTCCAGCAGCGGCTCGACCAGTGGCTCCTCCACAGCCTCCTGGGCCACCTCCTCTGCCTGAGAGTGAACAAGGAGGTCAGTCCTACACACACAGCCTCCCACATGGCACCCACTCTCCCTGCCCCTGCCAGACCAAGCAATACCTCCAGGACACAAGGGGCTTCACAGGAAGGGCACTGGTGGCACCCTGGGCACACAGCAGCCCACCTAGCTGGGAGGTGACATGCACAGGTCTGCTGGATCAAGGGCTATATGTGTATGTCCCTGCACTGCTCCCAGCCCCAGCCTCGGGCAGGCAATGAGTGGTGGCACCACGTGGGCCTCGAGAAGCTCCAGGCGCTGGCAGCGCTGCGGGAGCATCCTGCATCCCTGGCAGGGGAGGGCGGTGCTGGGTAACCCCTCCCCGGGGCTGGCAGGCGGGAAAGGGGGGCAGCCGATCCCCCTGTGCAGCGGCAGTGGCGGCGGTGGCCTCATTTCTTCAGCTGATGCTATTTTGGGCTAAGCTGGAAGCCAACGGCTCATGGGGCGGCGAGCTGGAACTCGCTGCCCCTCCCGCAGCTGTCAGGTCACCTCGCAGCCGCTGGAGCGATGCGCCGCGGGCCCACGCCGCCGGCCGCCATGCCAGGCCCCGAGCGCGCACACGTCCGCAGACACCGTGCACAAGGCCGCACACGCTCGGAGCTCGATGCTCTCCCACCCTGGGCACAGGGAGACCACCTGGGCACCCTCTTGGTCCCTCCTCTGGGACTGGGGAACAGCCAAGGGGCTCCCAGCCAAGCCTGGGGTTGTGCCAGCCTCCCCACGGGCATGGCAGTGCCTGGGGATTCTCACCTTCAGGTCCGCAGGGAACTCCTCCTTCTTCACCAGCCCGGTGGCCGCCGCAATGTTGCCGGCGCCGGAGAACGCCGCTTCGCCCAGCTGGGACGCCTGCTCCTTTGCTTTCTCAGCCACTGCAAGAGCCGGGGGTGCCCATCAGTGTACCCCCCCGTGCCAAAAGGGGTGCCCAGCTGTGGCTTCATGCCCTGCACCACCCGGGGGGGAGCTGACGGGGAGATGCTGGGCAGGATCAGGCTCTTCCCACTTCCTTGCCCTGGTGGAGAGGGGAGGGGGCCACGATGCTGCTCTGCAGCTGGCCAAGGAGTGTGAGCACCCGCTGCAAATCCTTGGTTGCCGGCCCTGTTATATAAGAGGCTTTGGCAGAGTGACATCAGCCCCTCAATTAGCCTCTGATCTCGTTAGTGTGGCCACGCTCTCAGGGCCAGAGGGGTACCGCAGCAGGGAGACAGAGGGGCCCATACCTGAGGTTACGCCTTGCACCACACCTTGGGTTTTACTCCCTGAGGGTAGAAAAAGACAGAGATCAGGTTAGAGGGACAGACGGCTGGGCTCTGACATGTGTCATGTCCGGGACCCTGGCAGGGCTCTGAGCCAGGACAGCATTCTGTCCACACCCCATGCCAGGGCAGCTGTGGGGCTGAGCACTTGCCTGGCTCCCCTCAAGGCTCCTCTGGTCCCTGCAGGAGCCAGAACTGGGGCAGCACAGGGCCACCACCGCGTGCCTGGCAGGGCAGAGACCCCAGGGCCCAGCACCACATCAGGGCACAACCAGGTAGGGTGAACACCAGCCGCACTGCTGAGTAAAACCTCCCACAGATCCAAACCCGGAGCTGGTGCCAACAGAGCATGGGAAGCCCCACAGCTGGAGTGCCTGGAGTTGGGTGCTGCTGCTGGCTGTGCCGACCTTGCCAGGCTCCTTCTAGCAGAGTGACACCACCCAGGACACCTCACAGAATGGGAGTTGGGCGTCTAGGATGGAAGGAAGGGCAGGGGCTGGGCAGCTCCTCTTGGATGAGGCCTCGGGGTGTTCCTTGAGCTGCTGGACCCCTGTCCAGCACACACACCCTGGACAGGGTGAGAGCCCAGGGCAGGCACACACCACTGCCCAGGGGAACAGTTCTGTGTGCTCGGCTCTCCCACAGAGCTTGTGCCCTCTGGAGCAGAACAGAGCCCCAGCCCTGCACCCTCCTCCCTCCCACTGCAAGCAGGGTTGGCCTGAGCTCCCTCTCTGGGCATTCCAGCACCACAGCCAGGCACAGAGACTGCCCAGGAACTGCTACTCCTGCCAGCCATGTCTTCTAGGACTTGGCCACAAACAGATCCCAGCCCACGAAGTAGCACAGAGGGACCCCTCAGTCACCAGCCAGGTGCAAGGGAGATGCTGGTGTGGGATGAGTTCCAAGGCATTGCTTCTCCAAGGGGGGCAAATATGGTCCCCACCCCCCTGCCCCAAGACAGGCACATCCAACACGGGTCACCACCTCCATCACGGTCCCTCTGCTTTCCTGCCCCAGAGCATCCCGGGGACAGAGCCGAAAGACTCTCGGGCTCAGATTGGGAGCGACAAGCAGTCCAGTCCCCGAGGGTCCCATCCACTCAGCCTGGGAACCAGATCCCGACTCTGCTCCTGCCAGCGGGGCCCAATCTCCTGCCCTGCAGATTCCCGGTTGGCAGCGAGGCACTGCGGGCACCGACCCTCTGCCCCGGGGCACCCCGCCGCAGGGTGGTCATGGCAGGGAAGGAGCAGGGTAGAGCAGGGGACGGGGGGAGCAGGGCCGGGGACAGGTGGGGACGCAAAGGGGGACGGCAGGGGGATGGGCAGGAGGAAGCAAGGGCAAACGCAAGAGCAGGCAAGGGCAGGCAGAGAGAGCCGGCAGGAGCAGTCAGGGACGCGCAGAGATTATCCGGGGGTGGGGAGGCAGGGGGCAGGCAGGGGTTGGCAGGGACTGGCAGGGGGCAGGCAGGGGGCTGGCAGGGGGCAGGCAGGGCGAGCCGGTCCTTACCGACATAGAGGACCCCTTCCTTGGTCTTCTCGGCGGCCTCGGCCACCCCCTGCTTGGTCTTCTCAGCTGCGGCGACCACCCCCTCCTTGGCCTTGGACAAGCCCTTCATAAACACCTCCATGGCGGCTCTGCGGGGAGAGGCCGCACGGCTTCACCCCGCCCCGGCCCCGCGCCCGCCCGCCCCGCGCATCCCGGTCCCGCGCATCCCTTCCCTGCGCATCCCATCCCCGCGCATCCCGGTCCCGCGCCCCCGGCCCCGCCGCCCGCCCGACCTGGCTCGCTGTCGGCGGGGACGGGCAGGCCGGGCCGGGCCGGGCCGGGCTGCGGCGGGGCGGGCTCAGTGCGGCTGTGCCGGGGCCGCGCTGCGCTGCGCCGCGCTGCGCCGTGATGCGCGGGGGGGACCGCGCCGCGCCGGGCTGAGCCGGGCTGAGCCGTGCTCGGCCGCGCCGAGCCGTGCCCCGCCGCCCCCGTACCGCCCCGCACCGCCCCGCACGGCAGCGGCGCCCCCGGCCCTTCGCTGCCCCAGCCCCGCAGGCTCCCTCCCCGCACCGCTCGGCACACCGGGACAGTGGCTCTCTCCATCCCCCTCACTGGTCGTGATGCCACCACGCCGTCCCCATGCTATTCCGTCCTGACCCACATCGCATCCTATTCCACTCTCTCCCTGTCGCGTCTCCTCCCTATCTTTCTCCCATCTCGTCCTGATCCCATTGCTTTCCATCTACAGGCTGCCTTTACCCCATTCCATCCTTGTCGCCATCCAGCTCACTCCATATTCCACCGTGTCCCTATGCCATTCCCATCCTCTTCTCGTCATGTCCTCTTCCCACCTCATCCCACCCCATTCCCATCCCACTTTATCCAACTCTGATCCCATCCCCTCCTCATCACATCCTCTCCTGATCCCATCCTTCCCATCCCATCCCTACCCTCCAACCTGACGCTATCCCACCCTCTCTGTGTACCACCCTGCCCTGCCCGTACCACATCATGCTCCCCACACATGGTCCCCACCATACACAATTCTACTCCCCTATCCTGATCCCACTCTGAGCTCCTGCCCTCATCCCCCAGCTCTCTGCCCTAGAGAGGGAGCCCCCATCTCTCTTCTCCCCAGGAGGGGCAGGCCTGGCACCTTCTTCCCAGGACACCTCCCTCCCACTCCACCAGCTGCAGCTGGGATGGCTCCTCATCCCGCCTGCCTGTGGGTATTTAAGAGCCGGAGGCAGCACGGGGGAGCCTGTGCTGGTCAGGATGGCTACAGGGGAGCAGGTGGGTGCTCACCCTGTGGGCTGGGGAGGCTGAGTAGAACATAGACAGCCCTGCCGGCTCTCGAGGCTCCCAGAGGAGAGGGGGGGCTGCAGGCTCCTGGCTGGGATGGTCATGGAGCTCCACGGAGCTGTCCCACCTTCCCCTGCAGAGGCAACAGGAGCGACGCCGGCAGAGGGCTCGGCAGCAAGAGCTGCTCCCGGCAGAGATCCTGGTCAAGCACCCCCTGCAGAACAGGTATGGGGAGCCTGGCCGTGGATAGTCTCCCCCAGCACTGGGAGGGGTGTGCTGGGGCTGGAGGGGCACTCCAGCATGGTTGAACATCCCGTTTGCCCTCCTTCCCCAGATGGGCACTGTGGTTTTTCAAGAACGACAAGAGCAAGATGTGGCAGGCAAACCTGCGCCTCATCACCAAATTCAGCACTGTGGAGGACTTCTGGGCGTGAGTGTCCATTGGGTGGGCACGCCCAGTGTGCCCTTCCTGGAGATGTTCTGGTGGGGAGGTCTGAGTCTGAGGCACCTATTCTCACTTGCTTCTGTGTCTCCATCTAACACAGACTGTACAGTCACGTCCAGCTTGCCAGCAAGCTCACAGCTGGCTGCGACTACTCCCTCTTCAAGGTATGATACCACATCTTCAGGGTCCCCACAGCACCCAGCATCATGGGGGCCCAATGGCTGCTGGTAGGGCTGTCAGGGTGCCCTAGCCATAAGGTGGGAGGGGAAGTCTTGTTGAATGTTCACAGCTCCCCAAGCTGGGTGCTTGGTGCCCCTGACTGCCCCCTTGCCTGTCCCTAGGATGGTATTGAGCCCATGTGGGAGGACAGCCAGAACAAGCGTGGTGGCCGCTGGCTCATCACCCTGGCCAAGCAGCAGCGGCACACCGAGCTGGACCGTTTCTGGCTGGAGACGGTGAGTACAGCCCTGCTCAAGGGGCCTGGGGGTCCTGGCTGTGCTGTTCCACCTATCTCAGGGCTGAGCCCCAGTGAGGACTGTCCCAGGCTCCCCTTCTCTTCCCAACAGCTGCTGTGTCTCATTGGGGAAATGTTTGATGAGTACAGCGACGAGGTGTGCGGGGCTGTCATCAATATCCGCACCAAGGGGGACAAGATTGCCATCTGGACCCGGGAAGCAGAGAACCAGGAAGGAGTCACCCACATTGGGTAATGCACCTTCAGGGGAGACTGCACATGGGAATAAGGGCTCCCCCTGTTTGGGGGAATAGGACCTCTGGGCAGGGAGCCAGTGGGAGAAGTGGTGCTGCCCTGTTCATGCATTCCCTTCTCTCTTCCAGGCGTGTCTACAAGGAGCACCTGGGCCTGTCACAGAAGGTGGCCATTGGGTACCAGGCCCATGCAGACACGGCCACCAAGAGCAGCTCCCTTGCCAAGACCAAGTTTGTGGTGTGACTGCGGGGGAAGTGGGGAGCTGCTTATGGGGTTCCCCTGTACTGTCCCACAATGAATGTCTGCATCTGAGCATGATCTGTGTCTCCAGGGCTCTTGGTAACCTGGGGTGGCTCTTGTTTATGGTGGTGGGGAGGTTTCCTGGGAGGGAGATGATGTTGTGCCATATCCTGGCCCCTCCACTGAGGGTGAGCAGGGCCAGGAGCACAGAGCTGACATTGCCTGGGACACTGCACATGTCCCCCTGCCAGCCTCCCCCAGAGCCTGGGAAGTCCCACTTCTCAGGAAGATCAATTTCTCAGCTGAGGGCTGGCAGTGTCCCTGCAGGTTGGGTGCTGAGGCTGCAGCACAGCATGGTCCCCATTCTGCATCCCCTCCCACAGACACCTGCAGCACAGGTGCTATGAAGCTTATTTGCTTCCAAGGGTTTGTTGGCGCCAGACCTGCAGGTTCACAGCCACGACTTTGCTGGCTCCTCCTTTCCATGGCTCGTGTCCTCTGCTATCCCTCCTGTCTGTTCTGTCCCCCCACACTCCCTTCCAGACCCACCCCACACTCTGTCCTTTAATCTTTTCTTTGTGTGTTTGATTGTCGTATCTGTGCTTCCCTGCCTAGTCAGATTCTAGAGGTGGAGCTGTCTGCTCACCTCCTGACAGTGGTGCCTGCAGTTCTGCCCTCACTGCAGCTCTCACCCAGGAGTATCCTCAATTCTCTCCAGCAGCACCCAGGCTCCATCTCAGCCCAGAGTTACACCTTGTCCAGGGCCACATGTCCAGCCCATCTGTGCCAGCTCATCAGCCCAGAGCCAGAGTTTCTTGTCCCCCGCTGTGATGGCTCAGCACTGCCCTGCCTGCAGACAGGCTCTGCAGAGAGCTGGTCCTGCAGAGGGATGAAGTATTGACCACTCTCTGCTCTTAGAGCTGGTTGTGACCTGTCTGGTCACGGCTTGACAGGCAGCTAGCATGGCTGTGTCACCCAGGGTCTCGACTGCCTGCAGTGCAGCCTGTGGGGTTGAGCTTGCTGAGCCCTGCACTGCCCTAGGATGCTGCCGTGGCTGCACAGAGCTGTGTCCCTGGGACTCAGCTGCCTTTCTCCACGGACATCAGCCTTGCAGCTCCCCCAGGGCAGTGCAGAGCCCCCCACCACCCAACATTTCCCCTGTTCCAGGCAGAATATGCTACTAGAGAGGGAAGACAAGAACTCATCCCTGGCAGGCAGGGTGCCAGACCCTGTCCCTGTGTCCTTGCATGGTGTGATGACCTTAGGTCACTTCTCTGTGCAGGTGCAAGGGGAACAGCACCCCACTGCCCTCCCCTGTAGGGCAGCAGTGCTGGGAGAGCTGCAGGCAGCAGGACCGGGATAAGGGGATACAATATGGGAGGGGGGCAGCACCCCAAATTCGGGGTGCTGCAAGCGGGGGATCGGGGCTGGCTCTGCCTGCCTTGCACGGTGGTCCCGCACGGGCAGCGGGTGTCGGCAGCCGCGGCGCTGCCTGCGCTGCCTGTAGCTCCGGTCCCTCGCCACGCGATGGTGCCGCTCGCCCGGCCTTGGCCAGCTCCGGCGCGGCAGGGCTGGCAGCCTGCCCTGCCTGCGGTGGGGTCCTGTCTGTCCTGCCCTGACTACGCTGGGGTCCCCTCCTCCACTGGGGTGACAGCGCTGCCCCAGCCCCTCCCAGATGAGAGGCAGGCAGAGCCACTCGTGGGGCTGGCAAAGCTGAAGCTGGAGGACGGGTTGCTGAGACCCCCTAAAATGCACCATTAATACCCCTCCCCAGCAGTGACAGAGTGAAGTGTGTGAGCGGCAGGAGCTGCCTTGTCCGTCTGTCCCTTCAACATACTGCTCTGCCCCACATGGCCCCGTCATTGCCACCCACATGGCTCTGGGGCTGAGCCCCCCGCAGTTAGGCTGGCATGCCGTCCTTGTCCCCTCACCCCAGCAAGGACGTTGTGCTCATGGGGTGCCCTATGCCCCATCACGTCAGAAGGCCAAGGTTAACCGGGGCGGGAGGAGGTGCAAAGGCTGCTGCACTGCCGTGGTTCATCACCATTCTCGTGTAGCCACAGTGGGATTTCATTTGATTGGAAAAATAATAGGAGCCATTTATCTCCATGGCTTTATGGGTTCCCATCAGCCCTGCAGCCCAGCCAGGCTGGGGGGCTGGTAGTGCCCACCCAGAGCCTGCCCTTTGGGGACACAGTGACCTTCAGCCTCAACTCCTGCACCCCACAGTCCCTGTCTGAGGGCCAGAGGGTGCTGGGGGGCACACAGGCACCCCCCGGCTTGTGCACAACAGTTGCCAGGAGCCACCCAGTCAGTACAGCAGTGCCAGAGCTGCCCCCGGCCTGTCTCATGCTGGGCAGCTGTCCCAGCTGGCAGCCGAGCTGGCAGCCCTGTCAATAATAATAATTAAAAATTAATACTAATCAAAAGGGAGAGGCAGATGGCAGCAGACATGCGGCAGGGCTAGAGGTGGGGGTGGGAGGCACAGCAGACAGACGGGCCTGCAAGGACAGGGGTGGGGAGGCCAGGAGTGCTGAGAAGTCTAGCGCAGGGAGGCTGTGCAGGTTAAGGGGCCCACATGGCACAAGAGAGATGGGAGATGTGGGGCACAGCAGGGATGAGGATGGACTGGGCTGGTGCAGGGCTGAGGTCCTGTGTCCCCCTCTCCATGCAGGGGTGTAGGTCGGTGGTGCTGGGTGCCCGTGCAGGGTCACCTTGCCGGCAGCTGGCATGCAGCCATGGTCAAGCACTGCCAGTCCAGCTTCTCCCTGAGCCACCAGCTCTGGCAGCAAGGACAGATCCTGCCTCCTGCCCCCAGCACACGTCTGGTGCAGGCACCCATTCTTGCAACCAGTGGGTGCTGCAGGGTTAAAATCCCCCAAATAACTGGGGAAGGAGCTGCTGGCTCCGTGCAGGGCGCGTGGGCCGGGGAAGAACAGGCAGCGCTGGCTCACCGTGGGAGTGGGCAGGCAGTGCGGCTGCTGGCGCCGAGGCTGTGCCACGCTGTTCCTGCAGTGCCTGAGCCTACCTGCCTGCCCCATCACCCAGCCAGGGGCCACGAGGGAGCTCTGGGCCTTGTAGGAGAGGTGTGAGTACACAGGGGACTTCCATCCCTGGGTACCACCAGCATTCCCTGAGTATTCCTGGACTGGAGCTCCTCATGCCCTCCCTGCCCACCTTGGCAGGCCCTGGAAAGGGCACAGGCTCTGCCAAACGTCCATTCACAGTCGCTGGTATGCAAGGAGGGGTACCCAGGGTGAGGGGTACCTACAGCACACCGTTCCCATGACAACCTCCCGGGAGAGACAGCAGTCGGTGCGGGAGATGTGGGAGGCGAGGGGCCTGTGAACCCCTCCGTGCATGGGCTCCCACGCCTGGCAGGACACGGTGGGGCACAGTAGAGGGGCTGCACCTCTGGGTCTTGCTCCCAGCCTTGGGCTCTGCCTGCTCCATCTTGTTTCCTGCCCCCTGTCCCTGCAGCTTGGGACAGGCAGGCACGGCAGTGCTGGTTCTGGGCTGCTGCCCTGCAACTACAGCTGATTTGCATGGTGGGGAAGTGGTTAAGTGCCTGCAGGGTTGTCCCCAGTGCCAGCAGCAGAGGAGGCATAGACGGGGACAATATCTCCTGCCCTGTGCCTCAGGGAGCCTGTACCTGAGAAGGGTCCTTTGCTGTCACTTCTCATCTGGGTGGATACCAGGCTCTGCAACACGGCTGAGCACTCTCCTTCCCCGCAGGGACGGGCTGGCACTTCTTGCTCGGCAGAGGCAGGAGGGGGGAGTGGGCGGGTGGGATGGGGACAGGGACAGGAGCTGTGTGGCCACAGACCTGCAGGCATGTCTGCAGCACGAGGCTGTGCAGGCAGTGCCACCACGCCTTTGGGGTGTGCTCTGCTGGTCCTCTATCATGGCCTGGGTGCCCCCCAGCTGGCTGGCACGTGCCCACAGAGTGACCGTGTCCATGCTGTCCCCAAGTCTCTGGTACTGCCCCTGCCCGCAGCCTCCTCCCTCAGCTCCCACAGTGGGTGCCACCACTCCAAGGGACCACCCTGCACCTCCCTCAACACAGATGCATCCAAACATCAGCATCCCCACCTCCTCCCAGCATGACACAGGGACCAGCCACTCTCCTGGGTCACAGGGGAGCAGGTGTCAGCCCTGAGGCTGCCAGGACACAGGGCATGTGGCAGTGCCATCAGTGCCTGTCCTTTCCCTCCCGGCCTATGCACCCTGGTGTGCCTCGCAAAGGCCTGGTGATGCTGCCCCCACAGCCACCCCCTTTCACGGGCCCGGGGGCTGCCAGGCTCCCTGTGTCTCCCAACATCACAGCTCTGGCTAGGAGGGCTGGAGTTTCCCGGGCAGTCGATGTGCCCATCGATCCCGTGCAGCTCCGCCGGCTGCTCTCCCACCGCCCTGCTAATTAATTGTCTGCTGCTGCTGGTGTGGGAGTGCTGGCCATGGAGGTGCTTGGGCTGCCTGCACCCTGTCTTGTCTGCACCCTGCCTGCCAGCACAGAGGCTGTGCCCCACACATGCCAAGGAGCTGGCACCCACTTCAGACCCCCACCCAACCCACCTGTACCACAAAGTGAGGGGTCTGTGGAGGGGGCTGGCAGACCCAGGGCAGGGCAAGGGGCACAAGGAGTGGCTGGAGGCCAGCAAATGGCCATTTGCAGTCCACCAGCTGCCCATGTCCAGAACAACCTGCCACTGCTTGCAGCTGTGCCCACCCCAGCCTGCACCGGCCCCCAGCCAGGTCTGGGGACAGGGATGGGGACAGAGACGCTGCCTTTGTGCCAGTCTGTAATGAGATTTCTGCTTGGCTGCCTGGATAGAAAATCCCAGCCAGAGGATGCGAAAAGCCTCTCCAAGCCCCAGCAGCCTCCTGCCCAGCCCGGAGCATACAGAGATGCCCCAGCGCCTACAGTGCTCCCAGGGGGCATCAACACCAGCTCCGTGCAGGAGCACCCACTGCACTGCTTGGCATGAGGCACCCATGGCATGTGCAGTCTAGAGGTTTCTCTACCTATTCATCCCACTGCCCCCTGTCCCAGCCCCACACTGGCACTGGTGCAGCCTCCCTGTGCCCAGACTGGGGCTGCCAGGCACACCCTTGGGGACCCCAAGCTGCATGTCAGCACTGTGTCCACTCTCCCGTTGGCCTGGCCACCAGTGTCTGCATCCTAGTGCTGCCAGACCCTGGTGAGGTCCTGGTACAGTGTTTGCAGAGCATGTGTGTGAAGGGTGGCATCATGCTGTGCTTCTGGCCACCTCATTTTCCCCCACAGCAGGAGCAAATCCATCTCCTCAAAAAGTGGGGAGTGACTCTGGGCGCTGGGGGCTACAAGGATCAGGCTGTTCTGGGATGGGCTTTGCTGCACATCCTAAAGGAGCCCTTCCCATCACCAGCACAGTGCGCCGTTAATCTACTCTTGCAAATGGCTAATTTTGAAAATCCTCTTATCAGAATTAGGTCCTCAACATCCATATTTATTTACTTTTCATTTTCATAATCTTTCTGCTCCTTGTGTGGCTGGGGTTGCTCTCCCTGGCTCCATTTCTGATCATCCCCGTGCAGGATGAAGCCTGGGATGTTGGTGTCATCCCAAGCCAAGCTGTCCCATGCCACGTTGTGCTGTGCCATGCTCTGTCATCTGTCCCTCACACAACACACGTGTTCCTCACACCTTTGTCTCTGCCAAAGTGACACCATCAGTGCCGGTGTCCCCTCCCCACTGGAGCACCCTCTTGCCCCATGCCCCGCCCAGCCCCGTCCCTGCCTGGCGCCAGGGCAGCCGCATCCTGCCCGTGGGTCCCTGCATTATGCATTGTTTATCCGTCAGCACCTTCCCTGTTTGTAACTCAATTAAGCAGGCGCGGTTTTGCTAATACAATGGTGTTTAATATTCGGCTTCCTTAAATACCACAAATGGATAGGGAGGCAGCGCACGGGCGATCCATTATACATGAGCTCAAATATCTACTTAAATATTTGATGGGAGTTTAGAAAATCTCAGGGCTGGCCTTGCCCGTGGCTGCCAGGGCTGGGCAGGAGGTCGGGCACAGCACAGGCAGGGGCTTGCCAGGCTCCGTGGGCTTGTCTGCCTCACCTCAGCTGGCCCAGACAAAAGTGGCACCTGGGGCATGTGGGGAGGAGTGAGCAGTGCCAGGGAGGTGACATCCCTAGGGAGGTGGCAGCTGAAGCCCACGGAGCCTGGGTACCACTGCTCACCAGGTGATGCCCTCCCTCCACCTCCACCTTAATCCAGTCTTTTTCAGAAGAAAGCCCTGACACAATGGCTGTAGCACGCGGCTGAGCTGTGACCGCGGAACACTGGAGAGGAGAATTAATTTTTAATTCCACCTTAATTACTCTGAGTAATAATCCATTTTCAGCACCCAGTGGGACTGGTGTTTTTGGCATCCCCCTGGGGCTCACAGATCACCCAGGTGCTGAGCATGTGGGGCTGGAGGCACTGTGCCAGCCAGGCACGGCAATTTCTTCCTCAAAGACCCTGATTCCTGTCACTCCCCATGTGCTGCAGCCCCTCACGTCACCCTGGCAGGTGGTCACAGGTCCCAGATGCCCCCACGGGCATGAGCCAGGCAGACACTAACCCTTGGCAGCAGGACTCAGGGCTCTGGCAGCTGTAGAGCAGGATCTGGCTCATCCATCCCCTCAGTTTCTCCTCAGCAAGAGGGAAAGCAAGCGGAATTGAAAGTGATCTCCCCAATCTGTATTAATTAGAGTCTATTAATTCGTCAGCGCACCCTGCCACTTCTCCACTGATGACCCGGCTCTGCTGGCCCGCAGTGCAGGAGGGACAAGCAGGGTGACACCACACAGCCTTGGCACGGCACCTCTGTGACACTGAGCATCACCAACACATGGCAAGGGGAGCCAGGAGAAGCTGAGGCAGAACTGGGCACCCCCGGCTGGGCACCGGGACAGGGAGGATGTAGTGGGTGCCCAGGGGGTGGGAGTGTTGTTGCTGGCACTGCCGGCGCAGTGCCAGGAGCAGAAGCTGGAAGCCATCCCGGGAGAGCAGTGCAAGGAGCAGATGGGGCTGGCACCGCACTGGGGACCCCAAGCCCCCTCCCCACCACGCTGCCCCGGGACGGCAGCATGCTGGGTGCCCACTTCAGGTGCCATCTGCATTGGGTACCCCCAACTTGCCCTGCCCTGCTGCTTTCCTGGGGGGTTGGCCACCGTGGGAGCCCGAGCTGGGGGTCCCGGCGCTGCGGGGGAGCTCGCCCCGGTTCCCATGGCAGCCCCCTGGAGCTCATGTGCAGAGCAGTGACTTCAGCAGGAGCAGATGGAGCCGCAAGGAGTAAAAACATCCTGTTTCCATGCAAATGCCATCAGTAATAACGAGCCAGCCTGAAGGAGGGTTGTTATTGCTGCGCCAAAGCTCTGCCCACAGGGGCTGGGGGTCTCCTCTGCCACTGGCCCCCACCAGTGTCCATGCAGATGTCCCAGGGCTATGGTACTGCCTGTGGCAGCACGGTGGGATGGAAATAGGCACGCACGGGTGTCACCCCATACTTGCTGCCCTACCTGTGTGCCTGGCTGGTCCATGACTGCTTTGGCACAGGAGGTCCCAGGAGGTGTGTGATGATGGGAGATGGCTCTGGTCTTGTCCCGGGGCAGTGCTGGCAGTGGGTTCGGCTCTGTCTGGCACTGCCAGCATTGCGCTGGGGTGGATGGAGGCCACGGCACAGCTGGTGCCCCCCGGGAGAGCTGCGCTGGCTTCGCACGCGCTTCAGCTCTTGAAGGCATCAGAGCAGTTGTTAATTGTTCCTGATGCCGCTAATGAAATTATTGCTGCTTGACGCTGGGAGCCACTGCCCGGCCCCCACTGCTGGGGACGGGGCTTCTTGGCACTGCTGGCACAGGCTTTGGCTCCCACAGGCTTTGGGGACCACCTCGGGCACGCCAGTACAGCCTCAACCCACTCTGACCCTTGCCCCTTTTCCACATCGCAACTGCCCACTGGTGACTGCAGCACTGCTTGTGGGCTCCTTGGCTGGGTGCAGAAAAGGGACAGAGTGGGAAGGGGCCGCATCCTGCAGCCACATCCCCTGGTAGAAGCCAATGTGGCTGAGCACGGTTAGCTGGGGGCCAGACCCCAGTGTATGGCACTAAGATGGGGCCCCACAGGTGACCCACGTTGCCGCCAAGATTGTGGTCCCTCTTCTGTGGCATTTCCCGTGGGGTGCCAGGCTGGGCTGGGGAGCATCCCTGGGCATCACCTGGTGGTAGAGTGGGGTGTGGAGGGAGATGCAGCGCGTAGCGTGTGTGTTCTGCCGGGGCTATCCCGGGGGGTGCACAGCCCGCGGGTGTCCCGGAGAGGGGGAGTGACGCCGTGCCTGGGGATGCGCCGTGCTCGGGGGGAATGCAAGCCGGGGGAGCCGCGCTGCGCTGCGCTCGGGGACGGTGCGGACCCCCCGCGCTGGCACGGGTGTGTGCAGAGGCGGGGGGTGCAGTGCCAGCGGGGGGAGCGGTGCCGGCGGTGCGGGCGGGGGGCGGCGGCGGGGGCGCGCCCAGCTGTTGCGCCGTCCCTTCCGCGGGCGGGTCCGCGCTCCCGCCCCGCATTGGCGGCGCCCGGGCGGAGCGGAGCGGCGCGGCGGCGGGCGGCAGCCGCGGCGGGGCCGGTGGCGGTGGCGGGGGCGCCATGGCCCGCTGAGGGCGGCGCGGAGCGCGGCCCGCCCTGCTCCCTCGCCCCGCAGCGCTCCGCGGGGCGCGCCATGGGTGCGCGGCCGCCCCGCCGCCGGGCCCCCCCCGCCGCCGCCGCCGCCGCTGCCGCCACCGCGCCGGGGCCGCTCGGTGCCCTGCTCGCAGCTGCCCTGCTCGCCGCCGCCGGTGAGTCACCGCGCGCCCCCCGCGGGCACCGCGCTCTGGGCGGGAGGTGGGGGGACCGGCGGAGCGGCGGGGACCCAGCACCGGGACTGGGCGCCGGGCAAGGTCACCCGGGGAGCGGCCGCGGGTGGGCGTCCTGCGGGGCGCCGGTACTCTCCCGGGGACGGGGGCCGTTCGTCCGCCGTGAGGGATGCCCGCTGGCTGAGGGATGTTGGGGTGCTGGTGGGGCGCCCTCCCGGACAGGAGATGTGCCCCCCGCCCCACGGCGGACACTGCCGCCCCCCGCCCCTTGCCCAAGCGTGGCCGCACACTCGTGCCCGGCTGGCGTTGCCCCGGACGCTGCCCGCGCTGGGGGGTCTGGCGCTCCCCGCCTCGCCGGCACGGCTCCACTCCCCCGGGGCCCCACCAGCGCCGGGCAGGGGTGTCCGCAGCGCACCTGCCCCACGCGTGGTGTCCCTGCCCCACGCACAGCATCCCTGCCGCTGACACAGTGTTCCTGCTGTCCCCATCACTTGGCCGGGACACGGGGGACCGCGGAGACGGGATAGCCCGGAGGATGCCGTCAAGCGGCGGGGGTGCGCGTGGGTGGTCGTGACGCGGGGGGTATGCGGGACTGTATCGGCGGTGCTGCAGACGCGGACTGTCCGGAGCACGGCTGCCCCCGGCAACGCCCCCCCGGGCAGGACCCGGCGGGAGCGGGAGCGGCCGAGTGGACTCTCAGGGCTTGATCGCTCCGGCGGCCGGTCCGTGGGTCGGGGGTCCGGGAGTACGGTGGGTGCCCGGGGCTGGCGGCCGCTGGCAGGTGTCACGGCAGACGGGATGTGGCGGCTGCAGACAAAGGACCAGGCTGGGGGCGGGGAGCTGCGCGAGGCTGGACGTGAGCTCTGCGGGGGGTCCGGGGGGGGGACTCCCCCTCTGTGCCCGAGGGTCCCAGCCCGCTGACCCTCCACCCGCCAGCGGAGATGTCCCCTAGCCTGGCCTCACTGTGTTGGTGAGCACAGCAGACACCCAGACGGGCAGCAGCCCTAGTGCTCCCCGCAACCGTCTGGGCATCCCCAGGGACTCTGCGTTCCCAGCATGGCCCCGTCTGCAGGGGGACGCTGCAGAGCCGGCGCGGTGGGTGGGCACCCTTTGGGTGTAGGGGACTCGATGTGGAGAGTGCTGTGGGTACTGAAGCCCGGCTGGGCATGGACCACGGCTGTCCTCATGGCCCCCGTGGGAATTGTGAGGATGGATGGAGATGGGGGGCAGAAGGGCAGGGGGTGCACCGGAGCACCCCACGCCAGCCCTGCGACAGGAGGAGTGGGGAGCCCGGCAGTGCCAGCACCGGCTCAGGCGGTGTGGTGTGGTGCTGGTCCCCATCGCTCGCTTGGCAGGCAGCTCACAGCCGGCCGCGGCGCGACTGAGCCCAGTCACCTGCACAGCCACTGTTTGGCACAAACGGGGCAGGGCTGGGCCTCTGTTCCAGCCTGGCAAGGCATGGCACAGCATGGCATGGCACGGCTCCCATTACTGGGGTCACCCAGCCGCCGGCTGAGGGTAGGGAGCCCAGGTGTCCCGGCAAATGGCCCCTGCCTGCTGGTGGAGCAGCATCCTTGGTTGTAGGCTGTCCAGTCTGGCTGGTGCCTGCGGGGGAATGGCGAGAGCAGCAGCGAGGACCGGGGCTCACCTGTGGGCAGCAGTGAGGGGTGAGCTTCCGAGGTGGGGAGACTGTCCTGCTCGGCTGCTGCACTGGTAGGCAAGAACAGAGGGGCAGAGACCTTCCCAAGAGCTACCCCTGGCCCAGCTGTGCCGTGGGCCCTTCTCCTTGGCATCGCTGCAGCCAGTGCCAGGCCCCGGTGCATCTCCTGCCCCAGCCGCACAGCGGCTCCTGCCCCAGCTTCTCTGGTCGGGGCTACGGACTCTGCTCTAACCGTGCACAAACCACGTTGTGCTGCTGACTTCACCAGGCTGCCAGGGACCCCCAGGCTCCAGCAAACAGCTCCCAACCACTGCACTCCACAGCCTGATGCCCCGCAGCCTGGCAACCCAGGTCGTTGCATCATACAGCACCCCACAACGTGTGCCTGGCTGGGCACTGGTGGCTCCGTGGGGCGGGCAGGAGGGCAGGGCGGCGGGCAGGGCTGGCGTGCGCGGGCACCGGGAAGCTGCCGTGCCGGCTGTCAGCACGAGCACGCGGCAGACGCAGCCTGCCCAGGGCTGTTTGTTCTGGCTCGGTGCCACGCGGGGCTGGCACTACATCAAACCGTGCGGAGCCTGGCAGGTGCTTGCGGGAGGGAATCGGGACGCTGACGGTGCCACCAGGGGCTGGGCACCGCCGGAGTCACTGCAGGCACCTCATAGCCTGACCCACGCGGGTGGCCAGCAGCACACGAGACCACCTTGTTAACTGATGCCGGTGCCCAAGGGATGCTGGCATGGGGACTGGGTGCTTGCATGTCCCACTGTTCCCCCTTCCCTGTGCCCAGGGGTGCACCCTCCGTGCCCGCACTGCTCTGTCTGTCAGCACTATAGCTGGTCCATGTACTGCATGTCTGCCCGTGGCTAGGCTGGGGTGGGCTGGCTCCAGACTGGGCACACTGGGACCCTGTCCTCACCCAGTCAATCCCAGTTGCCCAGTACCCCTTGGCTCTACCGTCTGCTGGCTCTTTGGGTGCTGCTCCCGGGTGGGTGTCAGGCAGATTGCTCCCCATGGGCCCCCAGACCCTGCTCTGCAGGGGCTCCTGCAGGATGGGGTTCTCAGGTCCCAGATCCCTCAGCCAGCCCTTGCTGCCACAGGGTTGTGAGGTCCCAGGGCTGCCGTCATCACCTCGTGACACCCGTGAGTGGGAGGGGAGAGACTGGGGTTGGACCCTGGCACCTGGGACGGCTGTCCCCTGCCCGTTCCGGTGGGATGCAGGACTGAGGGTGACCTTGACACTCCTCCTGGCAGGGCCAGGGCTTGGCCATAGCTTTTGCTTCTCACTATCAATTAAAGGAGAGCCAGGAAACCCACTCGGCTTCCCGGGATCAGGACCCCGGCGACAGTTCCCACACGTTGCATGGGGCCAGTCATGTGTCCCCCACCATCCCAGTGCTAGACTGGGCTGGGGGACCTCCTCATCTTCCACTGAGAACGGGACCCTTTCCCCATGCCGTGCCGCTGAGAGCAGCTGGCAGGTGTGTTGGCACGAGTCCTGCTGGCACAGACGGTCTGGGGTCTGTGGGGCTCTTCAGGTACCCAGAGCTGGTAGGGAACATGACCCCTCTCAGCCTGTCCCCTCTCAGCCCCGGCTCTGTGTGCGCCTGGAGAAGAGTGCCCAGCACTGGGTGCCGGGGCTGGTAACCCCCAAGCAGGCAGAGGTGCTCCCTGGGGAGGGGCTGCTATCCCCGGCTGCCTTTGGTGGCACTGGCACTATTGTCCCCAGACCCCGGGCATGGTATAACACGGGCCATGTGAGGGCACAGCGTGGGCACGGCCAGGCCGTGCAGCCCTGGGCGGGCGCTGGGAGCCCTGCCCGCCCTGGCACATGCTAATTGCATGTAATGGGGAGAGCAGTATCAGCTCAAATCCGTAATTAGGCAGCTCCATTGTCATGCAAACCCGCCTAATTCATTCACAACCAGCACTCGCTTCATCAGCGCCCAGACGCTGCCAGGCACTCACCGGGAGACAGGAACCTCCACCCAGCCTCCCGCGTGGCCGAAGGGCTAGCACACGTGGGACACACGACTGAGGGGCACGGACAATGGCCAGCTTGTGGGGACATGCCAGAAAATTGGGGACAGGGTCCCAGGACAGGCAGAAACACCCCCGGGGGCACCACGCTCATTGGAGCGTGGGGGGACACGTTGGCACCATGTGCCCATAGTCGCATGGTCCCCAGTGCTCAGCACGCGCCAGCCTGGCCAGGAGCCAGGTTCTGTTGCCCAGCATTGGCATCCGACCCTGCTGGCTCCCTGCCCAGCCGGGGCTGGCACTGGCACCCGCCTGGCGTTGCCGTGGGACTGTGTGGGGTGGAGAGGTGGGTGCAGGGGGAGCGTTTGACGATGTCCTGATGCCTCAGATGAGGGTTGGAGCAGCTGGGCAGTGCTGGGCAGTGCCGTGGCCAGTGGCTGGGGGTCTCCCAGAGGCAGCACTAGCTCATCATGGCTCAGAGCCAGCCTCTCCCAGCAGGATGGTACCCAGCTCAAAGCCTCAGACAAGCTTTTTGATTGTGGTGAATTGTGCCAATTCCCTTCTCTGCACCCTGCAGAGAGCAAAGTGCCAGCGATGGGGACCCCTGCATGCAGGGTTGGCACCCTCAGTCTCCCCTGAGAACAGATGGGCACCCTCTGCCCTCCCCCTGATGCCCACCCTTCCCTCGTTAAGGCAGGAGCAATCAGCAGCAATTATGGCCTTAATTACCTGCTGCTGGGGCACAGGCCGAGCGCCGGCAAAGTGAGAGGAAATCTTTCATGTTAATGGTGTGCAAGGCCTGGCATGGACACGATGGATGGGGTACCAGCTGGGAGTGAAGCTGCTGGCTGCAAAGCCCACAGGGATTCGGGGAGGTCCAGAGGGCCGCAGTGGTGGAGGCAAGTGTTATCAGCGGGGACCCCCAGAGTGGCAGTAGGAGGTAGGGGAGCATGCAGGGGCTGGGGGCAGAGGGAGGATGGGGTGGGATGATGGGGTGACTGATGTGGTGGGCAGCAGTGTTCAGACAGATCCGTGCCATCGGAGTTCTGTCCCACTGCAGGCAGCCACCTGCTTCCCCCCAGGGGCAGCTGTGCCACTCGGGCACCCACCGGCCGTGCCGGGGCTGGAGCTGCCGCAGCCAGCGGCGGGCAGCCTCTCCTCGCCAAGAACACGCTGACCTTCTCAGTGTCTCCCCGCGGCAGGCACAGAGGCACCCGCCAGGCTGCTCCTGGCACCACTGGGGACCGTGGCACTGGCACCCAGGCAGGAACAGCCCCTTGAGGACCAGAAGGACCAGACTGGGGGCACCCGCGGGCGCCTGGTGGGTTCTATCAGTGCCACCCCCCCCCCAAAACTGGGCAGTGTGGTGTCCTGTAGTCTCTCCTTGTCCAGTAACATCAGTACACCTGGTGTTTCTGCTGCTGGGGGGCCCAGGTGCTACAATGGGAGGCTGTGTGGCTACCTGGGGTACCAGTGGTAGGGCACAAGGAAAAGGGGGAGCTGCGTACATGGGGAGGGGGCCAGGAGCAGCTGGGAGTCCCACAGTGCTGGGATGAGGGCGAGTGCTCAGAGCTCACAGCGGGGTGTCCCCATCCCCTCTGCACCCTGAGGTGGTGTCGCAGACCTGCTCCCCAGCCCACCACCCTGCCTCTTCACCAGGCACCACTCGTTAGCCCACGTGTTTGAGGGATAATTGATATTAAAGCCCTGCTTAATGCACCGACTTTACTGGCTGGGATTTATCGGCGCTGGAGCAAACTGTGCTCCCAATCACCCCATTTGGCTGCAGGGAGAGCGGCCGAGGCTGTGCCCTGCCACGGTGAGGGAGGGCGAGGGGTGTGTGGAACCCATCGCCCCGCCCCTGTCCCCTTGTTCCCCGTCCCCGCCGAAGTTCCCCGGTTCCCTTTGCCAAGGTGACATAAGCATCTCGCCTGTTTCCATGACAACGCAGCGGCAGGTGAGCGCGAGGCGGATGCGGGAGCCGGCACGCGCCACGTGGGGGGCCACTGCCCACAGGGTGCCCACGCTGAGCCCGCACCCACGGGCTGGGGGTGCCACGCTGTGGGGGGGCCCACAGGACGCGGGGAGCTGGCAGTGCATGGGGGTGACTGCAGAGCATGGGGCACCAATGGGGTGCGGGGTGCCCGTGCTGTGTGGAGTGTTTGTGGTGTGGGAGATGCCCACGCTGTGTAAAATGTCTGTGGCGTGGGGGGAGAACAGGATATGGGGGACCCACAGTGCATGGAGGTGGCTGCAGAGCTTGGGGAGCCCACGGGAAGTGAGGCACCCACTGAGTGTGGCATCCACAGTGCGTGAGATCCCCGAGGTGTTTGGCATAGCTGTGATGCGTGGGGTGGCCACGGTCTATTGGATGGTTGCAGGGTGTGTGGGGTGCTCATAGTGCATGCAGGGCCACAGTGTGTTGGGTACCTGTCATGGATGGGGTGCCTGTGGTGCGTGGGGCACACAGACCTCAACCCCCCTGCACCCTCATGGGGCTCCAGGTCAGCGCCAGCCTCTCGGCTGCACCACATGGCTCCATCCATGCCCACACCACGGCACAGATCCTCACCAGTGCCTGGCATGGTGCTCACCCACAGGACATCCAGGTCTGGGCAGCACCCCAGCTCTGCCTCTCACTGCACATCCCCAGCTCTGTTTGCTGCCCATGCTCCCCCCGCCTTGCCCACAAGGCACCCAACGCCCCACTTGGGTGGGCAGCTGGGGGGGCTCCATACCCATCCTGCTTCCCCTATGCCTTGCTTCTGGTCTCAGGCTTCCTGCGCCCCTCCACTCAGCCGTGATGGATAGACACGCAGCTCGGCAATCGCTGTACTCATTTCACGTGTGATTAAAAAGCTGGTCCCGCAGCACAGTTCACCCGGCGCGTCTGCCACAGCCGCCCGGGCGGGAGGCAGGCGTGGTGCTGTGCAGCAGCAAACATGGCATTTCATAAATAAATTGGGTTTATTTACCCAGTGCCCACGTGCCGGCATGGGTAGTGCAGTGTGGACACCCGGGGTGCCCGAGCAGCAGCGGGACCCGAGGGTGATGCGGCGGGCTGTGCTGCAGCCGGCACAGGGACGGCACCGTGCCGGGGACCGCAGCGCCTGTCCGTGCCGTGACCCCCCGGGCGGGCCCCAGGCTGCGGCTGGGGGGGTCGTTAAACCAGTGAAATATGAAATGCCTGTATATCCCCGACAGGAGTTTTAATTAAATTAATTGCCAGTGACATTGTAAAAGTGCTGATGGGGTAATAACCGGCGCGTTATGGTCGCCGTTTATCTTCCCCGCGTAAATTAGCTGCCGCACCTTGCCCGTCCCGGCGGGCATCGCGGCGGGCTAGTCGGCACCCACTCCCCGGCTCCGAGGGGCCTGAGCCAGCTGGGGGGAGCAGCAGGGTCTGGAGCCTCCCTGGGGGACTCAGGCAGGGCCCAAGGGACCCCCGTGTCGCTCGCGTTCCCGTCATGCAGGCGGCTGTGCCAGGCGGGAACCAGCCGGGGTGGGCACGGGCAGAGGGGTCCCATGGGCACATGGGGAGTGGCTGGTGGTTGCCAAACGAAGGCACTTAATTACTGCGCATTCCATCCCATTTAATTGCTTATTAAATCCTAACCAGCCAATTAGCAGCAGCAATTACAGCTTCATTCAGTGACACAATCGCTATTTTATCGTTTGTTAATCAAATGCTTATTTAGGGCCCTGGTTTATTAACTCTTTCCGCAGCAGACACCGGTGGGGTGGGGGGAGCAGGGGCACCTGGTCTTGTCGGGGTTGGGGGATATAGGACTGTGCCATATGTCATGTCCCCAGCACTGCTGTGCCCATGGGGGCATGTGTGAGCACCCCTGAGCTATCCTCACTGCCCTGGGTAGACCCAGTCCCCGTGTGCTATGTTAGCATGTCAGTGGCACAGGATGGGTTGCATTGCCGTGCCACCCTGCCATGTCACCATGACTTGTCCAGCATCCCTGTGCCACCCCAGGGTGCAGCAGAGCAGGATGTGGCCCCGGTCAGTGCCTCACAGTGTGCTGGAGAAGGGGGTGGCAGGCGCCCTGGAAGCATGAGCAATGGCCCTTGTTGGTCACACTACATTTCCTTTTCATTAGTGCTAAGTGTGGACATGAGGGATCGGCAAAGGTTCAGCAGGCGCAGCCACTGCGTGGCTGCTTTTCCTGATGGATGGCGGGGTTGGAAAGGTCTGCTGCACTGCTGGTGGAGGGGACAGTGGGGAGGCACGGGACCAGTGGCATGTGGCTGTGCTGGGGTGGGCGATGTCCCGGGCAGGGCATGCTGGAGGTGGCCAAGCCCCATCTCCCCACAGGTGCTCAGCAAAGCGCGACTGTGGCCAACCCAGCATCTGGCGCATCACCGGACCTGCTGCCGCACTTCCAGCTGGAGCCGGAGGATGTCTACATTGTGAAGAACAAGGCAGTGAGCCTGGCCTGCCGTGCCACCCCTGCCACCCAGATCTACTTCAAGTGCAATGGCGAGTGGGTGCACCAAGGTGACCACGTTACACAGCACAGCACTGACCACAGCACTGGTGAGCACCGGCAGGAGGGACAGTGCCAGCCCCACTCCTGGGAAGCCACGTGTGCCACTCGTGGCAGGGCTTGCATGGGGCTGGGCCCATGGGGACAGCTCCTGGCATGCCAGAGTGACGTGCCACTCTCCATTCCCAGGGCTGCCAGTGATGGAAGTGCGCATTGAGGTCACCCGCCAGCAAGTGGAGAAGATCTTTGGGCTGGAGGAATACTGGTGCCAGTGCGTGGCCTGGAGCTCCTCTGGCACCACCAAGAGCCAGAAAGCCTTTGTTCGCATTGCCTGTGAGTGTCTGTGGGTGCCTGGATGGAGTGCAGGGCACTGGCCCCAGCCCCCATCTCACCCCAGTGCCTCCCCAGATCTGCGCAAGAACTTTGAGCAGGAGCCAACAGCCAGAGAAGTCTCCATTGAGCAGGGCATTGTGCTGCCATGCCGCCCTCCCGAGGGCATCCCCCCTGCCGAGGTGGGTCCCTGGAGCTGGGCAGGACAGGAGGATGCTGTGTGTGCTCCCGGGCAGGCACCCAGTGATGTCCCTGTGCCCTGCAGGTGGAGTGGCTGCGCAATGAGGAGCTGGTGGACCCAGAACTGGACGCCAATGTCTATGTGACACCAGAGCACAGCCTGGTGCTGCGTCAGGCCCGCCTGGCCGACACGGCCAACTACACCTGCGTGGCTAAAAACATCGTGGCCCGTCGCCGCAGCGCCTCTGCTGCCATCACTGTCTATGGTATGGCCCCTCCACGCCAGTCCCTGCCGTGCTACCCTGGTGTCACCCTCCCTGTCCTGTCCCTCCCTGCATACCCTTAGTTGCAGGGCGCTGACAGGTCCATCTCCACCCAGTGAACGGCGGCTGGTCGACGTGGACGCAGTGGTCAGGCTGCAGCACCAGCTGTGGACGGGGCTGGCAGAAGCGGAGCCGGACGTGCACCAACCCCACACCCCTCAATGGGGGTGCTTTCTGTGAGGGCCAAAATGTGCAGAAAACCGCCTGCACCACCCTCTGCCCAGGTACCCGCCCTGCTCGGGGCACTGCCACCGCCACGTCGTGCCGCTGCTGCACTCCCCACTGCGCCCATTGCAGTCCCTGTCCCCATCAGGTGTCTTGTCCTCCAATTCCCCTATGTGTCCGTCTCTGCCAGCCCCGGGGCAGGGAAGGGGGGTGGCAGCAGGGTGCTGACCCCAGGCTGTGCCCACAGTGGACGGCGCCTGGTCGGAGTGGAGCAAGTGGTCGGAGTGTGGGGCCGAATGCACCCACTGGCGCAGCCGGGAGTGTTCGGAGCCAGCGCCACGCAATGGAGGTCGGGATTGTCACGGCCCAGAGCTGGACACCCGCAACTGCACCTCTGAGCTGTGCACCCATGGTGAGTACAGTGGGGATGGCGGGGTCGTCCCCTGGGAGAGAGGACAGGGCATGGCCACGTGTGCTGATGCCCTGCCCCACACAGTTGCCTCCGGTGCAGAGGATGTAGCACTGTATGTGGGGCTGGTGGCTGTGGCCGTGTGCCTGGTGCTGCTGTTGCTGGTGGGGGTGCTGGTGTACTGCCGCAAGAAGGGGGGCCTGGATGCTGATGTGGCCGATTCCTCCATCCTCACTGCCGGCTTCCAGCCCGTCAGCATCAAACCCAGCAAAGCTGGTGAGTGAGTGTTGCAGGGACAGTACACCCACAATGGGACTGTCCCTTGGACCCACCATACCTACCAGGGGGTCCCTGGGCAAGGGCTGTCTGCTACAGGGCATCCTTGGGTGGGGTTCTGTGCCCTGTGGGGTCCCTGGTCTTGAGTGGGGATTCTTTGCCTTAGGTGATCCCTGACCTAGAGACAGGGACTCTGTATCTTAGAGTCCCTGACTCAGGTCAGTGCTCTGTGCCACATAGGGTCAGATCCCAAGAGGTGGCTGTGCACGCTATAAGGTCCTCACTATGGGGCAGGGATTGTGTGCTCCACGCCCTCTGGGGCTGACTGTACCCTTGCACCACCGGTGGGGACCCCCTGTTCCTGCCTTGCCCCAGTGCCACGGTCGCTTGCTCTGTGCTGCAGACAACCCCAGCCTGCTCACCATCCAGCCAGACCTCAGCACCACCACCATGACCTACCAGGGCTCGCTCTGCCCACGCCAGGATGGCCCTGCCAAGCTCCAGCTGCCCAACGGGCACCTGCTGAGCCCGCTGGGTGCTGGGCGGCACACGCTGCACCACAGCTCACCTGCCGCCGAGGGTGCCGACTTCGTGGCCCGGCTCTCCACCCAGAGCTACTTTCGCTCCCTGCCCCGAGGCACCAACAACATGGCCTATGGCACCTTCAACTTCTTGGGGGGGCGGCTGATGATCCCCAACACAGGTACGGTGAGGTGGGGGGTCCAGAGCACTGCCTGGTGCAGGCAGGGTCCTCATGGGGCTCACCCCCTGCCTGTACCCCCATTCCCCCCAGGGATCAGCCTGCTCATCCCACCTGATGCCATCCCGCGGGGGAAGATCTACGAGGTCTACCTGACCCTGCACAAGCAGGAGGAGGTGAGGTAGGTGCTGGGGCTGCTGGGGCACAGGGCTGTTGGAGGGGGAGTCTGTCCTGACTCAGCTGTCCCTGTCGCTGCCCCAGGCTGCCCCTGGCCGGCTGCCAGACGCTGCTGAGCCCCATTGTCAGCTGTGGCCCCCCCGGGGTCCTCCTCACTCGCCCCGCCATCCTGGCCATGGGCCACTGCGTGGAAGCCAGTGCTGAGAACTGGAGCATCCGGCTGAAGAAGCAGTCATGCGAGGGCACGTGGGAGGTGAGCGGGGGTGAGGGGTTTCAGGGATGGAGGAGGGACAGCCACGGCTGAGGTGCATCTCTGCCTCGGTGCCGCAGGACGTGCTGCAGCTGGGCGCTGAGCCGTGCACGGAGCTGTACTACTGCCAGCTGGAAGCGCAGGCTTGCTACGTGTTCACAGAGCAGCTGGGGCGCTTCGCCCTGGTTGGGGAGTCCCTCAGCATGGCGGCCTCCAAGCGCCTCAAGCTGGTCCTGTTCGCGCCGGCCGCCTGCCCCTCGCTTGAGTACAACATCCGCGTCTACTGCCTCAGTGACACCCAGGATGTCCTCAAGGTACCAGGGTCCCCAGCGTGCCATGCCCATCCTGGCTTGGAGCAAGAGCTGCGCTCCTGGTGTGCGGCATCTCCTGCCTGACTGCTGCTTGTGCTGGCAGGAGGTGATCCAGCTGGAGAAGCAGCTGGGGGGGCAGCTGATCGGAGCCCCCCGGGTGCTGCACTTCAAGGACAGCTACCACAACCTGCGCCTCTCCATCCATGATATGCCCAGCTCCCTCTGGAAGAGCAAGCTCCTCGCCAGCTACCAGGTGAGGAGTCTGGCCGGTCTGTGGAGATGGGGGTAGAGGTGCAAGGGGGTGTCCCTGCCACTCTGACACCCCTAGCTCTGTCACCTCACTGCAGGAGATCCCCTTCTACCACATCTGGAGTGGGCTGCAGCCCTTCCTGCACTGCACCTTCACCCTGGAGCGCCTGAGCACCAGCACCTGTGAGCTGGCCTGTAAGATCTGGGTCTGGCAGGTGGAGGGAGACGGGCAGAGCTTCACCGTCAACTTCAACATCGCCAAGGTGAGGGCAGGGCAGGGGCGCTCCCAGGGGTGGCCATAGGGTTTCCTCACATCCCTCTCCCTCCCCACTGGTGCTCTCCCCTAGGACACGAGGTTTTCAGACTGGCTGGTCCCCGATGAGGTGGGCACCCCTGCTCTGGTGGGTCCCAGTGCCTTCAAGATCCCCTTCCTCATCCGCCAAAAGATCATCAGCAGCCTGGACCCACCAGGCACACGGGGGGCTGACTGGAGGACACTGGCACAGAAGCTCAACCTCGACAGGTAACCCAGGCTCAGGACAGTGCTGGGGGTGGCATGGCTTGGTGGGTGGGGACTGGGGTTCTGGCCTCATCCTGCAGCTATGGATGGATGCTGGAATGCTGTGGGGTCCTGGGAGCGAGATGCTGCACAAGGTGAGGCTAACACGGGGCTGGTACCTGGATGTGGAGCCCTCCCTGTGCCCTGACATGGTCCCTCTGTCCCCTTCCAGCCATCTCAGCTTCTTCGCCTCGAAGGCCAGCCCCACAGCCATGATCCTCAACCTGTGGGAAGCACGGCACTTCCCCAACGGCAACCTCTCCCAGCTGGCTGCTGCCGTGGCCGAGGTCGGCAAGCAGGACGGTGCCCTCTTCTCCGAGGCTGAGTGCTGAGCATTGTGGGTCCCAGGGGACCACCACCATGGGGCTGGGAGGGGCCCTGGCTGGCCCACCAGGCTCCTATTGCCCCACAGTGCACGGGGAGGGCTGCCTGGCCCACTTGGCATGGCAGGATTCTGCTGCCTCTCGGCAGTCAGGCCCCTCCAGCACTGTGGCAGCAGGACTCAGCTCAGCCCCGGGGGTCCCAGAGCCCCATGGTGGGGGACTCGGGGGGCACTGGGTGTGCGTCGTGCGTGCAGTGCCGTCGTGCTGTCTGCGTGTGGGGCCGGGTGGCCCCGGGCCCCGTGCCGTGTTGTGTAAAGCCCGTTTTTTTAATTCTGTATTAAGTGCATTCAAGTATTTACACTTGGCCTTATGTACATAGCGGTGCCGCGGGCGGGGGGTCTGCCGGACGTGAATGTAAATAAATTCGATATATATTGCTATGTGGGGCTGTGCCCGGCCATACGCTGCCCCACGCCCCTCATGATCTCCCCAGAAATCAGAGGTGCGAAGCAAGAAGCTTTATTGGGGTGCTGGCTTATTGCCCACTGGCAGCGCGACAAGCCACGGCTGCCACAAGCGCAGCTCCTTTCCCTGAGCCATCCTCCGATAGCAGGAAGGTGATATTGCAGTTGGGTGCCAGCTCCTTCAGTGTCTGCTGGAGGTTTTTGGAGAAGCTAGGCAGGATAGGAGGGGTGGGTGAGGACTGATGCCCCCACTGCATGCATACCGTGCCTCCCACCACAGACCCCTGCACAGGGCAAGGATCCTCAGTGGGTGTCTGCCATCCCTGGCCTCACTCACCATGGGTGCAGCTTGTACAAGGTGCCATCCACCCCAACAGTGCAAGAGAGTTGGTTCAGGCCCCGGTTCTCCCGTATCTTCTCCACCACAGCAGCCAAGCCAGCAGCGCAGAGCTGGGCCGCCCGCAGGGACACGACCTGGCACACTTCCCGCATCAGCACGCTGTCCTCAAAGCTGGCATCAAGCTCCAATTCCTGCAGGATGGCCCGTATCTGCCGCAGGGCGAGCCCATTGCTGCTCCGGACCAGTGCCACTGTTAGCAGCAGAGTCCCCATCCCCATCACTGTCCCCATCCCTTAAGGTGCAGGTGCCATCACCCTACCTGTGCCACATCAGTGTAGCCTGGCCCCTCTCCCAGGGTTCTGATACCCCCACCCTGGGTTCAGGGAACCCCCCAGAACCCAACACTCACAGCTCGATGGTAGAGAGGAACTTGGTTGGGAAGATGTTCTTGGTCTGGAGTTTGGTGCAGGCTCTGCCTTGGAACAAGAGCTGCTTCTCTTTCATCACCAGCAGGATCTGACGCACAATCTCGCCCAGGTACATACCGCTGACGAGCTTCTCAAACCTACCCGAGTCACAGCCTCAGTTGGGCACAGCCACCCACTCCCACCCCCTCTGCCGGTGCTGGCAGAGTCCTCATGGGGCTCACCCCCCCACCTGCAGCCCTGTTCCCACCCAGAGATCAGCCTGCTCATCCCACTGGATGCCCTCACCCACCTCTGCTTGCCTGGGTTGATGGTGCTCTTGTCCACCGTCTTGTCGAAGTCAGTGAAGATGCGGTCTAGGCAGCCGTTGTCCCCAAAGCCCCCCCACTCCATGTTGATGCACATGCGGCCCTGGTCCCCCTCCAGAGTGCCCACGTTCTTCATCTCCTCCATGTAACAGGCATTGGTCCCTGTCCCTGTGGGCCCCATGCTGGTGTCACCCCCATTGCAGCTCTGGCAGAGGCATGTGGCCATGCCATATGGGGTAGAGGGTTGGTGAGGGGATGGGGGACCTCCTGGATGCAGAGGTGCTCCTCACCCACAATGAGGCCGATTTCACATTTGGGGTCATCATAACCACAGGCCATCATGGTTCCCACTGTGTCGTTGACCAGAGCCACCACCTGCAGCCCAAAGTGCTGCCAAACAGGACACAGGGACTCCTGTGGCCTAGTGGCACATACACAGCTCCTGGGGCTGACACTGCCTGGGTGCAGGGTGTACCATGGGGACAGGGACAGGCCACCAGACATTCCCTACCTGTTTGCGCTCAGCAGCCTCCCTCAGCAGATGGACAACGTCCCGTCCCACACAGTTTGAAGCACTGAAGCCTTTGGTCCAGGTGAGCAGCAGTGCCTGCAAGAGTGGCAGGAGCAGGGGTCGGGAAGCTGCCTCACACCACATCCTGGGGTCCTTCCTACCACCCTGGTGCTGCAGCCACCCCCTCACCTTATCCAGGCCCACTTGCTGGCAGGGGAAGGAGAATGTGAAGCCGAGAGGTAGCGTCTGCATGATCATGTTCTGCTTCATCTGGAAGTTTATGATGCAGTCTATGATGTGGTCAAAGAGCTGTGGATAGTGGCCACAGTCAGCATGGCCTGGGCTGGGGCAATGCTGGAGGGGCTCTCTAAGCCCCATCATAGCCCCAGGGAGAGCAAGTAGGGAGGCAATGCCCTCGCCCTAGTTGTTGGTCTCAGGTTCTCAGCCTCACCGCCTCGCCAGAGCCCTGCATGATGGAAGGTGGGATGACATAGATCTCGCTGACCATGCTGATGCCCTCCTCTGACAGGCGCACCAGCAGCACACGGAAATTGGTCCCCCCGAGGTCCAGTGCCAGATAGTCGCCTTGCTCTGTGAGGAGCCAGCACAGTGCATTAGCAGGGCCACAGCCTCCTTGGCACCCCATTCCCAGTGCCCCTGTCCCTTACCAGTGCCATCAGGTGTGTGACACACATAGGTGGGCAGCATGCGGACAGAGGCAGAGGCATGGGTGCTTTTACCCAGGCCCCGCTCCATCTCCTGCCTCATCAGTGCCTGGACTTCATCCAGGTCGGCACGGGTGAGCCGTAGCGGGGCCAGCACCTCGTTCACCTGACGGCGCTGGGCTTGCATGCGCAAAGCCACTGCTGTCACCATGGCCGCCCCCCGCCCAGAGCCATCTCTCGAGGGCAGGAAGGTGGTCGAGCACTCAGGGGACAGCAGCCTTGACACACTGTGCAGGATCTCCTCAAACCTGCCAGAGGATGAGGAAGATAGTGCGGGTTGGGTGTGAGGCATCCCTTTGGGGTAGGACCCCCCTAGGAGCCCTGTGCTCCTCATCACCTGGGGTAGCCCTCGTACAATTCTCCTTCCACCCCCACGTTGACCATCAGCTGCTCCATTTCCCGGGTCTGGCACATGTAGCTGAGGATGGCAGCCAGCCCAGTGGCGTGGAGCGTGGCAGCACGGCCCATCACTGCCCGGCAGATCTGCTGCACCCGGCCGCAATCCCGCTCGCTTGGCTGCAGCCCGATAAACTCCAGAATCCTCTTCACTTCAACCATGCCGTCCTCATTGCTGCAAGACAGATCACAGCACTTACAGGTCCACCAGCTCACAGCCAGGGACACCCATCCATAACTCCCCATCCTCCCACCTACGGCAGCTCCTGGTCCTCAGACACTCACTTGATGATGTCCAGAACATGCTGGGTCGTGAAGATACCCTTCTCCTTCAGGACAGAAATACTGCTCTCAGTGAAGACAGCTTTCTCATTGTTCAGGTAGAGCAGGGCATGCCGGACAATCTCCCCCAGATACAGGGTGCCCACCATCTTCTCAAACCTGCATGCAGCCCACATGGGAGTCAGTCATGCTTCCCTGGCACCCTTGGCCCTTTAAGAGCACCCAGGAGCATCACAGAGGAATGTGTGCTCCTGTTGGCAGGGCCTGACATGCTCAGGGATAGATGGGGAGCCCTGAAGGGCCTGTCCTTTCTATGGGGGCAAGAGCACCTCTTCTCCCCAGGGTTGTAAGATTCCCGATCCACGCATTCATCAAAGGGTGTGATGATGTCATTCAGGGTGCCATCATCCCCAAAGCAGCCCCACTCAGTGTTGACACACATCCGCCCACTGGTCTCTTCCGCCATCTCCACCATGTATGCCTCGGCCATGAAGCAACAGTTGGAGCCCTTGTCTGTGGAAATGATGAGACTGAGCACAGGTGCAGCCCCCCAGCACCCAGGGGGGCATGCAGGGTGCCCAAGTCTCACCCGCGACCATGGCGACCTCACAGGGTCTCCCCTCCGTGCTGCAGGTCATCATGGTGCCCACAGTGTCATTCATCAGGGCAACAACTTGCACGCGGGGCTGCTGGCCAGCAGAGGATTTCCAGCCCTTCCATGGGGACAGCCACCGGCTACTCGTTTCACCACCCCCCGGATCCTGCTTATTGATGGCCGCCTGCAGGAGCTGCACAACGTCGTTCCCCACCACGCCACTGCAGCTGAAGCCCTTTGACCAGGAGATGAGCTCTGCCTGTGGAGAGCATGCAAGAGAGCCATTGACTTCTGGCACCAGGATGGTTCCTCTCCCTGCTTCTGCTGTGCTGTGGTCACAGCCTGGGACAGGGCTGTCCTCCTCACCTTGTCCAGCTGCGTCTGCTTGCAGGTGAAGGGGAAGACAAAGCCTAAGGGAAGGTATTCCTCAGAGTTCCCGTTGTCAGGGGTGGTGGTCTCAGCCAGGAACTGGGTCACACATTGTGCAATGAAGTCAAAGAGCTGCAAAGTCATGACTGAGGGTAAGAGCTGCTCACCTTACCCAGTACCCAGGCTGTGGGAGGCAGCCCAGAGACTTGCCAAGCCTCTGTGGTGCTGGCCAGCCCAGCACCACCCACCCTTTGCCACGGCCATTTCATACCGCTTCCCCCTCGCCCTGCCTGATGCCCTCTGGCATGTCAAAGATCTTGTACATCATTTGGGGGCTCAAGTTTCCATCTCCGTAGAGGGTCACCAACAGGGTCCGGACCTGGCTCTGGCACAGCTCCACCACCAGAAAGTTGCCCTTCTCTACGGGGGAACGGAGGCAGTGTCAGGCAGAGACCTTCCCTGTGGCAGATTCCCTAAAATCTGCTCCTTGCCCTATCCCAGGGAGCCACTCACCCACAGAGGAGGTTCCTGAGAGCCTGAGGCTCTCAGAGAGGCCAAGGGAAGAAGCTTCTGGCTATTGCCCCTGCTCTGGGGGCTGGCAGAGGAGAAGCTTATGGACCCCATAACTGACCCAAGAGCGGTTTACCCCTCCCCAGCACCCCCAGGGCCTACTGCAGTGAGGTGTGCAGGATTGCAGGTAGCAGAATATCCTCAGGCTGAGCTGTCTTACCAGTGCCATTGGGAGTGGAGCAGATGTAGGTGGGCAGCATCCGCACTTTGGCCTGCGTGTGTGTCTCGCGGCACAGCCCCTTGCACATGTCCTGTATCATGTGGCCCTTCATAATATGCAGCCTCTCCAGTGGGATGCTGAGTGATCGCAGGGCTCGTTGTATCTGGGGATGGAGTGTTAGAGCAGAGGTGCAGAGGCAAAGGACAGGGAATGCCTGGAGCAGGGATTGGCCTTACCGGCGTGACGGAGGAACCATCATCCTGGCGGGACCGCAGACTGTTCACTAGGATCCTGCATGGAGGGAGGTGGCATGTCACCCAGTGAGCTCTGTCCTGCAGGACAGGACAAATGCCTGCCCATGCCCAGGCACACAGGAGGGCTGGGGGGCCTGTACCCTGCTCTGTATCCCACCTGGCATCTACTTCCATGCTCCATGAGGGGTCCATACTGTCGTCCCTGTGCACTACCTTCACACTGCCTCTGCGGTTGTGGAGGAGGCAGCTCTGCCCCATCACGGTCATAGGGCCGAGCTCAGGCTCTTGGGAGGTGGAAGGAGAGGATGTCCACCACCTGCAAGAGGCCAGAGGCTGATGTCTCTCCCCTGCAACAACCTGGGTGATCTGGGGAGCCTGCGCGGCCCCATCCCCGGCCCCACCGCGGTCTCCGCAGAGCAGGAGCCACCCCCTGGTCCACGTACCGGTTGCCCCGGTCCTCTTGGTTATGGTGTGCTCTGCCCGGCCCCCCCATCCAGCCAGGTTTCGGCCGGGTGGTGCGGCTGCCCATGGCGGCGGAGCCAGGGCAGATGTTTGGAGACGGTGGGGGCCAGAACCGGTGTGTGGAGGCAGTGGTGGCCGGGGACGGTGTGGGGCCGTTGGCGGCGGGGCCAGTGCGGGGCCGGTGCCGGTGCCGGCGCGGGCGGGGCCGTTGCCGCCGCCGCCGTCTCCCTGGCAACAGCCGCGCCCCGCACTGCCATTGGTCGCTCTGCCGCGGGCCGGCTCCGCCGCAGCCAATGAGCGGCGCCGCTCCGGGCCCCACCCGCGGGCGGGGCCGCTCTCCGCTCCACGCTCCCGGCCGGGCGGCACCGCTGCTTAAAGCCCAGGGTTTAATGAGTTCCGCACCAGCTCGTCCCATTAATTAGGCATGGGTCTCCCTCCCCTATTCCCCGTGAGGATGCTCCTGCGGAGCAGGTCCCTCCAGGGCCCGGTGCGAGGCGTACGGCCGAGCCACCCGGGGACAGGGAAAGCACCAAGGACACGGGGACACGGGCTCCGTTGGTCGCTGCATCCGCTGACTGCGGCTGTCAGCTGGCACCAAGGTGCCCTCCGCCACTCCCGGCTGGGAATGTCAGTGCTGGGCTGCCAGATCGAGCACAGGGCACGGCAGCCTCCTGCCCAGGGGTCCCTGAGCTCCCCCCACCAACCTCAGCTCCAGGAGAGGCCCGGGGAAGTGTGATTTGGGACCCACCGCCTGCTGCTCCTCCTCTCCTCCCTCCAGCGCCCTCCCATTCCCCAGAGAAAGCCAGCAGAGCTCTGCCGTGGTGCTGCAGTTTCATAAAAACATACATAAATATATTTCCATTTCTGTAACAGAGAGCAAAGCTGCACAGGCACCTATAAAACACACAGTCACTTCTCCACCCAGCGCTCCCCGCACAGGTCGTATAAAACATACAAAAGGGGCGCAGGAGACAAAGGCTGCAGGTGAAGCAGGGGTACGGTGCCATGAAAACCCTCGCTGGGGCACAGGGAGCTGCCGGGAGTCCCTGCAGTATCTCCAGCCTCAGAACTTGTGCCTTCTCCGCCGGCAGCCTTTGGTCTGTTGCTGGCTGCCCGCACGGAGAGCCACACGTGGCTCCGAGTCCATCACACCATCCATGGCTTCCAGGGAGACGCCGGGTTTTGCAGGGGAGACATGGAAAGGAAGGTGCTGAAGGGAGATGGGGCTGTCTGTAGATGGCTCCCCCTCAGCAGCTGAGAGTGTGGGACAGGATTGTTGGTCTCCTAATCCAGTGAGGGGAGCCCCCACGTCAGCACCTGCAACAAGAGCACAGGTCAGCCCTTCTGTGTGAGCCAAGGGTGCTGCCAAAAGCACCTCTCCCCCCTCATCTCCTCCTCTTCTTGGGCCCATGGAGGCCTGGTGCACAGATAGGGACAGCAGAAGCCTCCCACATCCTCCAGGAAGTTGGACATGTTTTGGTGCAATGGTTCAGAGTACACCACTATCCCTGCAAGCGCTCTGGGCTCTGGTGTGGGTCCAGTGGGCATATGTCCAGTGGGTACTGGCAGGGATGTGTGTAGCCAGCTGGTGAATGCTGACAGCCAGCTAAGCTCACAGCCTCCTGCTTTGCTCAGAAAGAACAGATCCTTCCAAGGGGAATTTGCTCTCCCAGAACAGCCCAGGCTGAGCCAGGGCCAAAAGGGGAGAGCTGGGAAGGGGCAGCCCTGACCCAGCCAGGCTGGCATAGAGAGTTTTCTACCTTCAGAGTTGCTCTCCGAGAGCTCCAGCATCCTGAGGAGTCCTCTCTCCTGCTTTCCGGTGTCCTGCCAAGGAGAGGAGAACAACCATCACAGTGCTGCCACAAAGGAACCCCTTTGCCAGGATGGCCCCTTGAGCACTCATTCTCCCTGCCCTCAGGGTCAGGCTAGGCACAAAAGGGAATGCTGCTTATCCAGGACCTCCAGCCACCCACAGGAAGGGTATTGCTCCGAGCCCAGCCCAACTAGTGCTCAAGCAGAGGCAGCAGAGAGCAACCTATCAAGCAGAACCTGGTAAAGAGGGATGCCAGGATACAGGACACCACCCCCATGCCCAGCCAGCAAGCAAGCACAGGGCTGTGACAAACAGGGGCACCAGGAGCTCTTGCACAGCTGGCACACATCCCCCAGCACTGCATGTCTGAGGGCAGACTCGTCCCACTCTGTCCTAGGGTACTGGGCTTGGTGCTCAAGGGAAGGGCCTTTCTTCAGGGCACAGCCAGACTAGGAACACACCTTGTGCCCTCTCTCTGCCCCTGGGAAGATGCAGCTGTGCTGGTCATACACACTAGGGGAAGACCACTTGGTCTGGCTGCTTTGAGCATCACTGGCCCAGCAAAGTCCTGGCTGCTCGCTGCCGTCAGAACTGCTCTGAAAGGCACTGGCACCCTGGCTGCAGGGTTGGAGCTGCAAATCACCCCCAAATGGGCCATAGGAGAAAACTGCAAGCCCAACAGTGCCACTTGGAAGCCTGCAACAGCCCAGCCCATGCCCAGGTTCCCCCAGTGAGCTACCACCTCAGCACAAGGCAGGGCCAGAGGTAACATAGAGCCTTGTAGAGCCTTCCCAAAGAGACCCCTAGTTTCAGCATCTTTCCCCCATACCCTGTGACTGTGCCTGCTTGCAGCACCCACACACCAGCCAGCTGTGGGGCACAGAGACAGAGTCAAACAGCCCCCGCAGAGCTGGTCACATGCAGAAGCCAGCCATGCCCTGCAGTACTCAGAACCACACAGCGCTTGGCTGTATCCCAGCCAAAATCATCAACCAGAAATCTCATCATTTGCATCTGAATCCCCAAAGGGCTGAGGTCTGTGATGGATTTAAGGGATTATACAAAACTAAGACATCATGTTGCATCTTCATGCCGTGAATCACGTTTCTGAGAGCAGGCAAAGCTGCAGCACTAGGGTTTTGCCTGCAGGAACCAGCAGGAAGGCCTGGAAGGACCTTCTCTGTGCTCCCCTGGGACCACCACAAGCAGGAAGAAGCATGGTGGGGGCTGACACCTGGTGAGTGACTGTGAGCCAGCTGCCACCCACGCTCCTGCCTCCCACCTCCTCTAGCAAAGCACATTCCCCACACCCACCACACCTCCACCGCACTCCCTCCCCCACAATTCTCCTGGGATGCTGCCGTTTGCTCCCAGGACTGAGCAATTCCCCCTGCTCTGGCTCCACAGCCTTCCCTGTGGGAATGGGCTTGTGGATAGAGTCAGATAGGCTTGTCATCCTGATGCTGGCCTCCGCTCTATCAACATTCAGCCAAGGAAGGCTGCAGGACTGAAGCAGGCTGGCTGGCAGCAGGACAGCCCTGGCTGCCTGCCCACTGGAGAGGTTTCTGGCAGCTCTGCTGGATTAGCTCACCCCTGGGACCAGTCCGTGGTCTCACAGAGCATCGTGGGAAGGAGGGCAACGAGTTCTCTGTCCACAGTGGCCCACAGGGACAGGCACTCCTACATCAGGTCAGCTCATCCCTGTCAGCCAGGGAAAGCGCTCCTGCTGCCAACCCAGTCCCACACCCAGAGCAAAGCAAAGGAGATGGTGTGCAGGGTCACCCCTCACCTTGGCTCTTCGCAGCCTCCTGGTTCCCTGAGCTTGCCTAGCAGCCTGAAGGCAGCTGTCCACGTGCCTCTGATACTGCAGCAGTGGCACCAGTGACTTACAGAGGTAGCACTTCTCACACCTGCCAGGCAGCAAAGGACAGAGCACTGCATTAGGATTCACCCTGCACCAGGCTCCCAGACACCAGCGGTGATTTTCCTCCTCCAGGCCATGCCATGGAGAAGACGTGTCACCAGATCCAGTCTCGCTCAGTGGGGTCAGGCCGGCACCAATTGCAAAGACTGAGTGATTATCAGTTTTCCCCGCCTGTTCCTCTGTATCCTGCTGCTGCAGCAGCGGGACGGTAATCAAATCTGCTCATCTAACTATCTCAAACACCACTGATTTCTCCCCAGACATAAAGCACCCTGTCAAAATCTACAGAAATGAAGTGGAAGGGCTTTGCAAAGGGGAGTTAAATTTTGCCTGAAAAGCAAACCAAGTGTGTTAAATCAGAGAGACATTTTACCAGGGCTGGATGAACTTGTCTGACTAGTAAATCAAGTCTTTCTCTGCACTGTCTCCATTTTACATCATGCCATGCAGGGAGAGGAATTGCAGACCACATGCTCCTGCTGGGGGTTGGCTCAGCCTTTCTCAAACCCCCTTGTTTGGGTGGAAGATGCTCAGGCTCATGCAGGACAACTGAGTGTTCTTGGGAAGAAAATTATTCTGGGTGAAAGGAGATGAAGGTCAGGCATGGATTTACACAGCTACACTTGCTTCCACACCAGCTCTCAGCAGGGACTGAACCATGCAGAAGAGGACACTGGCTCTTCAGGAGGGGAGCTGCATTCAGGAATGGACTATCTCCAAGAAGAGACAAAGCCCCCAGGGACCAGTCCCAGCAACATTGTGTTAGGTTCAATAGTGGTACTCTCTTAGTGAAACACCCCAGGCTCTAAAATGCATATGGAGAGCCCCCATCGAGCAAAACTCTGCAGCACTTTTTCCCGTATTTTCTTTCCAGTCAGTGCTGATTACCCAGATAATGTGTCTAAACAGAAGCTGTCCTCTCTATAATTAGCCTAATTCCATTAGTGATGTTGCCATCCACTGTTTGTAACAGCAAAATTGCTTCCATAGCAGGGATTTTACTGTCAGATCCTCTCTTATGATGCTTTGTGTGGGTGGCAGGAGGAGGGGCTGCATGGAGAGAGATTAAACAAAGCCACTGCTATTCTGAAAGTCTAATTTAATTAAGAATATCACTACAGGTGCCATGTTGACAGTCTCCATGTCCTGGCCTCTTCTTTTCCAGGGGTTACCAAGCTCAAACCTCCCATCAGAAACTGGCTGAGTTAGCACCATTTTAGTTACAGCTTCCCCCCAGCAGCCATGTGCCCCTGACCCGTCATGGATTGGGCTGAAAGGAAATCAGTGCAAAAATAAACAATCTGAGAACAGCAAATTCTTCTTGCTTCGGTTTAAATATAGCCAGCACTGCAACAAGAGGCACTGAGGAAAAGCAATTTCTTAGGGAAACACTGCTACAAAGCCAACGGCCAGAATTTGTACAGGAATAATGACATCCATCATCAAGCTAGAACAGAAGCACAGAAACAAGCTTGGAGAAGCAGGCATACCTACTTACTTGTCAATGTCTAAGGATGGTGGGCTGCTTTCACCACTGGCAGCTTTATTTCTTGCCTCTCTCTGATGCCGGGTGAGCACTGGAGGAAAAACAGAAAGGGTTAACAAAAAGGGTTACCACCATCCATCCCAAAACCATCCCCACACCATACCCAAATGCACCAAGTTTCCATCACTTTCACTCAAAGCTGCAGCTGTGACGGTAGAGGCAAAGAAACACCAGACTGGGACAAGCAGGGTCTTTCCTGCAGAAGAGGCTGCTGGACAAGTGTCCTTTCTTCCTGGGGGAATACTGAAGAATTTACCTTTCCCAGACTGGGAAGCCAGCTAACTATTTCACACCTAACTTGCCAGAAACAGCTGGATCGACAGTCTGTAGTTTATAGGAATTTCAAAGCTGACAAGCAGCAGGATGATAGCCTGGGAGCAGTGTTATCCAGCTGCTCCAGCAGCACAGCACCACTCCCTGCCAAACCAGGCTCCCGTGCCTGCTGCAGGGAGGAACAGTGCCAGCTGTGGGCTCAGGGGGATGCAGAGCTGAGGCAGGGGCTGTGCAGAGGCACCAGACCTTCTGCAGATGTGGTAGAGAGAGCCTGGCTGGGGAGGGACACAGCTCACACAGGAAAGGGGAGGTTACAACCATTAGCCCACACTCATCACTTTCCCACTGCCCACATGAACTGTGTGACCGGTGCTACTGTCCACAGACAGCCCTGGGAGTCCCCTGGATAAAGATCTCTACCAGGAGCAGTGCTGCTCTCCAGAAGCTCCAACATGTGGGTAGCCAGGGACATCCCAGCTGAGCAGCTGATGATGGGTTCAACCATTTCTGGTTCCCCAGCAAGCCCAAGCAGCCTTTCCCAACTGGCTCTGCAGGCATCTGCAGGGAGCACGTTGGAGTGTTGTCCCTTTCAGTTGAATTCCTCTCAGCATATTCCTGTTGACATACCACCAGCAAAGATCCTCAGGGAACATTTCAGATAGCTTAGCTTGCTTCACCAGGGATGTTCAAGACTCCAGCTCCAAAACAGATGTCACAGTAAGCACTCTCAGGCACGCTGGCTAAGGGGACAATGCAGGGAGCTGTTTTACAGCTCGGTGATGCTGCTTCCCATGCTTATGAGGAGAAAAGTCTGAATCCAAGGTATAGGCACAACAAACCTGTTATTGCTAGCACATCATCGGTGATAAAGAAAGATAAGCACAAAATTTTGTGCAGAACAAAGGGAATTCTTCTGAGTTTTAGCAAAACCCCATTTCCCGAGTGTTGGGCAATCCCAATATCTATCCACAATGCAACACAGTCTTTCCTTTAGCAGCAATCACTGATCTGCAGCTGCAACCAGCAATGCACTGCGATGTGCTAAGGAGCTGTTGGGGCTGATAGGAGATAACCACACTGAAGAAACAAGCTCAAGCGTTTCCTAGGATGTGGGTATTGTCTCATAGGCGATGACTGATACCAACAGCTCATCGCTCACAGGAACTATAGCAAATGTCTCTCTCTAACATAGCCTTGCCCAGATCTGACGTGGCAGCCTGACTAGGAGGACTGGTAACAATGGCCACCCCCCAGGCCATCCAGCCTCCCAAGAACTCTACCAACATGTGTGTTTGACAGCGTGGTGAGAACTGCTCTCCAAATCAGCATGTGCTCATTAATATTCCTTTAACACCGTCTCGGGAGCCTTGTGCACCAGCTCAGGTGTTAATCAGTTCTATTTTCTTCCAAAAGCAGTGAACACATCTGGCATAATGGGCCCATTAGAGGTGTCTGAGACTAGCTCTGCAGCTGCCCAGGAGGAGATCCTCAGCTGTGTTGCTGGAAGAAGCAGCAGAGGAGAGAGAACAGGGCCAGCTGTGCAGTATGACCCCTGCCAAAACACACTGGCTGCCCCCAAGAAGGGGGTTCATAACACAGGAAAAGACTTGCCACAGGGAAAATCCTCACCACAGAGCAGTGGTGACCCGCTTGTCTGACAGGGGCCCTGTAACTCTCCCAAATAAAATGCTCTTTGCTGGGTCAGACATACTCTGTAGCCTGAGAATGACCTTTTCCCTCACTCAGCATTTCTTCTGGTTGACAAGTCATCCTTGGCCTGTTTGGCTCCAACATTCACCCTGGGGAAGAGCAGCAAACCCTGCCCAGTATGGCCTCACTATCAGCACATCCAGCCCAGGCACTTGCTGGGGCTGCCAGGTCTGGCTGGCACATGGAGCTGTGAGGTCAGAGCCACTGAGCTCCTCACCTTCCTGCTCAGCCCACCTGAGGTCCAACCCACCAGCTCCCTCCCTGTGTTCACTACCAGCTGTGACACTTCTGAGCAGTATCTATTAGTTTCCAGCTCATGGCATCTTGTACCTTCTCAGATGCCATGCAGTTTTCCTCTGCACCCATTCCATTACTCTTTCTGCCGTATCAGTGCCACTTCTACTGATGTCGGGAGCTTTTTAACAGTTCCAGTGCTGCTGCTGAAGACTGACAGCTGCATCAAGACTGCATTTGAGCCTTTGCGAGGAAGGGATATACCAAATCCTCATTTTCCTCGGCTCGCTCGGGAACGGAGATGTCAGATGCATGTAGATGGAGGGTGAGAGGCATCGAGTATATCACAAAGCTTGAGAGTATTTGCTGTACTCAGTAGCAGCCAAGACTTGCTTTCAGACTGAGACCAGTGGATCCCTGCGTTGGCAGCAGCAGCGGGCGATGGATGTGGTGACTCCAGCAGAGCCCTTTCACACAAGTGAGCCCCTTCAGTTGAGTGCATGAAGAAGAGGGAGCTGGCACAGTAATTCCACAGCTCCAGTGCTCACTTGGAATTAACACCAGTCACTGAGCTGGAAACCCAGAACCTGAGCCCTTCCCAGACTGCTCCGCAGCTAACACAACATCAGGCTCTTCTTTTTTATTTACTCAGATCACAGGAAAATGGAAATTCATGATACGATTTTCATAGTGCCCAGGTATGTGGTAATCTGGGCATCCAGCCAGGGCGACCATGTACATAGGGGACGTGATTGTAGCTCATCTTGCCCAGCTGCTCATTGGAAAACCTGCCCTTAGATATCAGCCAGACTGAGCTGGTCTCCTGAGACCTAACACTGAGAGACTTTGGTGCATGATTAGAAGAAGGAAGAAGAGAAGTAAAACCAGCGAGAACTCATACTTTTGTAATATTAAAAGGAAAACCACTGACAGCTATAGTTTGCAGGACTGCAATTCAAGAGACATCAGGAGTAAATTACTAAATCTGAAGACAGACCAGGAACCCCTGACCAAGTGCACCAAAGGAATACTGCAGCCATCTTTTCTTAACAGATCAGGGCATGGCTTAGAGGGCAGAACTTTGACTTCCTCTCACACATGGCTGTTTCTGTGTTCCCAAGAAAGCCAGCAGCCAGCCAAGAGCACACAGTGCTGCAGCAGTAGAGAACAGCTTCTGGACCCACACAGGAGCTGGCATTTGCTTCAAAAGACAATTCTCTCACATCTTTTTTCTCCCCATGCATTAGCTTTACCTATGGATTTTGTGCTAGTGGTGGATGCCAAGGTAACAGCCCTGGAAGCAGAGTCCTTTTGTACATGCACAGCTGTGCCAGGCTACTGTCTGGCCTCTGCTCAGAGCTAAACATCACCTCTGCCTATTCAACCCAAATCCCACAGACCAGACCAGACCAGACCAGCAGCTGAGAGCCCTCTGGGTGACTGTTGCCTTTCAACAGCTGTTGGAAACTGGCCCAAGGTGCCCCATGAGCCAGAGTCCCACAGGCAGGCAGGATTCTGCCCAAGCCTGGAAAATCCATGGTCCTGCAAAGACTCTGGGTGTAAACAACACAGGAGTCACAGACTGTTATGGCTAATAGACCCTGGTCTCTACAGGGAAAATACTAGAATAACTGGCAATAGAAAACTCAAATTACTGTGATTTTGTCCCAAACCCATTGCTCTGCTTACGGCCATTATTGCAGAGCAAAATCCTTTCTATTCCAGGCTGGTTTTCTTACAGGAGGATTGTTCTGAACAAGCCAGAACAGCAGAGTAGCAATTCCAAAATAACTACCCTTACAAACATCCCCAAGGAGACTAGCCTGGAAGCAGAATGGAGAGGCCAGCCTTGAACTCTGTCCTGCTGAAAGCCAACACCAAAGAAAAGAACAAATTCCCTCTCACTGCCAAAGAATTCAAAGCCTTTTCCTGATCACAGTCGGGATTCCCCAGGATCAATGGATACACTCACAGTCCAGCCACCCCAGGGACCGGAATACCACAAGGCCAAAGACATTCCTGCTAAAAGGCATACTAAAAATTCTGCTCCATTTTGTAACACAAATAAGACTTTTATCAGTGTTGAGGATGGGAGAGGAACTGTGATAATTTGTGATTTGCCTGAGCCAAATGCTTTGCATCAGTAGCTGGGTTGTGCCTGCAGAGAGAACCTTCCACCAAAATTAAGCACCAGCCACTATCAGCGACTACTCTGGCTCCTGTTATCTTGACAGGACCCATGTCACATCCCCAAAGATTTAGTATAGCAGGGGCCTTGTATTTTAAAACTACATCAACTCTGCATTAAGATTACATGGTGAAACTTCCTCCTGCTAGAGGAATGCAGAAGTTACAGTTCTTGTACTAGCTCTGATTTGCTCAAATTGCTTAAACATCATAGATTTAGGTTGCATTTAATAACCCAGTATGTAACTGAAAATTATATATTCACAACCTGAAAAGTTAATCTTATTACAAGCTACTACTTTGATATTACCTGACATTGTGCTAACACAGATTTTACATTTCAAGCAGCAGCTAAAACATAACATACTGAATATGTTGATAACCAACCAGTGTATTTGTTCACTTAAGCTCTACAAAGGTTGGCTATGGAAAACTGATATGAAAAAGAATGCAAAGAGGATTAATATGGACATTCTGACCATGCTTCTGTGCCTCACTCTTCACACAAAGGAGAAAAATCCACACTCCCAGATTGATAGTTATCATTTTGCAATTTTAGTGGAACAAGAGGGAAACTTTCCTGCGAACTCTGCCATCTGAACAAGCCATTTTTGCACATACAAAAGTTAGACTTCATGCAGAGTACAGGCCATGCTTGGAGTAGTACAGAACATTCTACCTTCTCAAGAGCCCTGAAGGACGATCACCCACGTGGCTCAAACCCTCTATATCCTACCACTGCCACGTTCTCTTCAGGTCCTCAACAAAGCACACAATAGACACATCTTATGAGTACTGCTTGAAGCATCCAGGACTAGATCCTGGTGTAACATTCAGGAGCTAATAACGTGGTGAATTATTGTGTGAAGTCAATCAGAGATGATGTCTCTGTGCAGGAGGTGCTGGAAACACCAGAGCCTCCAATAACACTCCTCTGGCCAGCATGGAGATGGAATTAGGCAGCGTGAACAAAGCTCCCCACAGGCCAAACATCCTGAGAGGAACAAAACTGCAGCACCTGCCTGCCAAGTAACAACAGGGAAGGGGGGTGAGCACGAGGAGCAAACACGTGGAAGCAGAGTTTGGCAGACCTGGAGTGTCCTCGGCAGGCTCTGGTCCCGCGATGCCATTGCAGTACATGGCATGCACCTCGATCTCTGCAGCTGGGAAACCATGGTCACACAGTGGGCACGACACATGAGTAGCAGCTGTAGCACTGCACTCTGACACAGTCCTGCCAGCATCTTCATCTCCACCAACCTAAGGAAGAAGAAGAAAAATTAGCCAGACAGTGCTGTTTCTCTTTTTTCACTTAGGTGCAGAGCTCCCTGCTGTCTAGTGGCTACTCACCCTCCCACAGACTCGGATTTTCTTGGAAAGTTTTATTCTTCCTTCATCACATAGTGGTCAGAAATAACACCACTGGCTGAATAAACTGCGCTGCACTAATAACTAATTCTTCTTGCAAAGGCAACATGTCCTTCTGAATCATGGTGAAACTCCCTGCACAGCCATGCACACTGTTTAAGGCAAACATCACCTGCACTACAGTGGAAAAACGGCAAAGCTTCCATTAATCAGGAAATCTCAGAAGCGAAACTGATGGAAAATTCATGGGGCAAAGCAAGAGCTCAACACCTGACTTGTGCTCATCAGTTTCTGGACATGATCCATGCTATACAGGCAGCACTGTCTGGGAACACAGTTTCCTGGAAGATAAAAGGAGGTTGCTGTGGTCTTAGGAAGCCTGGAGAGATCACTGGAAGCTCCTCCTTTATAGAGGAGGTGGCTGGAGCAGTCATCAGAGGGGACACCGATCAAGGAGAGAGGCAATACCATTAAAACCCTGTGTCACACAAAATTACTAGCAGAGGCTTTTTGCTAGGGCAGAATGTCACAGCTTGTATACATTTTCAGGGTGCCATTACCACTTAGTGGCACTCTCTTTTTGCATTGGTCACACAGCTGCAAAGGTGCTCCACTACCAACCCCCAGAGATCTAGCCTGCTCCCTATGCTACTGACATTCCCAAATGCAGCAGACTGCAGCCATCTCGCAAATAACTGCATCTCTGCCTAGTCAGGCTTGCTGTAAGATTTTTCCACATTTAAGGAAAAACCTTCCCCTCCTCACGATGATTAAGAAAAGCTATTTAAATATTAACCATGTAAAGAAACCTATAGGAAAATAATATGGGAGAGGTTTCTGTTCTTAGAGCTAAGCAGTGACATGCAGACAGTGCAGCAAAACTGCCGTCTGCTTTCCTCCAACGGTATCATTTCAGGGAAGCAGTAATTGGGGTCAGCCAAGATGCTCCGTGCCACTGGAGCGCTTTGCTGTATTACTTGGTTTATTACTTCCTTTCCCAAATGAGGATCTGATCCTGATTTTTATGTCCTAAAGGGAAGGAGGGTGCTTTGTTGACTCAGAGGAGCTGTAACAAAAATTGCAGGACTGAGCCTCAAACTGAGATTCCGACTCTCAAAAAGCATTTCTCCTGAACACCAGCTGAAAGGCTACAGCACCAAGGCCCAGGAACATTCCTCATTTCCAGGAAGGCTCTCTGTCCTGAATTTCTGCAGAGGAGTTGCCACAAGAGTTCCTCCAGCCAAACACAGGCTGCTGAAGTACATCACTTACAGCATTAACACTTGTACCCCTCTCTCACATCTCAGTGTCACTACATCTTGTGAAGTCCTCACTGTGGGGCATCACGCTGAAGAGCCATAAAAAACAAGATGTGTCAAATATGAATGATCAAATCAAACCTGCACTACACAGTCAACACACATAAAAAATATGATGGGAAAAGCAGCAGGCACTGCTCCTTCTAGCTGCCTTTTTTAAAGCAATCTTAGGAGATCACCAATTCGGCACACCCTGCCCGCCTACATTCGGTGGTAAATTACTAATTTTAAATGAAAATGCAACATTCTGTAACAAAAGACTGCTTGTACAAAACCTTGCTGTAACAGTCTGGAAAACCTCAGCTGCAGAACCAATCACCCCTGTCAGAGCCAGAGACAGTTGCCTCTGCTTTTTAGCAGAGGAAATTGCCTACAAGACAGAGTACTTGCAGCCAGCCAAGAGCAATGCTAGAGGCTGAGCTCAACAACAAGGCTCCTGTGTCCTGGCTCAGCATCTGCTAGGAAGAAGTCACTCCCAGTGGTCTCTGTTTGGCTCCTGCACACCACTGATGCCATGGTAGCTGTTTCTGCTGTTTTCCTGGAGGACAGCGGGATCTGGACTGGGACCTGCTGCCAACCATAATGTTGTCAAACAATCCCTAGGAAGCTACTCCCCACCACCTTGTGCCATCCACGCAGAGGTGTGAGACATGGGGCACCCTCTGCAAAGCACCAGGGGACAGGACAGTGTCCTGGCCAGAGCCAAATGGGTCACAAATGTGCTCTGGTGGCCAGCCCAGGACTGCCTCTCTCCCTCCTGCAGTCCCTAATTGACTGAGCAGTGCTTGGAGATACCTGCAGAATGAAAGGCACATGAGAGCAGAAGATGGTTTATTAAGAGGCCTGTGAGAATGAGACATTGGAACTGCAGACATGCTGTACAAGCCACAAACTCCCAAAATGAGCTTTCCACAAATGAATCCTCTTGTCAAGAGCTGTATGATTCTGTATTCATGTACCCTGCCAGAGGAGTACTTGGCAACCCCTTTGATATCGCTCTCTAAATTAATAGACAAAGGGAGTTTTATCAGAAGCAGGAACTGAAGTCAGATGTTGGTACAGTGACAGCTGCAAAGCAATTGCTGTGCAGGTGTGACAACACAGGGAAAGGAGCTGCACACAGCACACATCTGCAGCAAGAGGTAAGAGGATGGCCCTGCCACTGACTTATTATTGCTATTAACTACTACTGCACAAAAGCGATATTCCCCAGCTCAGGACACTCTGCTTGGCCTGAAAACCACCACCAGCCTTCAACACTTCAAAGACATTCTTATCCCAGTCTGATCTCTGGGTGAAAGACTCCTCTTAGCCTCTTGGATATGGTCTGTGGAGAGCAAACCAGACTTCAGAGCACTGGAACAGGGAAAAGCAGGTCACAACACAAGTGCCTGAGGTTTACTTGGACTCCCCTCAGAGCTTCTGGGGTCCCTCTGCATCGCTGAGCATCACAGCCTGTACCCCTGAGCGTGGGCAAGCAACAGCACTGCCGCCCACGCTGATGGCATCCTCCAGCTCAGCAGTGCTGGGATATAAAAGAATGGGCTGGAATTGATAACAGCTCTCCAGCTATAGGACTGAAAGGCTCCAGAAGCAGCTGCATGCAGTCCCCAGCCAAAAGGGACTGGAGATATAAAGCAGTAGAGAAAAGCAAAGAGGGAACTATTTGTGAGGATCCAAACAGCAGAAGTCCAAGCTTCCAGCTACCCAAAGGGAAATGCCAGCACAATTCAGCTGAACTGAGGTCTAGAAGGTAGGCTTGGAAGCAGGACCATTCCTCAACTTCAAGCTCTTTTACCTGCATAGGTGCATCTCTGCTGTCTGAGCAGAGCTCTTCTCGCTCCTCCTCAACAGCTTCCAGTGGGCTCGGCTGTGTCTCTGTAGAAAAACACCTCCATATCAGCACAGGTTTGCAGCCCCCAACTACCTCCTCACTTGTTGATGCAACTTAGCCCTTAACACTTCTTAACAGAGTTTTCACAGTTTCAAAACATTCTTTAGACTTGCCACAAATGTTATCAGACAATGTGCAACAACACAGCCAGACGAGGGGTTAAAGTCACAGCATGGTGATGTGAGGACAAAGGCACTGTAGCTTTGCAGCTTCATGGGGAGTGAGATTAGACACAGGGAAAGTGCGTGGGACACTTGCTGGGATGGAGACAAAGCAAGAATAGAGTTGCTCTCGCATCGAGACAAGCAGAGCTTCCATTGCATGGTCTGTCTCACAGTCACACCTTCTTTAGACCTCCACATCTTCCTTAGCAACAAAATATGACTCCAAGCACCACCACAACCTCTCCTGCTACAGCTGCTCATGAACAGGAACGGTTTCTTCATTAATTTTCTCACTTAAAACCGTGGACCGGAAAATGTTAAACATAGTAGGAGAGACCAAAAGAAGAAAAACTCCTTGGTCCCAAACATGTTTAATTAATGTAAGACAAAAATTATTTCAGCTCTCATGCTTTGCACATTATATAGACACTGAAAAATCTGAAAATTTGATTGCATCGCAGAGACACCTTGTTTTGAGTGATCCCTCCACGCCCAATGCACATTCAGGTGTCTCTTCAGCAAGTCTCCAGCAATCCCTGTCACAGAACTCTTAGAGGAAATGGATCCAAAACTAGGGGATCAAACTAAATCACCTGGATAATTTTAGCCCTGAAAAACTGAGATGGGAAAGAAATCTCATTTTGTTCGAATAACTTGAAAATTCTCCTCTTTTCTCTGAACTTCCTAAGCGTCTAACTTTCAGTACAAGATTCATAACAGTCTCAAGTGCCTCTTACCTGGGCAAACAGAGATCTCTTCTTCAGCAGAGTTTTCTGTGGCAATATCTGGGCTCCTTTTACTGCCAAGTGGGGTCATTGTGGAGATGCTGTTCAAAATATAAATATAACATGAACCTCCAATCCAGTATGTGTGAGGGCCACACCTGCCTTTCTCACACAGTTCAGAACAGCAGATGATGCCATAATTTCCAAGTGGTCAATATCTGACAGCCAGAAATGACCAGGATAACTGCAAAATATGAGTCTAAAATGCCATCCTAAGCAAAAACCCCAAAAGGAACATTTTTTTCCTCTAGAAAGGCAGAAAGGGTCATTATCTCTTGACAAGGGAGCAAAAAAACCTGCTCACAATTGTGGGACTCTGTGGGAGAAGACGCGGGAGTTGTGCAGGTACCAGCACTGTACCTCCTTCTGTCTGGGGAAGGAAATCCTCACAGAGGAAAGACAGACCTGCTTTATCCCACATTATCCTCTCTCCCCTCACACTGCTCATTTTCTCCCTTATCCCTGTGCAGAGCAGCCAGAAGCAGCAAGGATGTGACACAAGGCATTTTCCCTGCAGCAAAGTCCTTACAGCATTATCGTGGTAGTGCCTCAGAGCAGCACCCAGCACTGCTCCTCTCATTTTGACCTTCGTATTCCTCCTTTTTTTCCTTCCCCCTCACTGCACAGTGTCTTTCCAACACAGGCAGGCATTGCTGAGTAAGTCTGGCACCCATGCTGACACACTCTGCGCCTTGCGTGGCTCTCTGATTAGTCTGATCAAGTATGCAAGAACACACTTTAAAAACATGAATCCCCGCACTGACAAACACAAGATTTATTAAGCTCAACCACAGGCCTTAGAGAAGAGAGAACAGCCACTGCTGATTTATGATAAATAACAAAATTCTGATAGGAAATCACAAGTGGCTTTTCTCTCTAAATAAAGCATCTCAAAGCATTTGTTATGAATCCAGGCTGAGCATGTTTTACTCTGTGTCTAACATCAGGGCTCCCTTCAAAAGAACTCACACAAAACAACTTGCTATGACATTTATAAAATGGGCTAATCAATTTGAAGTCAAACCACATTTCTTGCTACACCAACTATCTCCTGGTAACAAAGCCTATAATCATTTATTAAAACCCCAATCTTCCATGCTCTGTACAAAGCGTGGAACAAGCGGGGAGAGCAGCCCACAGAAAGCAAAGCAGCCTCTTCACAGGACTGGCACTTCCTAAACTGCTCCACTCTCTCCAGACAGCTCAGAGCCATGTTTTCCTATTAAGTGCTGCTGAGGCCAGCCGGCTGGGGTGCCTGAGCCATACCCAAGAGAGGTCTGTGCTGGCAAATTACCAGGAGCCAGATGGCAACACTTAATGTGCACAAAACTGCAAAGACTGCAGCCATTTCTTGCCTTGCTGCAGATGTTCCAGCTGCTCGAGGAGGGGCTGCTGCATCCAGGTGCATCCCACCCCAAGGCGGGCAGCCAGGAGCTACTGGGCAGCTTGGGGAATGTCCCAGATTAACCTCACCAGCTACACCAAAGGAAAGAGGTCCCTCTCCTTTCCTGTCCTCCATATCCTGGGCTCTCCTGCCCTAAGCAGGCGGGAGGCCAGCGCTGCAGAGAGCACACCTCACTGTCTTCTACGCAAGCTCAGAGCTCAGCTGTCACAGGCTCATCAGGCTCGGCAGAGGCAGTTGCAGGTTCCTCCTGCTCCCCAAGGCAGGTTTTAAGCTTGTTAAAAAGGTGCAAGCAAGAGGGATTTTCATACTCTGCATATTGATATTAACTGCTCAGGCCAAATGCTGTTAGATCAGAGGAAAGTTGGCAGTTTTGTTCCAAAGCAGGTTTAAATTATAAAACCCAGCAAATTAAAAACATGACATTATCTGGCCTTTCTTGTAACTTGCTCCCTGAATCCTCTCCCATTTGTCCTTCTTCTCCATAGCCTTTGCTACAGAATTGCATCCCACAGGAAGGAGAAAAAAAAAAAAAAAAGGAAAAGAGGAGTAGGCTTAAATCTGAAGAAAATCATGTTGACTTGTCCCACACCTGTCATCTGCTGAAGTGGCTTTTCTGGAGCACTGCACTCTATCTTTGGCTGATAGGCAGTGCCGTCTGGCTTCCTCCTCCCTGCTTTCCTCTTCAGCAGTAAGGCAAGAACATAAAAATACACACAGAAATCCAGTAAACCCTGCACCATGCTGCCTGTGCGCCTTCCCCGACAGACACGTGATGGCAACACTGTAACTCACCTTCAGCTCCCCACGGCTTTACTGCACCTTGTCACAGGAGCTTCAGAGGGCAAGGAGCAACTCCTTCAACTTGTACAAGGATGCTCCTTGCACATCTTATAAAGTAACAACAGCTACTGATGCCTTCTCCCCGGTTGTGCCCCACCTCTCCCATGCTGCTCCAAAGCCATATATTTCCAGGGATACTTGACAGCAGTGACTGCAGCCAACCCTTCCAGCATGCCCTGCAGTGAGCTGTGGTGGGACTGCACCCCAAAATACTCCAGGGAGAGGGGAAGAGCCCATATCACCAGGGCAAGTCTGTGAGCCCCACGCTCTGAAATCACCCTACTCACCTCTGTGCAATTTGCATGGGTTCCCCATCTTCAGGCACATCCGCTGCAGGCAGCACCTGGGAGGGCTGGATAGGAAAATTCTGGTGTTATATAAAACAACGTGCACAGCTGACCGAGGTCTGCTGGGTCATTGGATTCTGTCCATGACATTGCACCCAGTCTGCTGGATATTTTTATCTGAAAATGGCTCAGCATCCATCCGGAACTAGTCAGCTTTTTCCCTCCTTTTGGCAAGGTACTCCCTGCAATAAAGTCTGGCAGTACTTTTTGTTACCTTGCTGCCTAGACATGCTCCTGGACAGTCCATGCCCATCCACTCCTTCCAACATTGTCCATAATCTTCCATGCTCTCTGCCTGTTCTCAGCATCCACCTCAATGTACTTACAGGCAGCAACCATAGCTCTTTTCCACCTCCACCTGTGCTGAGCTAAACCCAAGGTTTTTAGTGTCCCCTGCACTGCCCCAGGCACCCCAGCAGCCCTCACCTACTCAACTTTAAAACTTATTTTCCTGAGCAGGAATGACCTGATCAACTGGTACAGCTGATGCTTGACCAAGAGAAGCGCTTTTCTAAAACTTCCTAGAGATAAAATCTGTTGCATTTTTCTTGCCTGGGAAATCAGGTGTCCCATCAAAGGAAGGGAACAGATTAACCCACACAATCTACAGCTGGAAAATCTATGTCCATTTCATCCCATTTTTCATTTAGCTCTACGACTCCACTTATTCTTTCCTTTAAAATTTGTTCAAAAGCCTTATGCACTGCTGAGGTCAGTCTAACACGCCAGTCATTACCCAGATCCCTTTCTTCTCCTGCAGTGTACATGTTACACTTGCCATCCTCTAATCAGGTGGAATTACAACGGTTTATTAGCAGTCCTTGCTGTCAGGCCCACAATTTCTCATGCTACTTCTCAAAGAAACCCAAGGAGTTTTCCGCCCCCTTGCTTGAGTCTATCAAACACTATAAGCTTGATTTCCACCATAGATTTCAACTTCCATCAGCTCCACTCCTGGATGTACTACCCCAGTAAGCTCCAAATCAAGGTCTCTCCTGTCAAATTTCCCTAACATGACTCCAACCCCTAAATATCCTGTATTATCTATGCTGTCTTTACCTCTTTGCAGCCTAACTCATCATTAACATAAAATACCACACCTCCTCTTTTATTTTTATTTGTCTTTGTCCTGAACTGTGTATATGTTAACAATGCCTCTGCCCTGGTCATGAACACTGGTCCATGTTTCTGGTTTTCCTTGTACATCTGTTATAAAATATGGCACTAATTCAGGTCACCAGACTCTAAATCTCCAGAATTGGGTCTTTTCCCTCTGAACCTTTTAGAGACCAAGAGTTTCCTAACCTTATCTGAAAGGCTCTGAAGAAATTGATTCTATTAGCATTGAAGTTTGTTAGTGCAGGTTCACAGGCTGTGAGATCTCCCGACAACCAGGATTTGCTCAGTGCAAACATCCCTTGGCTGCAGGAGGCAGTGGAAACAGTCGACTGCTGCCAGGGTGGAAGGTCTGTGCCTATTCCAGGTGAGGGTTTCAGGGCAGGGGTACAGGCAGCATCCCTCAAGCACATCATTTGCACCTTCATTTCACACATGGCACAAGGCCATGTCCTTTGCTCAAGGACAGCTTTGAGTCCTCAAGGATGGTTTCTAGACACAGCACAGCCTAAAATCTCCCACCAGCAGAGCAGCCCTGGTGGCACTGGGGGAACCCCAGGGCAGCACAGGCAGTAAAGGGTCTCCAAGAGATGCAGCTCTGCTCTGCTCTGGGCCCCTCCTTTGTCACTGCCAGTAGAATTGTATTTGATAGAGGGAAAAAAATGGAGACAAGGCACAAGCAAACATCAAACATATCGATTTTGCAAGTAAATCACCTGCTCTGGCCTCAGTGTGTGACTGCACAGAGAGGCGAGAGAAAGGAGCTACCTCTCATGCTGGGTGTGATAAAGCAGATGAAAAGGCATTTAGAAATTATTTTCTCTCATGTAAATAAAAGACTGGCAAAGTTTGGGCTAGGGTTGAAATTGTAAAATCTGCTCCCCCTCCCTTATTTTTTCACCTTAAAGGTATCAGAAAGGCTACATCTATACAGAGGTTATGGCTCCAAGAGAGCTCCCGTGGTCTAGAGGAGTAGGTTATAAGTTACCACTCAGCACCACTAAAACCTCTTTTCTCCCCAAGAATTAATTAGGTATTAGCATTAAATAGATAATATTTTTAAAAATACCACACAATTTTCAGTACTGATTAAAAGTTCATGCCCTTCCCAGCTGCTGTAGCTTCCCAAGGGCTTTAGAGTACACATCCATAGACCTCCAGTCACCCCAATCTTCCAGCATAATGACACCTTCATTTCCAGAGGAAAAGCTACAGAAAAAAAAAGTGCAGTTTGCTTTAAGAACCTCTCAGGTCTTTTGTATCTATCCTAAGGAAATGAAAAAGGGCACAAGTCAGTTCCTCTCCTCTGCAGATCACCTCTAAGGCTTGTTTAAATCTCCATCTGCTAAACCCAAGCCAAAGCACTGTCATGAAAAGTCACATTTCAGCACAGGCTGCTCTGCTCTTTTTCTGCAACCAGAAAATGCAGACATGACGTTTTTCCTAAGTGTTCAATATTACAAGACAGAATATAAATATCACAAAACAAGTTAAGTATCTTTCTAACACCAGGGTAAATGATCAAATACACTTGAAAACAGGAACAACAGAGCCAAGGCTTCAGTCATAGAGAAGATAAAGTTATACAATGATCCGGGAGTGAAGTCATTATGAAAAATGAGGGTTGGAAAAGGCTGACACAAACCTAAAATACAGCAGTAATAAATACTTCATCTGACTAGCAATCTGTTTAAACTTAGCAGTGACAGAAAGCTGCCTTCCGCTCCAGCAGGAGAGCCTTGACAGAGACAGAGGCTGACACCTAGTGTCTAGCACACCCGAGCCTGAGAGGTGCCCAACACCAGGACAAAGACAGGGAGCATCACTGCGGTGACACATCACCCAGGCAGGCAGAAGATGCCTGCGACCACCCAGAGCCTCTCCCAGGCACGAGGGAAAAGAGCACTTCCAAGGGTGAAGCATTGAGGGATGCAGATGAGAGTGGAGGGGCCAACAGGAAAGGCTGCACCACAAGGGCAAAGCCACATCTGCAAAGGGAAACCCAGAGCAACCCACACGGCCACAGGTTCATAAACTCATTTGCCAGAGCTGGTGGTGGTCAGCATCACCTCTGTGCACTCTACCCTGACACACTGCCAGGCTACACCCTTATGAGAAGCATCAGCTGGAGGTGTTTGTCTCTGGAGCACAAATGATGGCTGCCAGACTGCTCAATGGCCTCGGTCTTGTGTGAGCTGGGTTTCAGCCTGCACACTTCTCTTCCTTCCACAGTAAGCTGTGTTGCTAGGGAAGGAAGTCCCTAAATTTAAGAGGGGCATTAAATAGAAGTGCCTGTTCTGCAGAAGGCACTGAACTGTAAAATGGACAGAAGGGCTGCTCAACCTCTGCTCAGTGGTGAAACTCTTACCTGGCAGTAGCTAGTGGTCGGTTCATCATCAGAAGTGGAGTTCTTCTCTTCTTCCATGCTGTGACCTGGACTCTCTGCCTCCCTCCTCTTTGAAGGGTGGAGCCAGGGGATATTTTCAGATTCCTGTCCCTCTGTGTCTCCATCTTCTGTACCATCAGCAACCCCATTCTCCCTGCTTATCTCCTCTCCTTTCCCAAGCTCATTGTGGCTCAAGGAAGAACTGGGCACAACTGGGTTACCAAACTCCTTCTTATGCAATAGCTGCCTCTGAGCCTGCTTCAGGCTCTTCTGGTAAACCTCCAGTTGACACAAGATGACTTTGGTGTACTGGTTGGGGTCCACCCCTTTGGGGCAGAAGGGAATGCCCCAGTAATAGTGCACTGTGTCTCTTGCCTCCTCCTGTTTGTGCTTCTCCTCCGCCGTAGTCAGCATGCAAAGATCTGGGGTACTGCCAGACCCCTCGTTCTGCTCTGCTTGCTCTGTGGAAACACAGACCTTGGCAGTGTGCCCAGGCTGTGAGCTGTGTTTGGTACCTGCTCCTGCACCACTCCTCCTGGGGCTGTCACACTGTTCTGCAGTCCTTCTCTTCCAGAGTGTGGCTGAGCTCCCAGCACCAGCTTCTCCCACAGAATGGCCACTGCAGGGCAGGAGCTGCTCTTTTGGTTCGTGGCCTGCTGCTTCAGAAGAGCTGGAGGGGCTGCTGAACAGTCTCCGAGGTGTCAGATGCCAGGAGCCTGAAGCCACCTTGCCAAAGGTGGGACTCAAAGACATGAAGTCCTCTGCAAGAGTGCTGGGTAACATGTTACTCGAATCACTTTTTGCTGGTGAGCAAGACTTTTCATTTGACCTTGTCACAGACTGGCCCTTCCCCGGAGATACGATTATGCTGGATACTAGTGAGCTTTCAACGATTTCCTGGCTTAACCTCCTCAACACTACCAAGGGGCTCCGGGCAACATCCATCTGTCCATTCCCATCAGCTCTGGAGCTCTGTGAGTGGGAGCTGCAGTCGGAGGGAGGGGTGTCAGGGCAGAATGCCAGGCCTCCCAGGATCTCAGAGCCTTCTTTCTCGGCGGGCTGGCTTTGGCCCTGTGTATCCAGCTCTTCCACTGACAACTGAGGAGTTGCAGCAGAGGAGTCCGAGGGCTGACAGCTCTGAAAAACAAAAGGTTGACTCTCCTACAGACATGTTCTCGATCAGCACAGCACATCAAGGGCTCCCCCAGCACACTGGCAGCCATCACGTGGACTGCAGTTCCCCCCACCCCGAATCCAAATTCTGTACCCCAAAATAGGGACAGCTGGGGTGAGACTTCATATATCCCTCTCACTAAGAAGGGTACAAAGCAACTATTCTGTGACTGCTGTTATTCCAGTTTGTGCTGGAAATATCTACGCTCCCCAGTAAAACTTTCTTTTGTGCAGCATGGTGAAACAAGCACAGACAGCAATGTTGCTGAAGAACCCTAGTGAGCCTCTCCACAGAAGTGCACTTACACTAAGGCTCTCAGCAATGGCCTTCCTCAAGAGCTCCTCCTCTTCCTCTTCCTGACAGTTCACTTGTCTAGCTTCTTGCTCACTCATTTTCAGGGCCAGTGCAAATTGTTCCTCTTCAGTCATCTCTATAGCAGAAGAAAAGGATAATGTCAAGTTACAGCTGCAGGTGTATGTAAGCACTCAGTATATATCCAGAATTGGAAGAAATGGGTGAGGGTCCCACCTCTTCAGGAGAAATGCAGAGCAAATCACCTAAACCTCAGCTGTCCTGAAAAGGTGTCACCAAAACCAGAGCAGGCAACACTAAATGAGAAAGGTAACTCAGGTCAGGAGCTCCACTTCAGGTTTCCACAGCAATCTGAGTTCCCATTCCCTGAGTATATTAACTGCAACATGACATTTTATTCGCCATCAAACAACACAGACTGCAGCTGCAGAATGCATGCTCAAGGAGAGAGGAAAAGGACAGATTTCTAAAGTGTGCTCATTTTTATACTGGAGAGGCTCAGCAGCAAGGCAGGATAAACAACACATCTTCTTTAAGGCACTTTTTTACTAACCAAGTAGCACACCTCACTGCCTTCTGACACACAGATACCTGCAATACCACAGGAGACCTACACAAGAGAAAAAGAGCTACATGATGTTCACCCCGAGCCGCAGGTGGAAAGCTCTGTGGAGGATAATGTTACTTGCTTGGTGGTATTATAGAGGATATTTCACATGCATACATCCCCCTTCTGCTCACATCACCACTCCACTGCATCACTAAGTCAGTCATGCATGGGAAACAGGTTTCCTACAGTTGTAACTGCTATTTCAGCAGAAAATTTATTCCTGAAATATTCCTCGTTCCAATCAAAGCAAAAGTCTAGACTGCCTATGCAGAAACAAAGCAGTTAGTTACTTTGGAAAACACTTATTTACTTAGATTCAATCCAACACTTTCACTCTGCTTAAAATATACAATGCCTGCAGAATAGAGAGAAGCTTGAAAAACAACTCAACAGCACTCTCAGGAGCTGAAAAATACATCTTCTCACTCGAAACAAATTGACAGATTTCCTTCAGAACCCGCTCCCTCCTCCAGGCAGAATCCTGCACGCGCCATCTCATGCATGAACCAAAGGCTCGCGCTCTCCGACGGGCTACAACATCTTTAAGACATGCCATTTGAACAGGGAGACTGCCCAAGCACAAAACATGCCTTCACTGCAGCCAGCTCCACAGACAGGCGTTTCCCTGGATAAAGATGCATTCGCAAGTTGCAGGCTCCCATTTTCTATCCCATCCTCTCCCTACCCAGCTGCCACCCAAACACAGCAGCATAGCCGTACTCTGGCCATAGCACAGCCTGTCACTGACAGCACTCCTGCAACCAGGAGCATCCACAGAGCAGTGCTTTGCTCTGCCCTTCCCCCAGCTCCTGGCTGATGGCAGCCTCACGCTCCCCCACCCTAGTAGAATATGAAGCATTTTTGGACTGATTACCTTCAGATTCCTTTATGTGTCCTACTAAAACAGCACTTAGCTTCAGGTTGTTGGTTTGGGGCGGGGCAGGGGGGTAATTCCTTTGAAAATTAAGAAAGAGGTTGAAGGGAAGGCAGACTGCAGCGCTCTCAGGGCTCGTGGGGATCTTTTGTCCTTGGACAAAGTCACTCTATGATGTTACAGCCAGGAGGGACCAGGGCAAAAAAAAAAAAACATCCTTTAATGGAAAGCACACGACAGTCCAGTGCATGGAGAATGCTCCCATCCCCACAAACAGCAGCATTAAACAGTGAATCACAGAGTCAATTAGGTTGGAAAAGACCTCTGAGATTGAGTCCAACCTTTGACCAATCACCACTGTGTCAACCAGACCATAGCACTAAGTGCCACATCCCTTCTTTTCTGTTTCCATAATATCAAACACCTTCCAAGCATTGGGAAAGTGTGTGCAGATTTGTTTTCCTGCCCAAACCATCACAGCTATCAGGCCAGATTCTGCAAACTCTGACATGTGCAGGAAAACTGGTGCACATGATCGGCACCCTGCAACACACGACTTTCCACGTGCTTCTGCGGGGGCCTGAGTGTTCGCCAGTTCAGGCTATCAACATCCATGAAGCTTAATAAAAAGAAACATTTTTTGGCGAGTTACTGCTGTACATTTTGTTTTCTTCTCCCTCCCTGGCACAGCAATTTCCCCTCTGGGGACAGGGAATGTGCCAGACAAATGCTGCCTCTGGCAAAGAAACCAGTGACAAACAAGATGCACTTAGTGCACGTTCCAGTTGAGTAGGTGCTCCAGAGACGGGGAAATCTCGAGTTTAAATCCACCTGGCATTACCGTGGGGAGAGCAAAGAGCAGTTCTGCTCATGCCTTCCAGCAGACCTGACCTGCTTTAAGCGGAGCTGACAGTATTTCGTGCTCCAGGACTGATCACTTCTCAGCACCGTGTGTTTTATTAAACTTGATGCTGATTGCAGCCGTCATAATTTACGATGATTAGAAACCCAGAGCGCTGCGTTAGCCCCCGACCACTGTGTGCAAACAGAGTGGAGAGCGAGCCTGGAGCGTGTGGTGAGGGCTCTGCAGACCCTGGGAGGAACGACCCCTCTCCATCTGGACCGATGCTCATCTCACACTCATCTCTCGCCTTGCAGGATCCCATTCCCAGGGGGAAGCGCCAGCACTGGGAGCTCTTCATCTCACACTCCAAAATCTACTCGTCACACGTCCATCCCGACGCGGCACGCAATCCCAGCGCCTCTCTGGGGACCAGGGCATCCAAGAGACCCGCAGATGGGAAGGAGGGGTCAGAGAGAAACTGTTTTTAAGATACAGGGCCCTAAACAAATTAAACCGTTTCAGAGCCTTTTTAAATGCTAATACGGCAATTTGCAAAGCGATTTATGTTCCATTTTGACGTTTGCAAAGTGAATTAGATGCAAAACCCCACTAGTTGTAGTTATAACACTTACTAATAAGAGATTTACTCAAAAATAACAGAAATGCGGGATCTCGGTATATTCACATACCCAAAGCGCAATTACAGTAAAAACATTCAAATGTGCTTTAAAGCACTGACTTCCTCCGGAAAAAGAGAGAGAGACTTCTTTAGGTTTTGTATTTCCATTTATCCTGTAAGGATGAAACGTCACAGATATATTTTAGTTATGGCTTTAGGTTAAAATGAATAAAACCACAACAAAGCAAAAAAGGGAGGATACGCATTATAACCAGTGACTGCCAATATCCGAAATTTTCCAGTTTTGAGGAGAAAGAACTTGCTCTACCCAGAAGCACCGAATCTTTACAAAAGACCAATTTGCCTCGCAATTCAAAGAATTTATTTAAAGACACTGGGAAAAATAATTACTACTTCAAATCTTAATTTGCCTAAAAGCAAACACCAAAAGTCTAATTATAGCTTCCCACAAATGAGAACAGCCCCACCATCACACATGCTTAAATAAGCCCCTGCTCTCTGAATGTGCGGCGCCAGGCACCCCCAAACTCAGACGTGTACACTAAGCAACAAAAAAAGGCAGCTTTTGCCCCAGGAAAAGAAAAACTATTATCAATAATTTCAACATCTAGAAACACAGCAGAACTCCTCCGTTATACAACCTTTGGAGAGCCGGCCCTGTCTCCCAGTTTTTCTGGAGCACACTGAACACCTTTTCACAGCATCACCTCCTGAAACCCTACATGCTCAATGATGCAACGAGGACATCCAACTTCAGCAGATCCCTGCTCTTAGCACCATATGTTTGGTCACATTTTAGTGGCATCTCCAAGGGGGGTTTCAGCTTTAATTTGGTGTTCTGTTTCCTTTGGGAGAAAAAGAAGAATGAGAAAAAGAACTCTTTCCCCATCTCTGACTTTGCTATCTCACTTGTTCAACACAGACATGCACAATGGGCTGCAGCTCCCACAAAGAGCTAGGCTGTTCTGTGCTATGGCCTTAGGCCTCTATTAAAAACAATTTAATTCACACAAGCCCTGTGAGGACTGACAAGCCCAACTGCTGCTGCTTGCAGAGCACTGGCATGCTCCATTTTGTTCAGTGATTGCTTTGAGTTTTGCAGGAGACAACACCTCTCCCATTTTAAAACACCCTGAATTTCACCTGCTGGATGGACCACTGCCTCACAGAGCACAGGAACACAAGAGGGGACCCTCTGGGGTCTGGCTGCTGTAACATGTCGGGCTGTACAGGGAGCACAGGCACCCTGGCCATGCTCACTGGGCCTTTCTGCCTGTAAATCAGCATATGAGCAGGAACATCCCAGCCTTTAGCATCTGTTCATAGACTTATTGTCCATGAATGCGTTTAATCCCTTATTAAAGCTGCTGATTGTGACCCCTCCGCAACCTCCTGTGACACAAACTTCCACGAGTTCACCTCATGCTGTGTGAAGCATTACTGTCCTTCACCCGTTCTAAACCCATCTATCTCTTGCTATTTCCACTGATACACCCCAGGAGCTGATAAACAACAGCTCTGTGCTCAGCTGAGGCATTGCCTTCCCAGTGGGAACTTTGATCCCACCGTTCCCTCCTAATAAAGCAGCCCTAGGCTTTCCAATCTCTCCTCACCAAGCAGCTGTTCCCCCTTTCATGGCTTGGGCTGCCCTCCTCCGGATGTACCTAAATGTCCTTGCAATGCAGGGGCCAGACCTGCACACAGCACTGTGACAGGGGTGCACCAACACTTTATGTAACAGCAAAATGACATCAACCAAATCCCTTGTTCTTAACACCCTTCCTGATGATGCCCAACATTGCTGGCGCTCCGGCTGTCCCCACACTGTGAGCTGATGATTTCAGAGAACTGTCAGCTGCGACTCAGATCTTTCCTGAGCGGCAGCTGTCGGGTCAGAGCATTGTGATGTTTCAGGGACAGACAGGAGCAGAGGGGCCTGAACAGGAAAGCAGTTTATGACTGACGGCACTTTTAGATCGGCCTCAGCCAATTTTGAACTCGGTGAGGTACCAACACCCTCGCACACTTATCTTGGAAGTGCACCGGTCTGTGCACACACTGCCTGGGGAGAAAACAAGTGACAGTGTGCCTATTCTGACAGATAAAATTTAGCCCTGAGAAGGGTCTTTTCTGCATCCCCAGCTATGTCACAGCCTGTCTGCAAGGGAAATAATCTCTAACACAAACAGCAGAAGCTGCTCAGCACCAGACAACTTCCCCAGCCCCACAATCAAGACCTACGTGCGATCTTCCTTTTAGCAGCAAACTTCGTTCGATCCAGCTGCTTTGTTCTCTTCTTTTGCAATCCACTCTCTTCCTTTGACTCCTGCTGTAATGGAAAATAACATGGTGAGTGCATGCAATATGTAAGAAATACTACCAGCCCCCTCCCCCCAGCTACTCAGACACAAACACTGGTTCAAGAACAAGCATCTATTTGTGTGAAATTTGAATTTCAAACGTAATTCAAACACATTCTGTAACTATTAAAAGCTGTGTGATAAGCATAACGAGCAAAAAGAGTTACAGACTGACATAAACAGAGAAGTAGGAGAGACAATAGACTTCATGCCAGTCACCACCATGCGCTGCACCTGCTACCCACGATTTTAAAGAGAATTTGTTTGGCCTTGCTAAAACATTGTTATTTGTAAGCACTCAAAAGAGAAAAACAGAACCTTTTTATAACTGAGCATCACACACCTGTAAGCCAGGACTGTTTCCTGCCATGCAGCTTCTAGTACTCCGCCCAGACAATTTCAGGTTCAAAACTAGAATCCCTACCCATTTTTTGGAGACCCACACCAATGCACCCTGAGGGCAGGGGAACCAGCTGTATTTTCTCCTCATGCTATTTTCTCGTTGTATTCATAGAATCAAAGAATGGTTTGAGTTGGAAGGGACTTTAAAGTTCACCTCATTTAAACCCCCTGTCATGGGCAAGGACACCTCCCACCAGACCAGGGTGCTCAGATCCCCATCCAACCTGGCCTTGAATACAGCAAGATGCATCCACAGCTTCTCTGGGCAGTATTGCCACAAGTGTTTCATTTTTGAAATTTGAATACTTCACAAATTTGCTGTCTTGAGGGTAGCTGGAAAAATATTCCCATGAACAACCTAAGTGTGTGCTGCTTTAAGCACAGGGACTGCACCACAAATGGGCACAGGCTTAAATGACACACATTTCTGCAAGTTGCTGTCCTAACGGCTTAGGCAAGGGCGCACACATTACCAAAGGCTGGCACTGGACCCCTTCCAATTTGTCTCTCTAAATCAGGTAGGATTAGAATCAAATCTAGTGTTTCAGGCAAAGACCCACACCTGGCCAGGATGGGCTTTGCATTGCTCCCTCTGCAGCTGCAGTGAGTTTTGCTGCCCATGAGACATGATGGCAACTCACTCGTGCCTCATTCCACCTCCTGTGCCAGGAGGAGAGGTCAAGGAGGGGCACATAGCTTGAGCTACTTTAACACAAACAGATACATCAATTCTTTTCAAGTGTCATCAATTTCTTTTGTCCTTTGCCCATGTTTTTGAACCTGTGAAGTCCTTTGGACTGCACCTCTGTGCTGAGTTTTGTTGAAGACATCTCTGGCTTTAGTGTTATCTGTAGATTTTATTAATCTATATACACCACTTGCTCCCTCTTACAGATCATTAATGAGGATGTTAAAACACACACAGACCTAATATTGATCCTCTTGGCCTCCGCTTTACATCTCCCCCCAGATGAGCCTCTCTTCTGTTCATCAGCAGCTCTTACTGACAGCCTTTTAGCAGGATTTCAATCCAGGAATGTTACTATCTAGACCAAATTAAATTATTTATCCAACTAGGATTTTGCAAGACATACTATTAGTTGGTTTCCTGAAACCCTAATATATTACAGCTTTTACATGCCTTAACACCTACACCATTCCTCACCTCCACTGACTTAAGAATCAGCTCACAACACAGCAGCAATGATGCTTGGCAAGTCCACACACACTCATGGTTGCTCCTAAGGGTTTTTTTCTGTGACTGACTACTTCTCTTCCCCACCCAGATTGGTTTAGGTACCCTCTTTTCGAGGTCTGCCCCAGTGTCTCCAAAAGGCTGCTTCACATCCAGAGTCTCTCTTCCTAGGAGATGGATGCCAAGCTCCTACTCAGGGGGTGAAATCCTCTCTCTTCCAGGGCCCTGGCATGGTGCCTTTCTCTGCAGTTTTCCATAAGCCATGGGATCTCCTACTCCAAACTGCCCTGCCCTGATCTGCAGCAAAAGCCCCATGCTGACCTTGTGGGCAGCTCCCCCCCTCAGGGGGTGGAGAACAGTCCGTGGGATTGCACCAGGATTATACACTGGAGGAGGTCCAGAAACAGCTCTCCTGCCCTCCCCCAAAACCCTGTCCAACAATGCTAAACCCACCCCAGCTTAAGACAGGGGCAATTTAATCCTAACAGGCTCTGTAAATCCCCAGCTCTTCTCTCTAGGCATCAATCTTCTCCTCATCACTCCTGCACTTGCTGGAAGGTCAACCCTGACACGCTCATCTGCAGCTCTCTTCCAGGGCACGGATGTGATTTATGAGCACACCAAAGTTTCCATGGCTGTGAGTGCCTGCTCTGTGCACAGAGACACACACACAGCACACACTATGGGACAACACAAGGCTTGAACATCTCTGGGGCTTCTGAGGGGAATGGTGTGCCCTGCACCAGGCACATTGCCCGGATCCATGGCACAGCCAAGTACGTGCCTCAGTTCCCCATGCTGGTCCTGAAGAATCTCGACATTTACATCAGTGGCAGGAGCAAAATTATTGCAGGACACGTGTTGTGCAAACCTCATACATTTGAGAAAGATGTTTAAATTGCTCAGCAGCGTTCTACTGAACAGCCACGGTACAGTGAACCGCTGAAGCAAATCCAATTAATCCTGATGGGCCAAAATATATACACACATCTCAATTCCAAGAATTCTTAAATCTTCTTTATTTTTAAACCCAGAAAATAAAACATACCTTTTAATTAGGATTTATGGCTGTTTGTACCTCTGCTGGGAGAGAACCCCGCAGGCCCCAGAGTGCTCTGCATAAATGCAGGCATGGATGGTAGAAACAGAAGGGGCCAAGAAAATTCAGAGAAGACAACAGGGCTTGCTCTTCCTGACCCAACCTTTTAATGCTCATCTATCTACAAGGATAATAGGAACTCAAGGGGCCACTCAACCAACTGCCTTTCTAATAAGATCACTAGTCCAAAAATAATCTTAATCAATTAAATATTCCCAAACTGCAGCCAATACTCTTAGTTACAAGGTCATCTCCAACACACATCTTCCAAGGGAAACTAATTATTATAAAAGAAGCGAGGTAGGACTGCACACCTCTGCTCAGTGCCAGCCTGGAGAGCATCCCTCCTCCTTTGCCGTCAATAACGGCCAGAAGGAACCCAAATTCTCTTCCTGTGTTTCAGGCTCTGCACTTTAATTTATGATGCTCTCTTATGAGCAATTTCACTGTCAGCATTGTACACAGATCAAGAAATAGACAGGTTTCCAAATTTCCTTACACATTCAATGGAAGGCAGCCACTATTCTTCTTCCTTGTTTTTGTAACCTGCTTGGTTTCACCAGACAGCAGGAAATCAAATTCTCATTTTAAAAACGCTTTTGCACATACTTAAGAGAACCTGACTCTGCCAGCAGAAACAGATACAGCTCCACTCATTTCTAAAAGCCCATAAATGGAAGCCAGTAGCCAGCATCCCACATCCTGCTCCCTCGAATCCACATGATAAACCACAAAAATCAGCTTCTACTGACTCAGGGAAGGAAAGGCTACAGCAGAATGTCTCCATCACTAACAGTGCAGACTGCAAAGTCAAAAGGTCTGGGTAATTTTACTGCTCAACAGCAGTTGGGACCACCTAACAATAGGGCACAGCCAAACACCACACATCCTGCATTGGAACTATGCAGATGAAAACCAGACTAATTTATTTTTAAAAGCCAATTAGATGTTGGAATTGCCATGTTTGGCTCTAGCCAAGGCTGCTGCTGAAATTAATATCACACCCTACTTTATTAGTCTCTGACTTCAGTTCAGAATCTGTTTCAGCTTTGCTCTTTCAGCTCATTAGAACAAACCTGATGGAAGTAGAGATGAACAACAAGACACAACGGGGCTCATGCCAGGATATGCAGTTCCTAACACAGGGAGAGAGGACTCTGCAGGAAAAAGGGCTTTTTCTGGTTTGTGAGAAGCCTGGATTCAGATCAATCTGATTGTCAAGGAGTGAGCTCAGCAGAGCCATGAAGCCTCCTCCAGAACCAACTCACTCATTCTCCTGTGGGAGCTGGAGGCACTGGGTCCCTTGGCACCAGCAGAGCCCATGGAGACAGCAAGGCACTGCAGGAATACTCCCATGCGGCTCTGCTTCGCTTGGATGGTCAGCAGTGTGAGGTGGTGTCCTGGGATTGAGTTAATTTTATTCCTAGTAGCTGGTGCAGTGCTGTGTTTTGGATTTAGTATGAGAATGATGTTGATAGCACACCAATGGTTTAGCTGGTGCCAAGCAGTGCTTACTCTAAACCAAGGCCTTTTCAGTTTCCTGTGCTCTGACAGTGAGCAGGTGCACAAGGAGCTGGGGGAACTGGGCAAAGGGACATTCCATACCACAGAACCTCATGCCCAGTGTATAAACAGGGAAAATTGGCTGGGAGACACTGATGGCTGTTCAGGGACTGGATGAGCATAAGTAAGTGGGTGGTGAGCAACTGGATTATGTCACTTGTTTTTCTTGGGTTTTACGCATAGAATCATGGAAGGGTTTGGGTTGGAAGGGACCTTAAAGATTATCCTCATTCCAAGCCTCCTGTCCTGGGCAGTTCCCACAAGACCAAGTTGCTTATTGCCTGGCCTTGAACACTGCCAAGGATGAGATATCCACAACCTCTCTGAGTGTCCTGTTCTAGTGCCTCACAACCCTCACAGTAAAGAATTTATTCCAAATATCTAAACAGAATTTCTCCCCTTTCAGTTTGAACCCATTCCTCCTTGTCCTATCATTACAGTTTCTGATAGAAAGCAGTTCCTCTCTCCCTTCTTTTCATTACAATTATTCTCGATGTTATCACGAGGATTATTAATAGTATTAGTATATTTTATCTTGTTTCAATTATTAAGCTGTTCTTATCTCAACCCACAAGATCTGCTTTTTTCCCCACGATTCTCCTTTCCACAATGGGGTGGGAGTGAGCAAGCAGCTGCCTGGTGCTTAGCTGCTGGATGGGATTCAATGATGACAGGTGGGCACTGCTATGCTGACTGTGACATTTCCAGTGCCATCTCCTCCATACCAAGATGTCCCTCATGCCATGCCTGGTCCTGAGGTGAGTGTCCACTGTCACAGCTGATGGAAACAGGATATGGCAGTGACTGGATATTCCAACCAATGCCTAAACACACCTCTCTGTGCACCACAGCCAAAATCTGACCTGGAACATCAACACATGCTGCTGATTACCCTGACTACGAGTATCTCCAAACACGAGCACTCAGGCAAAGGGATGTTCCACACCCAAAGGGAAGACAGGCCAAGCAGAAATAGATGGCACCATCACCCTGGAGTCTTGTCATATGTTCCCCGAGAGCTGGCAGAGCTGATGGATCTGGCACAAAGAGCTTGTGAGACTTGATGCCAATTTTATAAGTGCAGGCAGGTACTCTCAAAACTCCCAAAGGATCTGCCCAGGAAAAAGACCATTCCAAAAGGTCCCACACCAGATCAGCAGCATTTGAAGATCAATTGCACTTAAGGCTGCAGATCAGTTTAACAGGTCAGCATAACTTTTGGGCTGTGCTCAGAGTTCACGCTTGGCCAGGCCTCATGCTGAAGAACAATCATCTTTCAGACATGGCTTCAGGGGTCTTTACCAGCAGCTGAATTCAAGCAGGAGGCTCAAGAGACCAAAAATCATCATGCTTAGAGAGAGCATTGTTGGGCACTACTCAAAATATTGTGTATTTGTGAATGAACATCCATCTTCTGGCACAGGCAACCAATTCCCTGTGGGATTAAACAGCCAGGGGAGATGGGAACCACTCTGCTCATTCGGCGTGTCTGCATTTTCAGAGACACAGTCTGCACAAAGAAGGTCATCTCCTTTGGTTTCCACAGAGCCAGAGAGACTGTTCTTATTTTGTCTGACCCTTTCCAAAAAAAGAGAAGTGTTCCCCGAATCCAGGATTATATATAGCAGAGATCAGAAAGCCTCACATCCAGAGAACTTTTTTCTAATGCAGCTCTGCAGATGCCACAGCATAGACATGAGCAAAGAAAGGAAACTTGGCAAAATAACATGGATGAGCTTGATAATCCAGCATGACTGAAAAATTCCTGGGAGAGGCAGTCTGCCAAAGATCATCAAAAGTGAGAAGCTGGAGGCTTTCCAGGTGCAGCTGCTACAAGATCTGCTGGTCTGGAAGCAGAACTAGGGACTTGTTCTATAGATACCTGCCAAGAGACTGCCAAGGAAGAAAGCCATCGAATCAATGATGCCCAAATTGTCCTTGTAGCTTTTGATTCATAAGGAACCATGTCCTAACAGATGCAAGATTAATTGAGAATGTATTGTTCTCTAAAATTGCTATTGATCTGAGCTTCCCACACCTCTTCTCAAACACACAACAAGGTCTTACCAGAGCAAGAACAACAGTTACAACGTTCAAAATTGAAATTCAACTTGATGTGCACAGAAGAGCTGAGACAGTTACAGAAGGCAGACAGTTATTTTTTTGAGATCCCAAGTAAATCAGTTTTGTGTTTGATTTTGCAGAAAACAACACGACAAGAGACTGTGGCACTGGATCTGGAAGCTGATGACTCACAGAAAGAGACTGAACTGAATAAATCCACTCATTCAACTGACTGAACTGTTGTCACTTAAACAGAACCTAATTGGCTCTTTAACGGCCTCTCTGAGCATATCCTTTTCTGTAATATGACCGATTATGCCATTAGAATTTATTGTTTATAGACAAACTTACAGAACAGTGAGGGAGCCTAACCTTTTTATAGATGTGTTTTAAGAGACGTTTGTTTCCTCTTTTTCAGATACGTGCACATTGAGATGAATAATTGCAGACAATAACAGGTCCTGATCTTTTATGTACTGCAGCAGCTCTTATAGCTGCTGATTTCTTTTTTCCTTATAGGTTTCACAATAAAGGCCAGTGATGCAGCAGACATCTGAAGTTAACTTAGCATATTGCAGAGCTAAGGGTTTAACCCCACTGAACTATTACTGCCATATGTTCCATTTCTTTCAGGGAATTTCCCAATGGGAAAGAACTCAGACAATGTGAAGAAAAAACATCCAATATCGTTTGCCCTACAGCTTCTTACTGTTTATTTCTAGTGATTTTCTCCTCCTCACATGATAATCGCCTTATTGGAGAGCAGCACACTGCAGATGTGGGAGCAAAAGGGACCTGATTTAAGATCTACAGCTTGAGAGTGAACTGAAATGCTTTTGAAAATGGTGGAATTACAAAAAGCAGCTTAGGATCCCCAATCACCAGCAAGACAGAGCAAAGCCTTAAGAGTCACATATAAAAAACCTGATTGTAATAATTTCTTCTCGTGTACCTCACTCAGTCAGGCACAGGTTCTCAGGGCTGTGGGTTTCCCCCAGGCAGGAGTTCCCGCACTCATCCCATCACCCATGTAACCACCACAGACATTTCAATCTTGAGGGTAATGCTGATGTGCATAAGCCAACGCTGGGGATCAGGGATCTGAGCCTTGATGCCTTAGCCAGGCACTCCCAAACCACATTCACCTTTAACACCCTTTGGAGCTAGGTTACAAACTCAGGCTCCTGTAATTCAGAATCAGTTTACCAGAAACTGCCTGTCTCTGAGCTACTCACAAGCCCGAGTTCTGAATCGTTTTCTTATCTATTTGCACATAATACAGAATCACGTTGCTAAGGTTTAGCTGGAAATCAATCAAATAAAAATTATGAAAAAAAGATTTGTAAAGGGATTGAGGAAAGGTTACTTTTAAATTACGTTTCAGATTCAGTTCTGAGAGGATTTGGTTATCAAATCCCAGACTCATAACTCACCCTCACGAAGCACACCATTCATTTCCTAGTCAAATAGGATTTGATTCATCTCATGTGTAAGAAAAGGAATGGCACAAGACCCTCTGTGCAAAGCTTGACCCCAGCACGACAGTGAGGGCTGCTTTGGGCACTGTCCTGCAACAACACGACCCAGCACAGGCTCTGGGTACCCCAAACCCATCACTGACCTCTCCATCACTGTCGGATATAACAATAAACGCATCCACAAAACTGCGTTTCTTCTTGGCATTGGCTGGGTTCCTCTTCTCTTCCTCCTCTTCCTCCCCATCCTGACCTCGAGACTCCGGGCCCTCTGCAGGCTTCTTCCTCCTCGGCATCCTTCACTCTGGCACAGAGGGAAAGATTAAAAGCCATTTGTTTCCTTCTGATTTAGATTTCCCCTAACAGTCTTCTTTTTTTTTTTTTTTTTTGCTATTTTTAGGCAAAAGACCCCAGGCACTGAAACCTTATTACAAAGCGTGGTGGATTTAGTGTTACTGGGAGCCACATGCACCAGTCACCACTCATCTAGTTAAGAACACTTTATTACGGCTGATTGCTAAAAAGGGGTTTCAGGGGAACAGCAACACAGACCAAAGCCACTCTGAATGCCTTGCTCCAAAGCAATGAGGCTTTCCTCTAAAAGCCCATCAGCAAGCTCCTCCACAGCATGACTTCACAGCAGGTCTCCCACCCTCCAACACAACCTCCCCTCCTCAGCCCCACACCTTGACCAGAACAAACCAGGCTGTGGCAGCAGATCAAGCTGACATTTGCACATCAGACCAAGAAGCCACCACAGCACAGCCCTTTGTCAGCTTTTGTATTCAACAAAACCAAGGGGAAAGGCATTGTTCCTCCAAGGATGCTGTCCTGCCGTTTGCACAGCTCAGGGCATGGCTGCTCCAGCACTACAGACAGGGAAAACATAGGCAATGTCAGCAGGCAGGCTGGAAACAAGACAACAGGTTTATCTGGCAGTCTGCATTTCTCAATGAGCAGCAGGCTCCGGAAGAACTCCATCCAGACATGCCCAAACCATCCGCATTAACGAAGGCACTTAACAAGCAGCGAGGAACCTGCTGAGTGTTATTAGTGCAAACCTGAGTGCCCAGCACAATTGAGGGCAGGTGCCCACACAATGCAAACTGGTACTTCAGCATCCCTTCCCTTGGCAGCCCACAGACTGATGGAGAGGGATGCACAGCAAGCACTAGCTGCTTGGATCCAAAAGAGCTCAGAGGAGAGAACTGGGAAGAGAGCTCAGTGAGGGAGAGCAGTAGGATGGCACACAGGGTTAAACAACCTTTTCCTGCCTGTGCTTGCTGTTTACCAGATAACTCAAGAACAATATTCAGTGCTTCTTGAACTGTGATGTAAAAGAGCTTTACAAAGCAGGCTGAGCATGACCAGCTCTGCTGAAGTTCAATTAAACATGTGCAGAGAGAGGATGAACAACAAGCCCCTCGTTCCACATCAGGGAACAGCAGAGCTGGAAATGCAAGTCAAGTTGGCCGGTTCCCAGACCACTGTCCTTCCACAGCATCACTCTGCCTTCCTTCAAGATTACTGAAATAGCTCAGATGTGCTGCCTAGATCTAAAATAAGAGTAAGAGAAGATGCAACAGAGACCCTACATCACCCAGGATAGAACCAAACCCTTCTCTGTAACACCACAAAATTGCAAACAGCCACTGCGTATAGAAACACTAAGGGAGGCCAAAATCCCCATCAGTGCTGAGAACAGCAGTGCACTGCTCCATCTACAGTCCGAGCAGCAAGGTGAGGAATAACCATGCTCCTTCCCTACTATCTGCAGCCTTCCTTCTACAAATACATGCACATACACGCCCAGAGACAAAAGATGATTATCCTGGTGAGTCATGATTTGCACCAAAGGTTTGCTGAGCCCTCTGAAAGCAGAATGTTGCACAAATGGGCACCAAAAAAACAGCACCGAAGTGACTGGAAGGACCACAGCTGTTCCTCCAGTGTTTGTTTAGGAATCAAAGAATGGTTTGGGTTGGAAGGGACCTTAAAGATCATCTCATTCCAAACCCCTGCCATGGGCAGGGACACCTTCTACTAGAACAGGTTGCTCTAAGCCTCGTCCAGCCTGGCCTTGGACACATCCAGGCATGGGGCAGCCACAGCTTCTCCAGGCAACCTCTGTGCTAGAGTCTCACCACCCTGACAGGGAAGAATTTTTTCCTAATATCTAATTTAATCCGGCTCTCTGAGGAGTTTGGAGCCATGAAAGGAAGGGAAAATAAATACAAGCACTGCTTTTGGTAAAGCACTGGCTCTTGCAGAACAAAGCTGTTCAGCTCCAGCTAAGCTGAACTCCGGTGTTGTTGGAATATCCTCACTATATGTTCTCCATTGTTTTATCTTTTGATCCAAACGGTCTCTCTGCCCTCCCTACCCAGGGAGATGAGCCAAGCCTTACACCCAGCTGCTGTGAGCTGCCTCCACAAAGGGCATCCACGGTGGTGATCTTTAGAAAACCACTCACTCATATGCCATGAGGAGTACAGAAGGGCCCACACAAGGTCACTGAGGCTTTGGAGAGGCAACCTATAAACCTTCTTACCCCCACAACAAAAGCAACAGCAATAAGCAACTGCTGTGCTGCCTCTTTTTTTTTTTTTTTTTTTAAATCCACCTCAGTATCACCATCTCTCCTCTGACTCTGCGATACATCTTCTGCTCGGTGCTCTGTGCTAAATAAGAGATCACTGAGAAATATCAGCTGGAGTTATGATGAGTCACCTACCTTCAACATTTAAAGGAGAGAAAAGAGGAGATGTAAGAGATGTAACCACACAACTCCCACAACGCTTCTGAAAATGAAGGGACTTGTGGCAAAGAGAGTCTCTGAAAATGTAACTAAGGGAACAAGACAAGTAAGAGATCACTCGTAGCTGTGCTAGTCTGAGGCTGTGAGTAGGAGAGCAGTAATAGCTTTTATTAGACATGCTGGTGTAGCTGAGGGAAGGAAACACGCATCAGAGCACAGACCTCCTCTTCAGGCAGGGAAGTTGAGCATATTTTGCTTTTAGCACTCTTGGAAAGGATAGCTGTGAGTGCCTGAGGGGAAGATACCTGCTTTCAGACCCAGCAAAAAAAAAAAAAAAAAAGACCAGAGACTGAATTATCTAAAATTACCTTTGCAGTCCAGTTCACAGACTCATTTTGCAGTTATCCAGATTTTTTTCCAACTCTGAATTTAAGAGAATTTCTTTGCAAACGCTCTGACAGCAAAGGTGACCTCCTGACAAGGGACTCGCACATGCCACGCTTCTCCAGTCACATTTTTAGGGATATCCTTGAAGATCCCCAACTTGTGATTATTTGTCATTTTCCCTCTCATCTATCATTTTGATGAATCAGAAAGCAATTACCGACAGAATAATTCTAAATCTTGACACTGCAGCTACAGACCTGCCAAGCTCTGACAGCTTGAAAAATGCTTGAAAAAACCAAGCCAAAAAAAATGAATGACTCTCATCCCCGGATGAGTTCCTGAGTCGTTGGAAACACAGGCTGTCGCTTTGTAAACAACTCCCCCCACCTCGGGAAGCAGAGGCACGATGCTCCCCATGCTCAGGCAGGTCAGCACCACACGCTTCCGTGGAAATATCATCCCCAGACCCTCGGCTCGACCCCGCACGCAGGGCCCAGCTGATGCTCCGTGACCAGGACACGAGGGCTGGCAGCGCCCCGGGGAGAGAGAAATTGTTTACCGGATTGATTCGTTTATAGAGCTGGCTCTGCACAGAGAGGACACGGGCACTGCAGAGGCCATGCATGGCCGGGCGCATCCGCACAGGCTGCTGAGCTCTCGGGAGATGGTCCCTGCTCCAGTGCCCTCGAGTCCAGCCAGCAGCATCTCCCTCCTCCCAGGACAGGGGAGGAAAACATTTTCCTCATCTGTGTGGGGGGAAAGCGATCCTCGCCCCAAAACCCACCCAGGGTCCTTTCCTTTTCCTAACCTGCTGCCTTCGGGCACGGAGGGCTCTGCAGGGAAATTTATACGGATGGGGTCAGAGATACTGGACAAACGGGGGAGAAGCATGGGGGGTGGCAGGCGGGATAGGGGTGAGGTCTGGGGAAGGGGATCAGCCACAGGTGGGCAAACCAATGGGGGGCAAACGTGCAGGGGCTGCCTCGGGAAAAGGGGAGGGAGCCAGGCCTGGCAAGAGGAACAGGAAAGGCAGGAGCACCTCGATCTCAGGGGATGCGGCCAAGGCAGAGCTCTGCTTTTCGCGTCCTCTCCCCAAGGGATGGCCCAGGAAGAGTCCCAGTGTGTCCCCAGGCAAAGCACCTGGGTCCCCTCCAGGCAAGCGACACAGGAAGGGCCCTTAGAGGGAGGCGGGAGATGTCCCTTCCTCAGGGGTCAGCGCTGGGGACCGGTCCCGGGCCGCCGGGGGCGGGGAGCGGGAGTCATAGCTGGGAGGGGGTCAGCCCAGGGACAGGGGCCGGAGAACGGCCCCAGGCGGACGAAGAGGGTTCCCTCGCATTCCCGGGAGCCCCGCGTCTCTGCCGGGGCCCACCCGCCGCGGGGCAGCGGCATGCCCCGCAGGGCACAAGGTACTCACCGGGCCCGGGCCGCCCCGCTGCCCGCGGCCTCCCCGCCGGGTCTCCCGCACCGGCCCCGGTCGGCGGGTCCCGCACCCGCACTCAAGTTGGCGACGGAGGCCTCATTGCCCTCACCCAAGATGGCGGCGGCGGCTTCACAGCGTCTCACGTGGTCGTCGGGGCGCTGAAGCGGGCAGCGCCATGTCCGTGACGGGCGGGCAGAGCGACCGGACTCTTCGTTTTGAGGTGCCGGCGGTCTCACCGTTTTCTCAGCCTAGACGCCGCTTGCTCAGGAGAAGGATGCGCTGCGTCTCTTAAACACCCACAAAAACCAGTCGCCACGGGGCAGTCCACAATACACCTGTGCCCAAAACCAACATGTCCGCCGCCGCCTCTCTGGGAGGGCGCGGCGCTCTCGCGGGAGACCGCCCCGCCGTTGCTAGGTGCGGAGGGGGCGCGCGGGCGGGTTCTCGCGAGAACGGCGTGAGGCGGCGACGGCGGCCATGGCGGACGGGGCCGGTAGCAACGGGGACGCTGCGGGGCCGCTGGTGGGCAAAGAGGCGGGTGAGGCGGCGGGACCGGGAGCGGGCGGGTGGTCGGGCCCCACGAGGTGCCCTGTAGCCCGGTCGGATCCCGTGAGGTGCGGGGCATTCCGAAGAGGGACGCCCCACATCACGCGGGGTCCCGCCGGGCCGCTGACGCCCCCGTTGTGTGTCCCACCCTCTTCACCCCACAGTGGAGCGGCTGATCCGGGAGAACGGACACATCTTCACCGAGGCACAGTGCAAGGTGTGCAGCGCCCTGCTCATCTCCGAGTCACAGCGGCTGGCTCACTACCAGGTAGGGAATGGGGAGCCCCTCGCCCCCGCCCCAGCCCACCCCCGGGCACGGCGAGGCACCGAGCGGGGATTTCTCTGCTCTTTCCAGAGCAAGAAACACGCCAACAAGGTGAGACGGTACCTGTCCATCCACGGCGGGGAGGAAGGTGCCCACGGGAAGAAGATGAAGCTGGAGCTGAAGCAGGTGAGAGGAGACCTGGTCAATGTGTGTAAGTAATGTCTACGAGCAATGTCTGTAAGTTGTAGAGGGTAAGTCTTGTGAGGAGCGACTGAGGGAGCTGTGGCTGTTTAGCCTGGAGAAAGGAGGCTCAGGGCAGACCTTAGTGCTCACCACAGCTCTCTATCAGGAAGCTGTAGCTAGGTGAGGGTCGGCCTCTTCTCCCAGGAAACCAGCAACAGGACAAGATGAAATGGCCTCAAGTTGTGCCAGGGGAGGTTCAGGTTCAACATCAGGAGGAATTTCTTTACTGAAAGGGTTGTCAGGTACTGAAATGGAGGTGGTGGAGTCACCGTCCCTGGAGGTGTTCAGGAAATGACTGGACATGGCACTCAAGTGCTCTGGTCTAGTTAACAAGGTGGCAATCAGTCAAAGGTTGAACTTGATGTTCTTGGACGTCTTTTCCAACCTTAATGATTCTCTGATTCTGTCAGCTGTCTGAAGGGAGGATGTTAGAGAATGAACCAGGCATTGCTTAGGGGTGTCCAGCAATAGGGCAAGAGGCAACAGGCAGAAATTGATGTCCAGGAAGTTATATCCGAACTTGAGAAAGAACTTCTTCCCTGTGCAGTGACCAAGCAGTGGAACAGATTGCCCAGAGAACATGTGGAGTCTCCCTTACTGGGGATATTCCAGAACCATTTGGATGCAATCCTGTGCCAAGTGCTCTGGGATGACCCTACTTGAGCAGGGAGGTTGTACCACATGACCCACTGTGGTCCCTTCCAGCCTGACCCATCCTTGGTTTCTGTGAGTGCAAAATCTACCAGGGCTAAATACAGCTCTGTGGGACTTGCTGGGCTAAAGGCTGTTGCACAGCCTTGTAAGTGAATGAGGAAAATGCTCTCAGAAAGGGTGTTGTGAGAGCTGAGAAGCTCAATGGCAGGTGTTTCACCAGGCCTTGTCCCAGTTCCTGCCCTCCTCCTTCAGACAGCCTCTCTGAACATGTCTTCCCATGTAAACAAATGCATGTTCCTCTTTTTGATAGTCTTGCTTGAAATGACAGAGAAAAAACAGGAGCAACACCTTGTCAGGAGCATCATTGCATAACATCACACAGAGCACGTTGGGTTCACCATCCACAGGAATTCTCTTCCCAGAGCATTCTTTATTTTACTTATTTAGGTTCCCTCAGCTGGTAGCTGGAGCCTGTTGGTCAGTAAAGGCCCACGTTCCGATCAGCCATCTGACTGCCCTGTGACTCCCTCAAAACAGATTCTACTTTTATGATTGCTTTAGCTGTAATCCTTAACTCCGGCATTTGCAGAGAGCTGGGGGATAACAGCAGATGCCTTTGCACATAGTGTCAGGCTGAGAACTGCCTGCTGCTCCCTCCTCAGCTGGTGTTGTGTTGCAGATGACCCAGCTGATAGTGATGTTTGTGCTGCTCAGTTCACACCTTGCAGGGGACAAGGCTGCATGGTCCAGTTTTGGCAGCCACATGCTTAACCTTGTCCTTAACCCAAACAGGTCAGGGCTGCCCCTCTGCGTGGAGTATTCGCCAACAGATTAAAAACAATAATCTGGTGCAAGAACACTCTCCAGTGAGGGAGAGTGTGATGCTGCATCATGGAAGTTCTACTCAGTCACACTTCATCAATTTAATACCTGAACGTCTCTGGTGACCTTTTTTTAGACCCCCAAACCATAGTGTTTCTCCTCAAAACCAGGAGGCTGGACGTGGTGACCTGCAGAGGTCCCTTCCAGCCTCACCCACTTTGTGGATCTCTGTGCACAGGACGGCAAGCAGGAAGGCAGCAATGGGGAGGACAAGAACAAGTGTTGTCCCATCTGCAACATGACCTTCTCTTCTCCAGCTGTGGCAACATCTCACTACTTGGGCAAGACTCATGCCAAGAACATGAAGCAGCAGGCCCCCAAAGTAGAAGGTATGAGTGTCTGTAGCACCTTCATGTTGTCCCAAAGGGCTGTTCAGAGGTTTGTTGAACCCCATGTGTGAGCTCTCGTGAGAGTGTGTGCTCCTCACCATGAAACACAGTAAGCTGGCAGTGCACCTCCAGAGACCTGGCTGTGCCAGCCTGCTCAGTGGGATGGCATTGGCAAGAAGTTGTGTGTTTTATTGTTTTGCTTTGTTTGGGGGAAATGCATCTGGCAGCAGCTGTTGTACCCATCCCTGTATGCAGGAACCAGGACTGTGTTGTTAAGATGAAGAAATGATGCTGTCACAGGATATGGTGTTCACACAAGAGGAGCTCTGTGATCCCTAGCAGGTTACTCACTCTGCTCTTTGGCACCCTGTAATTAAAGGGTTTCTCCACCACACAGGAGACGTGTTCCCCTGTACAGATCCACTGTGCCAGACCTAGTCCCATTTATGCTGTTTCTCAGGCAAGACTCCTCATGACTTCAGGATCAAGTCCTGCAGCTGCACGGTGCTTCCAGAAACCCACTGCCTTTTCTGTGCAAGGGCTTGTGCCCATGTTCTGGCTGGCAGATGATGACAGCAGGTGGAAGCTCATTCATACCCAGTGTTTCTCGAATACAGTCATACTTAGGTTAAAGAGAAATATGCAAATCTGTTGGATTTTTTTAAACCCTGAAAATTTTCCTGGCATATTCTGAACTTATGTTACCACGTGTTTTTAAATTCTGCAGCGTTAAGGGAAGAGGTAGGAAAATCATTAATTTATTGAGATGTCTTACATTGGCTAGGTTTGGGGTTTAGATATAGTGTGTTACTGGTTTTAATGTGGGTTTAAGGGAAATTAAGTGACTGGTTTTTCCCCCTGAGTTCTGTGACTGACCAGGAGTTTGGATTCACCCTGCAGAAACGGTGCCCCCACAGAAACACCCTGCTGCCCCCCCCACCTCTACTGCATCTTCTAACGAAGAGAACAAGGACATTACTGACCCGGACAAGTTCTGTAGCCTCTGCCATGCCACTTTCAACAACCCCCTTATGGCAAAACAACACTATGTAGGCAAGAAGCACAGAAAGCAGGAGACCAAACACAAGCTGATGGCACACTACGGCCGAACCCCTGATGCACCGGCGTCGTCCTTCATGGGTGAGTTCCCAACAGGGAGGCTGATAACCAGCTGAAGAGCAGGGTGGGAGAAAAACAAAGTGTCTGACAGGCCTTTGGACAAGAGAGTCTGTGTGGAGGGAGCAGGGGAGAATTGCTCATGATGAGGAATTTGATTATCCACCCTAAGATTGATTTGGTTGATGTTGTAACCTCCTGCAGCAGATGTTTTAGACTGTAGCTACTCATGACAAGCTTTGGGTTGTGTTATGCGGTGGTGTTTAATCGGGGACGTGTCCTTTTTATTCTCTATGCAGATAATCCAAGGATTTTGGCCAGTACTGTTTCTAGTTAGGTGATTGCATCCAAAATGGAAAGATAAAAGTGGCATTTGATGCTTAAAAGTTGCTTTGGCGGGGACTAGCCAGAGATGGAAGGAATAGGTTTAACTGCACCTGCTGCTTCAAAGCACATGAAAGCAAGAAAGATTTCTTTCTAAATGCCTTTCTGCCTCTGTGTGGGCACTTGTATCAGATGAACTAATGCAACTCTCTCTGGAGCAAGCAGGAATGTGGGAAAAAAAAGCCCAGAGCTATTAAGGAGGAACTTTAGGCAGACAGTTAAAACTCTTTTGGTTTATGATGTGCTGCTTATGAGCACTTGTATATGATGAAAGCCCTCGGAGTCCAGTGAAAGCATTAGGCACTCACAGAAAACTCCCTTGTTCCTCCTGGTCGCCTTCTGTTGGATCAGGAGGTCTTAGTACCTGCTGGATACTTGAGGTAAATAACAAGCAGACAGATCATCTTAAAATCTTCATCAAGGGCTTCTTTCTCTGTCGTAAAAACCCACACAAGCAGAAGATTAATTATTCTAATTCTTTGCAGGCCACCTTTAGATACCGGTAGCACTTATGACAAATGAGGCTCAATTAGCCAAGTAATGTTCTCTCCCACATTGCGTGGCCGTGTGGGAGATGGAAAAGGTGCTCGGTATCTCTCGTTACCCATCTGCTCTGCACCTAATTAGTGGGCTCTGTTGAATGGTGCCACTTGAGTGTGACTCAGGCTCTGACAGTGGCAGGAGCCCCAGCCCAGGCAGGCTGGGTAGGTGGGCAGTGCCCTTGCCTGGGTAGGTGGGCAGTGCCCTTGCCTGTGTGATTGATGTGTCCCAAGAAGTGCCAGCAGAGCCAGAATACATACAGTCACATCTTCAAGGCACTTCAGCTCTTCAGGAAGGGTTTCAGTGGGCTCTAATCGGGCGCTTCTCATATGAGATGGGCTGCAGTCAGGGATGTTTTGTCCTACCCTCTTTGCCTGTCTCTGTGTGCCAACAGCCACACTTGTCCCTAAACTCTCTGCTGGGACCCGACTGGCAGCAGGTAAAGATGTGTTCTTTACAAGTGCAACACTGAGGTGTTTGCCTGCTTAATGTTCTCTGGGAATGACTGGTATGGGGTGCAGGAGTGTAGTTTACACACTTATGTGTAAACAGATTTTGTGCACGCACCTGTTGGATGGATTTGCAACAGAGAAACCTTGATGTTTATGGTGCAGAGAAGCAGACCTGAGGGCTGTATCAGCTCCTCTGGCCTTTCCTGCTTAGATCCAGCTCCATTTTGAGAGCCAAATGTGCCACTGGAGTCTGAAATATCTGAGATGCAGCAGCTGCGTGGGGAAGTGTCTGCTACATCCAGTGTTGAGCTTCCCACTCAGTGATTTGCTGCTCTGCATGCCTGGGGTCTATCTCCTCTTTCACCTTAAGGAAATGTTTTCCTTATGAGATTCCCAGCCAGAGCCCTTCCCCAGTGAGCCAAAATTCAGGAACGCTTAATGTCTTGATGACAACTGCCAGAATTTTTCCCTGGTAGAGACTCCTGTGCTGCCATACTTGCCTGTTTGGTATCTGTGACCTCCTGAACTTTCAGTCCAGCTGGAGTTGTCATGTTACACAAAACCATTGATCCTGTCTAGTACCACTATTGTTGGAAACTTTTTTTTTTTCCTGGCAGTTAACTGATCCACTGACTGTAACCAAACTGCTTGAGGACAGAGCTTAATATCCTCAGTTGGCACCTCAGCAAGGCTTAGCAGAATGCTGCATTGTGGAGCTGGACATTGTGTGTAATCTCCTCTGGCAGCTTTTTTTATTGAAATGCTATGAGCTTACAAATTCAGTATCTCCCTCATTTTCTGTTTTGAGATGTCCAGATCAGCAGAAGTAGGAATATCTTCTACTAATAGGGAGAGAAATGGAGTTGCAAAGGCAATATAGCATCAGGTTTGGGGTCCAAATCTGAGACTTTTACTATTAACTGTTTGTGAGGAACATGAGTGTTTTTGGTCGATGAACATACCATGTTCTGATCAGGAAAGCTTTTTTGGCTTAGGGATTCCCTCGCTGTGACTGGCTGATACACAGTGAGGTAGTGGGATTCTGTGACCTCCCTGCATGATCGGATTGTTGATTGTTGTCTTTGTTTCAGGTTGTTGAATAGATCAGGTGATTGAGTATCTTGTTTGTTTCTAACTCAGGCACAGGGTTTGGCTAGCTGTGTGTGCTAACATTGCTGTCTGTTTCAGCTGGGAAGGGCTACCCCTGCAGCACATGTAACATAGTGCTGAACTCCATAGAGCAGTACCAAGCTCACATCAGTGGCTTCAAACACAAGAATCAGTAAGTAATGTTCTTGTCTAAGTGTGTTTCCAGCCTCACTGTTCAAATCGATGGTCTAAATATAACCTAAAATGCAGTTTTGAATGCGTGTTTCCAGAAGACTTCCAAACAGAACAGCAGGGTCTGTACAGGCGCTCTCTGCATGTCCTGACGCTGCTCCGGGAGCTCCCTCTGCAGACAGCCCAGCCACGCTGCTGAGGTGGAAGTGCCTCCAGTTGCTTTTGGTTCCTAACAGTTCAGCTCAGCACGGACCTTCGCAGTGAACCTGACACCTATTAAACATAGTTTCTTTAAACAACTGAGATTTTAATTTAATTAAGGACTGGCTCAGTGGAGATCTGCTTGCCATTCTAATCTCCCTTGGGGTTGCTTGTCTTAAAATTTGGCATATAGTCAGCACGCTCCAGAAACCTGGACTGTATTCTTGAACTCGCTCTCACAGCTGGCAAGTTAAATAATGGCATCCCCTGCATATATTATTAACTGAAAAAAATTAGACTGCCAGACGATTAATACCAAAAATACTTGTTCTGGAGACTGTCAATCTTTAATTTAAGAGCCTTCACTAAAAGAGGCTCAGTAGTGAGCCTGGGTTGGTTAGAAAGCGTCTTAGAAGAAAGTACTAGGAAATCCTACCTGAAGGGAGGGCGGGCTCCTAACCAAATTCCCCAGAAGCAACAGGAAGAAAACTGGGATCTCTTGTTACCTGTCTGTGGAATAACAGTATGGGTCCCTCAGCTCTCTGGAGTACTTGATGGGAAGACATCTTTCATCCCAGGAAGGTTCCAGCTCTCAAACAGCACAACAACTAGATCAGTGCATAGGAAGTATCCCATTCTAGAGGGATAACATTGAGGATGTTCCCAACACACACACATAAATGTTCCCTTTAAGGACACTGCTGCTGTTGGAGCTGTTGCAGCCATACAACTCCCTTTCAGAAAGCTGCTCTGGATTCAGCTGTGCAGTCCTGTTCCAGCTTCTGCAGCCTGCAGAGAGGCAGGATGCTTGCTTTGTAATGGGAGCTCTTTAGCAGTCCTTGAGCTGAGCCACAGCTAATTCTGCCATGCTAAAGGTGTCTGTTTACACACAGGCATGGAGACCAAAGATGCACTTGGAAGGTTTTCTGGCAAGTTGTTGCCTTGGCTGCGGTAGACTGTTGCTCTGCTGTCAGCCTTGCCTGCTGAGCAGTGATTGCAGCTGGCACATTTCAGAGCATTTGTGACATTGTCTCCTTTTTTTCCTCTTTCTCTTCCTCTTGCTCCCTTCGATATGCAGGATGCCAGGAGCAGTGCCAGTTGTTGGACCGTTCCCGCCACAGCAGTATGTCCGGGAAGAGTCAACTGCCCCAGGAGGCTACAGTTACTTCAGCCAAGACTTCTAGAGCAAGTTGCAGCACTGTTCTTGGAGTTGTTGGTGGCCCCAGAATGCACATCCTTTGCCAGCCCACAATGGTTTCATTATCCCTCTGGATAAGCAAAGCCCTACCCTCCTGTATACACCCGTTGAGCAGAACGGGGACTGAATGTGTCAGGAAAAGGATCCAGCTGGAAGAGACTTGCTAGACAGCAAATACTTCACTCCCTTAGAGTAGTTTTCATTGTGTAATTGCTTCCTGTGAAGGTGGGTGTGGTGTGAGAGGAAGTGTGTATCTGGTGTAAGCTTGGCAGCAAGCTGATAGTGGCCACCTCTTCCCTGTCCCCACTCTGGGGGGCTGCCCGTCCTGCTGCTGGACTGCTCTCAGAGGGACACCAACACTCACGGGCACCCCCAGGCATGACAGGAGGGGACCTGGAGCCTGGCTGTGGGACCAGAACCACCCACATTGCTGGGAGGCTGAGGATGGAGCATGGCCCTTGTCCCCAGCTGTGCCCTGGTGTCCAGGTGCTATTAACTCAGCTCTGCTCTCTGTCCTGGGCCAGGTTCTGGCTGCCTTGCCAGGCTGAATCCCATCGCCTCCTGGGCTGGGAGGCGCAGGACAGAGCACGCAGCCACCCACCAGCCACATCCTCCACAGAAGCACCACAGCCCCCTGCCCAGGCTGCAGCCAGCTCTGTGGAGCTGATTGCTCCTCCAGCAGCATGCCTGGGGTCCCCGCCTCAGCCGGGGAGAGCGCAGCAGTGGCCACAGCCCCAACCACTGCCATCCCTTGTGGCCTCGCTGGCTCCAATGAGTAAATCAGGTGCAGATGTGGAGTCGGGACTGGGCGCCTGCTTGCGATTAGGGACTGGGAAAATTGGGGTGGCCCCATTCCTGTCTTGCAGTTCCTTGCCATGGCTGCTGCTTTACTGGGATGAACCCCCGATGTTGTGCAGGGGACAGGGCTTGTGGGCAAAGCTCCTGCATTCTTGGCCCATGGATGGGCACTGTGGTGCCTGACTCACCACATGGTGTGTGGCATGTCCCCAAGGGGAGCAGCACACATTCTGGCCCCATGCACCCCATCCCCTGGGCCAGCTGTAGCCACAGGCTCCCCCACACAGCTGGGGTGGGAAGAGGTGGCAGGGCTGCAGCAGCGACAAGGCATGACACTGCCCACTCTGCTGCCAGATCACCCTCAACTTGTACATTCCCCATTCAGCCTTCACTGCCCCAATCTGTGGACACTCCTGTGCCATGCTGGGGGCTTGGCGAAGCCTGGGCCCCTGGTGTCCCTGTCCTGCAGCCCCTGTACTGGGCCCCACATTCTTGGCTCCCCAGAGGGAGCAGCCAGTTTATGTTTGCCAAGTTCTGCCTGGTTAAACCTTAACCAAGCTGGGTTGCTCCATCAGTCCCTCCCAGGTGGAGATAAGGATGGGCAGGCAAGACCAGGTCCTGGTGGGACACACTGCCCCAAACCTGGCTGCTTGCCTCCAGGGCAGGACCCACCTCCTCCAGAGCATTCTGCCGAGTCTGGGGCATCTGCCTGCCCCTCCAGCTTGGCCCCTGGCTGCCTCAATGGGTTCCTGCTGATGTGAGTGCAGCAGGTTGTGGCTGGGGCTAGAAGCTACCATGTTTAGGTCAGTGGGACTGGATGGGGCTGGAAGCCCTTGTGCTGGGGCTCACCCCTGTGCTCCAGGGCTGACCCGCTCCCTCAGTGCCAGAAGGTTCACATCAGCACATGGCATGAGCCTGCTAGCTTCAGATCCCATGCACGTACAGGATACAGTGAGCTGGGGCTTCTGTGCCCCAAACAAGAGCCGTTCAGGGGAGGCCAAGAGAAACTTCCAGGAGGAAAGAGCCCCCCAGGCTCCAGCCCCCCCAGGAGCCACCGTGCCGCGCGGGCTCTGGCTGGCCGCAGGTGCCACCGCAGCGGGAGTGGCGGTGAGTGCTGGGGCCAGGCACAAGGGGCGGCTGTGTTCCCGCAGCTCCGGCTGCCTTCCAAGAGCAATATTGTTGGCACCAGGCAGGCTCCCTGTACCGGCAGCACATACATGGGCCTTTCATGAGGGGAGTGGAGATGATTTACTGCCTGGGGGAAGGGGCAGAGGCGGGAGGATGGAGCCCCAGCGTGCCGGCGCCCGGCCCCTTCTGCGTGCTCGCTGCCGGGGGGCCCCGCATGTATAAGCAAGGCCGAGGGTCTGGCCAGGGGGTTTTCTCTCACAGCTGGGCATGGGGCAAGAGCGGGTTCCTCTGCCCAATCTGTGGAGTACTGGGAGCACATTTCATCTCTGGGCACCCAGCTGTGTCTGAGCTAAGCAATCAGGGGTCACACATCCCTCGCGGTGCCACAGGGATGCCACATGGGGAGCAGCCCATGAGCTGGGGGGGAGCCAGAAGCACCAGAGGAGGGTGCTGGGGCAGGGGTGCACCCACAGCACAGAGTGCTGTGCTGGCACAATCCCCCCTTGTTGAGCTGCTGGCGTGGCAGGGGCCGTTGTGGTGCTGCCGGCAGCGGGTGGCAGGCGGTGAGGCTGGGCTGCTGTGAAGGGCTTTTTGTTTGCCATCAGTTGCTGTTATAAATCAAGCCAGGCAGCCCAGTCCTGGCCCAGCACTGCCCCACGGCAGGGAGGTGACCAGTTCCCAGCTGCCTGCAGCACAGCCCCACCAAGCCCTGGCCTGTGCCTGGCATTGCCCTGGCCCAATGGGGATATTTGGTGTTACATGGGGCAAGGTGCCTGCACTGGTCTGCTTGCCCTTCTTCCACCCAGCATTGAGGAACCCTGGGATACAGGGAATCTTTCCATGTTCATCCCAGGCTGTGGTTCCCACAGGCTCCCCAGAGTCCTGGCTCTCCCCTGGTGTTCCCAGTACTGGGAAGGTCCCTTTCTCTCTGGTTTTAATTTGGTTTTGGTTCGAATTGAGCTGAACCCAACATTTTTCTGTGCTTCCGGCATGCTGTGAACTCTGCAGGGGCGGCCGCTGCTCCGTGAAATTGATGTTCTCGTCCGCTTCACGCGTCAGCAGGAATGAACAGCTGCTGGGGGCTGCTGGTCCCTGGGACTGCTCTGTGCACCCTGCACCCCAAGGGGACACCAGCACTCCTGGTGGGGAGCAGCACGGGGTGGATGGTACTATGGGAGATTGTAGCACCAACCAGACCTCACAGTGAAACCATGTCATGCTGGAAGGTGCTGGTTTGGCACATTGGAGCAGCACGGACAAGGCTGTGCCCAGGACTTGCAGTGTGGCCTTGCGGAATGAGGGGTGATAGTGATGGCATACCCACTAACATGGCCTCAAGATCCACATGAGGCATGGGCAATGCTGTGTGTGGGGCTCAGCACAGCCCTGGAAGGTCTTGCTGGGAAGCAGAAAGGTGGCAAAGCAGACAGCAATACAGCAATGGGAGAGCAGCTCTAGGGCCAGACCCTGGCCACGTACTGGGGACACTGTCCCCTCTCGATGGCAGCAGGATGCTTAGGGGGAGGTGTTCCTTGGGACCACACCAGCTAAGAGCATCTGAGGCCAGGCTTCCCCCAGTGCCCAGGGGTCCCACGAGGGGCAACAGGCAGCAAGGCCTGGGCATGGTGGGGTCTGCCTGCCCCAGTACAGGCAGCAGCATAGGGAAGGTAAGGGCAAAGTGTTTATGGGTCAGATTAGGCCACTCTGACGCTGACTAGCAGCTTAGCTGTGTTTTATGACACTCCGTTATGGGCTCCTAATGAGGGTCACAGCCACTTTATGGCACCGACAGCGATAACACTACAACTAATTATGCCACAATTAGCGTGTGGGCTGCTGGGCACCCAGCAACGCTCAGTGCCCAGCCCGGGCCATGACACCTGCTTGAGGCTTGAGTGCTCCCACTCCCTGCAACTGCGAGGAAAGGGGGGTGGCCTTGCTGCCTGTCCCATGTGCTGCTCCCCACGCGTGGGGTCTGCCTGAGGGAGCGGCACAGGGGAGCAGTCCCGGGTGTTTTGTAGCCCCCTGCGTTTGTTCCCCACCCGCGGAGGGAGGCTGCAGCGGTGGGGCCGGGACGGAGGGGTCCAGGGGCCGCCTCTCTCTGCTGGGGGGGCCGGTGCTATCCCCCACCTCCCCCGTCCAACTCGGCGGCGGGTCGATTTGCAGAGGTGCCGGCGAAGCGGGGCCGGTCCCCGTCCCCCCCCCCCGCCTCCCCAGCGCTCCGGGCGGGGCCGCTGTAACCCGAGCGCGTCCCTACAAAGTGCCCGCGCCCCCGCGGCGGCGGCAGAGCGGGGCCGGAGCCAGCCCGGAGCGAGCCCCAGCCCTGCTCGCAGCCGGAGCCGTCCCGAGTCCAGAGCCGGAGCCAGAGCCGTCCCCAGCCCTGCCGCCATGGGGCCACAGTGCGGGGCGCGGCGGCGCTAAGCCCGCCGCCCCCGGACTTTGCCCCGGCCCGCGCAGCGCAGGCGGCTCCGCCGCGAGAGCCCGTCACCGCCGGTAACCACGCCGACCGCGACCCTCGCCCCCAGGACTATTCACCACCCCCTCCCGGGACACTCTCCCCTTCCCTGGGATCCCCCGCTGTCCCCCGCCCCCTGTTAACCGTCCCAGCGCCTTGACCAGGCTGCCGCTGACTGGAAGGGTTGGGTTCCCGGCACCCAAACGGGGCGTTTCCCACTCTCCGTACTCCCTCCCAAGGGAGAAGGTTTCCTGCCCGTGGACCCCCGTGCTCTGCCTCCACTCCATGCGCACCCACCCTCGCGGTGCCCCGGGGACCTCGCACCGCTGCTCTCCGGTGCCTCGGGAGGGGAGGGAGCTGCCCGCCCGGATCCGCTCACCCAACCCTGCCTGTCCCGCAGGGTGGGACACCCCGCGCCGAGGGGGGCTGGAAGATGCGGCCCCTCTTGCAGGTCGTGGCGGGGCTGCTGCTGGCGGCGGCTGCACGGGGCAGGGCGATGGAACCAGGTACGGCTGCGGGGGACGAAGCGGAGCCGGGGGGCGGCGGGAGTGGGGTCGTGCTTTATCCATCCCAGCGGGGCGGCGACCCCCGGGCTGGGATGCGGGTGCTTACCCTGGGCACGCAGCCCCACCGTCCTTCCTGCAGGGCAGGGCTGGCAGGAGCTGGGGCCATGGCACAGGGACCAGCGTTTTCATCACCGACAGGAGCAGGGTGGCTCCAGCCAGGCTGCCCCTGTGCTGCGGGGGCTCAGCTCGCTCGGTGGACACACGTGGCAGAGCGGGGTGGCAAGACTGCTCTGAGCTGTGGCGGTTGTGTGTGGCTCCTGGCGAGGTGCGGGCAGTCCGCGCCTTGCGGTAGTGGGTGCGGGAGAAGGACGTATCTCAGGGGACCGGAGACCAACTATCCCACATCGTGCTGGCCATGCACTGAGCTGGAGACACTCTTGTGCCCTCCAGGTTCCTGCACGTGGGCAGTCGGGCTGCGGTGGTATTGCTGTGCTGGCGGCCAGGTTGTTTCTGCCCTCCACGTGCCCACACTGCTGCTGGCCATCGGCAAGCTGGGCTCCACTGCCAGCCGGGGCATTGCCGGGGACAGCCAGGCTGTACGGGTCCCAGCTGTGCTTGGGGCATATAGAGATCCGACGATGGGTGTCTGGGGGGGGTTTGGTGCCCTCCTTCAGTAAGGCAGCACTGGGAGCGGTGGAAGGATGGTAGCATGTGTGGCCTTGGACGGGGGAAACCCTGTCTCCGTGCCTCAGGGCAGAGTCCAGCCCTAACCCACTTCTGTGGTGGCAGAGCCAGGCACTGGGCTGTGTCACACCACTTGCTCTCCACATTAAGATGGCACATGGTGGGGTCCTGCTGTCAGGGAGGGGTGAGCACAGGGGTGGGCGCTCACCACATCTCTCCAGAGCTATTTGAGAGCCCGTTGCTGGAGTCAGAAGAGGAACATCTCCTGCTGGACCCAGGCAACACATTGAAGCTGTACTGTGATGCCAACCAGAGTGGTGCCAGTGTAGTCTGGTACAAGGAGTCCCGACCCCTCGTCTCGGGGGCTCGCATCCACCTCCGGCAGAGCCTGCTGGAGATCTCAGAGGTCACCTATGAGGACTCAGGGCTCTACGTGTGCCGGGCACGGGGGACTGGGGAGGTCCTACGCAACTTCACCATCTCTGTCGTGGGTAGGAGCCCCGGCAGCACCCAGCTACCCTCGGGGCAGCAAGGCAGCCACTGCCCACCCCGCCCTGCAGGCAGGGATGTCCCTCTCAACCCGTTTCCCTTTGCAGACTCCCTGGCGTCAGGTGATGATGATGAAGATAGTGATGGGGACAGTCCCCACGGAGACCGAAATGAGGAGTCGGTCTATGTGCACAGAGGTCAGTGCCACACCAGGGCACTGCAGGAGAGGGCAGCTGGGGCAGAACCAGGGGCATGGGGCACTGCTGCCTCCTGCTCCCAGCAGAGGCAGCATGGGGGAAAGAGCCCCCATGCTGTCCCTTGGCCCCCTCCAACTGTACATCCTGCATGTCCCCAGCTCCTTACTGGACTCACCCACACCGAATGGACAAGAAGCTATATGCAGTGCCTGCAGGGAACACGGTGAAGTTCCGCTGCCCAGCCTCAGGCAGCCCCAGTCCCAGCATCCGCTGGTTCAAGAACGGGCGCGAGTTCCGAGGGGAGCACCGCATTGGGGGCATCCGGGTATGGGCCAGCTCTCCCCTCCACAGCTCCCCTCCCGGGATCCATCTCCCCCATCTCATCTTGCTGCCTTACCTCCCCCTCTGTAGCTCCGACACCAGCACTGGAGCCTGGTGATGGAGAGCGTGGTGCCCTCTGACCGCGGCAACTACACTTGCCTGGTGGAAAACAGGTTTGGCAGCATCCACTACAGCTACCTCCTGGATGTGCTAGGTGAGGATTCCTCAGCATGGTGCTGACCTGGGCTCCCCCATGCCTGGCAGGGTCAGGGGAAGGGGTGGAGGAGCCTCTTGTCATGGCCTGTCCACTGATGCAGCCCACATATCCCTTGCACCCCAGGGACATGGGATGGAGAACAGGCTCAGGTTGCGCTGGTCTGATGTAGAGCTGGGGAAGGGCTCTCCATGGGTCCACGGTGGGTGGAAAAAGAGGGAGAAAGGAGCCCCTGCTTTTGGCCACCATGTCAGTGACATCGCTGTGCTCCCTGTGTGCAGAGAGGTCCCCACACAGACCCATCTTGCAGGCTGGCCTGCCTGCCAACACCACAGCCCTGGTGGGAAGTGATGTGGAGTTCTTCTGCAAGGTCTACAGTGATGCCCAGCCCCACATCCAGTGGCTGAAGCACATCGAGGTCAATGGCAGCAACTATGGTCCTGATGGGGTCCCGTATGTGCAAGTGCTCAAGGTAACAAGGGCTGGAAGCACCCAGGTCCCAGATACCCACCCTAAAATTGTGACGGGGGTGCACAGATCCCGCCAAGGAAGACTGATACTGACCATCCATCCCCCTCTCTGACAGACTGCAGACATCAACAGCTCCGAGGTGGAGGTGCTGTACCTGCGCAATGTGTCCATGGAGGATGCTGGCGAGTATACCTGCCTGGCAGGGAATTCTATCGGCCTCTCCTACCAGTCTGCCTGGCTCACTGTCCTGCCAGGTAGGGCTGGGGTCCTGGTGTGGGGTCTGAGATCCCCAGCATGCAGGGGCCATGCCTCAGGCCAACTCATTCACTCCCCCCAGAAGAGGAGCTGGTGCGGGAAGCTGAGGCCCCTGAGACCAAGTACACGGACATCATTATCTACACCTCGGGCTCGCTGGCCGTGGCCATGGCCATGATCATTGTGGTGCTGTGCCGGATGCAGACTCAGTCGAGCAAGCAGCACCTGGAGCCTATGGCAGTCCACAAACTCTCCAAATTCCCACTCATCCGACAGGTGGGTGCCAAACTAAAGCCCTGGTAATGCAGGGGGACCTTGGTGACCAATGGGCTCCATGAGTGCCACTTGTGTCCATCACACCTTACCCTGCTGCCAGCCTTGGGGCTGCCCTCCCCACTGCCTCCTGCGGCTCCAAGGGAGGGTCTCTTTGCTTTACTGTTGGGTCTTTGTTTGGTCCTGGAGCATGGGATGGGATGGGATGGGATGGGATGGGATGGGATGGGATGGGATGGGATGGGATGGAATGGGATGGGATGGGATGGCTGAGATGCTGTGTCTCTTTCCACAGTTCTCCCTGGATTCCAGCTCCTCTGGGAAGTCCAGCACATCCCTGATGCGTGTCACCCGTCTCTCCTCCAGCTGTGCCCCAATGCTGGCTGGTGTCATGGAGCTGGACCTGCCTCTTGACGCCAAGTGGGAGTTCCCCCGAGACAAGTACGGTGCCATGAGGGGCAGGGACAGGGGCTGCTCTCCCCAGCTGCCCCGGGGACAGGAGCATGTAGGTGGTGGATGGGGAGGCCTCTGTCCACCATCAGACTCCAGCACCACTCTGCCCCAGGGCACTGAGATTCAGCTGGCATGGAGAAGGGCAGCCACACTTGCTCTGTCCCTTGGGGTTCAGCCATGCGGTGGCAGGAAATAAGGCCATCCCTTTGATCCCTCATGGTTCTGCTTGTCCCTGCCAGGCTGGTGCTGGGGAAGCCCCTGGGGGAAGGCTGCTTTGGCCAGGTGGTACGGGCAGAGGCTTACGGCATTGACAGAGACCGCCCGGACAGAGCTGTCACCGTGGCTGTCAAAATGCTGAAAGGTAACGGTTCCTGTGCCAGTGTCCCAGGAACAGAGGTGGCATCAGGCCCAGGCAGGGGTGCCACCCAGCTGGCACTGTGACATGGCCCTCCTTCCCCAGACAATGCCACCGACAAGGACCTGGCTGACCTCATATCTGAGATGGAGATGATGAAGCTCATGGACAAGCACAAGAACATTATCAACCTGCTGGGAGTCTGCACTCAGGATGGTGAGGGGGCTGTGTAGGCAGGGTTTGGGCAGGGCACAGGCGTGGAGCAGGACCAGGGGATGGGGACTGCTGGGGTCAGTGGCTAACTGGGAAGGGACAAGGCAGGGCAGGGGCTGAGCAAGTGGCTGCCCTTCCCAGGGCCACTGTACGTGATTGTGGAGTTTGCTGCGAAGGGCAACCTGCGCGAGTACCTCCGTGCCCGCCGCCCCCCGACACCTGACTACGCTTTTGATGTCATGGCAATGCCCGAGGAGCAGCTTTCCTTCAAGGATCTGGTTTCCTGCGTCTACCAGGTGGCCCGTGGCATGGAGTACTTGGAGTCCAAACGGGTAGGGCTGGCAAGGCCTGCGTGGGCTGCCTGTTCTGGGCACATCTGGGGAGGGCATGGTGGTGGCAGAGGAGTGGTGTGTTCCTGATGAACCCACTGTTCCTATGGAAAGGGAGCCTAGCCCACAAGCTGTCCAGAACCTCCCAGCTGGAGCCAGCAAAGCTCAAGGCAGTACCTCCCCAAAAACGTGGGACATAAAGCCTGACCCACTTCCTGGGGAAGTGTGTGTGGCCCTCACACTGCCCATCACTGCAGCCAGCCCAATGAGGGGATAGTCCCACCACCACTGAAGTGCTGGGGGATGTGTGGGAGGGAAATGACAGTTTCAAGTGTTTGAAGGGGATATGTGGAGCTGGAGTCACCGTCTCACACCTCTGTGGGTGATGCTCTTCCCTGGCAGTGCATCCACCGTGACCTGGCTGCCCGCAACGTGCTGGTGACAGCAGAGAGTGTGATGAAGATCGCTGACTTTGGCTTAGCCAGGGATGTCCATGACATCGACTACTACAAGAAAACCAGCAATGTGAGTGGGGCTACTGGGAGAGGCGTGCAGGGATCCCCAGCCAGGGCTGAGCTGAGCAGAGGCTTGCTCTCATAGGGTCGCCTGCCAGTGAAGTGGATGGCACCTGAGGCCCTGTTTGACCGTGTCTACACCCACCAGAGTGATGTGTGAGTTCCGAGGGGAATGAGGGTCTTTTGGGTGTGGGATGAGGATGCTGTTGATGTGTTGCTGTGGGTGAGTAGGATGGGGGTATTCTGTGGGGACAGCAGGACACTATTCCCCAGGGGTGATCTACCCTCTCCCATCTTTGCTCCCACAGCACTGCAGGGTGCAGTGGGCCAAGCTGGGAGGGAGCCCTAGGATGTGGTTTACCCTGCTTTGCCATGCATGATCCCTAGGTGGTCCTTTGGGATCCTGATGTGGGAGATCTTCACACTGGGGGGCTCCCCGTACCCTGGCATCCCTGTGGAGGAGCTGTTCAAGCTGCTGAAGGAGGGGCACCGTATGGACCGGCCATCCAACTGCACCCACGAGCTGTGAGTACCAGCCAGAGGGGTGGGCAGGGGACACAGTGAGACCCTGCTAACAGCCCCTTGTCCCCAGGTACATGCTGATGCGGGAGTGCTGGCACGCCGTGCCCTCGCAGCGCCCCACCTTCAAGCAGCTCGTGGAGGGGCTGGACAAGATCCTGGCAGCTGTTTCAGAGGAGGTAAGAAGTGGGGAGTCTGGTGGATGAGGAGTGGGCAGTGTGGGTGCTGACAGCACTGGTGGTGATGGCACCATCCCTCCTTGCAGTACCTGGACCTCTCCATGCCCTTCGAGCAGTACTCTCCTTCCTGTGAGGACACCGCCAGCTCCTGCTCCTCTGACGATTCGGTTTTCACCCATGACCCGCTGCCGTTGGCTCCTTGCCTCTTCTCCTATCCCAGCGTGAGGACTTAGGGGCGGGCAGGGAAGGGTGACACCAAGACCACCTCTGCCCTTGCAGGGAGCGGGTCTGGGTTACTGCAGGGTCCCTGCTTTGTCTGGGCTGAGCAGTGGGTGGGCAGGGCCCTGAGCCACAGCACCAGGGTAGGGTGTCCCTCTCTCCAGGCTCCTTTTGGGCACTGAGCCATCAGCCCTGGATGAGATCTGCCTGGTATTGTGGGGCAGCAGGAGCTAGAGCCTCTCCAGGCAGACACTGCCTGGGATCCCCATGGCATTGCCCCGGGAGACAGGCCAGTGCTTCAGAGGAAGTGTCACTGGGCAGGAGCCCTGCTGCTGCCCGGCTCCTTCTGCATCTGTACATAGCCACAGAGATGAGTATTTATGTACATGAAATATCAACCTGATAAATTATTTTTTTGGAATACACCCCGGTGCAGTTTCTGGGCTGCTCCTGGGGCACAAAGGGCTCCCCAATGCTTGGAAGGCAGGTCAGGGGTTGCCTCCTCACTGCCTCCTCACCCCAGCCATCACAGGGGCCTGCAATCACTCCTGGGGGACATGGAGTGCCACAGGTGCAGGAAGCAATGTCCCCACTCCTGTGCCTCCAGGCCCGCTCCAGCACAAAGCACCCTTGCATCTGTTCCCCATTAGCCACTGCTGCACTAAGCCACCGTGAACTCCGCTACCAACATCGCCCTGAAACCGATCCCCCAACTGCTGTGGGCTCCCAGGCTGGGAAAGTGCTCTGGGGCCCAGCCCCACGCACTGGGGACCCCCCCGCACCCTCCTGTTCAGGCCAGCCCAGCACTCCAGATAAAAGTGAGTTACAGGCTCTGCACTGTCTCCCCAAAGCCCCTGGCAGCACAAGTTGGGGGTCTCCAGCCCCTGTGCCCTGCTCTCTGGTGCCCTGTGGTGCCTGGCAATGACAGCAGTGTGGGCAGGGAGGGCTGCAGCTGTCTCACCCCCTCCTGCCAGCCCACTCCCTGGGTCTAGGGTTTCATCTAGGGCCAGGCTTTGCCAGCCATTAGCCCCAGGATCTGGTTTCCTCCTTCAGCTCCCAGCTGCACTCGCAGCTCCCCGCCTGGAAGCTGCCTCTTCCAGCATGGAAGCTGGGTCTCTGGCACAGCCTGCCCCAAAACAGCCCAAGGAAATGGGGGCTGGCAGGCACTGTGGGGCAGGACCTGGGCCCAGGGCAGCTGGAAAGGAGTCCCTTGATCCTGGTTGCTGCTGTGATGGTGTCAAGGGTCTGGGATCCCAAGAGACGCAGATCTTGGGACTTAGCCATGGGTGCTGTGCCTGTTGTGAATTGTGTGTGCTGGGGATCCCAACAGTTTTCAGAGCCATCTCAGTGTCCCCTCCTTGTCACAGCCCCTCACAGGGGGGATCCCACTCAACTGGCATTCTTGCAGCCTCCATCCCCAGCCCAGCTCCGCTCTCCGTTGGGATGAGCCCCCCATTCCAGCACTGCAGGCAGAGGCAGACAGCCCACTGGCAGGTGTGAAACCTGCCTGTCCCGGCAGCCTGCCTGCCCGGGAAGGATCCCAGCTGTCCAGTAATGTGCCAGAACCAATGCATTTTGCACAGCCCTGAATGGGGCATTCACACGCTGAAGGGCAAATTGCCCAAGCTGCCCACAGGGGCTGCCCAGATCCCAGCCGGGTCTGGGACTGAACACGGAGAGGGGCTGTGCCCAGTTTGCCCCCACCTTACTTCAGACTGGGGTCTCCATGCTGGGTGCAGCACAGTGGGCGGGCAGTTCTTGTTCACCCTGCACTGCCCTTTCCCTGGAAAATGGGGCCCCAGCCAATTTCACAGGATGAGGCATAGGTGGGTTTGTTAAACCTGAATACTGTGGGGGGGGGGAGGAGACAAGAGGACATTATGAGCAGGGACCTGCCATCCCCTGCCACAGCCTCACTCCATCCCTGCACACTTAAAAGACTCACTGCAGGTGCAGGCAGTGCTACCCACAGCACAACAACCCACACCAGTGCAGCCCAGGGATACTTTCAGGGTCCTCACAGTGCTCAGCACTGTGCCTGTCTGCCTACTCCAGCTCAGGGGGTTGCTCTCAGTCCATTCCCAGGCACCACTGCATCCCTCAATGAACCCCCCAGAGCTGCAGCAGTGGGGGCATGGGCTGTGCCCGAGCCAGCTTTGCCAGGCACAGGGCAGCCGGGGCCATGGCTGGGCAGAGAGGCAGCCTGAGGCATCCCGCAGCCCCACGACAACTGGAGGCAGTTTTTATTGTTTAACATTCCTGGTATTTTCTGTCAGGGCTGAACCAATTGTCCTTAATCCGCCAGGCTCTGCTGGCCAAACAAGTGTGGCTGAGCCACCAGCATCCTGTCCGCACGAACAGGCCCCTTTTGTGAGGGGGATTTAGCGTGTAGCCCAGTAAATCCTGCTGGTTTCCTGAGGCAGCGTTCCCACACACCCCCACCACCACAACCCCCCCTTGCCGCCTGCTCCCTGGGCCCTGGCATTGCTCCCTGCCCAGCCATGCCCGTGGGCATCCTGCCTGCCCAAATTCTGGAGCCACGTACCTGCTGCCCACCAGAATCTGCCCACTCCAGGGCTGCAGATTACCCCTGCATGTTTCTGGGATATGTCTGTGAGTCCCTATGGGATGTGGGGTGTTGGTGGGGCTGAGAAGCTTCACAGCTACCCCACTGGTCCTTAATGGGATGCTGTGGTCCATGGCAGGGAGTACTGTGGTTCTGGAGGGATGCTGTAATCCTGGAGGAGATGCTGTGGTCCCCGGGGAAATGCTGAGCCCTAGAGAAGGTGGCTCTGACCTGGGGTGAGGGAGGGGGTGGTGTGGGGAAGATGTTGAGTCCTGGGGGAGCTGCGATAGTCCTCAGGGGAATGCTGAGTCCTGATGGATACGGTTCTGGTCCTGGGAGGAATGCTGAGCCCTGGGGGAGACACCGCCACGGGGGCTAGGACACCAGCTTGTTCCTCATTCCAGCTCCGGGATGTGGCTCCCAGCCCCTGCCCGGAGATGCCTTTGCTTAACGACTCTGTTGTTTGGCCGGGAGCTGATGTTGTCTTTTCTCCCCAAAACAAAGGCGACAGAATTTTATCTCCAGGGAGAATCTGGTTTCTGTGAGATGCAGAAAGCCTCTGCCCCCGGGCAGGGGAGGATGAGGCTGGCCGGGCGGAATAACACCAGGCTGCTGTCTGCCCCACTGGTAGGAGGAGCTGGCATTGCCTCTCTGGCTGCTCCTGCCTGCCATAGCCCCTGTTCCACGACCTGCCTGCACCCTGAACAGGGACTATGTCGTGGAACAGTCCCATAACTGTGCCCCATGTGCCCAGGCAGCGAAGGGAGGAAGAGCCCCCATGGGCCAGCGGGCAGGGAAAAGGGGCCCGTGAACACCCACACATAAGGATAGAGGCTGAGGCAGGGGCTTACCTCTCCTGTGGAGAAATCCAAACACTGGATCCCACCATAGTTCCTGCGTCCAGGGACACCTCACACACTGATGTAGGCACACACATAGATGTAGGTACACACATAGATGTAGGCATGCACCAAACCCCTCCACACCTGCAACTTCTATCCATGTACAAGCACCTGCCCACACACATGTCCATGTGTGCACACTCACACCACCCTGCACACACACCCTCCATGCAAGAACACCCCACCATGCATGCATTCACCTCCAGCCAAACATACACACTACATACCCCACAAAACCCCCAGGCACCCTCATACACCCCCACGCAGCCCCTTCCACGTACACACAGGTACACCACCATCCCTATTCACACATCCACACCCATGCACATTCACACTCACGCACACACACCTCTGCACCCCCTCTCCCCGCAGCGGCAGAGCCGAAGCTCCAGCCACAGCGCTACTGCGGACCTCCAGCCCCAGCCGGACAGGTCAAACCGGGGGTGCCAGAGAGGGCGGTGGTCGCGTGCTGCGGACCCCCCGCCCGTAGCCCCCTGCCCGCCCGCCAGACCCGGCGGTGCTGCGGGAAGCCTCGGGCTCTCAGCCCCATCTCCCGGCCGGCGGGAGCAGCTGCGCGGGGCGGGCAGAACGGGGCGGCCGAGCAGCTCCCCCGCCGCACGCCCCCCGCCTTTCGGCTGGTGACAGTGGCCTTCGCGGCAGGACACGGGATTGTGTTGGAAGGATGACAAACGCGACTGGGAAAAACGGTCTGCGGCATGGGGATGTATCCTGGCTCTGTTCTCCATCATCCGCAGAGACGGATGGGGCTGGGAGTGGGGCAGGGGAGGGGACTGGGCTGCAGAGCTATGCTCTGTCCCAATGTGTATCCCGTTTGTATCCCTCCGTGTGACAGCACCAGTGTGGGAAGGGCACCCCATGGGCACAGAAGCCTGGTGAACCTGGCTCTACATTGGGTGGATGGACCAAAGCCCAGCGTGGGCTCAGCCTCGTTGCCCAGGGCTGGGAGCCCTGCACTCGCCCTGAGCTGGGGATGGGGGGCAGCCTGAGGGCTGGGGAAGCAGGGCGATCCCCAAGAGCAGCTGCAGCACCCAAGCGGGCAGCTCGGTCCCTCGGGATTATCCCCATGCTGCATATGGCTGCTGCAGAGACTGGCCTCCAGGTGACAGTCCAGAGATAGTTCTTCCGCGCCCGGCAGATTCGCTCAGTAGCGATGGCTCCTGTTCTCTGCAGCTCGTGGCAGGGGTCCTGTCCGCACCCACTGCCCTAGTGTGTCCCTGGGCTGCCCCCCGCAGGGTTTCGGGGGGCCACGGGAGCACTAGGGCACGGGGACTGCCAGGTGAGGGACCTGGGAAGCCGAGGTCACCCGGGCAGGAGGAGCAGCCCCGGCGCCAGACACAGCGGCCTGGTGCAGCCGCGCCTGCGGGCACGGAGCCGGGCTGAGCTCCACCCGCCGCCGCGGCTCCCGCCGCTCCATCCCTGCGGTTTCAAGCCCCGCAAGCCGCTTCCTGGGGGAAAGGGGGCCCCCGGCAAGCCCTCCGGGCAGGATGCTCTCCGCTCCTCTCCTCTCCTCCTCTGCTTCCTTCCTCTCCCCCGGCCCGGCCAGCCCTCCCCCTACCCGCCGCGACTCCTTAACCCTTTCGCCCACGCTCCCGGCCGTGATCCAGCCCCACGGCCACGGCTTCCAGCCGCCGCCCCCGGCCCTTTGTGCAGGATCCCGGTGCTGCCCCTAGGGTCCGCGCTCCCCCTGGTCCCCGCCCCAGCGAACATCCGCGGCCGGAGGCGACTCGCAGCCAGCCCATCCTGCCCACGGCTCCCGCGGGACCCGCGTGGGCCACAGCTCCGTCCGCGCTGGGGTCTGGTGCTGCCCGCCGGTCGGCCGTGACGCTCCCATCCCCCTCGGCGGGAGCGCGCGGGAGCCCACGGTGCGGGGCCGCGCTCCCTTCGGCATCACCGCGGCGGCGGGGAGCGGCCATGGCGGGAGCAGGAGATGCACATTCCCGCCGGGAGCGGGGGCACCGGGCCGTTCCCGTGGGGGAACCGTGCGGGCTGTGCGCGGGCACCGGAGCCTGCAGAGGGAGCCCGCAGTGCGGGCGGCTCCGTGATCACCGGCCCTGACCGGCCGCAGAGCCCCGGCGTGAACTGGGAGCCGGGCAGGGCTGGGGGTGAGCAGGATCGCGGGGTGTGGGGCTCAGGGCGAACCCCTCGGCAAGGAGGCCGCAGCCGCCCGCGCTCTCCGCTGCAGCCCGCAGACAAAGCCCTGCGGCGGCAGGGCTGGTCACGCTGCCCGCTGTGCCGCACATCCGGGCGGGAGCGGGACGCAATGGCCGGGATGCCATTTCCCTGTTCCTTTGCCGGAAGAGACGGGCCCGAGAAGGGCCTTTCCTGCGGGCGATAGCCGTGGCACGAGCAGAGGTGACACGGCAGATGGGAAGTGCGTCTGAGGGCGTTCCGCCACCACTGCCCCATTCCTCTCTGTACGAGTAACCACACAGCTGCAGGTGGATCGCTGTGGAGCCCCGCTGGGATAGCGGGATGTGGACATGCCTCGGGGTGCCCAGAGCTGCCTGGGCATCGCTGCCCAAGTGGTACAGACCCTGCACACCAGTGTTCGATGGGGATGTGCTGCGCCATGGGCCACGGGCTCACAGGGGGAAACCAGGCTGGGATACGTCCTGATGGTGGCCATCGCTCTCCCTACTAGCCTAAGGGGGGCACATCAGCAGGAGGGCAGCTGGTGACAGTCAGCGCCCAGGATAGTTTCTCTGCTTAGAAACAGCCCTAAACATCTCCCCAGGTTGCTCACTGGATCTCAGACACCGGGCTCTGGGAAGACACCGCCCTGTGCAGGGCCCTGCCCGCCCCTGGGGGGGTATAAATGAACCGTGAGCTTTATTTTGGGAACGTGGCAGAAACGTGCGTGGCAGGTTGCTCCAAAGAGAAAGGAGGAAAGTTGGCTGCTGGGCCCTCTCCTGGGTGTGCCAGGCCGTGGCTACCAGAGCTGGAGGCAATCCCAAGGAGGTGAACAATGTATTTCCCCCATTCAGGTGTAAACCAAGGGACCCAGGCATGCCAGGTGATGCCTGAGCTCTGCGTGGGTGGGGAGAACTGTGTGAATATTGGGACTTGGTGCCAAGTTCATTCAGCACTGGGCACAGCATGGCCCCAGCTCCCACATGTCACCATGGCACGTAATCACGGGGTGAAAGGGCCTAAAATAGGCCAGGTGCCACCAGCTGAGCCCTGGGCTGGGACCTCGGAGGTACAAACATGTCACGAGCAAAACTTCCTGCCGAGTCACCCCACCCTCCGTGGGTGTGCTGGAGTGGCATGAGCTGAGCATGGAAGTTTCTCTGTGGTGGCAGCACACCAGTGGGATGACAATAGGTCGGGGACCTTGGTGTGACCCCTCAGGAGTAGATGCTGGGAGAAATGGTTGCTCCATTGCCAACCACAGACAAGGCAGAGGGAGCGCTTGGACAAGACCACAGGGGCACCAAGAAGCCAAGTGCCCTCAGTGGTGCTGCCAAGGTGCGCAGGCAGGGAGGAGGCAAGTCCTCACTGTCTCGCCGAGGTGCCAGCCCACAGCCGCTGCAGGACAGCGTTTCAGCGGGGAAAAGCTGCGCCTGCGGGGCAGCGAGGCCCGGGCAGCGGGCGCTCCCTTGTCTGGGTGTGCAGAGCGGCTGCTCCGGGGCCCAGCCCGGCGGGGGGAGCGCGGCGCCAGCACGGCCGGGGGCTCCCGCACGGCCGGGCCGGGGGCGGCGGGGGGGGAAACAAAGGGCAGCGGCGGACGGGGGGAGCAGGTCTGCCCGGGCAGCGCCGCGTCGAGCCCCGCAGCGGCACCCCGGGGGGCGGCAGCCCGGCCCTGCCCCCCGCGCGGCCCGGGCAGCACCGCCCCGGTGCCACATCCCCGCGCTGCCCCGGCTGCCCCCCGCCCCGTGCCTGCCCAGCCGTGCCGGTGCGGCGGCGGCGCGGCGCGGCGCCCGGACCCGCGCGGCTGGCGGCGGAGACCCCGGCCCGCATCGGAGGTAGCGACGGAGCCGCCGCCCGCCGCGGGGCCGCGGGCTGGTTGCGGGGGGCGGCGGTGGCAGCCCGTCCCGGCGGAACGGGCGGGCGCGGGGCCGGTGCGCGCCGCTCGGCGGCGGGAGGGCGGGCGGGAGCGCGGCTGTCCGGGAGCGGCGGAGCCCGGCGAGGACAGCCAGGCCGCGGGCACCCGGCGCCGCTCCCCGGCGGGCGAGGCTCGGCAAGGCTCGCACGGCTCTGCACGGCAGCCCCGCGGAGGGCGACGGCCCGGCCCGCCGGTGCGCGGGAGGGCGGTGGGGGAGCGCGGCGGGGGCGCCGGGCCGGCCCGCGGGGCGCGGTGGACAATGGCAGGGGGTAACCCGAGCCCGGCGGGGGCGGGCGGCGACCCGCGGCACCCGCCCCGCTGACCGCCCGCGGGCACCGGGAGCGGTGCCGAGCGGTGCACGGAGGCCGCCACCGCCCGGGTGCCCCGCCGGGGCGCAGGGCCTGGCCGACTCCATTTTGTTGGCGCCCGCTCCGCCGCTGCTCGCAGGCCCGCGGCCTGCCCGGCGTACCGGAGGTGGGGGGGGGGAGCGGCGGGCGAGACACCGCGGGGCCGCCCCGTCCTATATCCACCCGGTGCCCCCCGCCGCCGCCTACGATGGAGGTGCGGGCGGCGGCCCCGAGGCCGCGGTGCCGGGCGGGGGGATGCGGGGAGCGGGGCAGGCCGGGCCGGGCCGGGGCGCGCCGGGGGGGGGCAGCACTGAGCGCCCCCTCCCCACCTCCCCCTCCCGAGATGGGGGGGGCCGTCGGGGGGGGTTGTTGCGGGGGTGTGGGAAGGGGGGGGGCAGGCCCGCGCGGGCGCGCGCGCGCTGATTGGCCGTGGCCGCCGAACCCCAAGAGCGGGGGCGCGCGGGGTGGGGGCGCGCGCCCGCGCGCCCGAACGGGATGGCGGCGGCGGTGTCGGGCGCGCGCATGCGGGGGAGGGAGGAGGAGGGAGGCGGCGGAGCGGCGGCGGCGGCGGGGCCTGGCCGGGCCGGGTCGGCGCGTCTCCCCATCCGCCCGCTCCGGGGGCAGGCGCCGAGCCGCCCGCGGCACCCGCAGGTGAGCGGCGGCCCTGCGGCAGCGCCCAGCACGGCGAGCGACCCGGGCGCCGGCCGTGCCGAGCCGAGCCGGGGTGGCCGGGCCGCGGCCTGGGGCCTGTAGTGCGGCGGTGGCGGAGCGGGGCCGGCGGAGCCAAACGCGGCCCCCGGGTGCGGCTGCCATTTTGCAGTGCGGGCCGGGCTGACCCCATTGTGCTGTGCCCGCAGGTGGATGCCCGCCGCCCGGCATGGAGCAGGCCTGCGAAGTGAGCCGCCGTAGCTGCCTCGTCCCCTTCGGCACCTCGCTGTCGGCCGCCGAGCCCAAGGGCGGCCCCTTCGGCGAGGCCCGCGGCCCCGAGCCGCCCGCCATGCAGCTGGCGGCCGCCAAGCCCGGCTACGGCCAAGACCCGTCGTCCTGCTACATCCCGCTGCGCCGGCTGCAGGACTTGGCCTCCATGATCAACGCCGAGTACCTCGGCGGTGCCGCCGACGGCGCTGAGGCCCTGCCCGACCCTGGCTCGCCGGCTGCCCGCCTGCCCGCGGCGCAGGACCCGGCGGCCGAGGTGTCCCGCGGGGCCCGGGCCTTCCCCCTGCTCCTGCGGGACGGCGGAGAGGAGGCGCCGGAGGAGGAGGGCGCCGAGACTCCGGAGGAGGAGGAGGAGGAGGACGACGACGACTACGACGACGACGACTACGACTACGAGGAAGAGGAGGAGGAGGACGACGACGACGAGGAGGAGGAGGAGGCGACAGAGCCCGGCCCGCGGAGCCGCGGCCGCTCCGCTCCGCAGCGGGGCCCCGACAGCCGCCTACAGCCGGCCGAGTCGGTGCCGGACGGCGGCCCCGGGGAGAAGGCTGAGTCCTCGGCGGCCCTGCAACTCGTAAGCACCGTCGGAGCGCGGGCGGGGGGGCCGTGGCCGCTGCCATTTTGCGGTGCGGCAGGGCCAGGCCGGCCGCGCTGCCTCCCTCGCCCCGGCACCCCGGAGGATGGGAGCCATCTTACCGAGCGAGGGGACCCTGCCGGGGCCAGCGCGGGCTGTCACCGCGCTCACCGCGCACCTGTGTCCCGCCGCGGCCGCCCGCTCTCCCCCCACCGCTTTTTCTCCTGTCAGGAATAAGAGGCAACCATCTCTCTGCCTAGCAACTCGCTGCAGAGTTCTCGGTGGAGTTTTTTCCCGGTTGGAAGGGTTTTTTTGAGGGCAGGAGGGAGCGTTCTCATCTTCTGCCGCTCTGGCAGAGCGCTGTCAGAGGCTCTTTGTCTGGCCAGGCCTGAGGTTCCCGAGCTGAGAGACCTTGGCGGTGGCCAGGGAGAGGCCGTGTCATGGTCTGACAGACCTCACGGGCAGCAAACCTTGCCTCTTACTCAGGATTGCTTTTTTTTTTAATTTCTTTCTATGCTCACAAATTCCTTTAGTTTAATTATAATGTAATTAATAAGGAAAACCGATAGAACTTCGAGAGTTCTGAAAGGAGATAAATGTAGTTAGTAATGTTTTGGTTTAATTTACTTTTGAATCCAAGTATAAGAGATGTTTATCAGTGTGACCTTTTATTTGCAGCCATGTATGTATATTTCCTGCAGGTTTTCAGTATTTTTTTTTCTTCAATCTGTTTTTGCAACCTCAAGGTTCCTTGCTGGAGGATACTCTGGGATTTAAGCATTGATGCAGGGTTTGAAGATTAGCTCATATGACAGGACTAATACCGAAATCATCTTGCTCTCTAATTTCAGTAGAGCCACTGATGCCGGGCAGATCATGCTGGTTCTTGCAGCACTTGGGAGGCAGGACTGTGTTCCTTTGGGAACACTCAGTGCTCCTGCTGCGTGTTCTGGGAGGTGGGGAGCACTTGTCACAGAGTGCCAATGGAAGGGGCGATTTCAGAAGATGCTGACAGCAGCTTAATTTGTTTTGGGAACAGTTCAGGCGTGTAGATACTCTTCAGTGTTCCTTGGGAGGAATCCCTCGGTCTTCGGTGGTGAGAGAGTGCTGTGGGTCTGAGGTTTGTGCACCTCCTCAGCTTTGTTTTGCAGAGCAAAGCGGGCATCTCTCTCAGACATGTGCTCAGTGATGCGGTTGTGGGAGGGTCTCACTTTGTAAACAGAAGCTCGCAGAGGTACTTTCACAACACTTGCATTTACAACGTGCTCCACGGAACTGCAGCTGGTACGGTGACAAAACTGTCCTAGAGATGGAGCCTGTTATTTGATTATGCAAGGAGGGTTGACTTTTCAGCAAAACTGCCTTACCTGTGTGCTGTAGTTAGCCTGGCTGGGTTGTTGTGGTGACTTGAAAGCATAGCTGTGTTCCTAAAAAAAAATGCAGAGAAGAAAAGCATTTTTTAGGCAGCCTGGGGTTCTGCTTTCCCTAAGTCTTGCATTCTTTCTTTACTAAGTAAATGCATGTTGTCTGAGTGGTTCTTCCTTTTAGCCCCACTGCTGTGGAATGAGAAGAGACAGGGATTTTCCTCTGTGCCAAGTTACCACTGAGACAATTAAAATCTTTTAATTGTTGAACATGACATAGTAGCTAGAAATAACCAGGCTTGCTCCTCGGGTCATGTATTCATTTAGGTGTTTCATTCCAGTCTCATCTATGTTCAGTAACTGGAGTCAACTTTTTTTGAGAGCCTGCTAAAACTTAAAAACTCCCCCGAAAAAAGCACCACGAATCCCTGGGAGTTCTGCACAGCTATTTTTACGTTTGTCGTAGCTGGGCTACTCTTAATTTTATGCTGCCTGATGATGGGACTCCACGTTACAGCAAGACTGTCTCAGAGCTTTTATTTTTTAAGCTCATGGCTCTGAATATGCCGCTGCTGCTCAAACTTCCTGTTTTGCCAAGAGGGAAGTGTGTGTGTATTTCAGATGTCTGTGTCTGCCCCTTGCAGGATTTGAATTTTTCAATAGATGCTTGCTTTGGAAAGTCTGATTTCTGAAATGTCAAGAGTACTTCCAGCAAAAGGGCCAGAATTTGGTTCAAAGTGGGATGCAAAGTCCAGCATTCAAGTAATGCCCCTGGGCATGAGAGGTGTTGGCAGGTATTGTTTTGCATGGGGATTTGTTAATAGCCCTGGCACCTGCTGCTCTCAAACATTGCTCCAGACAGGGGAGGTTGCACAGGTACCATTCACTTGTAAAGAGAGATGTGTGTATTCTAAACTGAAGCTATTTTAAGTGCCAACTTAATCTCCCCTTAAGGGTGTCTGAAGTTCCCAGCAGCTCCTGATAGATTTTGTGTTGTGGAGAAGGAAATGATAGCAGCGGTTCTTGGGTCTTGTTCTCCAGAGGTGGTGGTACAGTGACTGCTGGCAGCTGCTGGCTTGCTGCCTTGTGCACATACTGGGCTATGGCCATTTAAATTTAAATGGGGGGTTGTTCTTGATGGGAGTTGTCTGTGATGCTCTCCTGGCCTTTTCAAGTTGCAGAAGCCCTGGACAGCATTATGTAGAGTTGGAGGGAGAAGTGTGCCCAGACTCCAGTGCTGGGGAGAGTGGGTGCAGCCACACCAGGTCTGAGCACTGTAGATACTGCTTGAATTGAATGCTGAGGAATTGGAACAGGTGGATTTGTTTATTGCAGAACTCTCATGTGGAAATTTTGTTCTTCTAATGTAAGTTTTGATGCCTTATTACTTCATTTCATTGGCTTGTTGATTTTTAGCTACTACTCACAAAGTGTGTGTGTTTGAGTTGTTTGATTTGCAGAGTTGAGCACTCCAGGAAGCAGAGTTTCAGGTACCTCTGGGCCACTCCTGCTGTGTGTATGATAGGCATTCACAATTTATTTTTTTCCATGGGACTGTGATGGTTTCAGACTTCAGGATGTGCCGAGGCTTGCATGAGGCTCAGTGTTGCTTGTCATTATTATTTCCTTGTGGTCCATTCCCACGATGCAGGAGTGTGATGTTCGGGAAATGGCAGTGAGGTACAGGGAGATCTAGATCCAGATCTTTCATCCCTAAGAATGGCTGCTTCCATGGGCTGTGTGTGAAGTATGAGTGGGACATGTGTGTAAGGCTCCTGGAAGGTTTTTGCTTTACCGGGATCACACTGTTTGTATTATATTAGAAGTACTGAAGGCCAGCAGAGTGCTCTTGAGAATTAATCCATTATGAACTTGAGTTCTGTTCTAATCTGCAGCTCTGGGAGGGTACTCTCGTTATAAAGTGTTGATGTTGCCTGTGTGAGGGTTACTCTGGTGCTTGGTTTATTAGCTGACGTATCTGGTGCCATTTCTCTCTCTGCTAAAAATAAAATGAAGGAACTAAAACCATGTGATACTACTCCTGTAAACATTTCTGAAAGAATCTTCTACTACAGACTGTTGATTTGAGGATCCAGCTAACTACTGATAACATTATATCTCTGAGATACAATAGGCATGGCAGTGGTTTGTTTTAGCAGGGAACATAAATTTCCTTGGTCAGTTGACATCTTCCTGGTGAGGAGATGAATTTCATTTGGCCATCAGTGCTTCCTGTGGGCATCATCTCCCACTCTGTGCACCTGGAGAGCACAGGCTCTTTGTCTGGTACTGTCCCTATGCCTCTGATCTTTCACATATCCCTCTTTGCCACTAGGATTTACAATGTTTGGAAGATGGTATTATTTCACAGAAAAGAGTGTGTATCTTGCCTTGCTGTGCAGCCTGGTGACACCCACCAAGCGTTGTACTGAAGGGCATTCCTTTCTCAAATAGCTCTAAACTTACCTGTAAAGGACTTCAGACATGGTGGGCATCCAGAGGAATAGGTATTTCCACAGTGAGGGTCCTGTCCTTGCCTGTGTTACTGCTTGACCTTAAATTTTTGAGGTCCTTAATGACTTCATGCTTTCACGATGTGATGATGCTGCATTGCCTCTCGGTTGTGGTGGAGGTGTGAGTGGGTGGGTGTTAGGAGCTGTCACAGCAAGACCTGCTGTGTGTGAGGGTGTGAGAGCAGCTCATTCTGAGGGTTTTGAACAGTCTGTAGGATCCAGAGCTCTCCTGCACAGCAGTTTGGGTCCTGGGAGTGTTCATCATAGAATTTGGCTGAGATTGTCCTTCCTCTCCTTGTTTCATTGTATTTTGTTCCCTGATTGCTGATTAGGAGTGAAATATCTGTTTGTACGTGATGTTACAGGAAATGACTTGGTTTCTCTAGAAAATACGTGGCGTGCTGTGTGAAATTTGAATGACTGATGCCTTCGTGGTTCATGTTCTGAAGCTGAACGTGTCTGTTTGCAAATAGGAAAACCAGAGGTATTTTCTTGCAGATTGAAAGTGAGGTTTTACTGGATATAATGACAGAAACCTCTGTGTAATTTCTGTTTTCTAAATTTAAAACTTACTTTTGAAACTTGAGCAAGAGAGACATTGTTCGAGCAATATCCTGGTTAACATGCTGTTTGCAGTTGTAAGTTTGGCAGTAGTAGCAACAAAATTAGCTTTTACAGGTGTTTTTCTGGGCTGGATGCTGCCTCTCAGGCTCTGCTGGCTCTGCTAGCTGACTACATGCTGATGATTTATTTTGGAAAAGTGTATCTCCCACACTTGAGCCTTTTTTCCTAACAAATCTCAGGTTGTTGAGAGTACTGTGATTGGAATTTTGCTGTTACAGCTTCTTCTCAGGCCTTGGTAAAATCAATGATAGTGGCTCAGTTTGGTGCTGTAGCAGTAACCTTTGACTTCAGAGCAGCATATTTTGCATGAAGTAATGGATTTGTTGATAGCCTCTTGTAGTGTAGCAGCTTCTTGTTGTACCCCATTACACCCTGTTCCCAGAAGTGGGGTTAAACTCTGTGATGTGCAACAATTATTAAGGTTTTATTTTTTAAATTCCCCCAATTTAACTGAACAAATGTGTAGCTCACTCAAGAGGTCAACTCTGAATATGGTTAACAAGCCACATGAGCCCCAAGGGAAAATTGGTACTCTCGAAGTTATAATTGAGATGGTATTTCTTTAAAACTATAGTTCAAAAATCGGTGTTATGGATGATGATCAATTTTGAGTGCAATTGCTTAGAATATACTTCTTCTTTTCTTGCCTGTGATGGACGTGTTCTTGTATATAGTAATTTTGATTTGTGTTCAGTTATTTGCTCTGGCATTTAGAAAGGCACAGGGAATAGAAACAACTGAAGGAAGAAGTCTTAGCAGGCAGGGAGTTGTCCTGAAGGTTAAAAAACATAACAGTTTTAGTGAATGCCACTTTTAATACCAAAAAGACTATGACCTAGGTTCTGTTCTGTCTGCACGGAGCCAGCTGGTGCAGAGTGGTAGCGCAAGGGATTTTGGCATGGCTGCAAAGCTGTAGTGCCATGCTGAGGAAAAGTGTGAGGTGGAAAGTTTGTAGCCTCACTGTTTCAGCACTGGGTGGGAGCACAGGCATTGCTTTGGCTGATCTGACTGGGTGCTCCTGACCCCAGTGCCCAGGAGAGGGGAAGATGCTGCCATGTGGTGAAATGGGTGCCATCTGAAGTTCTCTCTTCTTGTTGAATTAGAAATCTGGTTCCAGTGTGGCTGCTCACAGTAGTTCTGCAGCAGTGATTAAATGTGTGACAGAGATAAAGATGGGCCTGGGTGTGCATCCATCTCTTTTGTGTCCAAAAGCATTGATGAAGCCAGGAGAAATTTCAGCAGTGTGTCTTGCCTCTACTGAAGGATGGTGAAGCACTTGTTAAAATTGACATGCTGACTCTCTGTGGTTATCATTAAGATTTATCTCACATGGTTTTTTTGAAAAATGGCAAGAAGTTGAGAGAAAAGTCACCTTATGTGTCACTTCTTTCCCCTCAAAAGGGCAGGCTGGTCCTGGCTGGGTGCCTTCACTGCTGTCTCTAGCACAGCCCTAGCAGAAGGGTTGTGCTAAGTTGTCCCAAATTATTGCCTGGGCTGATTGTAGCTTTGGCAGTGATGGAGCTGCACAATCCACAGGAGAATGAATGGTTTTTCCAGCAGCAGCCTCTGCTCTTCCTTTGGGGCTGAGGTGCTCCTGGGGCTCTGCGTGAAGAGCAAGGCTGCAGGTGGAAGGGGCACCCCATGTGTGGTAGCAGGGAAGGGAGTGCTTTGGCAGCACTGTTGGTGGATGAATCACAGGGAAAGGGCAGCATATCTCCAGTCCTGGAGGCTTCCCCATGTGTTTTCCCATCCTTTTCCTCATGGGGTTGAGCGCTGGGGTAGGAAGGGTTGGCAAGAAAAGCTTTGAGTGAGTTCTTGATAGGGAACTTGTTCTGTGGATTATGTGTGCTATTGGATAGCTGCAGATGCTGCTGGAGGTGGCACATCCCACAGATGGGCTCTGCAGGGAAAAAAGTTTCATAGTGAAATAGTAATATAATAAAATAACAGGGTAATCTGTTGTAACTTTCAGACGTTGATCAGAATTAATGCACTGGAGATTCCTTTTTTTATTTTCAGACCTTGACTTTTGCATGTGAGACAACAGAAGTGTTGAGTTGGATGGAGCAATCCAAGTGTTTTATCCAAGCCAAAGGATGGGGTGCCTTTTGGTGTGTTTTTTTTAGGAAAAAGTGAACAGTGAATTTCCTGCATGGTAGTGTCTCAGCACACTGGAAACTTCCAGTTTCTTCTTTAGCTCCTGTAGTTGCAGTGCTGAGTGTGCAGTGAGGCTCTCGCCCTCAGCCCTGCTTGAAGCTTCCATGTTCCACTTGTTTTGGAGGAGTGTGTTCATGACTTTCCCTCCCACTGTTGGTGGAAAGATGGAAACCTGCTGTTACCTAATGCAGGAAGGCTGAGGAGCAGAATGGTTATCACCCTTTTAATAGATCCTCCCCATGCCCTGATGTTACTTTGTTTTGGTTTTCCCAAGCACCTGTTCAGACTTCCTAGTGTTCTGGCTAATGTGGTGACTGCCCGCAGATATCTAAATAACAGCAGTAAAACAAGTCAGATTCCTCTTGATTCTAGTTGGCTATCATCTCACAGTATGTTCACAATGCTTAGGAAGCTGGATTCACCACAGAAAGGTTTGGAAGCCTCTCCGAAGCGTAAGTTTGTGGTACATGGTGCCTGAAGCATAAACCTTCCTCAGGTCATGACTTTGAGTGCAGATACCAAGAAAGAAATAAGCACAAGATAAATTTATTGCCCTGCTGGTGTTTCAAATTTCTGATTTTGTTTTTTGTAGGGATTCAGAAAAAGCAGTCAAAGTTTGAAGTGCAAATTAAAAGTTAATTTAATATGAATAGAATTTCTGTTTCTTTTGGAAAAATGGTGCAGTTGGGTAGGGGGACTTACATGCTGAATGCCACTTCATTTTCAGGAGGTAATGGTTTTGTGTAAGAGGCATCTTTTTATTTGGCCTAGCAAAGTGGGATTATCCCTTCCTCTCCTGTAGGTAAATAAAAGCTTCTGCAGATGAGATTTGCAAGCCCCCCTTAGATGTTTGTTGCTTTTAAAGAATCCCATGGATTTAAAAAACCCAAACAACATCAACACCCAAACTAAAACAAGCAACAAGCCAGTTAATTTCATTTAATTCAACCCAAACTCACACTTTTTAGCTGTTGAGGTTCTAATACAGTATTCACTCTTTGCACTGTACATGTTGTTCTCTAGTTCTGCTTCATTCTGGTTACAGCCTAAGCTGTAATGAATAGAGCATACATATATAAATTAGAATAGCCAAGTTTCGTTTTGCACAGCTTGAATCTGTTTTTCATTTCATGGATTTAGAAACTTCATGTCTGAAAAGTGAACGCTGTGTTTATCAGATGTCTTGCTTGTGAGTAATGTGTTTGATAATACATAGAAGAGCACAAAAGTAAGGCTGAAAAGGGGACAGATCTGATGACCTCGTTTCAGTTTGGGGGTTTTTTTTTGCTTGTTCTCTGACATAAGAAGCTATTTGTGGGTATTTGTTCTTTGCGAGAATTTGCAAAGTTCTGGTAATGCTAGCAGTTCCTCTCATGCTGAAACAATTAGTGCTGATTAAAAGAGCCAGGTTTAAAGAGAGTGTGGTTTATCATTTCAAATGTGTGCAGATAAGCAAGTGTGAGAGTCTGTCCTCAGCTTCAGGCTTCTGGCAGTGGTCTGAAGTCTTCTGTGTGTTTGTGGATTTCTCTCCACCAGGGATCTGGTTGAGATCATACCCCTTCTCTCTCACTTCCTTCTTCTGTCTCCCTCAAACGTTGCTGTCAGGTGCATTTCTGGTAGTTAGGATGCTGAAGTGCCAAAGCTTTCTCTTGCACTGTTCTTCCATCCAGTCCATAAGGAAAACTATCTCCATTGAGTGAAACATGGATGCTGTTACTGTTATCTTGGAGACTGAGACTTGTTATCTTGTCAGTACATTCTTTATTTAAAATCTGTATGTGGGTAACTCCTGACCTTAATATAAATGCTTCAGGATGTAGGAATTACCCAAAGTAGTCCAATCTGCTCTCTTGATTTTAACTTTTCAGGGTAGTTCATATGAATGTATGAACCCTGAAAAACTTTAGTACCCTGGAAAAGGGTACTAAAAACTGGCCAAAGACAACAAATACCCACAGAAATTTGATAACAGAAGTTTGGTCTGTATCATAATCTCTGCTGTATTTTTTGCTAGTGAATATTTAATTAGCGAGTATTTAACACTTCTGGATGATAATGGTCCTAGATAAGAGGTAGTGTACTTTTTCAGACATGAATGTAGGTCAGACGCCTGTTTGCTTTTTGCTGCAGTGCTGAAGCCTAAGGAAGAGTGGAGCAGCTGGGACAAAGGGGATGTCCCCAGGTCCCCAGCAGCACAGGCTGCCCATGGGCTTCCAGCAGGCTTCTCCAGCTGCCCTGTTTGATTTGAAGCTTGCCATAAAGTGCCAGTGTGATCATTACTCTGGTTTCTTCAGATATGCCATTGCGTGCCGTGGTTTGGATGGGGGTTTTGTCCATATGGACTCCAGTTGGGCTTACCCCTTTCCCTGTGCAGGGATTGATTCCTGTAAGTTTTGTCACAGCAAGTGCAGGTCAGCATTGCAGCCTCTCTCTGTAAAGACTTAATGCTCCTGTGCTTGGCAATGGTACTTTGTATGGAGGAAACTTTGGTGACCTCTGTTTGCTTAGCTTCAAATATTTCTTAAGCTATCAAGTAGATATAATCATTCATTTTCTTTCAGTTTTTTTGGGGTTTTGGGTTTTTTTAACTGATTTGGTTTTGATTTTAGAAAAGCTTCTTTAAAACATGAATCTTTGCTAATTAGAATTAATTTTTCATCACAAGCAGTTATTAATTTTACTTTGTTGGTCTTAGTCTCTTCTTTTTACCTTTCCATTCCCAAGCAAAGGTTATTTCCCAGTTCCCCTCTTCCCTTCTCTCTGTCTGTTCATTTCTCAGTGCACAAATGTTGGGGCCGAGTGAAGTAATGAACACTGGACCACTCAGACTTCTCTCCATCCTCCCTTCATTAAGAGCAGTACAGAGCTAGGAACTGACCTTTTAACTGTCTGTCAGCAGCAGTCACTGTATGGGAATTGCATCCATTGCTGCTTCATTTTTTTGACTGGAGTTAAAGGATCTGGATCCACTGTGACAGCAGCTGTATGGACAAAGGGATAACCCTGAATGCTGAGGTTAAATCTACTCTGCTTTGTCTTAAATTCTGCTCAGTGAGGTTGTGCTGTAGCTGGAGGGAAGCTCCATCTCCTGAAAACTTTTGGGGTAGCTTTAGCAATGCCCTTCCAGGCTTGTTCTAGGAGTATTTTAATAGGGAGAACTTGCCTCAGTTGCTGCCTCCCCTTTGTGAGGACAGAGGGTGAATAACCTGTTCCACCGAGATGGCAGGAGCTGGGAGTGGCACAGAGCACCTGTGACACCAACTGTGCAGTTGGTTATGTTAGTGGATAACTTCTTTATAGAATCACAGGATGGTTTGGGTTGATAGGGGCCTCACTAGGCTTCCAGTTCTAACTAATAAGAAGTAGGTATTGGGAACAGCTTGATCATGGGCATGGATGGAATGCAGGGAGAAGCACGAGTTGCTGCCCTGAAATGAGAAGGTTTGAAGAGAGCACTGGAAGCTTATGGGGTAGAGTTATTGGTGCTTTCTGCCCCTGGCAGTGATGTTTGGGCCAGTTCATGTGTGGGGTGTGACTTACCTGGCAGCTAGCTACCAGTGTGGTGAGATCTGCTCAGGAGATATCCCTGTCCCATGCTGCTGCTGCAGGGCCCTGGGCAGGTATCTGCTGTACACTCAGGGGAAAAGGCTATTAGTGTTATTGTTTATACTGTATTGGTTAATTATCCTCTGGATGTGGCCACCTCCTGTTATTTTCTTCCTTGGCTTTGATTCTGTCTAGTTCATGCCTGAGACAGGCTTGGCAGGATCTTCATCCATTATTTTTGGGGGGTCAGTGGCTTCCTGCTTGCTTTTCTTCATCCTCCTTGCACACAGTCTCTTTTGCTACCCCAGTCTTTCTGCAAAACATGTTCTGTCCCTGGCTTCATTTAATAACATTGTTTATAATTAAGTCAGGAATAAACTGTAACAGGGCTTTCTTGGCCAAGTATTTCCATGATGATTTTCCAAAACAGGTCTGAATTGGAAGTGTGCAGGGCTACAATGGCTGCAGATCAGCGCTTGATCTCTGGACAGATATCTCTTTGGGTATATGAAATTGAAAATTTGAAATTGCTTGTAACAGCAGATATCTCTCTGTCCCTTTGTGTGCAGTTCAGTCTTGCTGTGGCTCTGCCAAGATGGTCACATCCCTGGTCACGCTGTTGGGGCACGTGGGGTGTCTGCAGCTGTGCCTCCAGCTGCACTGGAGGGGCTAGTGCTGCTCTGATTTTTATTTAGAGATGTCCAGTGCTGCAGGAAAGGTGCACCTTGTGCCTGTCAGCATGGTCTGTGTTTGTGGGCTGCTGCGTTGTGCCACTTCTTCCAGCAAGATTGGTGGATTGAACAGTAGCTTCCAGTGGCAGAGCCAAGCGTGGTTACTGGATAAGGATTATTGTTTCCACTTTTTAACGATGGGTTATTTTCAAAGGTGGAAGATTGGTGACAGACAGTTGAGGACTGACAGTATGTTTACCATAATAAAAACACTTGGAAACCTAAGTGTTCTTTGCTTGATATGTTTTGTGTTTGCTGTATGGTGAGAATTTCAGGACGGTAAAAGTGCTTGACTTTCTAATAGAAAGCTTCCTTCTCATGAAGCTGAGCACCAACATTTGGTATTTTACTTAGTGAATTGCAGGCTGGTGTATTTGTTTGACGTAGTACAAATTCAAGAGGTGGCTTTGCAGGTAGTGTTTGTGTCATTCTGCTGCTGAATCTTGGCTCGTGGTCTCTTTCACAGTGATCATTTGGGGTCTTTGCTGGAGAGGGTTTGATTAAAAACATCTGCAAAGTACAGACTTGTTTTGTCCAAAAATAGCACAGAGTGATCTGAAATGCTGCATATCTCGAGTTTAGGCTGTAGCTTGTCCCATCTGAACAACGAATGAATGCCAAACAGTTGATAACAGAGTAGACAGTACTGACTCACTTGAGAACATCAAACAATACAAAACAGTGATGTTCCTCATCAGTGGGGAAGGCCCTGTCCTTTCCTTCCTCACTTACCAAGGCTCTTACCTGGTTTAATTTCTTCACTGTATCTCCGCTTGAGTTACAACGTGGTGCTTACCTGATCTGCAGTGCCACACAAATTTTCTTGTTATGTAAATACTTCAGTATTTCCATGCTCAGAAGGTGAACAGTGCTGTGATCAGATGTAGGGAACTACATCTGACATTTATTTAAAAAAAAATCTTGGGCTTTCCCTAGCTCACAGAAAAGTCAGTTACTGCAGGGCTGAATTTCTGGCCATCAGGATATATCAGCAGTTTGATCTTGGCATAGTAAATGCTAATTTTAATAGGAGTAATTTTTTTTTGTATTCTGACAGAAGAAATATGTGCTTTGGGGCTATAATTCTTCTATCATGCAGCAGAGTTTAAAGGAAGAGACTTAACTGTGCGTGGAAAGGACAACAACTGCTGCTTTTGCTCCTCTGCTGCTGGTTTTTCAATGTTACACGTCTGTGTAAAAAAAAAAATGCAGAGGCATCTCTGGCAGGTTGATGGGACGTAGAGATAGCAGAGAGGAAAATTATGCAAGACATTGACCTGCTGCAGTGCATCCTGTCACAAGGCTGTCCCTTAGCATATGGTGCTTCCTGATCTGTCTCTGTGACCCACTGGTGCAGACTTGGTGGTGGGTGATGGTGAGTCCAACAGCTGACTGCTAATTCCGGGGAAATGAGAGAGGAAACTGGGCAGGAATGATAATAGCTGCTGACTTCTTGGAAAGAGGTTTAGGCATTGTCTGAATAGTTTCTTGAAAGCCACCTTTTCACTCGGCTGGGGTGTTGGAGGTTGACAAAGAGTTGATTTAAATGCAGACTTGCCTCGGGGCAGGGGTTGTGGGTGTCCTTCAGGTGGATCAATGTGAATGGCTCTGGCAAATCTCCAGCGAGGTTTTACTGCTCTGTCCAGTGACTGTGCTCAGGTTACAGTTATCAGTAAGATGCACATCCGTTGTATGTGTATGCACAGCGTCAGAGATAATCAGCTGGGATATACATGTGCCCCTCAAAGCCCAGGCTGGAAATGTGTGTAAAAAAAAATTTGAGGCCAAACTCACATTTACAAGAGCACAAGCTGGAAATGGACTAAAAAAAGAGGGGGTTTGCATCTGAAAGTGCATCTGCATTTTAAAAGAAGCAGCCAAGGCAGCATCTCTGGTTCCTGTGCTCACAGATACAGCTGGAGACAGGGAGGCTGCAGCGAGGCAGTGACAGAGAGAGGAGCTGCAGCCCCCTGCCCGGTGCTGTTCCCATTCCCTGTTCCTGAACTCCTGCTCAGCAATAAGTTATTGTGTGGCTTTTGATGAGTGAGTGAGAAGAATTTCAACAATGTAGTCTGCAACATCATTACGTGCCTTTTTTTCATGTGTCAGGGTTTATTCTTTCGTGTTTTCTTTAACCACATGAAGAAGACCCATAAAACTCAATGAGAAGTGGAATATACCTTTTATTAGAGAGGTCTGTTGTGTTTTAGTTGCTGGGATGTTGAACTTGGTATGGCAAGAGACGTGCCTCAAGCAGGGTGGTTAGCAGGATGGAGAAGTGAAGCAGAAAGGTGTGTGTTTGTGCTGTAACAGCTTTAATGAGGAGCATATTACTTGTGCTTCTTGGCAGGAAACACACCTAGAGTGCTTCTTGGATCTCCTGAAATGCTAAACCCACCTGGCACATATTGGTGGGTGCTGCCTAACAGGCAGGTTACCTCGCAGCTGGCTACAGGGACTTTTGTATCTTGTGAAAACCTATTGTACCTCATCTTGGCTCAATTGTTCACAACACCAAAGCTCCTGGATCCTCTCTCTCCTTTGCAGAGGTCCTGCTGATAGGGCACATCCAGCCAGAGAGGCTACATGCTTAGCAAACAGCACAGGATCTGCTCTCAGCTCTTGGGCAGTGACACAGAAATAGCATTTAACAGCTTTAGGGTTTGTGTGTTGAGAGATTTTGGTGTTCTCTTGGCCTCTGCACAGCTCTGGGAAACTGAGTGGATTTGGGTGACTGTGTGTGCAGAGTTGATAGTTGTGAGTGGGTTTTGGAGACAGGCAAGGTCAGTGTGTCTGTGTCCTAGAGGGAGGTGAGTGCTGTTACACTCCCTTTCTGCTCCGTTTTGAGGCAAAGCAATGCCACTTCTGCTAATACAAGCTAAACATCAGTATATAAGATCTTTATGTGATTGTACCTGTCTTTCGTTTCAAATATTTTCCAGTGAAGTTACTAACTTGCAAATACCAACTGTTTTTTTTTCCCAATTGATAAACACTTAATTTGCTGTTCTTAGCACCTTTCAGTCAGGCAAATTTCACTGTCTCTTACTGCTACTTTTTCTGTATGTTGCAACCTTTGAAATGAAAAAATTGATGGCAAAATAGTCGTGACTCCAAATATTTACCTGCTCAAATGTGTGAAGTTTGAGTGCAGTCATTTGCCAGAGGTCATATTACTTACTATAAAAATAACAAAAACTTTCTCAAATCCTCTTTATTGTTTTGTTCTTTCAGAAGAATGGGAGAACCATTCTGTTCTTTGAAGGTGTAGGAGCCACTAAGTAAAATCAGGACTTGCTTTTTCATGTAAATGTCTCTGCTGTCCCGTGTAATCTGCACGCAGGGGGGGAGGCAAATCTCTTCAAAAGCATCTGGAGCTTTAGTGATTTCTTGTGTCCTGTTTTTTCCCCAAAGATCCAAGCCAAGAAGAAAGCTACTCCAGTGAAGTATGAAGTTGGGGATCTTGTTTGGGCCAAGTTCAGCAGACGCCCATGGTGGCCATGCACAATTTGTCGTGACCCAGTGCTGGACTGTCACTCAAAAATGAAAGGTACTGTATCTACTCAGACCACAAAGTGAAGGTGGTGTGTGTGGCAGGATGCTGCATTTTTTGATTTTAAAAGCATTTCTGGCCCTTGAAAGGTGTGAAGAAGTAGACTGCTATGGAAAACAAGACGTGGATCCATAAAGGAGAGCTAAATTAGGGAGGTGGCAGGAGTAACAGGGTGCTGGGGGTGGTGAAGTGGCACAGATAGCTGTTGGACATTGAGGCTTTTCTTCCCAGGGTGTAGGAAGGAGGAGTAGTTGAGCTAAGCTCAGCAGTGCAGAAGAAAGAGCAGCCTCTCAAAAAGTGATACAGAGAAAAAGGAGGTAGATCAGAGAGGTGCAACAGGTGAGGAAGCAGAGCTGGGAAGATTGGAGTGTGTGAGGACACAAAGGTTGGAGAGGCTGAGAAGTGGAGTGTGGAGTAGTGCAGTGTAGCTGTTGAATGCTTGAAGATGTGATGGGAGCATGTGCATGGAAGTGAAATTTTTGGGTCTTGCTTGGCACAAGAAAGCAAGGGGCTGTTGCTGGGGAAATTCTGGAGAAACTGAAAGATGGAGCCACATACATGAATGTTTAACATATAGTATAAGCGAGCTGAGTGTGAGGAGGAGAGATGGGGGAAATAGGACAGAGTTGTGTGTGCTTGACCACAGGAGAGAAGGGAAGGGAGAAGGTGTCTTACAAGCTCAAGACAGAGATAGGTGAGTGATGGGGAGAACAGAAGGGAAATGATGAATTGTTTGCTTTTAGGATCATACCAGATGCCATGGGGAGACTGCCACAAACACAAAGGCTTATTTGTTCCTGGTTTCCCTTATTGATTATTTTTGTTCTGTGGGCAACTGGAAACCCCTTGAGCTGGTTTCCTCTGCCACTGACAGCTCTAGACTGGTGAGGTTGCCACTCACTACTGTATTTCTCTCCAGGTTTTGTGGCCCTTGCCAGCCTATGGACAAGTGCTGGGTATGAGTGGAGTTCTTTTTGAGTGGCCATCAGCTCAGAGCCACTGGTGTTTCTCTAGAGACATGAAGTAGCTTTTCCTCCATGGTGCTCACATCATCCTCAAGCCTGATTGCTGAAGTCTTCTTTCTTCACCTCCCCCTTCATCCCTTGGGAGGCATTTATCCTGATTCTAGAGAATACTGTATGTGCTGTTTTAAATAGTCTCTTTCCAGCTCTCAAATTCCTGTCAAAGATGTTTCCAGAAGATATGCTGACATATATTCTCCCCTCACATCCCTCTTCATAAGTTTTGGGCAGGATTTAATGTATATAGCTGTCCAGTATTCCCCTCTCAGCCTGTGCATGAGGGTTTCTAATAAAGGAATTCTGCAGGGAGGAAATGTTCTGTTAGCAAATTCCAGGAAGGCCTGATCTCCAGCCACATGATGGACTCCCCCATCATTGTTTTATTTGTGTTCAAACCAATGGAGCTCAGGGGAAAATGATATTTTCCATTTGTGGCTGTATGTAATTGGCTTGTCTCCCCTTCCCAATGCCAAGGTGGCAAAGCAGGTGGATCTGAACTCTGGCAGTTTTTGGCAGGAAGAGGTGCTGGGCTCTTTGTGCATTGTAGGAAGCACAGTCCTGCCTTGGCTCTCCTGTTGCTAAGGGAGTGAGCCCTTCAAAACAAGGCAGGTTGCTTCAGCCTCATCACTTGTGCTGAAACCTCTTCTCTTGGATTTGAGGAATGGTGTTTAGTTTAAGGCAGTTTGCCTTTTCTCATCAAGCTCTTGCCTTGGAAGATTTTTGGAGCTGGAAGGTGTAGGCTCAATGGCTTGAGTCCCAGATCTGTGAATGGGGTGGATGATGCCTGTCATCTTTGCCCTTGGTTTGATGTTGTTCTGGCCATTGTTTGTCATCCTCTTGGTGGTCTTGGTTAGAATCTTAATTTGAGCATTACTTGAGGCCAGGCTGCCGCACTGTGGTGGCACTCCTGGAAGAGGCAACACAAACCAAATGGGCTGGAATTGTAGTCTGCCTGTTCAGAAGGTGAAGGTGTTTCCAGGAGAAGGTTAATACATTGCAGCAAACTGCTGGGAGAAGTTTATATCCCTTGTTTTCAAGTCTTGTTTGCTCTATTCTCATACTTGTGACCTGTCCTTTTTAACCAGCACACCCAGTACTGATTCAATTCTTACTTGTACCATGTATGTTCAACATTCTTGCACAGAAAGTACCTTTAAATATGCACCTTTAAGGGCACCTTTGAGTGTGCCCTTGTGATTGAGTTTCTCCTCTTGCTCTGCACCTCTGTGCCTGAAGTATGGAGAGACTAGTTGCAACTAATATTGTGTCATGTTGCAGCTAATCTTTTCAGTGTGTGTGCATGTGTTTGCTTAAATGCTGCTGTTAATGTTTTGTGTCCTAAATAAGAGTTTGTTTGGTGTTAAAACCTTGAACAAGATGGGATATATTGTGATGGGGGAGACTCAACCTGTGTGAGTAAATCCTATCCAGAAAGATCTCAGTTTTGGGTGTTGCCGTTACCCATGTGTTTTCCCAACGGTCAAGAGCTCTGGCCTGTTTAATCATTAATCAGGGAGTAGCAGAAAATAAAAGTTCTGCCTGGTATGTTGTGTCTCTTAAGGAAAAAATATTTAGATATTTTTGCCTGGTTTTTTTTTGTTTTTTTTTTTTTGCAAACAATTTGTGCTCTAGGAAGATGACCAATCATAGGCCTGTTAATCAATTGTTTGTGAAGAAAAAAGCCAAAACAACTTTAAAATAGAGAGTAGCAAAGTAGAATATAGACAGCAGCAATCAAATCTCCCATAGTTCCGAGTAGAAATCCCCAGAACTGGCATTTATGTGGGAATGGTGTCAAGCAAAATGTAGCTGAAAATTACCTGTCAAATTGTTACCGCTTTCTGTGTCTCTTTTTATGTCTTTTTTCTGTTACATATAAGGGGTTAATTCTGTTAAATTTCTCAAAATAGTTTCCAATCAGAGACCATACCGAGAGTACTATGTGGATGCCTTAGGAGAACCTTCAGAGAAAACCTGGGTTGCTGGGAAAGCTATTGTCCTCTTTGAAGGGAAACATCAGTTTGAAGAGCTGCCTGTTCTTCGGAGAAGAGGAAAGCAAAAGGAGAAAGGCTACAAACATAAGGTGAAAGATCTGTTTTCTGTAATACGTTTTTATTTCTTTGAATCTGCACAGTACAAAATACTTCTTTATGCCTGGAATCATACTTTTGACAGCTAATGTGAGACTGCAGCAAGGCAGCCAGGAGAGGGATTCTTTGTGTCCTTACAGCGGCATAGTTTATAAACTGCCAGGAGTTTCCAGGCTCCCTGCTATGCTGGGGTGTGGCCTGCTGCTTCTATGGCCCTGGACAGCTCTGGGAGGCAGAGGAATCAGGACTCTGTTGGTCTGGGATCTGTTCAGCGACACAGCCCTCCCCTGATGTGGATTGCAGCACTGCTAAAAAACTTCTATGCTTTCTGGCAGCCTCCTTTGGCTGATCTGAATCAGAGGTGGAGTTGCACGCTTCACTAGATGACTGGCTGAGATAAAGCAGTGGGGTTTTTAGCACTGCTTCAGTAATTCTCTTTATAGAAACCTGTTAGGACTTATAATTTGACTTGGAAAATGCTTTGTCAGTGAGCCTGTGGGAATGAGTTTTGTGGCTCATCGCACCATCTCCGTTTCCAAACATAACAGCCCTGAGCAGTTGTAGCCAGTTAATGTAATGTGACACAGGGGTCTGGTCTATGTCTTCAGGAAGGTGACTGCAGAAATTAACTCGTTAGAATTGCTGAAGTGAAGAACTACAGAGGCTACTGTGTTACTGTAAGAGAGCAAATAGTTACACTAGGCAATGGTATCTGGCTTTTATTTTTCTCCTATTCTAACGCTTTATAACCTTTGTTAGTGCAGAACCATCAGACCGAGTTTGCTCTTGCCAGATGTGAGTCCCTGGGGGCAATGGCCTCATTTGGTTTTCCTTTTCCAAGGGCATGTTCAGTATCTTCTTTAAGGACTTCCATCCTTGTGGTCCCAGCCCTCCAACAACTAGTGACGTGCTCCCAAGTAACTTCTCTGGTCCTAGAAGTGCTGCGTTTTTGGTATCTCATTCTGTATGTAAATGGAGTGCCAGCATGCCTGCAGCAGAGGGATTCAAATTGTTGCTCACATAAATGTCCAGGTTTGCACCCCTGGAAGCCAAAATTGATGCAAAGCAGAGTATTTGGCTGGATTGCTATCAGGCTTCATAAAACTTCTTGAGTCTGCTGATATGAGACTTTGTTGGTTTGGGTTTTTCTTTAAAAGAAAAGTATCAGCAGTATGAGTTGTTCCTCCTGCCTTGGAATTGGCTTTGATTTTAGGAGTAGTTGTGAAGCCTTGGATTTGCTGTTGTGCAGCCAAAAACTACACATGCAGATAAGAAACAAGTTTCTTGTTGATTTTGAGTATTAGCAGAGGTTCCTGTTAAGTATGCAGAGAGCTTTCTGTTTTTTCTAAAGGTACAGAGTTAAAACTGGGAGACTTCTCAGGAGTGGACATTGTGAACTTGATAGAGCACATCTTAGATGTGTGTGGATCTCATGTTTGTCCCACAGTGAGTTGATGGAGAGGGCAGATCATGCTCTGAATTCAAGGGATGCAGGAAGAATCAACAATGAACACAGCAAACAGATCTGCTCAGATATTTTGAGGAAAACAATGCTGCATTTGCCTTGAGAGGCTTGCTGGCTGTTGCTTTGCATTTCTGTGCCAGGGATCCATACCATATGCATTTCCCTTTACAGGCTCTTGTGTTCAGGATGTGTTGGGATGCCAAGAGATTTGGTTCCTTGGAGACCCCTACTTGCAGGGTCCTTTTTACTGGGAATGCCCAGGGCTCAGCAGTAATGCAGGGTGCTTACCCAGGAGCAGTACTTCCTGTGTCTGCCAGACACAGTCTCAGGGAATCCATGTGATTGTCTTAAAGATGCGAAATGCAGGAATGTCACTGTGTTTTTTTCCTTGCGTTCCTCGCTCTTACCTCGTTCGTTACCTACTCAAATTTTGTTGTTTTTTTTTTTGATCTCCAACTTTTAAGGTTCCTCAAAGATTTATGGCTAAATGGGAAGTCAGCGTTGGACAGGCAGAAGACATTCTTCTCGGGGGGTCAGAGGATCAGAAGTGCAGCCAGAACTCTAGTGAGCCGGACAGCGAGAAGGACGTGCAGTTGGAATACTACACCAATGGCCCTGGAGCAGAAAGGGACACACAGCTGAACGGCTGCTTTAAATCCTTTGACTCCAGACACGCGGCCAGTGAAAAAGGAAAATTGCACATCAAGCCACACATGAAAAAAACCTCTGAAAGCAGAAAAAGGACTAAAGTAAAAAAGAGTGGCGCAAGAGGGGAAGCATCGAGGGGAGAAATCAAAGACAAAACGCCAGAGAGCATAGTTAGAAACGTGATTGTTGGGGACCTACCAGAGAAACACGCGTCTCACGAGCTTCGCCGCATTGCCAACAGCCTGACAGCATCCAGTAGCACCAGGGAAAACCATTTGCTTTCCTCCTTTGGAGAAAGACGCTTCGAAAAGACACCTTTGAAACCGGACTATGAGAATCGTAAAAGTGATGCTCTGAAAAACACCCTCCAAGGGGATTTGTTTTCCAACCCGTCTTTTGAGAGAGAGAAGAGTTCCCTGGGCATTTTATGCAGCTCCAAGTTACAAATACACTATTCTGCGTCCGATGCTGATGTTGAGAAAAAACAAACTGAATCAGATTCATCCTCTTCCCTCTCTGATGGTGCGAACAGTGATGTAGATACCATGGACCAAAGTTCAGAGAGAGCATCTAGTGCTCTTGAAGTTAGTGATTCTTCAGATAAGGTGGAGAAGGAATTTCCTATGACGTCAAGTGGAAACATTAAACTTTCCACGTATCTTTCTCAGAAGAGCAGCAGAAGGGCCAGGAAGAAGTCCTACAGAGATCGCAAACCTCTGGGAGGTTCAGTAACCAACAGACTTGATGCTGAATTTGCGGATGGGGAGCTTGAAGTAGGTTTCTCTGATGCTGAGATGTCATTGACACCTCTCGAGTGCTCTTCAGATGTGAGAAATGACAATCTTTCCCTAGCAAACAAGCACACTACCCCCCAAAGTGTTTCCAAAGACAGCTCCTGGCCTGCTGTTACAAATCAAGCAATCTTGAAATCGAAAAGCGTGAAATTACCCCGAATCAGGAGTATAAAATGCAAACATAAAGAAAAGGTTGCTGGGTTGGAGTCTTCTCTTGCAGAAGAGGAGGGTAGTGTGAATCACTGCTCTTCAGATACCAAAGGTTTCTCTGGCCTTCAGAGAGATTCTCTTCAGAGAAGTGGAAAAGTTGATGGTCAGAAACTGTTAAACAACACGCATGAGAAACCCAGGGATTCTGCTGAAATCGAAACGGCTGTGGTGAAGCATGTTCTGTCAGAGCTGAAGGAACTGTCATATCGGTCCATGAATGAGGATGCCAGTGACTCTGGCACTCCAAAGGCCACAGTACCTTTACTTTTCCCTTCTGCCTCTGGTCATGGTCGTTTGCCTATTGAACCAGATTACAAATTCAGCACCTTGTTAATGATGTTGAAGGATATGCATGACAGTAAGACAAAAGAGCAGCAACTGATGACTGGTCAAAATATAGTCCCATTTCGAAATACCAGCACAGGTGATGGTTCTGGAAGCAATTCTGCAAGTGGTCTCAAGTCTTTGTCTATTGTAGGTCCCCCATATAAAATAGAAAAAAATGGAGATTGTGTCCAGGAAACAGTAACTCCAAACTCCGTTATAAGCAACTCCTCATTTTCACTCAGTCCTCCAACCAAGTTGACAGGGATTGGTGCTAGTAAAAGGGAGCCTGCGAGTGCTGCTGTTTCTGGGACAAATGGCACAAATTGCATGTCCAAACGCAACTGTTCAAAATCTAAGCAGTCATCAAAGCTTGGAGATAAAACAGTTTCAAACAGAAAAGACTTAAAACCAGGAGGGCCAAGTAAGTTGCTAAGTCGGTTATCCAGAGATTCAGGAGAACGTACATTCCGTGTTCACGGTTCGGTTACCAGTCCTCTAGGGAATGAGGCAGAAGATACTGAGAGGAAAGAGTGTATTGATTTAACAGAGCTATCAACTGATGAAGATTCTGCTTGTTTATCTGATGACAATTTAGGTCATATTGGAAGGAGACCTGAAGCTGGTAGAAATAAAGAGAGCTGCAATTCTGCTGAAAATGGGGAGAGTCCAGACTTGGATTCAGAGGCAAATAGTGAGAGCTCTCTTGGTGATGAGTCTAATGATACAAATCACGTAGCACCCAAAAAGCGATGGCAGCGTTTTAACCAAAGCAGTGCTAGATCTAATAAGCACATCAGTAGATCTAGGGAACAAGGAAACTTGGAGAGTGCCTTTGGCCTGAATTCTCGTGGCTTTTCACTGAAGGGAAATGAGTGCTTGGGACGTAGGCATTCCCCTCATGCAAAGGTGCTTGAGGGAGACCTGGCAGTTCAGGACTCTGAGAATCGTTTAGACTTAGTTGATAAACGTTTGAATGTATGTGGTAAGCCAAACACCAGTGTGATGGACTCAGAAACAGAGCTTGGCAACTTTGCTCCCCAGTCTGAATTCTCTGCACAAGGTAAGGGAGCTGGACTTGCGCCAGAGTGTGTATTTGTATACATTTTACACTTTTTTATTTAAAGGATAAGCTACAGAACTTGTGGCTGGCTACAATGTGAAGATATGTACGTCTGAGCAGAAGAAAGTGTGGGACCTTGGTATGAGTTCTCTATAGGCATGGAGAACAAAGGAGGCACAGTAATTATGAGCTTGTGCTCAGGTTATTGGTCAGAAAATCTTGATTATATTAAAAATCATTAGTTCTTCCACATTGAAGGTAAAACAAGAATCCTTCTGAGCCTGGCATTTATTTCAAAACTTTGACCTTCATAGTGTGTTCCTTAGAGCCAGAAGCTTGATGTTAGTGGGGTAGGTCAGTGCTAGAAAGTTGTGGGAAACCAAGCCTCAGTGGCTGCTCTGTTTTTTATCTTTTGTAGTGCTATTTGACATAGTTTGTCTTTGGTTCTGTAGGATTTCCTCAAGATGATATGTTGGGAGTTTTTTGGGTGTTAGTGTGGAATTTTATTAGCTGTCATAATGAATTGTGGAGCCCCACAGATTTCCTAATTTACAGTTCTGGTGTGGCTGCCTGTTGGGTGAAAGAGAGAACAGAAGAGAGGGAGGCTGCCAGCGAGGCTGGGCTGGAGGTGGGTCTGGAATATGGCAGACAGAAGTAAGGCAGCAGTATTGGAAGGGAAATGACCTAGGAAGGAGGAGGCTTCTGAGGACCGAAAAGTCAGACAGCCCTGCCTCTCCCACAGAGGTGGGGACATTTGGTTAAAGCCAAAGGAAAAAATAAAAGGGTGTGTGTGGAAGGAATAGGGCAAACAGAATCATATTCAACGTGTACCATCCTCAGGCTTCTGCAGGGAATCTGGGAAACACACCTTAATAAAAGCAATAAAATTAAGTTTTTTGCATAGGTTTCACCAAACTAAATTGCTGTAATCTAATTGCGATATCATAAAATAACTCATCGGAATTTTAAGCCTGCGTGCATTCCGTCACTTATGTGTTCCCTCGGTGCACATTTTGATGTGTGTATTTTGCTTTTTGTGGTTGCTCGGGGCTGCCTGCACTGCTGTTTCGGTTGTGGCAAAGGCAGCGCTTGACTTGGTGGTTGTGGGACCTGCCCAAGGCAAGTTGCAGCAGGCACAGAAAACAAGCCTATAGGGTGTTACACATGGGGTAAAAGTTCTGGTTTTAAGTCATGACCAGCTTAATCATTCACTGACTGCTCTGGCTGTATCTGTGTGTTTTTGAGGACTGAAGTCTCTATAGAGCAGGTAGGGGATGCCCGTTCTGTGCTGTGGGTTCCTCCTTCACACTGAAATCCAGACAGGGTCTTACAGCTTCATGATGATTTTGCAGTTTAAGCATCCCTGCAATGATGCTGTGTGAGGTAAAGTCTGCAGAGAGAGCTAGAGAAGAGGAGGTGCTGAGAAGCAGTAAAATTAGGAGGGTAGTGGCAGAGGAAGGCTGTGGGCTCCAGGTGAGGTGGCAGTAGTGGAGTGTACGTGGTCCTGGTGCTGCACACAGGGTTGCAGCAGCAGCAGTCAGGACCTGGGTTTGCTTGCAAAAGTGCCAGATCAGCAACTGCAGTGTAAACAAATTCCCCTGGTCTAAACAGCACATGAGGTTTGTGCACACCCACCCCCTTTTCTACAGATGTGCGATGGGGAGGCACAGGCGCTGCTGTCTGTGCTGCTGTAACATTCCCAGTGCTGGAGGGACTGAGTAAACCTCTAATGCTGCGAAAAGACCATTCCTTTATGTGGGGCAAGGCCTAGAAAGTAGAGAAACTGATGCTGGAAGCTGGACTGACTGGAGTGCTTTGAGATGTGACCCACCCTTGCCCACAGCAGGGAGAGTTTCAGCGTAAGAAATCACAACAGATTGCAGTCAAAACTGTGCCATTTCCACTAAGCCCAAACTACATAAAGTCTTCATCATAGTTAAATGGCAGCATCAGGCATAATTTTGTTACAGACCCTGTACAGTGATCTAGAGCAAATAAGGCAAAAGTGAAGATTGGTAGAATTGGCTGATGTAAACCAATTTTATAAATAATGGTTTCATCAGGTATTTCATCAGGTGATATGCCCCTGCCAGTCAGACTGCATTTGGGATTCTTGTACAGGATTCCCTTTGGGAACAAAAAGCAGTTAAGTCAGCCCTTCTTGGCACAGTGTTGTGTACTCCACTGCATGGCTTTGGGGCTCTAAATAGTTGCCTGGTGAGGATACTCATCCCATAACTGGTTATGTGCTGAAATGTGTGTTTCACTCAGACACCTGTGCAGAGTGTTAATAGAGGCTGAAAATAGCTGTGTTTGAGAAAGTTGTTTCTTTCTTCTCTTTTAGCCAAGTTTGACATTTTCATGCTTGTTTAACCACAAAGCCACAATAAAATGTAGCAGTCTTGTCCAACATCCCTGTTCTGAAGCATTGCATTGGAATGCTTTGTTATAAAATGCTTCCGTTTTAAAGAAGAAAAAGCCACCTTGTACAAGTGAAATGAAGCAAAGAGAATATTTACTGTTTGTTCCAAAACTTCCAGAAGACCACAGATACTTTCATGACTAGGGGAAATGTTTGGGCAGTATTATTTAATGATTTTGAAAGCTGAAAAAAAGAGAAAAGTCAGAGGTATTCTGGGAAATGAGAGAAAGACATAAATGTGCATCACCTTGCTTTTGCAGCTTGCTGAGAAGAGATGTTACAAAGTGTCAGGGTTCAGTTTTTTGGAGCTTGCCATGCGTTGAGGTGCTGAGGTGTGGTGTAGCATGGGTGGTTAGGGTTGTGGTGAGGAAACACCTTTTACCTTGCAGTGGTACCAAGTTGTGCAAACACAAGGAGTGTCACAGTCACTGGCTCCCTGATCTCATTGTGGAACAAACAAAGCAATAAATGGGCTCACAGTAGCAGATGGGGAATTTGTAGTATATTAAAAAATGCCAGGGAGGAGGGGAAGGAAGGAATTAAGTTTACGTGTTAAGTGAAACTGGTGACTGAACAGTGTTACGGGAAAACAGTGTTTTCCTGTGCCCCTGCACTAAAACCAAAAGAGTTCAGGTAAACAGCAAAAGAGTAATGACTTGCTAATGGCCTTTGGTTCTTGTAAAAGTACTGCAGGAAAGTTAGATGTAGCTTGTAGGGACATGTTGGGTGAAATTTCAGGAGCCTCTCCATCTAATGTATTTTGATTTCTTACCTGAACTGCTTAAAGTCCATAAAAAAATCCCCCCTGCTAAGTTGGAATTATGGAAAATAGGAAACTCAAAAATTCTAAGGCTGTCTCAAAGAGAAAGGAATTATCAGCTTTTCCCACATGGAACCTCTGGAAGAGAAGGCAGGAACAGCTGTTACCCACAGGTGATGAGGACAGTTTTGTCTTGCGATCACCTCAGAAACACAGTCTTGAAGCTGCTTTCCTTTTTCTTAGCACATTCAGAGAGGAAGCGCCTTAGAAAGCCGAGTAAACGGCTTCTGGAATATGCAGAAGAATATGATCACTTGTTTGCACCCAAGAAAAAATCAAAGAAGGGCCAAGAGCAATCACAAAAGGTGGGTGAAGGCCAATGTTCTCTTTGTGGTTACTACTCTGGGGTTCTGGTCTGTATATGTTTGTGCTCCTGATTGCTGAGTGTTCTTGCTGTGTGCAGTGCCATGCAGGATGAATGTTTTCACCAACATATTTCACCATGCCAGGTGAATTCTGTGGCGAGGTCTGAATTTGAAGGAGGCCTTCCTGCACAATGCAGTCCTGACAGAGATACCCAGCGGGGGCCAAGTTCTTTGGTTTCAACTCCATCTTCAACCAAAGAGTCCCCTCCCGTCCTTGAAGCACAGTGTTCCTTCTCAGAACTAGGATCCCGCTCCACTGATCCCCCTAACCAAGTATCAGGAGGACCTTCAGATATTCCAGAGGTGGTGGTGCTGTCTTCCTCAGATGCTTCTGAAGTTTCTGCTTCTCCAGATACGGAAGAGGGATTCCTGAAATCGGGTAAGTGGCAGGTTGTGTCATGCTGGTTTTGTAAGTGAAAGTGACACAAGTTCAGTGGAAAAAAAATGCTTGGGGCAGCATGAAAAGGTCGGTGGCTGTTGATCTGTTTGTTCTTTCTTTCCTTCACTCACTGTTACTGGTGTTGAGAAGGGAGAGAAGGCAGGTGCAAGGGTGTCCAGTGACATGGTGCTCTTGGCTTTCTGTAGAGTGTGGTGGTCCTCTCTGAGTCCTGGCACACAATGCCCCTTTGTCCAAATGAAGAAGCCCACATCTCCTTCGCTGAGTCCTTGCTGTCTGTGCTTCCGAACAGTGGCATTCCTTCAGCTTGACAGTCTCTTGCTGTTGTTAAACCCCTTTGGATGAACATTGCTGTGCACTGCTGAGCTTTACACAAAGTCTAAGTTGCATTGCTCGTGGAGTGATCTTTTGCTCTCCTAGTGAGCTTAGGGAGCTGTAGCATTAAGTTCCCTCTGGAAGAACTTTTTCTTAGGAGGCTCTAAGCATCTGTAGAGGTTTTTGGAGACGTGTGTGAGCAGCAAGCCAGGACCTTGGCTTTCAGTGAGGCACAGTGTAGAAAGACTCTGGTCTGAGAGTCCTTTTCCCTTTCCAGCAGTGTCAGTCTCAGGGTCTCTTTTCAGTATGTTTATTCTCTGATAGCATCTAAGACATGTCCAGAATTAAAGCCCTGGTGTTCTGGCTGTGCTAGCTTGGAGGGAACATTGTTCCTGTCCTAAAGGGCTTGTGGTCAAAAAAAAAATAAACCAAGCAGGCAGAATTGTGGTCACTGGGAGGTCAGATAGCCTGTCATAGGTGAGGGAAGAGGGATTGCCTCTGGAGACTTGTGGATGTCATAAGTGGAAAGTTTGAGAGGATTAAAGGAGGAGAAATTGAACCCAAGACTGATGTGAACCCAAGATTGGAGATGGAGGAGAGCAGTACAGGCTGCAGCAGTGAGAGCACATGTTCAGTCTGCAGAGGTTATATAGCTCTTTCTCCACACCTCTTGCTGAAGCACAGAGTGGGCAACGGCTGGTCTTGAGGGCTAGGAGTGTGATGGATGAGCTGTGCCTACAGAGGTGTCACAGGGCACAGCTGAGGCTGTCGAAGCCAGCGGATGAATGGGGTGGGATGGGTAACAGGCTGTGCCTGTGGTAGGTCTGCACTCAGCATCAGCATTTCCTGGTTCTGAGTTTATACTGTTGCCAAAATGAGAATGAATGAGCCCAAGTCTAGCAACTTGCTACTTCCCGAGGCCCAGCACAAAGCTTGAGTAGGAAATAGTGCAGGTTACACCTTTGGGGTGTCTTTTCTCAAGTAGGTTTAACCAGGATTGTGATCTTCAGCTTGTTTACTACAGCAGCATGAGTGCTGGTGTAACTGGTGTGGGAGTGGAGGCAGGGCTGTTTCGATGGTAGGACTGGCTTATGCAGATCAAAGTGTTTGGGAAATTATGATCTGAATTGTGCTGCCAGCATGTGTTACCTGCTGGCAGTGAGTTCACAGTCTCTCTTTGGTAGGTGGATTTTTATATTATATATTGAGGTGAGCCTGAAGGTCATGGCAGACTGAGGTCTGTTTTTGTTGAAGTTGTACAGAAGTAGATAATTGGCATCTCTGCCCTGGGAGCTTATGATCCCAAAGACAGGGTGAAGCAGGTAGTTTTGAACTGTTGGATGATATTTACTTAATAGTCTTAATCTGATTGAAGACAAGAAAAACCCCTGTTTATCTGATGTGAAGGATTTCATTGCAGGGAACTTCGAAAGCAAGCGTCAAAGGAAGCCCACTAAAAAGCTCTTGGAATCCAATGACTTGGACACTGCCTTTATGCCAAAGAAGGAGGAGTGGACTCCCCAAAAGAAGGTACTTTCTTTCCAGCTCTTTTGAAAACCGGATAGAAAACAAGCCTAGACAGCAGATCCTGCTGAACAAGACACAGTGCAATGGGATGTGGGTTTTTATTGGCTGTGGCCCAGGAACAAAGGTCCACCCATCCCAAAGGTGCTGGTTGCTGTGTTATGAGGAAATAATCTGTGGTTCTCCACCCCTCCCCACTTGTAATGGGGATTGGATAGTTTTGGCTTAAAATCGCCTTTTTTATTGATCTGTATGGAAAAGGAGTCATCTGGATGCTGGCTGGGAAGGTATGAGCAGAAATATTCTGTGCAGAGGCTGTCACGTTGCAATGTAGCTTGAACTTGAACCTAAGGCTTTGTCATTTTCCATCAGATTTCTTCTGAGCAGTGTTTCCTTTGTTATCTTCCCAAGTGAGCTGGTGAATGCATATAAGTGCAGGACTTGTAGCAGGATGGAGGCTTGAGGTGAATCACATGTAGGATACAGTGCTTGGTTCAGATTTTTAAAGAAAATGCAGCCCTTCTCCACTAAATACTCGATACTCAGTGGCATGGTTTGGAAAAAAGCAACTTGTATTTATTTCAGGTGGTGTACCTGCACAAGACTTGTTGCCAATGTTCCTAAAGTTGAGTAATGGCACTTCTTTTTTTAATTTTTTTTGTTGTTTCTCTATGAGGCACAGTCTTAGTATAGTTATCGCTATTGCAGTAATGCAGAGGCCAGTGTATTTCAGTCTTAAGGTCTGTAAAAGTGTAAACCCAGAAGAGAGTGCCTTTTCCCAGCACTTTGGAGTATTAGCAGCCTTTTTGGGAGAGCACAGGAAACAGTGAATGGTGCTGATGAGCACAAGTCACATCAGACTTCGCATTCCTCCCTTCCCAGAGGCAGACTTCTACATGTGTGATTTATCACACACACAAACCAAGTGTTTTCTTGTATAATCTCTAATGACTGATGAATTCATGACCTGGATGGTAAATTAGGTGTTGCAGTCATTCCAAAAGGTTGTATGGCTGAGGAGTGTGTGGCTCTGTTTTCATCTGGTGACTTAACTCTCTCTCCTGTGTGTTTGTAGGGTACTGGCCCTTCAGAGAGTGACAGCTCTGAGCTCTACTCACCAGCCCACTTCCAGGACCTAGGGGAAGGTAAGTGAAGGCAGGGACAATAGGGTAGACTGGTGACATTTGAATCAGTGCCTGTGGCACCGTGTATATGTGTGTAAGGGCTTGGTGTTCTGGGTTCAGCAGCCCAGCAAAAGTTGATTAAACCAATATGAATTGGTGGTTCTCTGACTGCAGGGCACAGAGCCAAGTGCCCGGAGGCTGGTGTTGCCCCAGCCCTTAGGCCCTCAAAGGATACAGGACACAGCCTGAGGCTCTTAGGCTGTAGATCTTGCTGGTGTCACCAGTAGCAAGGGAATTATTTCTGCATTTTCCTTGAATGGTCTTTCTGTTGCATCCCAGCTTCTGAAAAGCTCTTGGAGAAACAGCGAAAGCGGAAGAGACAGCGCCATACCACTACTGCAGTCCATTCCAAGAAGGAGAAAAATGAGGAGGGGCTGGGGGAGACCCCACACTCTGAGGTATTGTTGGGTCTTCTTACATGCTCCCATCCCTGTAACTGAGTGTCTGCTACTTCCCAGAGCACTTGGCAGAGCCTAAGCGAGGGGCATCTTTTTTTTTGGCCTGTTCTGAACTCGTGGAACCAGGTTTTGCCTGGCATCTTGCTTTGCACCTCAGAAAATCAAACTGCTGTAAAAAGTCTTCTCTGGGGGTGGGAATCTTACCTTTTCACACACCAGTATGAAGCATAAGCACTAGACTGGATTTCAGCCCCTTCTCTTCTGCTTGCACCTGCACACCAGGGTGAGCCAAGAATCCTGCTGGGGGGGACTGTCTGTGACTGCTCACAAGAGCCTCTGATTGTATTCTGCCATCCAGCAGAACGGGATAACTGGGGCAAGTCCCTCCATATCATCAGGGTCAGCGTAGAAATATCTCTGACAAGCACATTTTGCCTTTTAGGAATGAGCCAGTTATCAGCAAGTGTAGGGGAAGCAAGACTTCCTGGGAGAGGCAGGACACCTCTAGGCCTCTCGCCATCGCCTCTCACTTCCAGTGGCCCAGGTTCAGCAGCAGGCAGGATAGTCAGTATGTATTTCAGGAGCCAATTATAGACATACATTGTTATATTTGTTGTTTTTACACAGCTTCCAGGTGAGCACAAAGTTCACACCACCTTGAACAGTTCTGGCTGTCCTACTACATTTTGGAAAGGGCACTTCTGATAAGGTTGATAAATTGGGGTAAGACCCCTTGCCCATGTAAGCCTTCCTGTGCTGGTGTTAGTGTTCTTTCTGAGGGATGCTCAGCTGGAATAATGTTTTAAAACAGCCTGCACAAATACCTTTGCCAGTGCTGGGCAGGGGCAGTTAACACTGGGTCTGCTGTACCCACTAAGAGACAGCAAATTCTCTGTGAAAAGAGGGGCAGTTCAGAGCAGCAAAGATCTAGGCTATGGCTCTGGATCTTGCACTCACCACTCACTGCAGAGGAAGCCCAGTCTTAACTGCCTCCAGCCTTAGACATCTGTCTTGAGCACCAGAAGTCAGGTATGGTGTAAACCATGCCAAAAAAAAAGGTCAATGCTTGGCACCTTTGCCAGCATCCGTTTCTACGTGATTGTGTCTCTTTAGCTGCTGTGGTGGGTGTTCATCCCCTGGCTTAGGTGAGTATTGGGATGCTATGGAGATGCAATTGTGTGTTCATGTGGAATTCAGACCATGCTGGTCCCTCAGTGACTGCACACACTGGTCAAGGAGCTCCACTTTCCTAGAAAAAATAGATGGTCTGGTGATACAGCACAGTAAAACCTTGAATGCGGCTGCCTTCCAAGGAAAAGAGGGCAGACGAAAGCTTGTCAGCCTGGGCTAAGCAGCTTTCTCTGACCTTGCCTGTCTGTAGAGCCAGGAGTGCAAATTTACAACATCAGGGCAGCAGGAGACTGAGAGAACAGGATGGAAAATGCTGTTGAAACGGTTGTCAAGGTTGTGAGCCAAGGTCAGGCTGTGCCAAAGAACAGGTCAGGCTTTGGGATTGTGCCAGACACAGCAGCAGGGATACTTCTGGAAGAAGACCTGGGATGAGCCCTTCTTTCTGCAGGAGGTATGTAGTGTTGCAGAGCTTGTGCTGAGCAGAGCAAGGAGGGGCAACAGTGACAGGTCTTTGAGTGATGGCCTTGAATGACAATGCCCTTTTCCATGTTCACAAAGGATGGGCCTTGCCCATCCTGCCCAGCTCTGATATCCCTTCCCTGTGCAGTTCTGGGAGCAGTGTTTAGAACAAGGCTGTACTCCATAAGGTATGTTGGACTGGCAGCAATCTGTAGCTAGGACTTTGGGTTTTTTTTTCTCTCAATAAAGTCAGTTTATACCATTCATCTTTGTATTGTGTACTTCAATATATTCTCAGTGCATCATTGCTCCACGGAGCTCACATGGCTTTGAAGTGTCCCCAAATAAAACCATACTACTGCATTCAGTGAATAGGAGAAGAAAACAACAGTTCCAGACAAAGAAAGCCTTATTATCTGAGCAGAATACCAGCTCCAGGTTATTCCAGCTTTAAACTTTAGAAGATCTTTATATCTTTGTTTTGCCCAGACTTAGAATGTGTTCAGAAAGCATTCAATTAAGTTTACAAGCTTCACTGACACCACAGCTCAGACTTTCCCTTACAGAAAGTGGGGCAAAGCTCCCTCTCATGATTGTTAGCTGGACACCCTACACCAAGCAGGCCTGAAGGTGTGGGAGTGATGGCTGCTGCCTCTGCCAATGGTTTGAATTCCTCACAAGGTCTCTCAGGTGTGCTCTTTGTGTGTGGGTGTACACTGGCTACAGCTTGGTGATCCAGTGAGGAACTGGCAGCTGTGCACAGAGATCACTCAGCTACCTGCAGTGAGCTGGCATATTAAAATGTGGCAGAGTCCTTAAAATGTTCTGGCTCAAAGCACTTAGCTAAAGGCATCACTTTGGTGCAGCATTAATGGCCCTTAAATTGTACCTACTCTGGTGAGGCCACTGAAGTGTTCCCTTGACCTCCCAAGTGGGCTGGAAGCTGGCAGGATGGTGTTTCCTAGCTCTTAGTTGCCTGTGCTGACAAAATCCATGGCACTGCTGCCAAGTGTAGCTGCAGGACAGCTGTATTTTGCGGTAGAAACAAAGGATGCTTCTGACTTTTTAACCTACCTGATCTGTTTCCGTTCAGGGCTGGCTCCTTGCTCAGAGGAGGGTTATGCACAGGAAGATAATTGCATTGAGTGTATATTTTTATTTATTTAGTAAACTATGAGCTCTTTCCTTTTCTGTAAAACTTTTGGTGGAACTCTATGGGGGATGTTCTCTCCAGGGTGGGTAACACAGAGAACTGCCAAACCCATTAAATGCTCAGTGGCTGAATTTGTAGTTTCCAAGTCAGGATAGGAAGTACTGACAGTTCTAATAGTGTATTTCTCTTTAAAGGGGGAGACGTCAGTTCATGGGACTGCTGTAAGCCCCAAAGAGGGTAATGAGGAGGGGTCAGAGAATGACCATGGAGTGCCTTCATCCAAAAAGATACAGGGGGAGCGTGGAGGAGGAGCAGCTCTCAAGGAGAATGTGTGTCAGGTAGTGTTTTTGAAGAAATCTCTTTGAAACTTTGCTACTGTATTTTTGTGTGAGTTAGGGAACACACTAGTGCTCCAGGTAAGCCCAGGTAGCCTCCAAGTGCTTATTGTGCAATTAACCAGTGTTTTGTGCTCTGTGTCAAACATTTCCCCTGCAATAGCCTTTCCTCTTCTTAGAGTTCACAGAGGTTAGGGAGATGTGATCAGCGTAAAACACATTTTAGCCAATGGTAAATGCCAGTGGTTATACACAAACTACCTGAATTAACTGACACAAAGAACAGGTAGCATTTTTCCCCGGGGGTGTCTCTGCTGGCAGTTCTGGCCAGCACTCGGGTTGCTGCTGTCTGGGATGCCGCAGGGAAGGAAATTGCATGAGCTGATACTGTGTTTGTTTCCCCACAGATCTGTGAGAAGCCAGGGGAATTGTTGCTGTGTGAGGCGCAGTGCTGTGGTGCTTTCCACCTGCAGTGCCTTGGGCTCTCCGAGATGCCAAAGGGCAAATTCATCTGCAATGAGTGTTCCACAGGTAAGGCAGCTTCTGTGAGTGCAGGACTGTGGGCTTACCTGGTGCTTCCTTGACTGGAGTGACGTGCCTGCAGTAGGGATGCTAACTAGCTCTCAGTCCTCAGATTATTGGTTTGATGTCTGATAATGATTTTCTAATTAGAGTCATAGGATGACAGAATTATTTGGGTTGGAAGGGACCTTAAAGATTCTCAAATCTCAAGCCCCTGTCGTGGGCAGGGGCACCTTCCACTAGACCAGATTTCTCCAAATCCCGTCCAACCTGTCCTTGAACACTTCCAGAGATGAGGCATCTACAGCTTCTCTGGGCAGCCCATACCAGGGCCTCACCAACCTCACAGGGAAGAATGTTTTCCTAATGTCTTATCTAAACCTACTCTCTGTCAGGTCAAAGCCATTAATAATGGCTTCAAATACTAACCAGCATTACTGTTGATTCAGACTTGGGGTGCAAAGTGAAAGTCCAGGATTTGGTGGGAAAGAGACAAATTACTACCCGGGACTAGGGAAATGGGGCTGGTGGGGAGGATGAGTCCTTATGCAGGCTGAAAAAGGGGAAATGTATTTTCTTTTTTCCATGACCTGAAGTCCCAGCTATAATAATACTTACTTTGATCTGGAATTCTATTGCACCTTCAGGCAAAACCAGCCTGGTTCTCTGGGGATGGGTGCAGCCTGAGAAGTTGTGCTGTGCTATTAGGCAGCCTGGTGATAACATCAGGTCCTCATTTAGCCCTCCTGTGTGACCTGTGCATTGCTCTTTCTCCAGGGGTCCACACCTGCTTTGTGTGCAAGAGCTGTGGGGAGGATGTGAAGCGGTGCTTGCTGCCCCTCTGTGGGAAGTATTACCACGAAGCCTGCATACAGAAATACCCACCCACAGTCATGCAGAACAAGGGCTTCCGCTGCTCCCTGCACATCTGCATGACGTGCCATGCTGCTAACCCAGCAAACATCTCCGCCTCTAAAGGTACCCGAGTCCTCCAGGGTGGTTTGGGGGTTGCAGTCACATGCTGTTTCTTTGTTTCTTGTCCACTGTGTATTTACCTGGTTCACCAGTTCTTTGTGGTGTTGCCTTTGTGTCCTTGCCACAGCGCTGGCTGTGTTTGCTGAGGAATAGCTGCTCCCAGGGGAGTGGAAGGGGTGGTGTCAGACTGTGAGGCTCGGCAGCACTCCCCATGGTCGGACATGGCAGCTGGAATGTTCTCAGGCTGTCCAGAGGCTTGGATTCCTGCACGCCCAGCCTTGCCACGGGCCTCAGTGGGTTTTTGAGTAAATCTTTGGAGCTGTACAGACACGCTCGTGTTTCTCCCACCTGCTTCTCACCAGTGTCAGAGCTGCAGACAGTGCCTTGCTTAGCAGTACAGGCTGTCAACACTGTGGCATCGAAAACAGCACAGGGCAAACTATAATATTGTTCTACTGATCCTTTTTTTTTCTATGTAAACTCTCATCTTGTACTGGAGACACCCTTGGGCTAAGCTTCCCTGGCAAACATTTGTTTGAGCTGTTTGCAGCAATACCTTGACCTTTATCTCACATGATCAAACTTGAAACTTTTGTGATTGCTTTCTATGTTTGCTTCTAAAGCTGCCTTTCTTTAAATCCTTGGTATCTTAAGATGGGTGACAGTAAGATTAGCTCTATTTTTATCCTCAGGGTCTGCGTTCAGTTTGGCTTTTTTACCCCCATGTATCAGTGTTTGGTGTAGAAAACAACACCAAGGCCTAAAGCCCACAGCCAGCCACTTCCCCACTGAACATTTGTTGACTGGCTGCTGCTTCTCGGTGGTCACATTTACCCCTTTTCTCCCACCTCTTCTTCCTGTTTATAGTCTGCTGTGAGGAACTGAAAATGGGCTCTCAAAAACCTCACATAAACTAGCCCTGTAGGGAGGTCTGAATTGACTGGAAGTTCTGGAATTTCAGGGTAAAGTCTGATAAAGTGAAGAGGCAAGTGCTGGTGTTTTCAGATGCTACATTGATTGATTTCATTATGTTCAGCTAAGCATTTGGAACACCCCCTCTGTAATTACTGTCTGAGCTGATTTAGTAATTATTTGTGTATGATAGGAAGCAGTCCCAGTCTGTGAACTCTTGAACTGTTTCTGCATGGTGTGCAAGAGATTTTTCACTTCTAAATAATACAATTTTATCTATCTCCTATATATTATAGATTTTATAATTTTATATCTATTTAGTTATATTAAATAATTTAATAGGAATCCAGTGAGTATATCATAGGTGGTCTATAAAAATTAAAGTCAGCTTCCTTCTCCAAAGCTGATTTTGAGCTTAGGTATGAGCAGAGTCTAGTTTTAACAGGAAAGAGTCATGTTCCTGCAGAGGCTCACTGTGTTGTGGCTTGTTGTGGTGCCAGGTCGCCTGATGCGCTGTGTGCGATGTCCGGTCGCCTATCACTCCAACGACTTCTGCCTCGCCGCTGGCTCTGTGGTCCTGGCCTCCAACAGCATCATCTGCCCCAACCACTTCACCGCGCGCAGGGGCTGCCGCAACCACGAGCACGTCAACGTCAGCTGGTGCTTTGTCTGCTCAGAAGGTGAGATGGTCAGCGCTGGGCCCCCTGTCACTAGGGAGTGCCCTGGCAAGAATTCACTACAGAGGGTGGAAGCTTTTCCTGTCCAGAGTGTGCCAATGAGTACTGCAGAGAATAATCTGCCTTCCTGTCTTTCCACATTTAAGTCCAACTTCAGGCTACAGCATTTTCTGGATCCTTAGAACTGTTCTTTTTGTTGCATGAGGAGGACCCAACTTTTGAAAAGGGCTTGCAGGAGATCATTGTTTCCTTTTCCCAGCTCTGTCTGGAAATATGGAGTGCAGGAGCTTCTGCACAGTGACTGGTAAATTCCTCCTCCTTCTCTTTGCAGGGGGCAGCCTTTTATGCTGCGAGTCGTGCCCGGCTGCGTTTCACCGTGAGTGTCTAAACATTGAGATGCCAGAGGGAAGCTGGTATTGTAATGATTGCAAGGCAGGCAAAAAGCCACACTACAAAGAAGTAGTCTGGGTGAAAGTTGGGCGCTACAGGTAGGTGAAGATAGATCAGACTTGTCCCCATCCCTTCTTCATGCAGTGCTCATGGTGATTGAGGTGAGAAGCTGCTCCTCTCTGCAGGGTTCCATGCAGCAGCCTCTGGCATTTTTGCCTGCACATAGCTGGTAAAATGTGAGCTTTCCTCTTCTGGTAGCCTCTTTTCTCCCCACCAGCCTTGCTGGTAGCCCTTACTTTTTCCCATGTCTCCATACAGTAGCATACTTTTGAGGTGTCTGGAAGTGGGGAAGCCAGAGATTTCATCTGCCCTTCCCTATGTTACAGGTGGTGGCCAGCTGAGATTTGCCATCCTAGGACAATTCCTGTTAACATCCAGAAAATGAAACATGACATTGGTGAATTCCCTGTGCTGTTCTTCGGCTCCAAGGACTACCTGTGGACCCACCAGGCTCGTGTGTTCCCTTACATGGAAGGTGATGTCAGCAGCAAAGACAAGATGGGGAAGGGCGTGGATGGCATATACAAGAAAGGTAACTTGTCTTCATCCAGGGAAGTACATGGTCTTTCCCTCTTCATTCCTGTTTGGAAAAGTGTCATTCTTGTAGGAGAGAAAAATGTCTACTTATAACTGAAGTGAGATTAAACTTGTAGAATGAGCTGCTGCTTGTGTATTGTCTAGTATGCTCAGAGTGTTTGACTTCCAGAGAGGGAGAAGGGTGTGCAGATCTCAAATGCTTTTCCCGCTCTGACATAACCTCTCAAAATCCAAGTGAGCTGCTGCTGTGTCAGTTTCTCTTTGTGTAATACAATCATTATCTTGATATAAAAGTGCACTTAGGAGTTGTGAATGCAGCTACCTGGCACCTCTACCCAAGAGGGCAGACAAAGATAGCCAACAGATGGGATGCTTCATCACCCATGGGCAGGCTACTGACTGTAATTTCTGCACTTCTCTGCTGCATTGGCCTTTTCTTCACCCTCCTCTGTAGAACCTTGTGAGCACTGGGTGGACACTGGCTGCCCAGCTCTGTGTGAGCAGGGGGAGTTCCTCGTAACATAGCCTGTTTTCTCACTTAGCTCTTCAGGAAGCTGCTGTGAGATTTGAAGAGTTGAAGGCACAGAAGGAGCTGAGACAACTTCAGGAAGACAAAAAGAATGACAAAAAACCTCCTCCCTACAAACACATCAAGGTGAGGGGAGGTGGTGGGGGGCAGGTGCAGAAGAGAAGTCTTGAGCTGTCGGTGCAGGTGATTTACAGGTATACAGAAACATCTCTGATGTTTGGGTGTCTGGCTAATCTTGAAGGTTTCGTTGATCTTCTTTCCATCCTCAGTTGTCCTCCACAGAAAGGATTCATGTACATGCAGAGCTGTGGCAAGCTGGGCAGCTGTTACAGAGGTGCTCTGATTTACTGGAACAGATCTGGTCCTGTCAGTGCTGTCTGTGTTAGTCGTGTGGTCTGAAGGAAGTGTCTCTCTATCTTGAGAACTCAGGGGAGAGGGCTGATAATGCTCACTATGGTCAAGTGCTGTGTGGTGCTGATGGCAAGGTGGGCAAACCAAGTGGTGCAGGACAGGTGGTGATCAGGGTGCAGTGCAGCAGAGCTGTGTGGAGGGTGGTAACCCACAATATCTTGTGTCATCTCTGCTATTGTTTTATATCTCTTTCTGTATCAGGTGGTGACTGAACTGAACAGAAATACTGCAGCAGGTGTACAGGCTGCGCTATTAGCCCTTTTTCTCAGTTTTGTGGACTATTCATGTTACAGGCTGTTAGTTATTATTTTTGAGTTAGAGTTGGAGCAGCAGTTAGAGTTGGAGCAGCAGTAGAAGTCCTACAGAATGGAGTTGACTTGAGAGGAGAACTGGGGCCAAGCGTGTGCCTGTGTCTGAGAAGTGGATCCCAACTTACCAGAAAACCATTGACTTAGTGGCTGTGTTCTTTTTTTATTGCTTCTGTCTGCTCCTTCCCTTTTTTATGTGGCAAAATATGGAAGCTTAACTGATTTCTGGCACTTTTTGTATCTAGTTAGGATTTCTAGGCAGGCAGGTATATCCTGCATGAGTTACTGTGTGGTGTAAAGAGCACAACTGAATGCTGTGGCAGCAGTGTGGGCCAGGCAGCTTCAGTGGAGGAAGTAGTTTCTCATTATAGCTATTTTTAGGCCTCTCTGGCCGCAACATAAAGGAACTTTGGAAGCAGTTTAGAACCTTTGAAATACCCTTTTATATAAATAATGACGGTTGTGGTCATTAGTCATGGCAGCTCTTCTGAGGTCTGGGTGCAAGCTGTTTGTCTCTCTGAAAGCAAAGCAGTTTGCAGAAGCAGATGGTGAATTGGAGAAGGCTTCAGAGTAGAATAGCTGAAGCTGGTTGTGTCCACTCTTGTCCTTCTAAGGAGATCAGCACCTCGAGGTCCATCCCAAGGAACACCCACATGAGATGCTGCTGCAGAATACACTGGGGATCCTTCATCATGTCAGGCTTGTGACTAGTCCAAGCATTGCCCTGGTTTGGTTTTGTTCTAGCAGTGCCTCAGAGTAGGGCAGGTGTGCTGGGCATGTGTGGTGTTGAGTGGCCGTGCCAGAGCAGTGCCAATGGTGGACTGACCTAATCCTGTGAGTCTTGCCACTCTTAATAAGGTGATGAACCTGGGTAAGAGATGGGAAATAACCTGAGTGACAAGGTAGGTCAGAGGTGGGCTCAGTTCTAGGAGGAAGATGTGGGAGACTGTTGAAGTGATTAGTGAGGGATTTCTGCAGGGTTTGCATTTAAACAAAGGGGGATCAGGGCTGGGCCAGTCTCAGGCAGGCTGTCAGTGTGGAAACTCTGTGGGTGGGACCAGGTAATTTTATATGGGGACTGTAATTGTTTTGCTAAAATCCCTTCCTTCCGTTTTCTGGGAGAGAAAAGTGAGACAGTGGCTCACCCAGGGAAAGAACAGCAAGGAGCTTTTCTTCAGTGCCTCTCTCCAAAGTCCTGACTCTCTGTTGCCTGCTTTTCAGTGTTCGCTGCCTTTAACCAAACCCCAAGGACCCAGCTCATGCCACAGACACGCCAGTCGCTTCTCCACCTGGTGCTGCACTCTGCTTCCTTCTGGAGCGGTTTTTAGAGAGCTCCTTGGCTTAACGCTGAGCTCCTCTTTGGGCCTTCCAACCCCAGCCTTGTCTGGTTTGGCTTCCATTTACATCTGCAGGACAGTTGGGTAGGGAGGTAACTGCATGGTAGGCCTTCTGTCACAAGTGTGACAGCTGAGAGCACAAACAAGCTTGAAGGTAACATTCAAAAAACAGGGCAGTAAGGGAAAGCTGAGGAAAAGCACCAGACTGGAAAAGGTGCAGTTTGATGCAGAAAGTGGTTTGGTGCTAATCACAGGGATGGTGTGTACACAGCAAGAGCACTGGGTCGGTCACCTGAGCTGGATGTGGGCACAGTGGTGATGGGAGGGGGACACCTGGCAGCCTCCCAGCCTTCCAGGGTCACAGAATACACACTACACCAGGTGATGCTAATGGGGAGCCTGCATACTCCTGAGCTCTTTCCACTAACCTTCTGCCTCTTGCAATAGCATTCCCAGAAGTACAGCTCTGCCTGTACTTGTGTCCTTCTGCCCCTCGCTGTCTCTAAGTCACTGCAACCCATCAGCTCCTAGGCAAGGGTGGAGTATAGAAGTACCTGTCAGGGTAACCTGTAATACCCAAGAGCTCATGTCCCCCCTGTGCATTGAAGGTGAACCGGCCGGTGGGAAAGGTGCAGATCTTCACTGCAGACCTGTCTGAGATACCACGTTGCAACTGCAAACCCACGGATGAGAACCCCTGTGGCCTGGACTCCGAGTGCATCAACCGCATGTTGCTCTACGAGTGCCACCCCCTGGTGTGTCCTGCTGGCGAGCGCTGCCAGAACCAGTGCTTCTCCAAGCGCCAGTATCCCGAGGTACAGATCTTCCGCACGCTGGCACGAGGCTGGGGCTTGCAGGCCAAAACAGACATCAGGAAGGTATGTATGCTCTTTTTGTGTCGTTTTCTTTTGATGCTTCTCTCTTGATCGCTCTTGGTTTGAAAACTGAATTTGAAGAAGATATCTTGCTGTAGAATGCCATTTTGAAAAGAAATCGATGCGTTTAATTTTTCTGGTCCTGACAAGAGTGTTTTGGCTCAGCTGGCCAGGAAAACAGTTTGCTTGTTGATGTCCCACAGGGCAGGAAAGATGATTGCTTGGTCAGTGTGCTTGTGTGAATGATGGGCTTTGAGTGCACTGGAACACTGGCCTGAAGACAGCGCTCAGTATTTCCAGATGGGGAATGCTGATTATTCTTCTCACCCCCATTCTTGATTAGCCAGGCTTTTCCAGCATCAGAATCTTGCATCAGAAAAAGAAACCAGGGCTTGGATCTTACAAAACGGTAATGTCTTGGAAATGGCTGTTACTGCTGCTGAAACTGATTATCTCCACCTAAAACACTTTTATGTATTTTTTAAATGCAAAGAATAGTAATTCTGCGGACACACATCTGTGCTGAATGAAGAAGGATGAATGTTAAAGCCAAAAGAACTCCAAAGGTGATAAAGGATGAAGTGAAACAGAGGACTGTTAGCATAGTAGGGGAAGAATGTCTGAAAAAGGAGTAGGGATGACTTGATAAGAGGGAGGCCTTGACAGAAGAGGAGAAATGTGAGTCTGTCCTGTTGAAAACTTTGCTGCCTGCTGTGCCATAAGTTAAAGGATGTCTCTGCCATTCCATGTGCTTGTTTCACTTTTAGCAGACAGTCTGGAAACAGAAACACTCAGTTATTTAGTGGAGGGACCTATTAGCCCCACTGTAGCAGAGCTGGACTACTCTTTAATGGCTGCACTAAGGTCTCTGCACTACTTCACCACAGGGGAACTCCATAGGAGCAGGTGCCCCAGGTGCTTCCTGCTGCTCCATGTGGTTGGTCCCCAAAGGGATATTGTTTCCAGCTGGAACGCAATTAGGGCAGTGCTTTGAGCTTTACAGCCAAGTGCTGTTCGTGTGGTTAACTTCTTTGCTGTCCCTGGATGTTAATTCTTTCTTTGGCACGAAGAATAACCTGATGATCATAGTTCTTTATTTAATTTATTTTGAGTTATTTGTTGAGCATGTGAAATGGTTGTATGGTTCAGGGCTTTTTGTGAAGATTATAGGTCAAACTGGCTGCAAAGCATGGAGAGAGATTTTTAGGAAGGAAACAGGAGCTAAGTTCTGGCACAAAGTTGGATGTCCCTCCATCCTGCAGGCAATTTGTCTTGTCTTACCAACTTGTTGTTTTCTCTCTGGCAGGGTGAATTTGTTAATGAGTATGTTGGGGAGCTAATTGACGAAGAGGAGTGCCGAGCCCGAATCCGCTATGCTCAGGAGCATGACATTACCAATTTCTACATGTTGACACTGGATAAGGTATGTGGAAGGAATCTCTTGCCAGGGTCCTAGACAGAAGTAAAAAGATAGGAAGAAAGGCATGATACTCTATGTAATGAAAACATGCTAAGCAAGAGCTGGTCTGCATTTCCTCTGAAATGACTAAATGAATTGGCTTAACATGTAGTAGAGGAGCTTCAGGTTGGATATTAGGATTAGGAAGAAAGTCCAAACAAATAGAAGAGGTGAGGACAGCTGTCTGAGGATCACAGATCCTGCTTCAGCATGAGAGGGTGAATTGGGGAGCACTGGGATCCTTCCCAGCAGCTGAACCTTGGAGAGGCCAGAACTGGGCTGGTGTGTGCCAGGAGAGGCATCAGCCCTCAGACATACAAGTTGCAGGCACAGCAAGATCTTCATTTAAGTTCAGATCTCAAGTCTTGCTGTTCTCAGTTGAGAACAGCAGTTGATGGATTTAGTTACACCCACAGGCTCCCCAGTGGGTCCTGCAGGCCAGGTTGTTGCTATGAGCTCCTGATTTTCAGAGGTTTAAGTGGTTTTGTCATCTGCTTTCCACTCTGTGTCACTCAACCGTGGAAAGATGAGAAGGAAACCGTGAAAGTAGGCACAGGGAGGAAGCTGTCGAGTGTGGAACAGGATAACAGTGACTGCTTTATGTCTTTCCTCTCATCCTGCTGCAAGGTATGCCACTGAGATATCTTGTTCTCCTTGTCTGGCTGCTTGGGCAGACCCAAGTGTTAATATCTCCCTCATTACTACAGAAGCAAATCTCAGTTGCAGCTTCCCTCTCCTCTCCAGCCTAGTAACAAGCTATGCACAAGTGTACCTCACCTTCCACTCTCTTCCTGTTTTCTTTCTGTACAGTGACATGCAAGAAATAGGAACTGCTGTTTTGTTTTCAAGCAGAAGTTGGGGCCTGGAACCACAAGCACTGCCTTGGAAGTGTGCTGGGGTGGTGTTTATCCAGTGCTGATGCCACGGGGAGAGTTTGTTTCCCAGAAAGGAACAGTGGCACTGTCCTGCCTGTTTGGGAGCTTGTGTGTTTTTGAAGAGAAGGATGATGTGCAGGAGGCTGTGTTGCCATGTGATCTGCCAGTGCTGGCAAGAGGCATCAGAGCTGGTTGATTACAAGTGATGACAGCTGGTTGAAATACGGTTTTCTGGGGTTTTTTTTGCAATGCAGGATCGAATCATTGATGCTGGGCCAAAGGGCAACTACGCTCGGTTCATGAACCATTGCTGCCAGCCCAACTGTGAGACTCAGAAATGGTGTGTGAATGGTGACACTCGGGTGGGGCTCTTCGCACTTGTAAATATCAAAGCCGGTAAGGAACACACTGTCAATGCCTACAGTAGCCTCAGGGGGTTCTGTAAGGGAAAGGGAGGGTTTGTAGCTCCCTGGGAAAGGATCTAATTTTTGTTTGCTTACGGGCATTCACGAGATTTAACAGCAGCACTAATGTAATGAAACACACACAGCTGTGGTATCAGTGGAGGTTGATAGAGTCCTGCTATACGGGGTCGATGTCCTTTTGAGCTGTAGCATGTGGTGGGAGTGAAGGGTTGCACTGCTTTTTCAGTACACACAGAACTATGGGGAGATTAATAGTTTGGTGGCCTTGTGTAGTGGTGGCAGTTGTTTGTGACATTATATTTGAAAAGTGCTTTTACTTCAGCAGTAAAATGTGCTGCCTTGTAATTCATTAATAACTTGCTTGGTTTTGATCTGTTTTATGCTAGGGACTGAGCTGACTTTCAACTACAATCTGGAGTGTTTGGGAAATGGAAAGACAGTTTGTAAATGTGGTGCCCCAAACTGCAGTGGCTTCCTAGGAGTAAGGCCAAAGGTATGATGCGTCCTTTAAGCTTTTGTTTTCCAAATTGCTTCTTTGCATAGATGTGTATCATTTATTGGTTGCAGAGGTTTCAGGTTGAAGAGGTCATCATTTCAGTGTGGTCACAGAACAGTGCTTGAAATGAGTTAAATGTTCGAGTTTTCATTCTGAGGGAGCAAATCTTAGGCCTCAGTTATCATAATTGCTGTAAATAATAACAGGAAGTTTTATTTTACACCAAAAGAATAAAAGAAAGAATTTTTTTTCTTTTCTTTTTTTTTAAATTTTCTTTTTCTTATCATGACGATTTCCACAGCACTAGAGGAGCAAACGACAGGCATGGGAAAGACTTCATCAAATAACCAAGGAAACACAGCTCAGCCCATTTCCCAAAGTAAAGGCTTCAGTAAATTGTGAGCATGCATGGAAGACCAGCAAACTCACATTCCTTCACACTGAAGTTGCATTAGAGCCAGAAGGCTGCTACCTTATCATCTATACTGCAGTAAAGTTCTTGGTTTTATTCTGCTTCTAATGAAGTGACCGATTTTCACACATCAGACAGACATAAGAAATTTGCCATATCTGTAGTAGAAAAACCACCAGCTCTTAGAACTCACTGACTTTTTGAGAGCTTCGATTTGTAACTGTAATGTTGCCCTAACAGGAATTGATTTCAATTACCTCCTTGTGTGAGCTGGTTCTCACTGGGAAAAGGAAATAACAGGAGCAGTTGGCCGAGTTCCCAGCTGTCACCCGCTAAATCTATGTCTCAGCTGTTGGTTTGTTAGGAGTGCTTCACCAAATCAGTCTGTAATCCCTCTGCTCTGGCATGTGGATCCTGCCGTGCCCACAGTTAAGGGTTAAAAGCTTCAGCAGCACAGCTGTTCAGCCCCATCAATGTATAGGGAAGGTTTTTTGAATTCTAATGAGATTAGCTCTGTCAAAAAATTAACTTATAAAAATAAAAAAAATTCACGTGTTCAGAAGTTGACAGATGAGGTGAATTGCACATCTGATGTATTTAGTTATTTTTCAGGTTGCGATTTAAAGTTCAATTGATTTCATGCTGCCCCTGTGTTATATGTGGTTTGACTGTCATTTTTGCCTTGAAATTGCAGGTTGCACGATGGAAATCAGAGAAAGGTGCCCTTTAGTTGGCATTCATGTTCCATTGTGATATCTGAGGCGACTTATTCCATCTTGATAAGATGGGCTAAGAAACAATACTGAGAAAGAGTACCTTCGGATGTTTTTTTTTTTTTAATTCCTCTCACAATAGATGCATTTTTAAGCTTCCTGAACATACAGCAAGACAAAACTGATTATACTCAAGTTCACTCTTAAAAGTGCCGTCTGACTGGGTAGTCTGGAAGAATCTTTGGGAGTCTATTGTACTGCAGGGAGCAAGTGGGAATCGCTTAGTCCAGCTGTTAGACCTCTCTTAGACATTCAAATTAGCTGTGAAGGGATTTTCTTGTTCTCTTTGTAATTAGATGGCTGAGGAACTAGGCACTGAAAATTGGTGGCATAGTTTAGGTGGAGGCATTTCAGTGCCTGCATTTGCAGTGATAAGAAAGGCCTGGCTTGTCCCCATTGTCAGGGGAATGAAGGTATGAAAGCAGAAAGATCCACATGTGAAGGGGAAGGAAACAATCAAGAGCTGTAACTCCTTAGTGACAGGAAAGCTAGATAGCCAACTGCAGAGTTCTGACATTGTATGTCTGGAGACCAAGGTTTTTAAATGTTTTGGTGATGAAAATGCTATGCATGATATTTAAGCAGAATAAAAGATGTAAAAATTGCTTCATAGGCACTGTCTCAGTACACAGAGATGTCCTGCATGGCAAACACAAGAGATTCCACAAAGATATGTGGAAGATGGCAGAAAATTTAGCTGATGTCTCCATAGATAAACTAAACTGATAGTGCTTTGATGAGGTCAGGACTGGGGGCAAGAAGCATCATCTTTGTGGAGGAGTTGAGTGGTCGACACAATGGGAGGCTCTGCCTGGCTTGAAGGGGAAGTTGGAGGAGCAGGAGGAAGAAGCCTTAGGCCAGAGAAGAGAGCACTTAAACCATTTAGTTGCCTGTCCTAGGTCCAGTTGTAGTTACTTCACTACACAAATAATTTAACTGTTGGTTGTCATCAGCATGGGAGGGTGAGAGGATAGGGTAGTTACAAAGGAATAACTGAGTATAGGGAGAATGGAGATTGGATATCCCACAGTACTCACCTGGAGGGTAACAGCAGAAACAAATCTACCATGAGAAGTTCATGGCTGGGCAGTTGTGCTGGAGAAGGAGCCACTGTGCAGCTGAGCTGCCATAGGACTGAGCTGTGGTGTGACACAGCTGTGGAAAAGGCAAATAGGGGCTTTGGGGGCATTTCCTGTTCTTTTGGAAAAGAGTTGATGTCACTGTACATGGCCTGTGAGGTGTTATCTGAGGTAGCATGTGCAATTCTGTAACTTTGGTTTGGGATAAAGATACTCAATAGGGGCAGAGAATAGCCGCTGGGAAGACTGGGTGTGCAGACTGGGAGAGTTTCAGTTTGTGAGGAGGAGAGTGTGTCCCAGAGGTTACTTCAGGGGGAGAGAAAAACTTCAGATGCTGGACTTGATATCTTGGAAGTCTTTTCAAGCTAAAACATTTTGTGATTCTGGTAGAAAAGAGCAGCATTGACACAAGAACGAATAGGTCTAAACTGATGACAGATAAATTCAGACTGAAAATGGAGAGAGAAGTGATGAATGTGAAAAAGTGCAGGAAGGCCCTGGATAGACTCCTTATGAGTCATACGTACCAGGAGACCTGACTGCTTTGACCTGAAGAGTCCCTGATAGGCGGCATGAGCTCTGTGACAACAGGCAGCCCCAGCTCCTCATTCTGCTGTTGCTAGTTGTATATATCCCATGTTGAGCCAAGCTTTGCTGCAGGGTTTCCAGCCTCTTTCAAAAAACTGAGCTAATTGCTGTAGTAAGCTGGTTGCCAAATTCTGAACAGCGCTAGAGATGCTGCACAGGTCTCAGGTATAGCTGGCAGTGGGATTTCTGTTGGCAGGGTTTGCAGGTCTCTCCTGCAGCAGGAAGAGTGCAGGTGGAAGGGGCAGAGCCCTGCATTAACCCACGTTGTCTCACCCACAGAGCCAGCCCAGCCTCAGTGAGGAGAAGTCCAAGAAGCTCAAGAGGCGGCCGCAGATGAAGCGCAGGTCACAGGCAGAGGTGATGAAGGAGCGGGAGGATGAGTGTTTCAGCTGCGGGGATGGAGGGCAGCTGGTCTCCTGTAAGAAGTCAGGCTGCCCCAAGGTGTACCATGCTGAATGCCTCAAACTGACCAAGAGACCTGCAGGTCAGTGCTGTGCACGGTTGGGCTCTTCGTGGGTCACAGTGTTGGCTCTGGGAGTCCTGAGCACTGCTTATCACCTTACAGTCTATTCACAGCATCTTAACATTTAGAGAAATCTTTCTCACTTGAGCAGACCTTGTTGCCCAAGCAACACAACCCTGGTTTGCACCCCACTGTGACTGCAGAAAGGTGAACTAATTGCTGAAGGGGAAGCTGGTCCTTGTCTAAGAGGTGATGCTTGTGACCTGACCCCATTCTTGGGGCCTGGCAGAGCATAATCCCAACAATAGCTGAGGTATTGGTCATCATGCTGGCTGTTTTCCCAAAGTTGAAGACAATTGAGTGAATTGAATGGTGAGGAGAAGCACTGCTGAAAAATAGGAATTAGAAAAGAATCTGTTAAATGTCTGAATAGCCATTCGTCCATACATAAGAGAACAGTACCAAAGCATATTTTAGTTTGTGGTGAAATGAGGGCAAAAATCTGAAATAAAAAAATACTCAAAAAGTACAGTCCCACTTTCAGCCTGTTCCTCTACTTTCCATTTGAGAAGTTTCACCTTACAGCTTGACTTGAAAACACAAAGGATTGCCAGCTCTCTGATACACATATTTTTACATACAGGGAGACTGTTGTCTCAGTCCTTTTCTGGCTTATACAAACATAGCCTCAAGTTTTTATTCTTGATCTGCTCTGGACGGTGTCCCACTTGCCTACACATTTTTTAAAACTGGAAATGGGTATTTTAAAAGCATTGCAACCAAGGCCTTGCTTACTCTGACAGAAGAGAATAGTTATATTTTGTTTTTTACATTAAATTTCTTAGGAAACTATGTTTGACTTGCTTTGCAAAAATAACTTTTATTTATGTGATGTTGATGTTTGCTTTATCATTCTTGAGTTTTCATCTTGATCCTTTTCTCATAATTATTTCTTCCTCTTGAAATCCTGTTTTGCACCTGTCTCTATTTAATTATACCTTGTTGGTGCAAGAGCATCTGTCCAGTTTAAATTCTAAGCCTGTCCAACTGGATTTTTGCAGTCCCTCACAACCTTGGTGCTATCTGCCTGTTTCTGTAAGTGTACTTGCTGTTGTGCTTTCAGAAATTTGAATTATTTTACAGATTAAAACATACTCCTGAAGGATGTAATTTGAAATGCCTACTCAGTTTGCCACAAGACCATTAATAGCTGTTTTTTGAGAATGATTTTCAGTCAGTTGTAGCAATTTTACTCTTTTTAGACATAGGCAGTGATTTTCATAGCCTGCTCCTCAGAGTATCATTTGGGACATGAAAGGTTCAGCACTTTCTACTTCAAATGTTTCCTCTGCCGTGGGCATCGCTGTGAAGTAATTGGAATTTCCTGCTTGTTTGCATGTTGCTAATTGTGTGATCTTACTTCCAAGAGCTCTGGGCTGTCTCTGGAGAGAGTGCTTATTCATTAGACCTTTTATCCTGTCAGAGACCATTAGAGTGGTTTGATATGATTTATCCTTCCTGCAACAAACTAGCAGGTTTTGACATATTTTATTTTTCATCTGTACAAATGCCCTCTATAAGGATGGTCCCAGAGTCTTTCCAAGTGGCCCAGTTTAGTGTTGAGTGTGGCTCTCTGGGATGCTGCTGGAGCAGGGGGAGCAGTGACAGTCTGTGCTGCAGCACCGTGAGCCAGGAACAGGGGAGACCATGGGAAGTGTTAAACATCCTCACTTGGAAAAAAATGCAGAAAAATTGGAAAAGACACACAAGAGCAGTGTGCATATTTTGAGACTGGAACAGAAGCCTTGGACTGGCTTCAAAGGAGGGGAAAAACTTACTACATGCTGCCTTCAACCCCAGGGGAAAAGCAGCGTGAGAGAGGGGAGTGGAGAGCTGCTGATGCACAAGTGCAGGGAGCAATGCCCACAGCTGCTCAGTGCTGTGCTGCAAGAACCAGCCTCCCTGGAAAAGAGCTGGTAGCCACAGCCACAGCTCTGTGGGTTTGGTTCAGGCAGGCTGGGAAGTGCTCTGGCCTGGCTGGTGTCTGTGGCTGCCCTGTGGCTCAGAGCTCTGTGCCAGGGCTGCTCTGCAAGGAGCTGCTCCCCACAGCAAGTCAGGGAGCAGAAGGAACGGGGAGTGTGGGGTGCTGGAAGAGCACAGAGGCTGGAGTTGTGTTTGGAAAAACATCCTTTCTCATCCTGTGGTGAGAGGTCAGGAACTCAACATGTGCCTGGTTGTGTCCATGAACTGGTGGGGAAGCGTTTTGTAGAGCCAGCGACAGCCTTGGCTGAGGCAGCAGGAGGCTGAGCCAGTGAGGTCATCTACAAGTGAGAAAAGCAGCAATCTCTGAAGTGTAATGTTGTGTTTTTCCTCCTGGTGGTGTTGGTACTGATGGTCAATAGGTTCACTGTGAAGATGGAGCTGCTGGGGGAGCAGCTTTGTTTCATCATGGCCATACATGGCCAGAGGTTAAGGATATGCCTTCGGGTTCAGAGACAATAGAAACTTAGCCCTTGTGATCACTGCTCTTTCAGTTCTTCTTTCTGATAAACAGGAAGGGCGGTTCTTGACCCAGAATTAAAAGATGAATCTGACACATTTGCTTAAACAGTCCATTTCCATTGGTTGCTGTGCACAGCTAACCACTGCTGTTTTCTGTGAAAATCAGAGCCACGGAGGTGTGCAAGCTGGGGGTGTCTGTTCCTCTCTAAACATCTCTCTTGGTTAGCGTTGTGCAGGAGCCAGATGGGTTTTTGGTCTGACCTGGTGTGGCTTGCGTTAGTCACGATTATCATTGCCCTTGTTGCTTCTGAGAGTTCAGGCTCGTGTTAACTGTCTGTCCAGCTAAGGTAGAAACTAAAGAGAACATGTAGAATTTGATGTAGGTATTACAGGAGTGTTCCCACTTTCCCCTGAACTCCCTTTGCAATAGGCCTTTGTCTCTTCCGCTTGTTCTACTCCTAAGGTGTGTCTTTTCTCGCATGTCTGTACTGCAGGAAAGTGGGAGTGCCCATGGCATCAGTGTGACATGTGTGGTAAGGAAGCAGCTTCATTCTGCGAGATGTGCCCCAGGTCCTTCTGCAAGCAGCACCGGGAAGGAATGCTCTTCATCTCCAAGCTGGATGGACGATTGTGCTGTACAGAGCATGATCCCTGTGGGCCCCACCCTCTAGAGCCAGGAGAAATTCGTGAGTATGCACCTCCCATAGAAGGCCTGACTAACAGTGAGGACACCCAGCCACCAGAACAGCTGCCTGCAGACACAGAGGCAGAGGCAGACACAGACCTGAGTGTTCAGCCCGTGGACAGCCTACCTCAGTCTGGGGCCGTCAGACTGCAGTCACCAGAAAAGCCCCCTGCTACCCTAGCGCTGAGGCTGCCATCATCAGACAAGCCCCCCACCACCCTTGCCCTGAGGTTGCAGCCGTCAAACAAGCCCCCCACCACCCTGGCCCTTAGGCTGCCTTCACCAGACAAACCGCCTGCCACTCTGGCTCTGAGACTGCCACCATCAAATAAACCCCCTGCCACCTTGTCACTGAGGCTGAAGCCATCCAACAAACCCTCCACCACCCTCTCGCTCCGGCTGCAGCCTTCGGACAAACCGCCCACCACCCTGTCGCTCCGGCTGCAGCCATCAGACAAGCCCCAGGCTGCTCTGTCCCTAAGGCTGCAGTCGGAGAAGCAGCCCATCATTGTAGCGCTGCGGCCTCAGCAGCCTGACAAACCTCCCAGCAACGCGGTGCTCTGGCCACTGGACGAGTCCTCCAGTGACGCCTCGCAGCCTCAGCTGCAAAGCAAATCTCCTCCAGGAACACCACCGTCCCCTCTGGATGAGTCACTTGTTACTGATGGTGACCTGCAACTCCAGCTGTCAGACGAGACTCATGATGCACCCGAGGTTTTGGAGTTATCGGACAAGTCCCCGACTGACAGCAGGACCCAGCAGCCTGAGCTGCTGGATGAGTTCCCTGTGAAATGCCTGCATCCTCCACTGTCCGACAGACTCCTGGCCACGGTGGGGACACTGCAGTCCCAGCCGGAGGATGACTCTCCTGAGGCTGATCAGCTCCAGCCGCTGGACGACACTTCTGCCCAGAGTCCGCAGCCGCAGTCTGTGGAAGAGGCTTCCAGCCAGGACCCACCATTGGAGATATCTTCCAGTCCTGAGGTGCTGTGGCCTGAACCCATTGAAAAACTCCCCGATTCCCCAGTCTCACGGATCCCGCCCTCAGAGAAGGCCCCTGGATCGCCAGTATCGCGATCCCCGCCTCTAGAAAAGGCTTCCTTCTCTGAGGCAGTGTGGGTGTCAGACACAGAGAAGTCTCCCAGCTCTGGGTCACCCTCTCCCCTCTCTCCAGAGAAGGCTCCTGGTTCAGGTATGCCACGGATCCTTCCCACAGAGAAGGCTCCCAGCTTAGGGTCACCGTGGCTTCTGTCTCCAGAGAAGGCCCCTGGCTCCCGGTCACCGCATATCCTGCCCACGGAGAAGGCTCTCAGCTCGGGGGCCCTGCGGATCCCACTCACGCAGAAGGCGCTCTCCCCTGGGGTACTGAGACCCCTGCCTCCAGAGAAGGCTGCTGACTCTGGGGCCCTGCGGGTCACGCCTTTGGAAAAGTCTCTCAGCTCTGGGGTGTCTCGGCCTCAGCTCTTAGAGAGGCCTCTTGCTCTTACAGCCCCGTGGCCTCAGGCATCAGATAAGCTGGCTACTGCTGTGGCTCCTCGGCCTCAAGCCTTGGACAAGCCTCTGGCTGCATCAGCTCCGAGGCTGTTGCTGTCTGAGAAGGCGCTGCGTCCCGTTGACCAGAATGCTCAGCCGAAGGAGAGAGGAGCCCCAGCTGTGGAGCTGAGTCCCCAGCAGAAAGAGCGGACCATGTTAGCTGGGGAGCAAATCTCTTGGTCTGCTGGGAAGGTGGTAACGCACGTCGGACAAGTACCTTGGCCTACGGAGAAACTACAGACACACGAGCAAAGCCACTGGCCCACCGCAAAAGCCCTGACGCCTGCAGAGCAGCCTTCCCGGACAGCAGAGAAACTACCAGAACCAACCCTTCAGCCCAGCTGGGAAGTGGCCTCAGCCCCCTCAGAGCAGACCCCGTGGACATCAGACAGATTGTGTGCATTCGAGCAGACCCCTCGGCCAGCGAGGGAAGCGCCGGTACCCCCGGAGCAGATGCAGTGGCTTGTCACAAACATTCAGACAATTGATCAGATTTCTTGGCTGAGTGGAAAAGCACAGACTCCTCGGGGGCAGGACCCTTTGCCTGAACAAAACACAGCGCTAGCCCGTAACCAGGATTCTGTCTGTCGTGAGTTGGCTGACTCAGAGCCAAAGTGAGGTTGGTGAATATGGGAGGCAGGTTTCAGTCCTTTAATGTTTAGGGAGGGGGAATTCTTTGTTTTGTTTTTTTTATTCACTTCCCTGAGCCCAGCCCCTAACCCATGCACATCCCATCCATATTCTCTTGTGACATGAGCAAGGACATTCTCTTGAATCTGAGTCTGGCCCAGCCAAAGGGAGAGAGCATCCGTGACCTTTTCCTCTTCCTTTTACAAATGGTAAAGCTGAAATAAAGAGTCCACCTTGGGTAAAAATCTCTAATTCCATTGAAATGGTCACATTACTGATCTAGCGTGTTCAACCTCCAGGTTTGATTCATAGGTGGGTTCCCAGGTACAGCCAGGAGCCTTGCTCTTGTTACTGCATTTAAAGAAAGTGGATCAGTCAGGTTGCCCTGGCACTGGAGATGTTTCAGGGATCATGTGGTGAGCAGTCGGGTGTGTGTCCTTGCCAGACTCTAGAAGCAGGGGAGGGATTTTATGTCACCTGCCCAGGTCTGTATCCCTGCAAGGCGTTGTCTTGCAAGGTCTGTCTGTGTGTGAGCTGTGACATGCTGTGCGTGTGGTTTGCTGAAGGACAGGCATCGTCTCCAGTGAGCTGGGAGAGGAGCTCCTGCACTCAGTGCAGTTTTCTCCAGCAATAGGCAGTATCCATTCAGGCTCCTTTTTTACAGAGCTGCAATTGGCCAGTCCCAAGAAGCAGGAAGTCTGGAGGAAGTCAGGGAAAATAAGTCTTGGAAGAAGTCATTTTGCAGTGTTTTCATTCTTGTGTCTTAATCCTTTAGCACAGGACACGTGGAGTGTTTCCCTGCACTTGACAGCATAGCAATCCATAAAGCAGCAATAGCGGAGCAGAGCAGAGTGGGCTCCTGGAGGTGCTGAGCATTGCCCTACCCGGGGGACAGTGCTCCCTTTCAAATTTCCATCCAGTCTCTTCTAGACCTCTGTTGTCAGCGTGAGCCAGTGGACTGAGCAGTCCTTTCTCCTTTTGCTTCAGAAATGTTCAGAACATGTTCCCACCACACTTGGTGTTGCCAGCAGCAAGCCAAGCCTGTCCCACTCACTGCACAGCGCAGAGGCAAGGTGCCATAGCTGGATCAGGACCCATCTCAACACCTTCCCCTTGTGTAGCCTCTGGCTTAGCTCTTCTACAACCAAAGGAGACTTGAATTAACTGGACTTTGTTGGTGTGCATGTGTGTGTGCGCGTGTGCGTCCATCCAACTGAATTGTAGTTCTCACACTGGAACACGGTGGGCTTCAGCAGCTGGCTGGCTTTCTTTTTCCTCTTCTCCCTTTTACAGTAAAGGCAATGTTTAGTACCTGGTGGTCATCAGACTGGTGTCCAAACTAGGCTTGCTGAAAGTCGTTCACTCAAGCGTTGAGGCAGAAGTTGGCTTGGCTGTGGTGCTCCTGGGGCAGGCAGTAGAGTCCCAGGAACCTGCAGCATCTTCTGACCACCAGCACCCTTGCAGGCAGGAGGAGGACTTACCACCTCAGGTGGCACTGCTTGGCCTGGATAGGGTTGGTGTCCTGCCGAGGAAACGCTGCTGATCAGCTTTTTCCCACTCTCACAACACATTACCTCTGTGGTTTGCCTGAGCTCCACCAATCTGGGGCTGCAGCCTCGGATCTCCATGCCGCCGCCAGACCCTTGCGCAGGTCCAGTGTGTATATATATCCTTCTCCTTCTCCTTCCAGGCAGATCTGCAGGCCCCTCCCCAGGAAGGGAGCATTCAGCTCCATGCTGACCCCCTCCCCCTGACATGGGAGCAGGTTCTTGTTCCCACCTGGCTTGCAAATGCCTGCTGCTCCCAGAGCAGACAGTCACGAGCTTTACAGTTTTCTATGAAGGGAGGCAGACACTTGTACCAAGACAAATCCCAATCCGTTCTCCTTTCCTGATGTGTGCACCCCGAGACAACGTCCTGCTGTAAAAGCCAGGTGTGCTGGGCACGAGGGGACATTACCAGTGCTATGGTGCATCTCTTCTCTAGTCCAAATCATTTCAGATCCTTTGTAGAATAGCTCGCGACTTGGAAAAGCTTTATGGCTTATGGAAACTTACTTGTTTAATGTTGTTTTTTTCTGGGAAGATTGGCAGGTCAGTTCCTGCTTGCTGCTGAAACTGGGGAAATGCAAGCAGCTTGCATTTCTGTGTGACTCCTCCACAAAGGGAATCAGGACAACTCAGATCCATTGAGAGAGAAGATTACCTTAAGGGCATTCATTAACGTTTTTAAACAAAAATTTAAAAAAAAAAAAAGGTTATGACATTCAATATATTAAGTATTTATCATGTGTGAGAAGGAAAATAAATCTTGAATTTATGTTTATAAGCCTTCCCATGAGCTGGACTTAGTCATGTAGATTGTGTAAGTAGGGTTCCCTCAGTGCCAGCACCCAGCCAGCTCCCGCTGTAACCAGAGAGGTCTCTGCACTGCTCTGTCACATTGTCGCATTGTCACGTGTTAACTAGTTACTTGTTTCATGAAAAAATAAACTGTGAATATTTTTGGTGCAGGCTTTTTTAAATCTGTAAAATGGAGAAGTTCTCAGTGAATTCTCACAAGAGCAGGTTTGAAAAAAATCACTTCTATAAATCGCGGGCTCACGTAGCAGGGTGAGGCTCATAGCAGCAGCCACCTTTCATGCAGCAGGTGCTTATCCAAAAGCTTGTTTGGAACAGTAAACGTGGATTAAACGGTTGCATGGCATTTCCCACAGCCTTCTTCATTGCAGCTACTGTACCCCATCTCTCTTCTTGTCTCCCTTTTCCACAAGGATCCAGGTTTCTGGCTTGCTACCTTGCAGCTGCTGTCAGAAAGTTGGGTTCAGCATATCTAGGAGGCTTGGCAAAACTGGTGCTGAGGAACATCACTGAAGGAGGAAGGCAGGAAGCTGCTTTTCCCTCTTTGCCCTCACTGGGGCCCTGGGCAATGCTCTCTCCCATCAGAGGGATTTTTCAGAGGTAGTAGCAGTGCTTTTAGGAGTGCCTGGGCTGTGCTGGGTCACATAGACAAGGCCTGACCAGATGCAGAGAGAGGTCCCAGCAGCCTTGCCCTGTCCAGGCTGCCCTCATCAGGGAGCATGAGCTGGGGAGCAACTTCGGGCAGAAAAACCTATGTGAAGGAAATGTGGGCATCCTCTGTACTCAAGGTGATTCACTGTTGTGGCAGCTGGCAGCACTGCTTTCAAGGAGGAGAGGGTCATGCCTGTGGTGTAGCAGTTGGGTTTGTTTGCTGCCATTTGTTGCTGCCTTCAGAGGTCAGCCAGTTTGAATCATGGGGCATTTTAAAGTAGAGGGTGGAGGCAAAGTAACCTGTACCCCTGGCAGACTCTGTGGGGGAGACACTGCTGCAGCCTCCTGCTGGGCTCAGACCTTTGCTACAGCTCCATGTCAAGGCCATGGTTCTCTTTTGCTGTGCTGGAGGGATTCAATCACCTGGTCACTTAGTCCTGGGTCAGCCCTAATTGCACCCAGGGTGGGTGAGAGGTGACTCCTGTGTTGATTCACTGGTGTGGAGCGCTGTAGAAGCAGAATCAAGGGTGTAATTATCTCTGTCCCATCCCTGGTGTCCCACGACAGCTCACAGGAATTTTCCAGGCTCATTCCTGGTAGGAATGGCTCCCTCTTCCTGTTTCTGAAGGGGAAGAAGGCTCTGCTCCCCATACAAACATTTTACTGGTCAACATTCTTGCTGCCAGGATCATTTTGCTGCCCCTGCTCAGAGCAGTGGGCTGGGATCAGCAGCTGTGGCCTCCAGCTCACAGCAGGACCCACTTTAGTGTTGGATTTCTGTGGTGGGCAGGAGAGTCCCAAGTGACCTTTGGTGATGGAGGAGCTCTGATGAGGGATAACAGCGTGGTCAAGGGAGGAGGGTTGCAGAGGAGGAGCCATCACAGGACTTGTGGGATGCATGGGCAGGAGGGGAGCAGGCACAGGCCACTGTCCTGCGTGGCTTGTCCCATCTTCCCCAGTGCCCACTGTCAGCCAGGGCTCTAGTGAATCTAGCAGGAGAGTTACCACTGTAAGGGATAATCACCTCACCTACTACAGGTCTACAAATGAAAATTAGCTCATGGTAGTTTGTTTTATTGTTGTTCTCCAGTTAAACTTTTCCTGTTTAACAGAAAAACTCCACAAGAACCAGTCACTTCAATATACCAATCATCTGCGTGGGACCGTGGGAGCACGTGTTAATTCAGGGTTAAACCCCTGCAGGGAGAGTCTCTGAAGGTGTGGCTGGTGTTAAAATTCGGGAGATAAGAGAGATGGTTGAATGTAAAGGACATTTAAGAGCTACGGTGAGACAGTGCATTTGCTAGAAAAGCTTCAGCTTAGTTTCACAGGAAAAAAAAGAAGAAAGAGAAAGAAAAAGCAGCCCTTACCTTGATGCTCTTGGCAGTGTTTTAGCCCTAAGCATGCTGTGGAAGTGCCCAGGTCCTAACTGGACACCACAGCCTGTGTTGTGACAGGGCAGGGGGAGTTTGAGAAACCTCAGACCTTCAACACCTTCTGTTTATTTTTAATTTCAGCCTTAACTTCTGATTTTGCTTGATGTTTGGAATAACCGTAATTGTAACCTGCTTGTAATGTGCTTTGCCCTAAATTACTGATGAGGCTTTCGCCCTTTGCTAGCCAGTGAGTGTTAAAGCAAAGTCGCAAATCATGCAGCTACTCTGAAAGTATCGGGGGGATGCTGTGTTTGATCTCCCAGGCTTTGCCCGCGCTAATTACCCACCCTCCTGTGATAGTGATAACGCTGGTGGCAGCATTTGCAGCCAAGGCTGCTCCTCTCGCAGCAGCACGGCTGGGCTGATGGGTGCTTGGAGCTCCCAGGGCCTGGGACACGGGACACTGGAGCTTGGGGACTGTTCTGCCACGTGCCTGGCTTCAGCAGGAGTCTGATGTGTGGGGTGGCAGTGCCCTTGCTTAGCAGGATGTGGGAGAATGCAAGATTCCTGCTCCGGGTCCTACAAAAGTGATGTAAGCAAAATTCGGTGCCGGGGGAACAGGACAGGTTGTGTGAGCTTGGGCTGGAGGAGCAGCAGTGATGGACAGTCCCTACAGCACTGAATCTACCTCCTAGGGAAATCTGAGAAATGGGTGTTGCTATGGCCTATTTCAAGGTAAAGTTTTAATCAAGTTTGCCCTTGGTGAAGCCCTTGGGCTATTGTGGTGCTATTGTAAACCGTTGGCAGCTTAGCACAGTAGGGCTGGACTCACAGCTCTTGGCCTGCGGGCTGGGGCTTCTTGGCCAGCTGATCCCATCCCCCTGGAGCTGGGGCCGGGCTTCAGCACGTGTGACTGAAACAGGACGAGGAGTCAGTCAGTTCCTTCAGTTTATGATGGTTTTGAGACTCAAACCAGTGTGCCACTGAGCCCCGTGGGGAGCCCGTGGAGCCACGTTAAGCAAGCAGGCATCCGCTACTGCATGTTCTTCGTGTCCGTTTGGTACTGAGCTGGTTTCAGTTTTTGTTTCTTTTTCTGATGTTTCCGAGTTGTTGACTTCAAGGAACTGGGTTTTGTGTATTTTTTTAGACACTGGGAACTTGTTAAAAGGAAAAGCAGCAAGCACCGGGAGGCTCAAGATGGAGCATGGCTGGAGCTGAGGGTGGCCCCGGCCGGCGTGGGTGGGAGGTGAGATGTGTTGGCTGCAGCGGGCACAGGCAGGGAGTGGCTCTCCCTGCGAGGGGCCATAAAAGCCTTTCAGCACTGGCACTCCCAGCCCTGCATGTCCGCAGTGCCGAGCTCACTGCCCCAGCAGCCTGCTCGCCCCCGAGACACAACGTGGTGGACGCTGTGCCTCGCTTTTAATGTCCCTTGCCACCCTCCAGCACTGTGTGCTTTCTGCTGGGGTCCTGGCTGCCAGCTAGCCGAGGGCCCTGGGGAGGGTGGCTGCCTACTGCCCCTTCTTCACTGCCCGGGGACATGGGGGGCCACTCGTGGCAGCGGCATAAGTTGTGCTGGAGCCACGAGTGGAAGGTTTGCTCGTGGGGGGAACCTTGGTGTGAGCAGCCCCATGCTGCTTTCCCTCCCCTCCAAGGTCTGCTGCCCACAGCGTGGCAGCAGATGAGAGTCCCCCGTAGGGTCCTGTTCTACAGGCTCAGCCAGGGTGAAACACATCAGGACTCGAGGATCCCAGTCAAGGCAGGGGCCAGCCAGAGCACTGCAGGGGGGACACGGGGGGGTGCTCAGCCCTGGCCAGGACTCGTCTGTCAGTTGTAAGCAGGAATGCCAGAGCAGGTGAGAGAAAACTACATATTTCCAGCATGTATATTATTTTTAGAAGAAGGAGAGGGGAGAGTCTTGGACCATTGATTACTTTCATTTTGCTCCCCTTAGACTGTTGGCTGTGTATGTGAAACTTATAATGAAAAGAGGGTTGCCCTGCCCAGGTGCTCCCAGAATATGTACTGTAATTCTTTGTATATAGAAGAAAAATTACTGTAAAGTAAAGTTTAACTTTACTCTCGATGTCCTCTTGTGGTTTGTCTTGCTGAGTGGGGGGAGGCAGGGAAGGGAGAGCCCTGACAGCCTCACGTGCATGGGGACAGCTCAGACCACAATGCGTTTTATTTACATTGTACACCCCAAGAGAAGACGCTTAAATAAATCTGCAAAGAATCGAGCATCTCCAAGAGAATAAGTTATCAGCCATCACTGGGCCACCACAGCTCCCACACATGCCACAGGTGGCAGGGAGGGGGTCCCCAGGGGTGACAGTCCATGGATTCCCGGCAGTGCATGGCAGCCCTGTGCTGCTCCATGTGCCAGGAGAAGAGCAGTCCGTAGGCCGTGCTGCAGACAGGCCCAAACAGCTAAAACACAGCAGGTAAAAATCCGGAGGAGTCCGGCGCAGCCAACTGCCCATCTGGCAGCAGCAATTCCCTTTTGGCACGGGGGCTCAGTGGTGGCAGCAGCTGTAGAAGTAGGGACTGTTCCTCTGGTTCAGATTGACACCCTTGTCCTCTGGAAGAGAGCAGGAGCGGCAGGCTGCTGGCACATCCACACCACCAAGGCTGCTGGTCCCAGGCGTGGGCCCCGGCAGGTCCCCTCGGGAGGGTTTGGTGCCCATGGAGAAGTGGCAAGATTCAAGGTCATGGCACAGCTCATGGCTGCAGCACAGCCCAGGGCAGGAAGCACAGCCAGGCTGGGCATGCCTGGGCAGGGCTGGTGCAGAGCTGAGCGAGTCCTGCAGCCCAGCAAGACTCCTGGTTGCCAAAGGCCACTGTGGCACAGCCGTGAGGATGTGCTGAGCCTGGCCTGAGCAGGCATGAGGATGCTCTGATCGGACAACTCCCAGCATGGAGCTGCAACAGCCCCAGGGAGGGCCATGCCAGACCCCCAGAGCTCATCCTCCACACCCTCCCTAGAGGCAGGGGCACCCCCCAGCACATGAGAAGGTGCCTGGGGAGGGACAGGTCCTGCCTACTCACCTGTCATCACCTGGAAGGCGGAGAAGTTGACGTAATCCTCGGCCACCTTTTGGAACAGCTCATCTGGAGGAAGAAAGGGGCATGGTGGATATGGGTGCCTCTCTGTCAGGCAGAGCCCCCAGCCCTGCTCAGCCAGGGTACAATCCCTGCTACTCACCCACGCTCTGGCCTGTTTTACTGGAGGTCTCGAAGAGGTCTGCTTTGATCTCTGAAACGAGGGCCCAGGTTGGCACTTGCTGCAGGTGCAGGATATGGCTCCACGGGCTTGTCTGCCCCCAGAGTCACCCCTCAGGCACGGCTGCTGACAGCGGGCTGGCAGGGAACCAGGGCAGGGCTCCCAGCCCCTTGGCCCAGCTGGCCTTACGCCTGCCCCTGTCAGGACATGCTGTGCCCAGGGAGGTCCGCGGCAGAGCAGGTGCCTCACCACACAGGGAGCTCTGGTGCCACTGGATCTGCTCCGGGCCCACTGCAAGGGCAGAGCTCCGCACGTGGATGCAGTGAGGGGAGCTCAGTCTCCCCTCACTCCCCACCCACTCGATGCTGCATGAGCCCAGGAAGGGCCAGCACCAGCCGTACCATCAGCATAGTCCTGCACATCGTGGAAGTCAACCCCCCGCTTCCTCCTGTCCTCCTCCAGCAGGTCACTCTTGGTGCCACACAGGTAGATCCGGCAGCCCTGTGACAGGAAAAAGGGTGGAAGGGGTGTGCCCTTGTCCCCATCACCAGCGCCCCTTGCCCCATGGCAAGGCTTCACAGCCCCCTGGCCCCTCATACCTCCTCACAGTTCTGCAGCTCGTTCACCCAGAACTTGGCTCGCTGGAAACTGCCACCGTCAGTGAGATCTGGGGAGAGAAGTCAGGGTCTGCTGACACCGCTCCTCAGCGCCCGACCCACTGGTGTCACCACCACCCCAGCCCGGGACCTTTGCAGCCACTAGCTCCTTCCCCTTCCCTTTCTCCATGCCCTCACCGTAGCACACGATGGCAGCCCGGGCTCCCCGGTAGTAGATGCGGCTCATGGCCTCGTAGCGCTCGGAGCCCGCCGTGTCCTGGGGGCGACAGGGAAGCGCTCGGCAGGTGATGGGGGTCCGAGGGTCTCAGAGGTCCCCGAGACAGGGGACAGCCAGGGATGTGAGAGGAACGCTGGGACAGCCCTCACCCTTGCACTTACCCAGATGCCCAGGGTCACCGTCTGGTCCCCCACGGTCATCACCTTGGCCACAAAGGCGGCTCCGATCGTCTGGAAGAGAAGCGAGAGGCGCGGTGGGAACCCCCGCGAATGCGGGGACATCTGGTCTGGGAGCGCGGCGGAAACCGGCGCAGGGACAGGGGGGAATTCAGCCCGGGCCGCGGGGAAGGAAAGCGATGAAACGAGGGGACCGGCCCGCGGGAGGGAGGTGGCGGGTCGCAGCCCGGGCACGGCGGGGGACAACCCGAGGGGACGCCGAACTAGAGATGCGGGTGGCAACATCCCGAGGACACGGTGGGGAAACCGGGGGGGACCCGCGCGGGTGTCGCGCTGACGGGCTCATCCCGGGCACACGGGGGAGACACGGGGGGCGCCATCCCGGGGACGCGCCGCAGCACCGCGGGGCCGCCGGGTGCCGGTGGCGGAGCCGGTGTGTCACTCACGTTCTGGTAGGGCCCGGGGCGGAAGCGGCGGTGGGCGCAGCGCTCCACGAGGCTGCTCTTGCCCACCCCCTCCTGCCCCAGCAGCACCACCTTGGCGTCCACCCGCCTCCCGCTCATCCTGGCGCCGCCGCCGCCGCGGGGCGGGGCCACACCGGGCGGGGCGGGGCCGGAACCGGGCTGGGCGTGCCGGAAGTGCGCAGAGCGGGGCGGAAGCGCGCGGCGGGGCGGGGCGGGGCGCTCGGGCCGCATGGCGGCCGCCCAGCAGGCGCGGGCCTGAGCGGCGGCCCCATGGGGAAATACTGCGCCAGCCTGAGCGTCCTCAAGGGGCCCTGGGACCAGGTGTTCGCCGCCTTCTGGCAGCGCTACCCCAACCCCTACAGGTGCGCCGGGGCCCTGCCCGACCCGCCGCCCCTCCCGCCGCCCCGGTCCCACCTGGGGTTGGTGCCACCGCCCTTCCTCAGCCCAGCCCTTTCCCCGGGGGTCCTGCCGGCTCCAGCCTTCAGGGATGGGTGTCCCGCCCCGCCAGTGCCCAGCGGGCAGCTGGTTCCCTCCTCCCTTAATCCCTCAGTCCCTGATGATTCCCAGCCCCGGGGGAGAGCTGGCGACGAGCAGGGCTTGATGTTTTCTTCCCCATTTCAGCAAACATGTCCTGACCGAAGACATCGTGCACCGGGAGGTGACGCCGGACCACAAGCTGCTCTCCCGGCGGCTCCTGACCAAGACCAACCGGATGCCGCGCTGGGCAGAGCGCTTCTTCCCAGCCAATGTCGCCCACTCCGTCTACATCCTGGAGGACTCTATCGTGGACCCCAAGAACCGAACCATGACCACATTCACCTGGAACATCAACCACGCTCGTCTCATGGTAGGTGCTGCTGCTGGTGGGGGTGTGTGGCGAGTGAAGGGGACGCAGCAGTGCCCACGGCTGGCCTGTGCCCCGTGCAGGTGGTGGAGGAGCGCTGCGAGTACCGGGTGAACCCCGAGAACAGCAACTGGACCGAGGTCAAGCGGGAGGCCTGGGTATCTTCCAGCCTGTTTGGCGTCTCGCGGGCCATCCAGGTGAGCACTGCTCGAGCAGTAAAGCTGCTGCTCTGCCCTTTCCTTGTGCTGGTTTTACACCTTTTCCCCTTGTTTCTCACCCTCCCCGGTCCTCATGAGCTCTTGAGGCACCCAGAATGGTCACTGTGATTTGTCAAGCTGGGACAGAGCCCCCGGGGCTGTGTCTAACAGGGCTCACACCTTCACTGACTTTTGCCTTGCAGGAGTTTGGTCTGGCCAGGTTCAAAAGCAACGTGACCAAGAGCACTAAGGGATTTGAATACGTGCTAGCAAGAATGCAAGGTGGGCACCAAGGGCAGGCTGGGGCTGACCGGGACGGGTCTCTTGGCGTTAGAGGTCACTCTGGGAACACTCCAGTCCACGGGCAGGTTGTGGTTTGAACTAATCTGACTCTGAAATCCTCACCACTTGCCTTTACCCTGTGCCTTGGCACGGCCTGCTTGTCCTGAGTGGAGCAGCCGAGCTGTGATTGCAGGGCTGGGCAAGGGTGGAGTGCAGGCAGGAGGGGATGGAGCATGGCAACAGTCATGTGCCTGTGGTTCCCCTTTGCAACATGCCCTGACGTGCTGGGGTCAGGAACACCAGGCTCATCTTCCTCCCTGTGTGGGGAAGTGCCTCGGTGGCAGGGCCGGTCTAGCCAGCACTCCTGTGGGGTTAATAGCTTCCATGTTATAGGAGAAGCTCCATCCAAAACCCTGGTGGAGACAGCCAAGGAAGCAACCGAGAAAGCCAAGGAAACAGCCCTGGCTGCTACGGAGAAAGCCAAGGACCTGGCAAGCAAGGCAGCCACCAAGAAGAAGCAGTACGTGTGAGGGGCCAGCTGCACCAGGACAGATAGGAGACTGCTTAGATTTTATATTTTTAAAGAAACTGTACAAGTTTGACAATCAGCTGCTGTTAGACCCTTTCTGAGATGTAATTATCATTAAAGAATCGACTCCCACCTCTGATTTGGCTGAGGCTGGCCTGGCTAGAGCAGAGCCCAGTGCTGCTCTCCATTCTGGGGGTCCAGCCCTTCGTAGGGAAGACACAGGCCAGGGTTTTACCAAGTGCCTTTACTATAAAATGTTGGTCTGTACAAGAGAGCGGGGTGGCTGCAGGAGCATGAAGGCAGGTTGCTTAATGCACTTGTTTCCCCTTCCTGGCGCTCCAGGGGCGGGAGAGCCTTCCTGTAGCTGTGTCTGCAGTGGGCAACACTGCCCTGTACTCAAGCCAGGCAGCCCCCAAACTGCCTGGGGGTGCACGGGGGAGGCAGGAGTGTGTCCCTGTGACAGCCAGGCTTTCTTCCAGCACCTCCTCTGGTGCTTTGCAGTGCACAGCAGGTGCCACAGTGCAGTGCCAGCCCTATGCACCCAGTGCCACAGCTAGTGCCACCCAGCTGTGGGGGGTAAAGCTGGGCTCTTTCCCCCACCTGTGTCCCCTTACTCTGGCAGCTGTGATGAGGCTGGCAGAGGCTGGGTTTCCGGCAGGAAGGAGGCAGGCAGTGCAGGGAAGGCAGCAGGCACCATCAGGATGCAGGGCTGTGGGGGCTGGAGTAGCTGTGGTCCCTCCCGGTGCCAAAGCTGGGTAGCAGGTCCCCGCTGAACACCACGCCATCCACCTCTACCTCGACATCCTCTGGGCACCAGGGCGAGGCTGGGTCAGGCCCTTGTCTGCTTTCCCTCCCTGCCCCCCATTGTTTTTTCTTTGCCCTCTTACCTCCCTCGGAGGGCTCTGAGAGCTGGGATGAGTCCAGGCTGTCGGCCCGTTCCCGTTCCCCTTCAGCAGGCAAGAGCAGCCATTCCAGCCGCCGCTGCAGGCTCCGCTGCCGGTCCCGCAGCCGGTCCTTGGCCCTTCGTGCCCTCAGCTCCTGCTCCTCCAGCCTCTGTGGGGACCCAGTGAGGCATGAGCAGAGTCCGAGCTGGGCGGCTCTGTTGCCACACAGAAGCGAGCGGTGCCGGGGCGAGCACCCCTCCTCACCTGGATGTGAAGCCGGGCACGGTGCAGGAGGCTCAGCGTGGTGGGACGGGACGGCCCCGCGCCCACCGGCACCTGCTGCTTCAGCCGCTCCAGGCAGCACCGGAGCTGGGCTCTCCTGCGGCGGGGCAGGGGGGGAACGACACGGCGGTCAACCGCGGGGAGTCACGGGCACGATCATCCCTTGCCCCGCCGCTTCTCCCCCCACGCCCCCGTACCTGTGCTTCTCCAGCGCGTTGTGCACCGACCTGCCGAAGAGACCCCGGTGATCAGCACCCTCGCCACCGGCCGCCGCCATCCACCCACCCATCCGCTCGCCCACCGCTCACCTGACGCTGCCCACGGCCCGGCGCGACGGGGCAGGGCACAGCGCGGCGTAGCCGTGCTCGGCCTCGGCCAGGCCGAGCGGGTATCGGTGTTCCCGGTGCTCCAGGAATTCGGCCGCCTGGAGCAGCACCTGGATGCTGGTGGCCGCGGGCTCCATGGCGGGAGGGGGGGGCCGCGAGCCGCGCGCTCATTGGCTGCGGGGCGCCCCGCGCCGCTGACGTCACCTCGGCGGGCAAACAAATTCAGGCGGGAAAGCGCGTGCTTCAAATTTGAATTGGCGGGAGGGGACGGCGCGGGCCACGCCCCCCAGGCGCCAGGCCCCGCCCCCCGAGCAGCGCCCCGCCCCCACCGGTGTTTAGGCAATTTACGCTCCTTGGCCACGCCTCTCCAGGCCACGCCCCAGGCCACGCCCCTCGGAAAGGTGCGCCCGCTCCCGTGCCCGCCCATGTGCGCAGCCGGTGACGCGCGGGGCGCGGATCGCCGTGTCCGCCCATGCGAGAAGGGCGGGAGTGCGGCCTTCATCCCCCACCCTGCCGAGTCCACGGGTGTCCCCGGACCGGCCGCACCCACCAGCTCCTCGGGAATCACCGAGCCCAGCGCCATGAGGCCCAGACAGACGGGTTTATCTCTTTATTAAAATCCATCGGGCGGAGGCGATGGGGAGGGAAGGGGAGCGCCGGGCCCCGGGCACGGCACGACACGGGCGGCCCCGGGGCACCCGCTGTCATGTGAGGGCTGTTTGCACCTTCTCCGGCCAGGGCCCGGGGGGAGACTCTGCCCCGGGCCCAACAGCAGCCAAAGTTCACCTGAAAAAAAACCACCACGAAGCACATTTCCAGCCGGGGGGCAGGTGCACGGCAGCAGCAGGCAGCTCACCGAAAGCAGAGCAGACCACGGTGCATCAGGAGAGGCGGTCCTGCGCCCACCATCACCCCGTATGGGCTGCCACCGTGTGGGGTCCTGCCCCTCTGCATCAGGGGGAGGCCTAACACCATGTGGGGGATCCTGCAGCCATGCCCACCAAGCTCTGAGGAGAGTCATGGGGCCGAGGTGCTGCCCGGCAGCCCCGGAGTGGCCCTGGGCCCCCAGCTGTGTGGCGTCCTACGATGCAGATCTGGCAGAGGGGCTCTCACTGGCTCCGGGCGCAGCGGGACGTGGCTGGGAGGTGCGTGGTGTAGCAGTGGGTGCAGACACGGACAGGTTTGGTCTGGCTGTAGTGTGGCAGCACTGCGGTATTCGGTGAGCAGCGGGCACAGAAGATCTGCCAGGAAGCCAGAGAGGGGCTGAGCAGAGCCCGGTCCCTCGGAGAACCCCACATGCTCCATCCCAACCCCGTCCTACCTTCCCACAGCTGCGGCAGTGGTGCCGGCGGCGTAGCAGGGTGAAGGGCGAGTGGCAGGCAGAGCACTGGCTGCACGTGCTGTCCGGCACCCACTCGGGCAGGTGGCGGGCACCTGCTGGGCAAAACACACATCAGTTAAAGCCCCTCACCCTGGCTCCCCTCACAGCCAGATCCCCTCAGGCAAGATGGGGCAGGATCAGCCCCAGCCTCACACCTTGCCCCAGAGTCATGAAACCTGGGCAGCCCCTTACCTGCCCTCCGGAGCCCGGCAGCCTCTGCACGGCTGGAGCACAGTGGGCAGTCGGCCACATGAGGAGCATCTGTCACACAGGAGTCACCATCCTTCTCTTCTGTGGGGACAAGGGTTGTGGTGCTCTAGCCACAACCAGAGCCAGGTACTATGGCCACGTTTTCCCCGAGCCTGGGGCTGTGGCCTTGTCTCACCAGGGACAGGTGATGGGCAGGGCAGAGAGGAGCAGTCCCACATGTCCCTGGGGATTACTCACTGTTGGCACTCTGCTCCTCCGAGGGCTCCGCCTGCGAGGACACGATCTTGAAGACCGTTTTCAAGATGCTCCTCATGTCACTGGCAAAGTTGGTCTGGAGCTGATCAGCCACCCCTGCACCAGGATGGTGGGGGGTGAGGGTGCTGGGGGGTTCAGAGTGCTGGGGGGCTGGCTTGGGGGTCACTCACCTGAGATGCAGACAAAGAGGGTGTGCAGCATGTCCTTGGTGCTGCTGTAGCGGGAGCGCAGCTCCGAGCAGCGGGCACCTGGGGGGGCAGCAAGTCCCCCTGGGCTGCTCCCGAGGGGCTGAGGGCTGCACAGGGGGGAGGTGACCCTTGTGCCAGGGTTGGTATGAGATGTCCCTGTCCCAATGGACAGGGATCTGCAGTCTTGGCCCTGTTCCCTGCCAGCTGCACACCCCCACTGCCGATCAGTGCTCAGGTCATCCACTGCACCAGGGGGTCCCAGTCGTGTTGTGCAGGTGGGGGGTGGTGGAGTGGAATGAGGGACCTCCAGGAGACTGAATGGAGCAGGGGAATCCACTCTGGGCACAGCTGCCCCCCAAGCTGGGGGTGTTTCTGGACTGCAGGGATCCTCCTGTTCAGCTGTGCACAAGCTCCTCTCCAGCAGGCAGAGCTCCTCTGCTGACAGCACCCACAGCAGGTCCCTGCAGAGAGGGGTCAGCATCAGCTCCATGTCACAGCCCTACTACTGCCCCACAGCCCCAACCATTGCCCCCCACTGCACACCTGATCTTCTTCAGGAGGTTGTAGAAGGGGCTGAAGACCCGGGACATCTCCTCAGGGCTCCGCTCCAGACTGAGGGGACCGTCAGGGTAGATGAGGAGGCCGCTGTGAAGGGACAGAGTCCAACTCACGTCAGGGGTTGCCTGGGACCCCAACTCCTCATGGGGAGAAGGAGCTGGTACAGGGCAGGGAACATACCCCCTTCTGCAGGGGCTGCACCCACCTGATAATGGCCAGGCGAGGGATGGTGAACATCAGCAGTGGTTCATAGCCATCAATCATCTCCTGGGTCAGATAGCCCAGGTGCAGAGCTCTGGGGTCACACAAAACACCCTTACAGTGGATCCGAGCCTGAGGATGCTGCCCATCCTTGGGGCCAGGGTCCCTGCCACCCCCACCTGACACACAGTGCCCCTCACCTCTCCACTGTCTCACAGAAGAGCACAATGATCTCCTGCTGCCTGTAGATCTCCTCAGGAGACTTCACTGCCACAAGCGAGGACACGTAGCTAGAGAGATGGGGAGACTGTGAGGACCTTACAGTCCTGGCACAGCCCCCCACCACCCCAGCACCCTAACCCTGGCCCCTACCTCAGCTCAAACTCTGCAAAGAGCCGGTCAAATTGGATGAGCACAGCCCGGACAGGTTCCGGGTAGGAGCTGGGTTGGCTCAGGCTCTGCTCCCGCAGCACTGTCCGGACCAGCTCCAGGCTGCACAGCAGATTCCTGGCCTGGGGCCGCAGCTGTGCCCCATCTGACTCCTCCACTTCCAGGAAGGTGCCAGCCAGGAGACACTGCCAGGATAGGGACTGTCAGGAGCCAGCAACCGAGGCAGTGCCTAACCCCAGGGTAAGCTGGTGGTGGGGTGTCTACCACCCTGAGGAGTCAGATCCCCCAGACAGCATCCCCGGGCTCACCTCAGCAGCAAACAGCATGTGGTTCCCCAAGTTGTCCACCAAGAGCTCCTCGGGGAACTTGACCAGGTAGTCGCGGCTGTGCCGCTGCGTGGGGATGCACTCCTCCATGATCCGCTCCAGGACGGCCAGCAGGTGAGCCTGGGGAGGGCAGAGTGTCACCCACGGCTTCCCGGAGGGACCGAGTCACACCGGGATCCGGGCTGCCCCCGTACCTGGCTGAGGTGGAGCTGGTTGAGGAGCACCAGGTACTGCTGCGGGTCCAGTTCGGCATCCAGCCCGTTGATCTCTGCCACCACCCGTGTCACCCTCTCATCGGCAAAGAAGAACTGGGAGAGCAGGCGTGGGTCGGAGCGCTGTGGGAAGAGCAGAGGGGTGATGGTTGGAGCGCCCCGCATCTCCATGTGCTGCGTCAGCGGGATCCCAAATCTCCCATTCCCACAGTCAAGTAGGGCTCGGACCCCACGGATCCACAAACATCCATTCGGGCAAGTACGTGGGACCTCCCACGGCAGCTCTGGCTCCTCCCGGGGAGCGCCGCCCTCCCCACCCACCTGTGCCTCAGTTTCCCAGGGGGCAGAGCAGGATGAACAAGCTCAGCCGCATCCCGGCAGCCTGGGCACAGATCCGTGTGTGGCTGTAAACACCGGGAAAGGTCCTCGAGAATCACCCCGCTTCCTCCTCCCACTCCACCCCGAGGCACTCTCGCTGCCCCCCCTGCGCCCGGAATGCGGAGTTCCTGGACGGTCCCGACGGGGGTCGTCCGGGGGCTCCGCCGGTCCCTGGCACAGGGAGGGCGGCCCCGGTGCAATCCCCCCGGTCTCACCTTGGGTCGGCGGAGCCATCGGCGCAGGGCAGCGGGCAGCATGGCGCGTCCCGCAGCTCTGCCGCCGCCCGGCTCCCCGCGCCCGCCGCTCGCCGACGGGGCGGGTCGGCACCGGGCACCGCCCGGGGGGCGGATCGGAGCGGTGTCCGCCCAGTCCCGGCACCGGGACGACCCGTCCGCTCCTCGACGGACCGGTTCTCTGTGATGGGAAGGGTGAGGGTGCGTCTCCCGTGGGGCGGGATGGGTTTCATCGCCGGCTTTCCTTCCCGGTCTCGGTTCCTGTCTCAAATTCCCGACTGCAACCCCGGTTATCCTCCCCCGGCTCCTCTCTCCCCGCAGCCCAGCCTTCCGGGGACAGGGACATCCCAGTGCTTCCCCCAGCCCTCCTCCCATTCCCGGAGTGATGGGGACCACCAGGAGAGGCACCCGCAGGCAACTTTACTGTCCAGGGCATGGGATGCGGAGAGGGGTAATGCAGTAGGAAGGGGGTAAAGTGGCCCCTCGGTGCGGGAAAGAGGGACCAAGTGGCCAAGAAAAGGTCCCCAGGGGTGCTCGGGCACAGCAAAGCTCCCCGGCTGTGCCAAAGGAGGTGTTTGCTCCAGACCTGGCACTGCTGGCCACAGGATGTGGGCGCCGATAATTCAGGTGGCTGAAAGCCTAATGGGGTAGATTCATGGGTAAAAAATCCGTGGAGCATGGTTGAACAAACACAGCGGCGGCACCTCCTCGGCTTCAGAAAGTTCCTGAGTCATGGCAGTGCCCAGGCTGCGCCAGATGGATGCGGGTGTGGGAATGGCCACGGTGTTGGGGCTCTGTGAGTCCCCCACGGACTCCTGCTCTGTTTTCAGCCGTGTCCTGGCTCCTGTGAATGGGGGTCCCTGTGCACACACTGAGCCTGGAGCCCTGCTTGTCCCACAGGTGCCAGCAGACTTGGGCACCATAATATCAGGACATAAAGCTATTAGGGAGCCGTCCAAAGGAGGCTGCAAAGATGGTGAAGGGAAGAGAGGGGAAGTCACACGAGGAGCTGCTGAAGTCCCTTGGTCTGTTCAGCCTGGAAAAGAGGAGACTGAGGGGAGACCTCATTACGGGCTTCAGCTTCCTCATTATGGGCATCAGCTTACTCAGGAGGGGCAGCTCTGCTCTCTGTGATAGTGACAGGACTCAAGACAATAGCTGGAGTTGTGCCAGGGGAAGTTTAGATTGGATATTAGGAAAACGTTTTTCACCCAGAGGGTGGTCAGGCACTGAACAGGCTCCCCAGGGACGTGGTCAGGGCTCCAAGCCTGCCAGAGCTCCAGGAGCATTTGGACAACGCTCTCGGGCACAGGGTGTGATTCCGGGGGTTGTCCTCTGTAGGGCCAGGAATCAGATAATCATGTAATGGCTTGGAAGGGGCCTTAAAGATCATCTCGTTCCATCCCTCTGCCGTACACAGGGACACCTTCCACTAGCCCAGGCTGCTCCAAACCCTGTCCAACCTGGCATTGAACACTTCCAGGGATGGGGCAGCCACAGCTCCTCTGGGCAACCTGTGCCACGGCCTTGCCACCCTCACAGCGAAGACTTTTTTTCCCAATATCTAATCTAATCTAATCCTGCTCTCTTTCAGTGTGAGCTCAAGGAGTTACACTCCGATATCCAGCTCGGGATACGATCACGATCCGCCGCCGATCACGATGAAGGCAGCGGCGCCTTTAGGACCCGCGGCAGCCTCGGCGGGCGGGGCGGGACTCGAACTCGCTGCGCTGCCGCCACTCCCCCTGTCCGCCAGGGGGCGCAGCGCTGCCCTCTGGCAAGATGGCGGCGGCGGCTTCACCTCACCGAGCGTTTCCCCCCTCCCTCCCTCCCTCCTTCCCGCGGGCAGGGGCCGGACGGGCCGCGCCGCCATATTGGCTGTTGTCCTGGCTGCGGCGGGCTCGCCATGACTCGCCGGCGGAACAAGGCGGCAACGGCGGCAACGGCGGCGGCAGCGGCGGCAGGTGGCTCCGGGCCTCGCCGTGACAGGGTGGCGGGTCCCGACGTCGGGCCTCCCCCGCCGCCACCACCACCGGAACCGCCCGCCCCGCCTGAGGTGGCGGCGGCGGCGGGCAGCGGCGGGGAGTCGGGCAGAGGCAGCGCGCAGGTACCGGGGTAGCGTTGCGGCGGGCACGGAGCTGGCTCCAAGGTTCAACCTGGGCGGGGATGGGGCACTGCCCCTTGCGCCCCATCCCCCCCGGGCCCTGCCCCATCCCCGCCCCGACCCCCGGCTCGGAGCATCCCTGCGGATGGGGGTCGGAGCGTTCCCACAGCGCCCCGCGGGAGGGCCCAGCCCTGCCACAGCCCTGCCACTGCCCTGCCACAGCCCTGCCACTGGGCGATGCTGGCAGGTGGCTCCAGCATCCTCATTCAGCGCGCCTCTGGCTGCCTGACATCCCTGCTGGACACACCTGGCTGCCGCCACCTGCTCCGGGTGGCGGGCTGGGAGCCGAGGGTGGGCGCGGGCCGTGGATGTGCTGGGTGTGCTGGGGACAGCCGTGGTGTCACCCGCCGTGGTGACTCTGTCAGCTGGGACACGGGGTGGCCTGGCCGCCCCCCCCTCGCCGTGGGTGGGCAGGGGGGCTGTTCCCCCACTCTGCTCTCCTTGGCCTCTGACCTTTGCTTCACCTTGAGCCTGCAGACGCCATCTGTTTGGCAGCAGCGGTTCAATGCACGGCTCATTGTGGCAGGGCCCCGCTGTGCCGGCAGACAATGGGGGCCCCCTCACCCGCGCCACGCCGGGCTCGTCACGGCTGTCAGGGCTCCAGCGAGCCCGAGGGATGCAGCCCAGCCCCTGCGGGGAAACCTCAACCTGGCTGTGCGTGTTCAGGGAAAGCGTGAAGCAGCATGGGGGGCTGCACCCCACCCTGGCGCATCTGCACCGCTGGCTGTGCAGAACAAAGAGGCGGGAGAGAGGGCTTGGGGCTCTTGGGTGACACAGTGGGGGTATCTGTAATGGGCGAGGAGGAAGAGCTGAGGCTGCCAGACCCACCCTTCATATCCCTGTGTTGGATTGCTGTGGGTCTTGCTTTGACATGCAAGTTCCTTCAGTCTCAGTGTACCAGGGGTGATGGTGGAAGTTGCTGGTAGCTTCCCAGTCTTGCTTGGTGGCAGGGCTGGCTCTTTGGCATGCTGTGATCTTCCCAGAGGTCCAAAACACTCCCAGCTGGCACATGGCAGGTTGGCAGCAGCTGGGCAGCCTGAGGCTGCTCTGCTCCAGTGGCAGAAGGTGCAATGCCACATGTAGCCTACAAGAATTTCCCTGGTTTGGTGTCAGCGTCCTGTGGTCTCCTTCGCTGCCTCATCTGCCCCACATCTGTGCCGGATCACACCTGGGTGACTCACAGTCTGTGTGTCCTTCCTCAGGTGCTGCCCACTGCCAACCAGTCTGTGCAGACGTGCTGCCTGCTCTGTCACCGGGAGCGGAAGGACTGGGGAGGGCCGTCCCACAATGGACTGGTTTCCCCGGGCGAGAGGCTGCCACCGGACTTCGTGCCAACGCTCGTGCAGAACCTCCTGGGAGAAATGCCACTGTGGATCTGCCAGAGCTGCCGGAAGAGCGTGGAGGAGGAAGAGCGACGGGCGGTGCAGGAGCAGGCCCTGGCGGTACGAAGTTACAGAGCTGGGGTTGGAAAACTAGGGCTGTAGCTGCAGGAGTGTGGCACTGACCAGCCTGTGGCACTCAGTGGGTGTGCGGGTCCCATCCTTGCACTGAACTCAGTGTCCCAGACATCCCAGCCTTCACTGCCCTGCCCAGGGCTGCTGCTGGCTCAGCAGGGACAGGCTGCGGTGTGGCAGTGTGTGGTGCTGTGGAGGCTCATCCAGCAGCCTGCCATGGCTTGGAACTGCCGGGCTGGCAAGGCTGACAGTGCCACTGCTTTCCTGCCAGCCCTGCTCCACTGCGCGTTGTGCCGCGTCCCCCAGCCGCAGGGCTGCTCCCTTCATGACGCAGAGAGAGGCAGCAGTTGCCAGGGCAAGTGCCTGCCTGTGCATGGAGCTCAGGTAGAGGAGCTCCCTCCTGCCTGGCTTTATTTAACCCTGCCCTGGTGTGAGTGGGACCAGCACAGGTGCATGGCCCAGCCTCTGGGAGCCAGGCTGTGTTGGTGTTGGATGGATGGGGTGTTTGTCACTCCCAAGACAGTGACAGAAGACGTTCTTACGAGCTGAGCCCCTGCTGCAGTGGAGAGAGTCTTGGTGCTGACATCCTGGGGCCAAGGGCGTCCCCTCACAGCTACTTCACTCTGTGTTTTCTTTGGTAGGTCTCGTTATCGCACACATCCTGCAAGTCTCAGTCTTGTGGGGGTGGCTCACACTCCTCTTCCTCCTCCTCCTCGTCTTCTTCCTCCTCGTGCCACGGGAACTCAGGGGACTGGGACCCCAGCTCATTCTTGTCTGCTCACAAGCTCTCGGGCCTCTGGAACTCGCAGCACACCAACGGGACCACACAAGGCAGCCCCCTTGGGACCCCCCCAGCTGCACTAGGTGAGTTGAAGCCAGCTGTGGGGTTGAGCATAACTTTCTGCCCAGTTCCTGGCTTAGATGGCTTACTTGTAGGCAAGGATGGGCAGGCTGAGCCTCTGAATCCCAGTGTCAGGAGTATATTGGGCCCCTCTGAAAATCCCAGATGGTGCTGGGATTCAGCCCCAGCTCCGCTTTCCTTCCAGGTGACAAGCACCCTGGCCTCGCCCTGTCTCCGGAGTGTGCCAGCCAGGCGCCAGCCATGGCACCGGGACTGAAGGCCTGTCCCTACAGCCACACGGCCTCTGCCACCTCCAGCAATGGCACCCCGGGCTCGCCTCTGCCTACCTCACTCGACTTCTGCAAGACACTGCCGAAGCAGTTCAAAAGCTTGTGCCGGAGGGCCACCCTACCAGGTGCGTGTGCAGTGACAGCACCGGCCACAGCCTCCTGGCCTGCTGCTCCAGAGCCTTTCCCCTTGCCCTGCTCTCCAAGGAGAAGGGCTGGATTCTGTGGGGGAGGCACACTGATCCCAAAGCCCTGTGTGAGCAGGGATGGCTTCTGTCCCAAGCACTCTGACGCCTGGGAGGATAAACAGCTTGTGCGAAGGTGGTGGGCGGCTCTGAGCATGGCCCAGGTCTGTGCAGCGCAGCCACTGTCTGACTGTCTCTGCTCCCACTCCACTGCAGGTGAGGCCTTCCACTCCTCAGAGCATCATCAGCACTCCGACCTCACTGCGCCTCCCAACAGTCCCACCGGCCTCCCCTCCCAGTCACCGGCGCTGATCCCCTCCAAGCAGACACCTCCCCATCCGGGGCCCTTTGGCTCCCCGCCGCACATCCCGCTGGGCACCTCCTCACAGGCCGCGCTCTTCCCTGCTCTCAACGCGCAGGCAGCGGCCCCAAAGCCAGTGTCCGAGTCTCCTCCTGCTGGTGCAGCCTCACACAGCCCAGGGCCGTGCAAGAGCCCTCACCTGCCCCCTGCCAACGTGCCGCTGCTGAAGATGCCACCGCCACTGTCGGGCTGTGCTCATCCCTGCAACGGGCACTGCAGCACTGCACTCATCCCTCCTCCTGCCTCCCACCAGCTGCCCAGCACCAACAGGTGAGTAGAGGAGCCCTGCCTGCTTTCAGCCTCTCCCTGTGGGGCCATGTGCCTTTTCTCCCATCCCTGCCCATGGATGCACATTGCCCTGCGGACGGACTGGCTGCCCTGGCATTTTGGTGCAGGAAGCTGCTGTCTTTGTGGGCCAGTTCTGGTGCTGCAGACCTCTGGTCTCTGAGGGTCAGGCTCTTTCTCTCCCAACGTGTGTTGTGCCTGCTGTTGTCCTTTGGTTCTGTGGTACAGAAGAGGCTGTACTTGCTCCTCCTCCAGCTAAAAGACCCAAAGGACCCACCTAGTCAACCTGCTGTTGGCCAACAGAACCTTTGTCAGTGAGGCCCATCAGACAGCTGTGGCACTGAGCAAAGGTCCTCGAGAAGATGAAGCCTGTGTGCTTATTCTGCTCTCCTGGCCCCCTCTGGGCTGCCTGTGCCCTGGAAGAGAGCACGCTGGTTCCTCTCCACTAATTAGCTCTCCCTGTGGAGAGCCAGCCGGGTCCCAAGTTGGAGCTCAAGGAATGATGCTGGCCTCCCTTTCTCTGAGCTGGGTAGCCTGTGCCCATGTGAGCTGGGCCTGCCTTCGCATGGGGATGTCTGGCAGCCACACATGGTCCCAGTTTGTTCCTGTACTACTTGCCACCCTCAGTGAGTACCACACCCTGCCCTCCTCCCAGTCCAGGGCCTGGCAGGGTGCTGCTCTCTGGGGCTCTGCTACACCAGCCTCCTGCTGGCCAGAGGCCCTGAGGGCTGGGAGTGGCAGGTTGCTGCCATGGGCTCCTCTGGCATCTCCCCCAGAGGAGGAGAATGCAGGGGAGGGCCTTTGTCCTGCAAATCCTTGTGCTTGGGTACAAGCTTCCCCAGGAGGGCTGTTCCTACATGCATAGTATAGGGCAATTTTTGAGATCCCCAGGTGCCTGCTTACCTCTCGCTCTTCTCCCCTTCCCTTCAGGGATCCCTCTTGCAAAGGGCACAAATTTCCAAACGGTACCAGCTGCCATCCACCGCAGCCCTGCGAGGCAGATGAGGGGCTCGGGGAGGATGAGGACAGCAGCTCGGAGCGCAGTTCCTGCACCTCCTCCTCCACCAACCAGAAAGACGGGAAGTTCTGCGACTGCTGCTACTGTGAGTTCTTCGGCCACAACGCGGTGAGTGAGGGGCTGGTCTGCAGCCATCCCCGGTCCTCGTGCTGCGTGGGGAGACGTCACTCAGTCCCTGTGCCTGGAGTGCAGAGGCGGGCAGGTCTGGCCGCGGCTGTTTCCTGCGGGCATACACATCCCCCGCTTCCTTTCTACCCTGCTTCATCAGCCTGCTGGTCCCTTGCTCCCAACTCGCAGCTGCCTGCCCAGCCCTGGGGCTCGGAGCAGCCAGCCAAGCCCTGTGGCTTCACGGTGGAAGAGTTCAGTAGAGCTGTGCTGACTTGTTTTCCTGAGACCGTGGGGAAGGGAGTGGCTGAAAGGTCATGGGGGGCTGTTGGGGGAGCTGGGGCTGCCTGCCCCTTATGCTGGCTGGTGTCCAGCTGACAGCACTCACCTTCTGCAGCCCCCGGCCGCTCCCACGAGCCGCAACTACGCTGAGATCCGAGAGAAGCTGCGCTCTCGCCTCACCAAGAGGAAAGAGGAGCTGCCACAGAAACTAGGGCACAACAGCAGCTCAGGGGAGCCTGCTGTGGACCACCGCAATGTGGATGAGCTGCTGGACTACATCAACAGCACAGAGCCCAAGCCCTTGAACAGTGCCAAGGCAGCCAAACGGGCACGGCACAAGCAGAAGAAGAAGGTGAGGCTGGGCAAGGGCCGGGGCTACAGAAGGGCAAGGCAGGGCTGTGCTCCTGGCAGGGCTTTTCCTTCTCTCCTTGCAAAAACCATGTGGGTTTTTGAACTGTGTCCCTCTTGCCCAAGGTGGCAGTGGTGCCTGGCCCCATGTGGGATTCCCCCTGCCTCTGTCCTGCAGAAGGTTGCCCAGCCCTCCTGGGTGCTTTGGGCTGCACTGTCCTACCTGCTCCATGCCACATCTCTAACACCATGCATATCTGGTAGGGAGAGGAGGTGCTATGGTGGCTCTTTCTGGTGCCCAGAGCCATGTCAGGTGTGCAGTGTCCAGCTGTTGCAGCATCCATGAGGGACATGTGACAGTTGGGGGAGTGTGGAAAATGTGGGATGGCTTTGCTGAGCAGCTGCCCTTGGGTTTGCTGTCAGACAAAGCTGGGGCAAAGCTCCATGGCCTGTGCCCGTGCTTCTGTGGGCCAGCCCAGATGATCCTCATGGCACCTGTGTTGCAGGAGAAGGAGAAAGCCCAGCTGGAGGCGGAGGCCCAAAAGCGGGCAGAGCGTGCCCCTGCAGCCAGCCAGGCCAGGGAGCCGACTGAGGAGAAGCTGCTGGAGTGGCCGGAGCTGGAGCTGGAGCGGGTGAACAGCTTCCTCAGCAGCCGGCTGCAGGAGATCAAGAACACCATTAAGGACTCCATCCGGGCCAGTTTCAGCGTCTACGACCTCAACCTGGATGTCAATGACTTCCCCAAGAAGGCAGCTGTCCTGGAGCAGAAAAACCTGCTCTCCAACCTCAATGGGTCTTCTGACCTGCAGGACATAGACCTGGCGCTGGCCCCGCTCAGCCTGGGCCCTGCCAAGAGCCACACGCTACTGCGGGGAGAACTGGGCCCCCGATGGGGTGAGGGGCCCGGGGAGCCCCCACCGGCCCTGCCGGCCGAGAACGGCGTGGTGAAACGCCTCAGCGCCGTGCCCAGCCTGTCCCGCATGATCTGGGTGCAGTCCAAGGCTGCGGACTCGGCTGCGGATGGCAGCGGGCTGAACTCGGAGCCCAAGGAGGCACCGCAGCCCAAGGGGCCGGAGCCACCGGAGTCGGTGCCCGCGGGGAGCCGGCAGCGGAAGAACAAACGGCAGAATGGGCAGGTGAAGAAAGGAGAGAACGGCACGGCCGTGCCCGGCGGCCAGGCCCGGCTGGAGAGCCCTGGTGGGAAGGGGCAGGTGCTGGGAACCAAGCACCCTTCCAAGGCCAGTGCCCCGGAGCCACAGCGGGCGGGCAGCTGTGCCGAGCCTGGGGAGAACGGCAAGGGGCAGCCCTGGGGCTGCAGCAGCGCCAGGACAGAGAAGGAGAGAACCAGCGAGTGGAAAGGCCGGAGGGGAGAGGGCAAAGCAGAGCTGCCAGAGCTAGTGCAGCAGCAGCAGCAGCCACCTGCCCTGGCTGCCCCTCCTGCCCTGGCGGGCTCCCCCCAGCCCAAGGGCAAGAGCAGGAAGAGCCGGAATAAGGTGGAGAAATCCAATACCTCGATCGGTGAGTGCTGTGAGTGCCACTCTGTGCCGCCACCCTCGTGGTGGTCCCTTGCCCAGCTGCCAGCCCCTTGCCTGCCCTGCAGCGCTGACCCTCTTCTCTGCTTCCCCAGATGATGTGTTCCTGCCCAAGGACCTGGACGGGGCAGAGATGGACGAAACTGACAGAGAAGTGGAGTATTTCAAGAGGTGATGGGGGAGCCCCGGGGCACTGAGCTCTGCCAGTGGGGCTGGAGGGAGGGAGGGGCTGGGGTCACAGAGGAGCTGGGGGTCCTGAGGGGCTGGGGGCTGACCTGGCTGTCCTCTCCTTGTCAGGTTCTGCCTGGACTCGGCCAAGCAGACGCGGCAGAAGGTGGCCGTGAACTGGACCAACTTCACCCTGAAGAAAACCACTTCCAGCGCAGCCCAGTGAGGTGCGGAGGGGCCACCCCTACCCACCCACGGCCGCTCGCCTCTCCTCACTGTGCCCCCCGCCTCACCTCGGTGGGGTCCCCTCCTTCGCGGGGGGCCCCGGTGCTCTCCTGCCCCGCGGGGACCCCCGGGGCTCCCTCCATCCTCCTGCCCCTCCCCGCGGGGTGATCCCGGCCGTCCCGTCCCCCTCTCCGCGGGCACGCGACTCCCCGTGCCGCGGGGATGGACCGTGCTGGACCCAATAAAGAACTTTTTAATTTTTTATTTTATTTAAACCCCGCTGTCTGCTGCTTTCTGCCGCGCCGGGGAGGTTGGGGAGCAGGAAGGAGGGATGTGGAACGCGTTCTGCGCAAGTTTGGCCGCCGCGGGCACCCGTCGGGCCGAGTCGCAGCTCCCGCCCGCTGGGGCGTTCTGCGGGTTGCTAGGCGACGGCGGTGTGCGTGGTGACGTCACTTCCCGGATCCCTTCCGGGAAGGAGCCATGGAGGCCGTGCCGGAGCGGAAGGTGGGAGCGAGCCCGGCCTGCGGTACCGCCCGCCCTGCGCTCCCGGTGCCGCCCCGGGCCCCCTCTCACAGCGCGTCTCCCCACAGAGGCAGCGCGAGGAGCCCGCGGACACGTCCGACCTGTCCGGAGAGGATGATGAGGACTACGTGCCCTACGTGCCCGTCAAGCAGCGCAAGCAGCAGATGGTAATGGGGTAACGGGGCTGCCCGGCGAGGGCTCCGAGCGGCCCTCCCGCCGCGACGCCGCTCACTCCACCTCCACCCGCGTCCTTCCAGCTGCAGAAGCTGCTGCAGATGCGGCGGAAGGTGGTGTCGGAGGAGGAGCAGCGGGACAGCGGGAGCGAGCAGCGCGGGGACGAGGATGACATCCCGCTGGGGCCCCAGTCCAACATCAGCCTTCTGGACCAGCACCAGCACCTCAAAGAGAAAGCGGAAGGTAAGGGAGGAGCTGGTGGGGGGACTGGGTGGCTTTCAGGGGACGACAAACCCTCTCACTGTTGCCTGGCTCTCTCCCAGCTCGGAAGGAGTCAGCCAAGGAGAAGCAGCTGAAGGAGGAAGAGAAGATCCTGGAGAGCGTGGCAGAGGGCCGAGGTGAGTGGGAGCTCTGTGTCTCAGATCAATCTCCAGAGCTCCCAGGCCAGCAGGAGAGCTGTTTCCTGCCTCCTGCTCATACCCGGGGGTGGGACTGGAGGTGACAGTGGGCCTCCTCGTTTGGCACTGCCTGGCTTGGCTGTGACAGGGCTCTGGGCACAGCAGCACCTGTGCTCAGAGGGGCTGTCAGTGCTGCAGCTTCCCCTCCTCTGTTTCCAGACATGATCTGCCAAGCTTTGGGAGTTTGCCCAACTGTCTCTCAGTAGAGTTAATGTGGGTGTAGAGAGTTTGCTCTAACTCATCATCTTTGTTCCTGCAGCTCTGATGTCAGTGAAGGAGATGGCCAAGGGCATCACCTATGATGACCCGATCAAAACCAGGTCAGTTCCACAGCACGGAGGTTGTCTTTCTGAAAACATCACTTTATTGTGGCTGAAGAGAACTAAAAGCGACTGAGTCTTGCAGGAGCAGTGTGGCTCTGCAGCTTTTTGCCTGAGTGACTGGCTTTGTGCCATTGTCTGTGAGATCAAAGACTGTTGAGTCACCTTGTATGTTATTTTATGGACAGTAAGGCTTGAAAAAGCACATTTATGTTAAACTAGAAAGCCTGAGGGTGGATCTTCGGGTCTGGGAGGTCGCTAAACCAAAGGAAGAGACTGGAGGAGCCTTTGGAGCCAGTGCTGCTTGAGGCATAATTGTCAGTTATGCTGCTTGATCAAAGGTTAGACTCAGTGATCTTAGAGGTCTTTTCCAACTTCAGTGATTTTGAGGCAGTGTCAGGGAGATCATTGAGGTGTGTTCAAACGTTTGTGGCTTGTTCCATCCACCATCCGTAGGCTGTTCTCAGCTGTTAGGTTGGCACTTTTCACCGAAATTTTGGGGAGGGGTTTAACACATAGAACTGTCTTTGATCTCCTCCCATGCTCACTTCACAGAATCCCTTGAGGTTACCTGTTTTACCTGGGCAGATATTTGAGCCTGGCAGGGAGTTCCCCTGAATTCCTCCATGGGAGCTGCTGGCTCTGGAGCCCTGTCCTCATTCTGCACCATGACCTGTTTCTGTTGCTTTCACAGCTGGAGAGCCCCTCGCTACATCCTGGGCATGTCAGAGGCACGGCATGACCGCGTGCGCAAGAAGTACCACATCCTGGTGGAGGGGGAGAGCATCCCTCCCCCAATCAAGAGCTTCAAGGAGATGAAGTTTCCAGCAGGTAGGCCAGGAGAGGAGCCTGGAAGGCATTCCAGCTTTTTTCTGGCTGTTGGCCTGAGGGGTGTGTGTCACTGGTAGAAGAGCTGCTGCTGGGACCTGAATGGGAGAAGAGAGGGAATAGTTCAGGTCATGAACAGGTGTTGTCCCTTGTTCTCTGACAGCTATCCTGAGGGGCTTGAAGAAAAAAGGGATCCAGCAGCCAACACCCATACAGATCCAAGGCATCCCCACAATGTGAGTGCTCTGACCCCACCCTGGAGTACTGAGCAGTTGCTTCCACAGCCCACTCAGCGGTGTGGACTGGGCACTCTTCCCTGGTGACAGATGCACCCTGTCACTTTGCTCAGCCCTGGAGATTTGAGCTATTCTGTGACATTCCTCCTCCCCATTGGCCCCATTTCCCTGCAGCCTCTCGGGAAGGGATATGATTGGCATTGCATTCACTGGCTCTGGGAAGACCTTGGTGTTCACCCTCCCGGTGATCATGTTCTGCCTGGAGCAGGAGAAGAGGCTGCCGTTCTCCAAGCGAGAGGGACCCTATGGACTCATCATCTGTCCCTCGGTAAGTGTAGAGAGGAGGCTGTGATTGACTTGCAGTGGCAATCCTAAATTCTGCCTACACAGAGATGTAGGAATGAGCTGGTTTTGTCTCTGTAGCGGGAGCTGGCCCGGCAGACCCATGGCATCCTGGAGTACTACTGTCGTCTGCTGCAGGAGGATGGGCTGCCCCCGCTGCGCTGCGCCCTCTGCATTGGAGGCATGTCTGTCAAGGAGCAGATGGAGACCATCAAACAGTAAGACCTTCTGGGAGCCTTCATGGGGCTCGAGCTGTTCTGTTTTTTGGCAGGGGGCTAAGAGGTGGCACCCTGGCTTCAGGACAATGTGGGGGTGAAAGTATGTGCCAGGGAGGTGTCCTGCATGGGGTAGGTATCCTGAGGGCCTAACCATGGCTTTCTCTCATCTCACAGTGGGGTACACATGATGGTGGCAACCCCCGGGCGACTGATGGACCTGCTGCAGAAGAAGATGGTGAGCCTGGACATCTGCCGGTACCTGGCCTTGGATGAGGCTGACAGAATGATTGATATGGGCTTTGAGGGAGACATCCGTACCATCTTCTCCTACTTCAAGGTACTGAACTGCCACAGTAGGAGCACCCCAAATCTTAATCCTTCATGTGCCAAAGTGGTGTTAAAGGTGAGTGTTAAAGGCTTCTTCCCTGTGCAGGGCCAGCGGCAAACCCTCCTCTTCAGTGCCACAATGCCCAAGAAGATCCAGAACTTTGCCAAGAGTGCCCTGGTGAAGCCCATCACCATTAATGTTGGACGAGCAGGTGCTGCCAGCCTGGATGTTGTGCAGGTGAGGTGTTTGCATGCTCCCTCATGTCTGTGTGGGATGCCAGAAACGTTCATGAGGGCATTTAATGCCTCCCTCTGCCAGGGAGCTGGGGTTCTTGGTCCTCTTTCCCAGTCGGCTAAGGGATACCATGCAGTGGCAGTTCCTCTGCCTGACCTATCCCTGTGCTTGTTCCTAGGAGGTGGAGTATGTGAAAGAGGAGGCCAAGATGGTGTACCTGCTGGAGTGCCTGCAGAAGACTCCTCCACCTGTGAGTATGCTGGGGACAATGCTGGCACACCAGGGCACAGAAGGAGCTGGCAGGTGGGACCCCCTGTGTGGGGTGACCATGTGACTGAGCCATGGTCCACGTATGAGCAGGTCCTGGAACCAGCAGTGCTGTGTGCTCTGCTCAGTGAGAGGGAGTGGGCTTCTCTGGGGGGCTGTGCTGGTGCCAGCAGTGCCAGCCTGCAGAAAGGGCTCTGCTATGATGTCTGTGCTCCTGCAGGTGCTGATCTTTGCAGAAAAGAAAGCGGATGTCGATGCTATCCATGAGTACCTGCTGCTCAAGGGCGTGGAAGCTGTGGCCATCCACGGAGGAAAAGGTCAGTGAGGGTCCCAGGGAGGACTGGGCTGTAGTGTGACCCCACTCCTGTCAGACATGTATGTGGCCCCAGGAGGTTCCAGCATGGTGCAGTTGGTGATAGGGTGAGAAAGGGCTGTGGCAGTGTCAGGACTGAGCTCCACATTGTACGTAGCAGGTATAAACACAGTGCAGGTCCCTATGGTATGTAGAGGCCCCTCTGGTCCTTTGCTGGGAGAAAGGCTACCTGAGGATGCAATGCTTGGCTCTGAGGCTGTAGTGGTTGCTGCAATAGGTAGGGCTGGGAGCTCTGCTCTTGCTCATCTTCTCTGCTGGGCCTTTGCAGATCAGGAAGAACGGACAAAAGCCATCGAAGCCTTCCGGGATGGGAAGAAGGATGTTCTGGTTGCCACTGACGTCGCTTCCAAGGGCCTGGACTTCCCAGCCATCCAGCATGTCATCAACTATGATATGCCAGAGGAGATTGAGAATTATGGTGAGCACTGGGCCTCGTGGGAGAGGTCTAGAGCCAGCAAGGCTCTGTGCTTGTCTCTGCAGTGTCTTGGGGCAGGGATGGTCTGTCACACTGTGCTCACCCGGGGCTGATCCTGTCCCTGTCTCTGCAGTTCACCGCATCGGGCGTACAGGCCGTTCGGGCAACACTGGCATTGCCACCACCTTCATCAACAAGGCCTGTGGTGAGGAACAGCACGGGGCTGGGGGAGGCAGCTGGGCAGTGGCAAGGGGATGCTCTGAGTGAGCAGGATGGCTGTTGGAGGGGAGATGGTAGTGCTAGGCTTTGTCTGACCTATGTCTCTGCCCCCAGACGAGTCAGTGCTGATGGACCTGAAGGCTCTGCTCCTGGAGGCGAAGCAGAAGGTGCCACCTGTGCTCCAGGTGCTGCACTGGGGGGACGAGACCATGCTGGACATCGGAGGTGAGAGACCCCAGGCTGACACAGGGACCCCTGCAGGTCTGCTGCAAAACCTAGGCTCCAAACAGAACCCTCAGCTCCCAGTGCTGCAGCACTGGGGAAACACTGGTGTAGCCCCTTTGCTCTGGGGTGGGGGCAGCTGTCCTGGTATGGCACTGTGCTGTCCTGATGTGGCACTGTGCTGTCCTGATGTGGCACTGTGCTGTCCTGGCCCTGACCCTGTCCCTCTTGTTGCAGACGAGCGGGGCTGTGCCTTCTGCGGCGGCCTGGGCCATCGCATCACTGACTGCCCCAAGCTGGAGGCAATGCAGACCAAGCAAGTCAGCAACATCGGCCGCAAGGACTACCTGGCCCACAGCTCCATGGACTTCTAACCTGGGGAGCGTGCTGCCCACACTCCCCCTGGATGGGCCTGGGTTCCCTTTCAGCCCAGGGGCCTGTCTTGCCCGACTGTGGCCCCTTTTCCAGACTTTTGGTCACTGGGACTGTTGCCAGCTAAGCCTGATGAAGCTGCTGCCACAGAAGGAAATGTATGGAGCTGTGCTGCAACAGCCCATTACATCAGCTGTGTGTTGGGCAAGCAGGTAGTGGTGCCTGAGGGCAAGAGAAAGCCCCAGGTGTAGCAACTGGTCTGGCCAGCTGCCTGCTGCCCCTGCCAGCCCCCTGCAGTGGTGGGGTCAGGGTCTTGCATCGCTCTTCACAAATGCCCCCACTTTCTCTGGGTCCACCTCCCTCACCTGGATTTGTGCATCCTCAGTGGGTGGCTGTTGCTGTCTCCCCAGATGCGCTGGGATGCAGCCAGGGTGAGGTGGAGCGTGCCATACTCATGTCAGGCGCTCCCCAAGGTGCTTCCTGTGCTCTGCCCCCGCGTTCTGCCCCACTGCCCTGCTGCAAGGGGGAGGGCAAGCACATGGACACCTCCTATGGCCCAGCCTCTGCCCCCCATCCCACACCCCAGAAAGGGGAAGTCGCTCTGAGAAGGAAGTCTACCCCATGCCTTTCCTTCGGCTGCAGCAGTCACATTTTCTCTGCTGTGGGAGAGTCCCTGATCTTGTGCTGGTGGCCAGGGTGGACTGGGCCCATGGAGAGACCAGTGAAGGATGGGATCCTCTATGTGCAGCACTCCAAATTTGGAAAGGTAAAGCATAGATTTGGGGCTGGTAGAGGGTTGCCCTGTAATGTTGTGACACCAGGCCTGGGGCTGGGCCCTTGGCAGCCTGGGAAGGGGGGACTGGAGCCAGACCCCTTGGAACTGCCCTAGGGGGAGTCTTGTGTTCTGCAGCCCTACAAGTGCAGCTCTCTCTGTGGCTGAGAGGACTCATCCATGCGGGCACCCACTCTGGCTCACCCCCATGTGGGGTCCTTCTCGCTTGGTCACTGTCTGAGTCGCAATGAAAGAATAAACGTGCGTTAATGCGGCGCAGCTCCAGTATATGTGTGTGAGCGGGGCTGTGGGGCAGCACGTGGGATGTGGGGGCCAGCGCCATCCAAGGGACATCCTCATGGCTTGGACTGTTCCTCTGTGCCCTCAGAGTGGACACAGAGTGCTACAGCCATTTGGGGAAGGTATGGGTGACGTGGTGGGAGTACCTGGGGTCGGCCAGCTCCAGGGAGCTGTCGGGTGTTGGCGAAGCAGGCCCCCCAGGCACACTGGCCGTGCCGCGGAGGTCTCGGTGGATGTCCTGTGGAGGTCTCAGTGGATGTGTGGGGCTGCAGTCACATTCTGACCTCCCTGCTGAGCAAGAGCCAAGCCCTGGAAGCGCAATGGGCACCCTTGCATGTGAGGATTCGGTGCCCTGCCAAGTACGAGGCAGGTGGGCTGGGGGTGGTGGGTATTTTGGGTGCTTGGCTGCATCTGGTTCCTGCAGGGTGGAGGCCCTGCTGCACTTTTCAGGTATGTGGTGGCACGCGCCCCCGCTATCCCATGATAGACTGGGAAGGTACTGGTGCTGCAGAGGCTCCCCTGGGAGGAAGCGGGCTGCTCAGCAGATGTGAGGCTGCCAGCAGGAGCCTCAGCAGCTCAAAATGGCTTTAATTTGCATCAGGGTCTGTCCCGAGAACAGCTCAGGAGCTCAGCTACAGGGTGGCAGGCCGGCACTTGCAGCAGGGAACAAAGAGCAAGACCTGGTGCTCAGGGAGCCGGGAGTGAGCATGACTCACCCAGCGAGCCATGCCAAGCCTGCTCGGGGCAAGGCCCCCCTCAACCCAGCTTTGGGCCTGCTCTGCCCCACAGTTTGGGGGTCTGTGCTTGCTCCTGTTCTCTGTGCCCTCCAACAGCACCTAGTGGGTGCAGCCCGGGACTCCCCTATGCCCCTTGTGCCCTGTATGGCTCTTCTCGAGCACTGCTGGTCCTACGTGGAGGGCAGTGCTGCCAGATGCAGCAGGCAGTTCTTAGCTGACCCATTTTTTCCCTGCCTGTGCCCTTCCCATGCACTAGAGGTCCTGGAGGAAGATGCGAGCCCAGCTGTTCGCTGCCAGTCCCTCCGGTGTGGCCCGCATGGAGAAGTTTGATGTGCGGGATGATGGCACAATCCCGGAGAAGACGTCCCTGCAGCGGTGTGCCCGCCGGGTGATCCGCCTCTCTGACTGCGTCTCCGTGGGCCCAGCAGGCACAGAGAGCTGCCCCAAAGCCACCGCCGCCTTCTACCTCACCACCACGGAGAAGAGCTATCTGTTGGCAGCTGAGCAGCGAGATGAATGGATCACCCAGCTCTGCCAGCTGGCTTTCCAGGTACCAAGGGATCTGGCAGAGCTAAGAGCCCTTCTGGTGGTCCTGCTTGGTCGAGCTGGGGAGCTCCAGGGCAGGCAGGGGGTTTGTACTCCTCCCTGTCCCAGGCCATGCTCATGTCCCTTTGTTTCAGGGTGCAAAAGAGACAGTGCCGAGTAGTGCCAGGACCCAGCCCAGCCTCGCTGTCCCCATGGAGGAGAACTCCCTCTACTCCTCCTGGCAGGACCGTAAGTGCAGGGGTGGTGGATAGGGCCAGGGTGGGCTCTAGCTCAGTGCTGCAGTGCTGACCCCTGGCATCTTTTGCTCCTGCAGTGACCGAATTCCTGGTGCTGGTTGTCCAGACAGATGCAGCCACCCGCTGTGGCCTGCATGGGCACTACCTGCTCTCAGCCCTTCCCCAGAGCCTCACGCTAAAGGACCCTCAGTCCCGACAGCCCCTACTCACCTGGCCCTACTCCTTCCTTCGCAAGTTTGGCCAGGATCAGGTGAGTCCCCCCACTCCCTTCTTGGGGCTGTTGCCTGCCCAGGTTGGGTGCCAGCCCTTCATCTTCCCCTCTAACCCCGCAGGCTGTCTTCTCCTTCGAGGCTGGCCGCCGCAGTGACTCTGGAGAGGGCACCTTCACCTTCAGCACCCCACGGGCCTCTGAGCTCTGCCGGGCCGTGGCTGCTGCTATTGCCTGCCAGCAGCAGGGCATGGACACCCCGGACCCCAGACTCTTCTGTGTCTCAGACCCCCAGCTCTTTGCACAAGGCCTTGAGCCCCAGCCCTGGGCGCCTGGGAATGATGATCCCCAGCCCAGCCCAGCCCTGGGTGGGACACAGCCTGCCTCCCACCCCCCTTCCAGCCTCCACCGCTTCACCCCACCGGAGGCAGAGGGCTCACGCCCCATCATCTATGCCTCCATCGCCCGGGGCCAGCAGCCCCTCTTTGCGCCGGGGCAGCCAGGCTCCGGTGAGCCCTGGGCTGTGGGGAAGCCACTCCCTGAGCATCTCTACGAGAACATCTTCACTGCAAAACCACATCCAGCCGGGGCGCAGGAAGAGGAGGAGGAAGGGGAGTTGTACCTGGGGTGCCGACAGGCCCCCGAGGGCCACAGCAGTGAGGGGGGACCCCTCTATGACAACCGGGCCGCCCTGGCACAGACCCCCCGGGCCGCGGGCTGGGGGCGTGGGGGGCAGGAGGCACTGTCAGGGCGCTCTGGGCACAAGACTCACAGCACCCTCCGGGCTAAGCTGGTGCGGCTGCTGAGCCGGGAGAGCCCAGGAGCGCGGGACTGGGCCTGATGTCGCCGGTGCCGGTCGGTGCCGTTTGGTCAATAAAAGCTTTTCCCGAACTCGGCTCCGCTGCCGCTGTGGGGAGTGGGGGGGCTGGCGGGGGCAGCTCGCGCCTCCCCGCTAGGGGGTGCCGCAGGAAGAGGGGCGCACGGTGATTGGCTGAAACGCCGGCTGGCTCCACCCGCTCCGATCCTATATAAGGTGGGTCCGGCTCGGGCGGGGGCGGTGCCCGGGTTCGAGTCCCGCGTTGGCCCGCACCGCCTGCTCTCCTCCCGCCCGCTTCGCTGGGCCCCGCTGGCCGCGGGTGAGTGCGGGGAGCTGGGCCGTGCCGGGGGGCTCCGTCCTCTGCCGCGGGTGATGGGGGAGTGAGAGGTGGAGGGCTGAGGCCTGGCTTACGGCGAAGGCGGGTGGTTGGGGTCGGGGTCGGGCCCGTGTGGGGCAGAGCCGGCGTCCCCCACCTCCGGGAGGGGCGGCGGTGTGGGATGGGGAGGGCTCCCGGGGCCCCCCGCGGGTCAGGGTGGGGCTCCCCGGCAGTAGGAAGGGCTGCCCAGCCTAAGCACGCTGGGGACCCCCGGTGCAGCCGGGCCCTGTCCCACCGGAGAGGGGTGGGGGTATCCGCCCGCTCCGGGCCGCCCAGTCCCAGCGCCTTGCTGGGGCTTGCGCGGCTGCCGGGCGCCGGGAATGCCTGACACGCAGCTCTTCCCCCGGCCCTCCCGAGCGGGGAGCGGGCTGGTGTCGTCTTACACGCCTTATATAGCCCGCAGCGGCCCGGGGAGAGCGGGGGCACGCTGGCCCCCGGCCCTGCAGCCGCCCGGCCGGCCCGTGCGAGGCGTGGGGAGTCCTGCACCCGGCCCCGTCCGCCCTCGGGAGGAAGGTCCTGGGGGCGTTCGTGGGGGTCTGGCGGCTTCTGCCAGGTAAAGGGTGGCAAGAGGCTGGTGCTGGCACATGTGCCCGGAGCCTTGGCCGGCTGACAGCTGTCAGGCAGGGGTGCGCCGGGATTCCCTCCTGCCGAAGCCCCGGAGATGGGCTCGCTCCCAGGGAGCATCTGCTCGGCCGGCTGCCGGAGCGCCAGCCTGGCTGCTCTGCCAGGCGCCTCGGGTGGCATCATACGCAGCTCCTGTGCTGCTGTTGCTGCTAATTCATCCGGCAAAAATGCTTCTGGTTCATATTCCTCTGTACCTGCTGTTGCTCCTCTGCAGTCTCAATAGCCTTGGCTCTCAGCAGCAGAAGATCCTGGGGTGCTGCAAGGGAGAGCACATGTGAGGTTTGGGAGGAGAGCAGAGCCCACAGACAGTCCACTGTGGGTGGCGGCAGGGCTGTGCCTGGCTCCCTGGCACTAGTCAGTGTTAGCCTGGGCCCCTCAACTCTGACGTTTCTGGAGGAGATGCTGATGGATTTGGGGTGCGTCTCTAACCACAGTGTAGGATGGTCAGGGTGGGGTTATAGCTGAAAACGTGACCTGCCTCCTGTTCTGCCCTGCCAGGCGCCAAGCCCTCTCCTCACCTGCTCTCCCTGCATTGTTCTCACATACCCTAACAGCAGGATCACACCCTCTTCCCTTGCAGAGATGGGCGACATGGAGTCCTACAAGGTGATGCTGAACGGGCCGGCACCATGGGGCTTCAGGCTGCAGGGAGGGAAGGATTTCAGCATGCCGCTTTCCATCTCCAGGGTAAGAGAAGCCAAGGCTGGTGACACCCATTCTTCCTCCTCTGTGGGAGGGAGGCCGCAGTGGCTGAGGCAGAGCCATACGGGGGATGTAGATGAGCCGGGGCCCTGGGAGTGCTGCATCCTGCCTTGTCTGGCTCCACGTAGCCTCCTTGGTCCCTTATCAGCTGCAGCACAGAAGGGGGGTGTTCCGGGCAGAGAACTGCAGCAGAAATGTGAAATTCTGCACAGCGTCTGCAGAGGGGGGGCAGGGGAGGCCCCTTCCGGAGTGTGCCCACCACAGCAAGAGGGGATCTGCTCTCTGAGATGTGGGAATGGCTTCCTGGTCTGCACCCCAGCGCTGGGATTGGCATCCCAGGTCCTGGCCAGTGCTCTTCTGCCCTCCCTTCCACAGCACAGCTCCCAAATCCATGCCTGAGCTCACTCCTGAAATGGGCATGGAGAGGAGGAAGCTGCGCTGCTGCCTGCACAGGGACGTGACTCCCTCCACAAAACCATCCCATTTCTCCAGAGAGAGTCATTATGCCACAGCTGGTTGTGCTTGAGGCTGCTGGTTTAAGCCTTTCCCGTTGTGATGCTCCCGAGTCTGACCCCGGGTGTGTGCTGGTCCCTGGCTCTGGTTGGGTACTGGCCACAGCTCTGGCCACGCAATTGCCTTATAAGCCTTGGAATGTGACTGCATCGCCTGTGCCGCTGGCGCTCGGGCAGCTGGCACGGAGGCTGCCTCTCAAAGGACAGCTTTGCTCGTGGCATCGAGCACTGCGTGGGGACCTGCCCCTGGCACGAGCCGGGCACTGCACGCCTGTCCCAGAGGGCACGGATCTCTGCAGCATCCGAGCACGGAGCACGGCCCCTGAGGGCACTGTGTAAGACTGGAGTCGCCAGTGCCGCTGCCCCGGGCCTGCTGATCTCTGCTGAGCACGCCGAGACGGCTTCAGCGAGTTTATTCTCTAAAAAATGTTTCTCTTGGCTGCCAGCCAGCGCTTAACAAAGGGTCTGGTCGGATGGAGGAGCCTCCCAGAGCCCGGGGCAGGGGCCTCGTGAAGCAGCGCTTGGTGGGGCTGGGGCAGTGCTGCCGTCCTGGGCAGGAGCAGTGAGGACATTCCCAGGGGATGCAGCCTGCTTTGTGGGGCTCTCTGGTGAGGCTGGGCTGCATGGCAGGGCAGTGTGCTCTGATGGGCAGGGGTGAGCCTGTGCTGCTCTGCACTCCAGAGGCATCCCCAGCCCCAGAGCTCCTGCCCAGAGCGTGCTGCTGTCCTTGGCCACTGCTTCCCATGAGCTGACCCTGCCATGGCCCTTCCTGCTGGAAGGAAGCATCCTGCTTGGGCTTTGTGGGCTGCAGTGAGGTCCTGCTCTGCAGGGGTGGGCAGTGCGGTTGTGTCCATTGGCTTGACTTTCAGCTGTGTCCATCCCTGTGACATTCCTGTGTGAGCAGTGAGGCTGTTTCACCTCACTGATCACACAGAAGAGGTGCCACCATGTACCTCCTGTGGCAAGGGGCTCTGCTAGGGTGCTGACACCTTGGCTAGGCAAGCTGTAAACCATGGTCCCTGTGCTGGAGCAGGAGTAAAGGCTGCAGTCTGGGGAGCTGGATGTTCTCTGGCACAACCTGCACAATCTGCCAGCTGGGGAAGAGGAGAGACCCTTTGGTGCTGCTGGCAGGAAGGCACTGAGGGGTGTGCTGAGGAGGCTCTGTCCTCGAGGCCCCTGGACAGGGCGGTAGATGAGCACCTCTCTGGATGTGGTGATGGAGGTGCAGGGAACAAAAGACTGACTGGGTGGAGAGGGGAGGAAGGAAGCTCTGGTTAGCGGGCCTGGGTGGGAAGTAGGAGGGCTGGCAGTGCCATGGCTCCTGGCTGAGCTGGCACCTGTCAAAGAGGTTTCCTGCACGTTGGCATGGAGGGGGACGGGAAGTGCTGACCAGGCTGGGTGAGGCTTCATGACGCAGCCTGACGTGCTCTCCCTTTCCTGGGCAGCTGTGTGAAAACCTCTCCCAGCTCCTACTCCTGCTTCTAAACCCATGCAGCCAGCCCATGCCCTCCCCAGCCCTCCAGGGGCAGCAAGTTGGGGCTTGCAGCAGCATAGCCAGGAGCTGGGGGCACCACTGCTGCTTAGGGCACCCTCTCATGCTGGGCAGGAGGAACAGGAGGGTGGTGTGGGGACACTGTCCCGCTGGGAATAGCAGTGGGATGCAGGTGGAACTGGGCCACATGCAGCCCATATGTGGTGTTTGGCCTTGCATGGAGGGCTGGTGCTGGCCTAGGAAAGGGACATGTAGCTCTGGGGTGAGCCGGGTTCCGCAAGGAGGGGCCGGGACTCTGTGGCAAGGATTTTTCAGCCCTCTGACAGTGCTGGGAATCTGGCTCGCTCCTTTTATGTTCATGTCGAACAGGACTTGAGGAAATACTTGGTCTGGGTCCAAGCGCCTCGAGTTCTTCCATGCTGGAGAAGCAGGAATGGCTGCAGCCTGCCCACGTCTGTCTGTCTGTCTGTCAGTGCCTGGGAGCTGTGTGCGGTGCTCCGGGCCTCGCTCGCCTCTGGCTGTGCATCCCTGGCAGGAGGGGAGGGCAGCCTCCACTTCCCAGCGTGAGGTTAACATAGAGCCCGTGCCATGGAGCCACAGCAGGGGCAAGGCGCATCCCTGGCACTGTGGCCGGCAAGGAGAACTTGTGGCTGTGCTCCCGGCTGTCCCAGCAGGGCGACGTGGGTGGGGGCGGGTGTCTCCCTGCCCCGGGAGGGCTCCTGCTCCTCTGTGGGAATGAGGTAATGTCTGCGCCTGCTGGGAACGGGACGGGAGCGCGGGCGGCTGGGGGGAGTGCCCAAGGGGTGCCTCCCCTGTCCCTCCCCTCCCAGGCGAAGGGCTGGACATGCCTGTGGTTTGCAGTGAGATGTGGGCTGCCCAAGGGGCCCTGACTCACTGTGCTCCCTTCCTGCCCTGGGACCACAGAGATGACTCCGAGGGTGGCTGGGCTTCTTGCCGAGACTGAGGCAGCACTGCCACTGTTTGGCGTCACAGCGATGAGGCCCTGGGGTGCTGGCAGGGTCCCCAGCCATGCCGGCAGGCAGGGGCTGGGCAGCGCCCTCGGGTAGTGCTCTGCTGTCTCTTGCTGCCAAGAGGAAGAGGCTGCTCTGGGCTCATTCCCAGGGAAATAGGGAGTAATCTGGGGGTCCCCACCTCCTCCTGGGTCTGGCCTGTGTGGGTGTCCCTGTGCTGGGTTGGGAGTCCTGAGCCCCTGCAGGCCCCTGCCCTCACGAGGATGACCCTCTGCTCCCGTGTCACCACTCTGCTCCCATGTCACCACTCGGCTGTTCCGGCTCTGCCTAACTCTTTCTGTCCTGCAGCTGACTCCGGGTGGGAAGGCAGCCCAGGCCGGCGTGGGTGTGGGTGACTGGGTGCTGTACATCGACGGGGAGAGCACCAGTGCCATGACACACATCGAGGCCCAGAACAGGATCCGCGCCTGCGGGGACAGGCTCTGCCTCACCCTGAGCAGGTAGGAATCATGGGTCCTGCAAACATGGGGTTCTGGTATGACTGGAGCATAATCAGGGCCCTCTGCCCAGTGCTACCTCCTGGCACCCCACTCTCCCAGCATCACTGCTCCTTACTTAGAGCCTGAAAGCCCCTGGCTGTGTCCAAGGGCTCTGCTTGCCTGGATAAGGCTTAGCCTGGCTGCAAGCCACAGGGCAGTGCCAGCTGGCCATGGTTCCCCTCGGTTGGGTGCTGCATCCCTGGGGTACCAGCATGCTGGTGGTGTCTGGGCCAGCTCCAGCACCTGCCCATCTGTCTCCTCTCTTGCAGAGCCCAGAACCAGCTGGGGAAGCCGCAGAAGGTACGTGTCGCTCCTGGTGCCGCAGCAGCAGCTCAGCCTCATCTCAGGGGAAGGGAATCTCAAAGTGTAGTCAAACAAATGGACTTTGCTCCTGGGGCTTTTAGGGGGCTGGAGTGTGTTTGGGGTCTAGAAAGCCCAGCTGGAGGAGCAGCTCTGACCTCTGGCACCATGGAGGATCAGAGGGAGTGGGGTCTGGGCCCAGATTGTCTGTGCCCCTGCTGGTGCTGGGTATGGGCAGGGGTGCAGAGGGGCCAGCACAGGGGAGGAGGCTGGGCAGGTGCAGCACCGTGTTTGCTAGTGCTGGGGAGTGTCCTGGCACAGGGAGGCAGGGCTGGGGCTGGTGACTGGTGGCTCCTGGGCAGAAGCCATCTGCATGTGTTCAGCTTTGTGCCATGGGATGGTTGCAATTGGCGTGTGTGCATGCACCGCCCTGCCACGGGCATCAGCGAGTGTCCGGGGCACCTACTAATCTTCAAATGACCCTCAGGCTGGGTGTGTGACTTGCTGTTGCTGGGCCAGGTGTCCTGTGGAGTGAGGTGCCACCCTGGCAAAGCCTGGTCTCCAAGGTGCACGTGCTGTCCGGCTTTCCTACCTGGCTGCCTGCTGCGCTGCCTGGCCCAGGGCTGCCCCTTGCATGCTGCTTGACGTGTGAGCCCGTGTCTGTGTGTTTTGTCTCGCTCAGGACTCACTCCCCTGCTCTGAACCCCTGAAATATAACTTCGCTCCCAGCACCGCCCTCAACAAAACAGCTCGGCCCTTCGGGGCTGGCTCACCTCCGAACCCACGGCCTGGGCTGGTGACGAAACCCGTGACGTACGCGCCCCTGGCGCCCTCCTGCACCCCCCAGCACAACGGGTATGTTGCTGTCCATCCTGCTCCCTGAGGATCGGGGGGAGCCTGCTGCCCAGCCCTGCTGCGCCTTGCATGCCAGGCACCCTGGGTGGGAGTGGGTGACAGTGCCCATGCTAGGGTCCCCAGTGACTGGTGCTGAGGTGGCACAACAGAACTGTCACACGCTGGGACACACAGCCACACTTGTGCTGGTCCCTTGCTCAGGGATGTATCAGCCTGTGGGGACTCCTGGAAGGCACGACACGGTGGCTGTAGCAGGACACTGGCTGGCATCTACAGCAGCAGGGAAATGGTGGCTGGCTGTGGCCACCAGCTGGTGCCTGACTGGGGATGTCCTGCTGGTCCCCTGGCTGCAGGAATGGGCTGGACAGACTGATAGCCTGCAGCCCTGCCACACCGTTCACCCCTGGCTCTGCTCGGCTGCATGTGTCCAGCAGCTGCTGGTCCCTGCTCCTCCTGCCAGAGCTGCTGTGATGCCCAGGAACTGGGCAATGGGACGGGATGTGGCACTGACTGCCCTGGGCATCCAGTTCTGGGGGCTGAGGGAGCACAGTCTGGTGCATTGGCATCTGCCCCTGTGTCCCAGTGTGCTCTCAGCCCTGGGCGAGCTGGGTGTGAGACTCGGGGGTAGAGGGACTAATGCAGGCCATAGGTAAGCTCTGGAAATTTCTTGGGTGCTGTGGGTCTAATTTCACCTTCCTTTTTTCTTTCTTTCTCTCTTCCTTTTCTCTTTCCCTCTCCCTACAGGTGCTGAGCCTTGACAAGTCAGTAAGCCTTTTGCCTGCTCTCTCTATCCTCCCTGCATGCCTCTTGCCTGCCAGTGAGTGCCCTGTCCTCCAGGGCAGGGCCAGCCTGGGGATGGGCAGCATGTGCTGCTCTGCCCATGTGGGTGGGTCACTCCTGGCACCAAGCTGTCCCCAGTGTAGAGGGCCAATGCTGGCTGTCTCTGCCAGCTGCTGGGGCTCTGGAGTGTCCTTGTGTGTGATCCATTCCCTGTTCCCCAAGATGTAGCTTGGCTGGGTGAGGGCTGATGGGCTGTGCTGGGCACCGTGCCCAGGTCCAGGTGGCACTGCCATAGACAGTCATGGCTGTGGTGCAGCTTCTCTGACAGTGTGTTTTTGACCTTGGCTTATTCTTGCTCTGTCCTTTCTCCTTCTGACCCTTGGAGGCAGTTTCAAATTGCCAGGAATGGTGGTAGTCATTCCAGAGTCAGTCCTTCATGGGCCCAACCTTTGTGGAGTTGCGGGGTGGGGAGTAAGGCAAGGTGTGGCGTCTCTGGTATTGGTGTGCTGCAATTCTGTGCTGGGGAAGGTGGGGAACAGCCCCAGGAGATCTGTCAGATTTGACAGATGACTCTGTCACTCACAGGCAGCCCCTGCAGCCACTGGAGTCCCCAAGCACCCCTGTGTGTGACCCTGTGAAGCTGCGGATGTTAGAGGACATTGATGACTCTCAGCCCCACAGCTGGACCTCCCAGTCCCGCTCCTTCCGCAAACTGTCCCGGCTGGTGGGCACAGACACCAGTGAGTTCCCACAGGGCCTGGTGCTGGCTGACTGCCCAGCTTTGCCAGGGTAACTGGAGCTGGATAAAGGCTTTGGTGCCTTGTGGCACTGGAGTGTTGGTTGTGGCCCTGTGGGGCAATTGAGCCAGCCAGAGCTGCCCGGGGCTCTGTGGGCTCGTGGTGGTGCAACTGGGCTGGGGCTGTGCTCTGCCCTGTCGCCAGGCAGGGCCATGAATTGGGACAGGTGGGCAGTGGGAGGAGAGGTCCTTTTCCCTTTCCTGTTCCTTTTCCCTTTCCACTGTCTCTGGGCCTCAGCTGCTGCAGACTGACTCCATCTCCCCCTTTCTCTCCTGCTGTGCTCAGTGGAGGATGGTGAGGACGAGCTTGTTAAAAAGCCCAGGTAAGGGGAGTATGTGCCAAGGCAGCAGCAGGAGCCACAAAGTGCCCACCCCAGGCTCAGCCCACACATCTGGTTCTCTCTTGCTGCTTGCAGTCACTCGGGAAGCTCTTTGCCCTGTTGCTGTTTCTTCTCTCCCTCTCCAAGAGTCGAGCTGTTGGTGGAGCTGTAGAGCTCACCCTGCACTCACCCCACAGTGGGCACTGCCAGAGCTCAGCCACTGCTCTGGCCATCACCTTGGGAAGGTCCTGTCCGGACACCCACTGGCCAGACAAGATGTCCTGTGCCGGGCAGGACCTGCTGGGCACTGCTGGCGCCAGGCTGGGGAGGCCAAGCTCTACCGTTGCTTCTCGAGGAAAAGGGATCTGGAGAAGGCTGGTGCACTGACAACACCTTGCTGGGGGTATTGGGAGGTGATAGGCAGCAACTGGACAGTGTGCCGTGAGCCTGGCATGGGGCTGCGGAATGACAGGGCAGAGCTGGGTGAGTGTCACCAACTTCTAGTTCTGGAGTACCTTTGTGAGGGATGGGCTGAGCTGTGGTCAAATACTGAGTGTTGTGCTACCATTTTTTCCAACATCACAGGGATGCCCGTGGGTCCAGCTGGGGCACAGTGGAGCAGTGGTGAGTGCCAGGATCTGGTGAGGGCACCTTTGGCAGACTGCCCTGTGCTGCAGTGTTGGGCAGGGTCTGTGCTTTGTGCTGGCTGAGCTCCTGCCCTCTGTCACTCACAGGCAGGCCCCACAGCCACTGGAGCCCCCCAGCACTCCTGGGTGTGATCCTGGGAAGTTGAGGATGTTAGAGGACGCTGAGGACTGGCAGCCCCGCACCGGGACCTCCCAGTCCCGCTCCTTCCGCAAACTGGCCCAGCTGACGGGCACAGATGGCAGTGAGTTCCTGCAGGGCCTGGCACTGGACTGTGTAGGGGTAACCAGAAGCTGGGAGAGGCAGTGTGGTACTGTGGTATCCAGGAGTTAAGGCCCGAATTAACTCCTTCAGGGCATCTGGGCGGGTGAGATCTGCCCGGTGCTGTGTGTGGACTCATGGTGGTGCTGCTGGTCTGAGGCCATGCTCTGCCCTGTGGCTGGGCAGGGCTGTGCAATGGGGCGAGGGGATGGTGAGTGGGGAGGTTGGTTTCCTTCCTTTCCCTTCCTGCTTTTCCTGGACATTAGTTGCTGCAGACTGACTCCATCTCCCCCTTTCTCTCCTGCTGCGCTCAGTGGAGGATGGTGAGGATGAGCTTGTTAAAAAGCCCAGGTAAGGGGAGCGTGTGCTGGGGCAGCAGCAGGAGCCACAAGGTGCTTACCCTGGGCTCAGCCCACAAGGCTTGCTCTCCCTCACTGCTTGCAGTCACTCAGGGGAAGCTCTTTGCCCTGTTGCTGTTTTTTCTCTCCTCTCCTTATACTCCACCCTTCTGTCCTGTTCTTTCTCTCTTCCTAGAGCCAAGCTGTTGTCAGAGCCACAGACTCTGCTCTGTGTTCACCCCACAACAGGCACTGCCAGTGCTCAGCCACTGCTCTGGCTTGTCACCTCAGGAGGGTCCTGCCCAGACACCCACCAGCCACACAGGCTGTCCCCAGATGAGGTGTCTTTATGCTGGGTGTGCAGGCAGGACCCACTGGGCACTGTTTGCACCGAGGTGGGGAGGCCAAGATGCAGCACAGTGTGCTGGACACTGTGGGCAGGGGTGGCTGGTGGCACTGATGGCACCTTGCTGAGGGTGTTGGGAGTTGCAAGGTAGTGACCAGACCCGACCTGGGGCATGATGTGGGACCGTGGAAAGGCTGCAAGGCTTGTCAGGAGTGAATGCTGTTGGGATTTCCACAAGGCTCGTGTGTCTCTGGGGCTGTGGATGCGTATGGGGAGGGATGGGCTGGTCAAACACTGACTGTTGTGCCACCATTCTTTCTGATGCCACAGGGATGCCCGTGGGTCCAGCTGGGGCTCGGGGCAGCAGCGGTGAGTGCCAGAATATGGCAGAGGTGTTGGCATGTGCCAAGGCATCTTTGGGGATGCTTTCCTGTTTCAGAGCAGGGTCCAATCTTGATGCTGAGCTCCTGCCCTCTGTCACTCATAGGCAGCCTCCACAGCTGCTGGAGCCCCCCAGTGACACTGTGTGTGACCCTGTGAAGCTGCGGATGTTAGAGGACATTGATGACTCAAAGCCCCACACCTGGACATCCCAGTCCCGCTCCTTCCGCAAACTGGCCCGGATGGTGGGCGCAAGCAGCAGTGAGTTCTTGCAGGGCCTGGCACAGGCTGGCTGCCCAGGTGTGCCCAGCTTTGCTGCAGCAACTGGAGCCATATAAAGGCCATGGTGTGTTGTTGCAGCAGGGCATTGGTTTTAACCCCATATGGACTCTCTGTGGCAGTTGCCCGCGGCTCTGTGGGCTCGTGCTGTTGCCACTGCGTTGGGGCCATGCTCTGCCATATGGCTGGGCAGGGCTGTGTGTTGGGGCAGGGAGGCAGTGGGAGGAGAGGGCGTTTTTCTTTCCTTCCTTTCCCTTCCCTTTCCTTCCTGCTGTGCCTGGGCCTCAGTTGCCACAGACTGACTCCATCTCCCCCCTTTATTTCCTGCTGTGCTCAGTGGATGATGGTGAGGATGAGCCCATTAAAAAGCCCAGGTAAGGGGCAGCAGCAGGAGGCACAAGGTGCCCACGCTAGGCTCAGCTCCCACAGCCCGCTTCACACTTGCTGCTTGCAGTCACTCTGGCGGTGCTCTTTGCCCTGTTGGGGTTCTTCTCTCCCTCTTTGTCCCCTCTCCCAGACTCAAGCTGTTGGTGGAGCTGCACAGTGGGCACCGCAAGTGCTCACTGTTCTGTCACCTCCGGAGGGTCCTGCCCTAAGCACCCACCTGGGTAGGCGTGGCTGGTGACAATCACAACACCTTACTGGAGATGTTGGGAGATGCTGGGCAGCAACTGGTCTTGGTGCTTTGCATCCCATGCGGCTGTAGAGCAGCTGCAAGGCTGCTGGTCGGCATTTTCACGTGGCTTGTGCCTCCCTGGGGCTGTGGTAGGGTATGGCAGGGATGGTCAAACAGTAACTATTGTGCTACTGTTGTTTCCAATGTCACAGGGATTCCCATGAGTCCAGCTGGGGCGTAGTGGAGCAGCGGTGAGTGTCAGGGTCTGGCAGAGGTGTTGGCATGTGCCAGGGCACCTTTTGGCAGCACTGCCCTGTGCTGCAGTGTTGGGCAGGGTCTGTGTTTTGTGCTGGCTGAGCTCCTGCCCTCTGTCACTCACAGGGAGCCTCTGGAACCCCCCAGCACTCCCGGGTGTGATCCCGGGAAGTTGAGGATGTTAGAGGACGCTGAGGGCTGGCAGCCCCGCACCGGGACCTCCCAGTCCCGCTCCTTCCGCAAACTGGCCCAGCTGACGGGCACAGATGGCAGTGAGTTCCTGCAGGGCCTGGCACTGGCTGGGGTACTGGACTGTGTAGGGATAACCAGAAGCTGGGAGAGGCAGTGTGGTACTGTGGTACCCAGGAGCTTGGCTTTTGGCCCTAAGTCATCCTTTGAGGGCATCTGAGCCAGCGAGAGCTGCTGGTCTGAGACTGTGTGTGGGCTCATGGTGCTGCTGGTCTGAGGCCATGCTCTGCCCTGTGGCTGGGCAGGGCTGTACAGTGAGGTGAGGGGATGGTGAGTGGGGAGGTTGGTTTTTTCCTTTCTTTTTCTGCTTTTCCTGGACATCAGTCACCGCAGACTGATGCCATCTCCCCCTTTCTCTCCTGCTGCGCCCAGTGGAGGATGGTGAGGATGAGCTTGTTAAAAAGCCCAGGTAAGGGGAGCGTGTGCTGAGGCTGCGTGTTCCAAGCACATGTGTGGGCACTACTGGCTTTGAGCTGGGGATGCTGAGCTGCACCTGAGCCTTTTGGGCATAAAAGGAGTGGAAGAGGCTGATGGCAAACCTGGCTGTGGGATGTTGGGAGATGCTGGGTAGTGCCTGAACCTGGGGCATGCTGTCCTGTGAGCCTGGTGTGGCAGAGTTGGGTCAGTGCTGCTGACTCATTTGTCCTCAGCCTCACTGCTTCTTGTGACTCTGGGCAAACTCTTTGCCCTGTTGGGGATTCTTCTCTCCCTCTCCCAGAGCCAAGCTGTTGGTGGAGCTGCAGAGCCCACCCCGTGCTCACCCCACAACAGGCACTGCCAGTGCTCAGCCGCTGCTTTGACCTTCACCTTGAAAGGGTCCTGCCTGGACACCCACCAGCCAGGCAGGCTGTCCCCAGATGAGGTGTCCTTATGCTGGGTGTGCAGGCAGGACCCACTGGGCACTGCTGGCACCGAGGTGGGGAGGCCAAGATGCAGCACAGTGTGCTGGACACTGTGGATAGGGGTGGCTTGTGACACAACACTTTGCTGGGCATTTTGGGAGTCACAGGTCAGGGGCTGTACCTGGCGCACAATGTATTACGGAGCCATGGAATGGCTGCAAGGCTGGTCAGGAGTGAATGCTGTTGGGATTTCTGTGAGGCTTGTGTATCTCTGAGACTGTGGGTTCGTACGGGAAGGATGGGCTGAGCCATGGATCAGCTGTTTACTGCTGTGCCGCCGTTTTTTCTGATGCCACAGGGATGCCCGTGGGTCCAGCTGGGGCATGGTGGAGCAGCGGTGAGTGCCAGAGTCTGGCAGAGGTGTTAGCATGTGCCAGGGCACTTTTTGGAGTGCTTTCCTGTTTCAGGGCAGGGTCCAATCTTGGTGCTGGCTGAGCTGCCCTCTGTCACTCACAGACAGCCCCCTCAGCCACTGGAGCCCCCCAACACCCCCGGGTGCAACCCTGGGAAGCTGCGACTGATAGAGGATGCTGAGGACTGGCAGCCCCGCACCGGCACCTCCCAGTCCCGCACCTTCCGCAAACTGGCCCAGCTGACGGGCACAGACAGCAGCAGTGAGTTCCTGCAGGGCCTGGCACTGGCTGGGGGTATTGGACTTTCCCTGGGCTGCCAGAGTCTGGAGTGGCACTGGAGTGTTGGTTTTGGCCCTGTGTGGTCCCTGTGGGGTGGCTGAGTCAGTGGGAGTTGCCTGGGGCTGTGTGTGGTCTCATGGTGGTGCCACTGGTCTGGGGCCGTGCTCTGCCCTGTGGCTGGGCAGGGCTTTGTGTTGGGGCAGGGGGTGACTGGAGGAGAGGTTGGTTTTCCTCTTTTCCCGTTCCTCTCCTGCTGTGTCTGGGCCTTGGTCCGTGCAGACTGACTGTTTCCTCCTTTCTCTCCTGCTGCGCTCAGTGGAGGATCATGATGATGTGTTTGTTAGGAAGCCCAGGTAAGGAGAGTGTGTGGCAGCAGGAGCTGGGGGGCTGCATGTCCTGGGCAGGACCTATTGGGCATTGCTCCCCCTCAGCTGGGAATGCTGAACTGCGCCGTGGTGTCCCAGAAACAGGGGGTTGGGGGTGGCTGATGGCACTGGAAAAATCTTGCTGTGTTGTGATGTTTGGGCAGCACCTGGACCTGGGGCACAGTGTCCTGTGAGCCTGGCATAGGGCTGCAGGGCAGCCGGGCTTAGCTTGTGAATGTCACCAGCTTGTCAGGGTTGTTCCTTGTTCTGTGCTGCCGGGCAGGGGTGGTGCACAGCACCCCATTTTTTACCTCTGTGACACCTCTTGCCTTAGTTGTCATGGCCCTTGGGTACCAGCTCTGCCCAGTTTGTTCTGATACAAGCAAAATCTTGTGTTTGTCTTGGAGAGGCACAGAGCCACTGGCTCTCCCTCTCTCCCTGTCACCCCTCTTTCAGTGGGCTGTGCCTCTTTAACGCTGGCTTGCCCTGCCTGTCCCCAGCGCTGCTGAGCTGCACCCTGGGGCTTCCTTCACCAGGTCAAGTTCAGGTCCCTGTGCAACCCAGTGAGACTGGGGGTGATCATCATGTGTTAGCAGGCAGCCAAAGTCTGTGTGGTCCCTCGGGTCCCTGGTCAGTCCGAAACAGCCCAGAACCCTCCCTCCTGCCACTCCCCAGACCACCACAGTGGGTACCAGAGACCCCGGGGGTGCTGTCTTGGCAAATCTGAAGGCCTTTGGCTCAGTACCTCATCACTAAACCAGCTACTGCTGGATGTGGGAGCTTGGCCAGCTCCTGCCTGCTTGTTGGGGTGGGGGGCCCTGCCTGCACTCTCAGGGCAGCAGGGGTTAGCAGGGCAGGCTGGATAAACTGCTTGTTCTGTAGCCAGGTCTCTGTGCCGGACCCATCCCCAGGAGCAACGATGAAGACTGAGCCAGGACTGGGTGAGCAAAACATCTCCTCTGGGCTTTTTGGGGGTTGGGGCTGCTGAGGGATCAGGAGCACTGTCCTAAAGACCTGTGTGTGTGTGTTTACAGCCCCCAGGACCCCCAGTGCCACCCCGAGCCCCACCAGCCGTCCACCCTGGGCTGTGGACCCCTCGTTTGCTGAGCGCTATGCCCCGGACAAGACGAGCACGGTGGTGAGCAAGCACAGCCAGCCAGCCACACCGACCCCCATGCAGAACCGCAGCTCCATCGTGCAGGCAGCCCAGCAAGCCCCCGAGGGGCCTGGCCGCACCCCGCTCTGCTACAAGTGTAACAAGGTCATCAGGTGAGCCCTGGCTGTCACCACCGCCGTGCCAGTGTCCTGGGGTGGGTCCTGGTGTGGCTGACGTGGCTCTGTCCTGCTGCAGGGGCCGATACCTGGTGGCGCTGGGACATTATTACCACCCCGAGGAGTTCACTTGCTGCCAGTGCAGGAAGGTGCTGGATGAGGGTGGCTTCTTTGAGGAGAAAGGCTCCATCTTCTGCCCCAAGTGCTACGACACGCGCTATGCACCCAGCTGCGCCAAGTGCAAGAAGAAGATCACTGGGGTGAGTGTCCCTCAGGCTGCCCCTCATCTCCTGTCCTTGCCCTCTGCTTTGAGTGGCTGGCTCTGTTCCTTCCCACCTTGGTCCCATCTCAGGGGATTCCTTGTCCCTTGGTGGTCCTGCCCTTGGCTGACAGTGGCTCCCCTCCAGGAGGTGATGCACGCACTGAAGATGACCTGGCATGTGCAGTGCTTCACCTGCAACGCCTGCAAAACTCCCATCCGCAACCGAGCCTTCTACATGGAGGAGGGGCAGCCCTACTGCGAGAGAGGTAGGACCCAGGGACCCCTGTGTCACCTCTTGTAGCCCTGGGGCACCATTGGGACTCAGCAGCACAGGAGTGAGGGATGAGCTGCCCTGCTCTACAGGGCTCCCCCTGGGCTGTGGGGAGCATAGAGACCCCAATCCCACAGCCCTGAGCCCTCCATCCTGGTCTTCCCCAGCTGCAGGGTAGTGCCATCGCTCCTATGTTGCCATGACAATGAGGGAGGATGTACATCAAAGTGAATGCTGCATCCTGGGAGATGAGGTTCTCCTCCTCCTCCCCGGAGCCCTGTGGTAGCTGGGCCACCTGGCACCTCTCCTGGGTATCTGGGGCATTATTCCACCCAGATGGGAGCTGGCAGCGAGTTGTCCCCGGGCTGTGCCTGCAGAATCCCAGCTGAGCTGCAGCCCTGCTCCCCTGGGATGAGGAGCTGTAGTGCATGGAAGTACTGACCTGGGCTCTGCCTTTCCTCACAGACTATGAGAAGATGTTTGGCACCAAGTGCCGTGGCTGTGACTTCAAGATTGATGCTGGGGACCGGTTCCTGGAGGCGCTGGGGTTCAGCTGGCATGACACTTGTTTCGTCTGTGCGGTGAGCCATGTGCTTCCCTCCCTGATGGTTGCAGGGGGCTGTGCTTCTCCCTGGCACTCCTGCTCTGAGTGGGGTACACCAGCAGCACAGGGGACCTGCTGCCACAAGGCTTTTTCCACTTGCCTCTGTTGTGGGGACTTGGGACTCTGCTCTGAGCCTTCTGGTCCCTGGCAGTGCCCCAGGGCCATGTGGAGTGGTCCCTGGTCTCTGTGCGACACTGGTGGGGTGTGGGGTGTCTAGAGGCTGGCTCAGGCCCCCAGCCTGATCACCTGCACTCTCCTCCCCAGATCTGCCAGACCAACCTGGAAGGGAAGACGTTCTACTCCAAGAAGGACAAGCCGCTCTGCAAGAGCCACGCTTTCTCCCACGTGTGAGGGGTGGGAGTTCAGCTGTGCCCACGCGTGCCCCTGGCCCTGCATGCTCCTCTCCCCCTGCCCTGCTGCCCCCAGGGAGCCAGGCTGGGCCCTTGGCCTTTTTCCTTGCTCCTGTCTCTTTCCTGGCAGCTCCTGGCTCAACTCCAGCCAGAGACAGTGCTGCATCCAGAGACCCTTATAGCTGGGTGGCTTCTTATACACTTCTCTACTGGCCCTGGGAGACCTGGGAAGGGGATGCTACATCAATCTCCTGCCCCTGAGCCACACAGCATGGTGGGCACAACCGTGTTGAGGCTGGAATTGGAGGGGGTCTGCCACAGCCGGGCTGCTCCCTTGCTGCTGTCTGGCAGCTCAGTACTGGGGCAGGGATGCTCCTTACATATCCCTCAGTGGGTGAGGACCAGCCTCTGTCACACTCTCCCCCACCTTCCCTGCTGTGTGCTTGGGGCTGGAGACCTGGCCCTGCTCCCCTGCTGGGGCCCTGCCCATGACAACCTACCAGTCACCCCTCAAATTGCTGCGGTGGCTTCCTGCCCCAGCTGTGTTCCAGGGGGGTCTGTGCCTCATGCCCCCCACCCCACTGGCCCACTGCTCCCCTGGGGCTGACAGCACCCCCAGCCCGGCGTGGCCCAGCCATGGGCTGGCAGCATGTGCTGATAGCCCAGCTGGACAGCTGCTCCTGCAAGGCCTGGGCACGGCTTCCTACCAAAGAGCTCTCTGCCACTGCCATCCTGGGCCCATGGATGCCTCCCCGCAACCCACACCCTCCGGTTGGGCTGCACTGATGTAGCCACGGTGCTTTTAGTGCCTTTAATAAACACTTCTCTGCAAGTGCCGGCTGTCTCCAGGCCTGTGGTTTTGCCGAGTGAGGTGTGGCTGGCTGGGAAGGTCATGCTCTGCCCTCATCCCGCTCCCTCTGGGGCCTGACTCAGCTCCTTCCCGCTTTCCAGGGAAAATCTTCGCCTCAGATTTCTCCTCCTCTGCCCGCGTCAGCCGAGGCTGGACCCCTTGTGTCAGCTGGGTCATCCCTCTTGTAGCAGGCAGGATGGCTAACAGAACCAATAAGTAGTCTAGGGGGCAAAATGCAGCAAGGAGAGATGGAGAAGGGGTCAGACCTTAGTGGGGGTCCCCACATACCTGGCAGTGTCCTCTGCTCCCTGCTGTGCCCTGGCCCAGAGTCCTGTGCAGGGGCTGAGGAGTCATGGGGCACGCGTGGGCCACGTGCACCAGCTCTGGGCGTTCTCTGGTGTGGAGCAGCCAAGCGTTCGCTCACGCGATGCAGCTGCCGTCCCGAAGGACGGGTGTGAGGCCATGCCGGCATCTCTGGCTGGAACAGGCTCGAGGGCAGCGGGTGTGGGGAAGTGGATGTTCTCCTCCCTCTCCACTCTGACAGCTGGAATGGTCATTAATAATTGCAGCTCTTGCCATGATGAGCAATTGTAAGGAAAATTGTCTTGCTAATCTACTGGAAGGTTCTGCCGGGGGCAGGAGCTGGATGCGGGAAGCCAAATGCCTCCTGGCATCACCCAGATCTGGGCTGCAGTGCCACATCTTCTCACTGCCACTTCCAGGAGTGCAAAAGTCCATCAAAGATGGGGTGAGGAAAGTCGAGCAATAAAGACAGGCTGGGGCTGGGCTAGGCACTCAGGCTGGGACACACGTGGGGAATGGGATGGTCACACTGAGGAGCAGTAGGACATGGGTGCAACAAGGGGCAGAAACAGCTGGTGCCTGCCTGGCAGGGCCAGCAAAAGCAGGGCTGTGTTGAGTGCCCACGTGTGAGTCCCAGCTGCGCAGCCAAGGTCAGGGGAAGCACAGGGGAAGGTGAGGTGGCTCCAGCCCACGTGAGCAGCCACCGAGCCAACCCTTGGCTGGACAGCAACCCGTGAGTGGAGGGCAGGAAAGGGGCAGGGGCAGGCAGTCGTGTGGAACGAGCCTGCTGGGGTAGTATGGTCTGGGAACACGTTGTGCAAGCTCAGCCCTGGGGTGTCCAGCTGTGGAGCAGGGCCAGGGCAGAGCCAGGGTGCTGCAGCCAGGCTGCCTCTGCACGGGGGAGACCCAAGCATCCCCTTGTGCCACAGCAAGGTCTGCACTCACAGGGGGTTCAGCTTTGTCTGGTTGGTTCCTTGCTGCCTCTGGGCCCTCCTGATGACGCTTCTGCTACCCAAGGTGCCTCTGTGCTTTGCCAAGGGCATCTCTTGCCCACCAGCTCTGCGCACCATGTGAGGAGCTTGTGCACAGGCAGCGGAAGGAGGGTCTCGGGTGGGCTGTGGAGGTGGAGCCTGGGGAGGGGCTGCAGCCTCGCTGCTCCGAGAACAAAGCCTGGCGGCGGCAGGCTCAGAACTCCCACCACATCCCTGAGCAGGGTCCCACCACATCCACCCCCAAAGCCATCTGAGCCGCTTGTGGGGCGCCTGCCCTGGCCCCAGCCCCCGCGCTGGCCCCAGCAGCTGCTCCACAGCTGCTCCCAAACTCTCAAAGCCTCTTAGGGCGGCTCCGGCTCTGGCCTCACTCGGAAATGCTGGTGCGAGGTGGGTGTTGGGGGTGCAGGCGCCCCTGGCCCCATGTCCCTCTGGGGTCATCCACAGGCTGCTCTGAAGGGCTTGCCTTGGGACGGGTCACTCCAGCAGCATCCCCAGCCTGCAGGGATCAGGCCCTGCGTGCTCCCCACTGCTGCTCTGGTGGTTCTGGTCCAGGCTGGGGGCAGTGCTGGGGACAGGGAATTGCTGTCTGCCCTGGCAGGAGCATGAGGACCTGGCTGGCAGCCCCTGCAGAGCATGGGTCAGTGCAAAAGCAACTGCGGGTTCACACAGACGCAAAACCCTGCAAAAGGTGCTGCCGGACATAGCCTAGCAGGGTTCTGAAGGGACAGGGGGCTTGGGAGATGTGGGGATGGAGGGGCAGACGGGCAGCAAAGGAGCCCCCAAAAAGGCTGTGTCCACTGACCCCTTGCACAGCAGCGAGGGCATGGCTGGGTGTGTAGGGCAGAGACTACAGCGCCGTGTCCTTGGAGAGGAAACCTCGGGCACGGGGATTCGGTGTAGGGCAGCTGAGTGCACAAGGAAGCCCGGTGTGCAGAGGACGTGGGGCAGGGGACGGTGAGGATCACCCAGCACGTGAGGTCTCCAGGGTGCAGGTTCCCAGGAGGGGCAGCACGGGATGCGGGGTCCCCAGGGCGGAGGAGAGCCGGGGATGCGAAATCACCCGGGGTGCAGGTTCCCAGGAGGAGCTGAGCCGGGGTTCAGTGTCCCTGGGGCGGCGGATGGCCCGGGGCGCGGTGTCGCGGGGGCAGAGCAGAGCCCAGGCTGCGGGATCCCGGGGGCGAGCTGTGTGCGGGGGCAGCCCGGGGCGGGGGCGATGCTGCCCGCACCCCCGAGGACCCGGATCCGGGCCGGGCGGCGCGGCCGGCGGGGTGCCCTGGGGGCGCCCCGGGGGCGCGGCGGGGGCGGGGGCCGGGCGGGGGGGGCGGAGGGGAGGGGAGGGGGGCCGCCGTTCGCGGCGCTAGGACCGGGCGCGGCGGCGGGCGGAGCCTCCCCGCCGCTCGCCCCTCCGCCCGGCCGCTGCGGCAGTGTCTCGGAGGCGGGCAGGCGGCCGGTCCCTCCGGTCCCCCGGCAGCATCCCGGCCCCGCCATGGCTGGCGTCGGCTTCGCGGCGCACCGCCTGGAGCTGCTCGCCTCCTACCAGGACGTGATCGGCGAGGACAGCCCCACCGACTGGTGAGCGCGCCCGCCGCCGCCGCCGCCCCTTTGTCCCCGCCGCCGCCGCCGCCGCCGCCCTTTGTGCACGGAGCCGCCCGGTAACACCGGCCGCGCCCCGCGCTGCGCCCCCCGCCGTCCCCGGGAGCCCCGGCACACAAAGGCGGGCGGGGCGGCGGGGGGTGTGCCCGGCTCGCCGCCCCCGGTGCCCGCACCTGCCCGCCGCCGCCGCACCGGGCCGGGGCGCGGTCCCCGCTTTGTCTGCGCCGGGCCGGCACGTGCGAGCGCCGGGAGCCGCCGGCCCCGGGAGCCCCCGGCACGGCCCGGCCCGACCCCCTGCCGGGCAGCGAGAGCGGGGAGCGGGGGATTCGCGCACGGCGGGGAGGGCCCCGTGGGGCTCCTCGGTGCTGGGCCCGGCACCGGTTCCTCGCCATTGTCTGGAGCAGGAGCCGCGGGCAGGGGCGCCCGGGGGACGGGGGATGGGGAGGGGATCGGGGCGCCGCGAACCCGGCCCTGCTCCCGACCGGTCCCGCTCCCGACCGGCCCCACCGGTATCCCGGCTGCGGGCGATCCCGCTGCCCAGCGGAGCGAGGCCCAAGGCCGCGGGGGCACCGAGCATCCCCCGCCGCTCCCGCTACCTTCGGCTCCCCCAAAGTTCCTGGGCTGCCACCTCTCTGGGGGGTCGCGGTGCGTCGGCCCGGGATTGCCCCGCCGGCCTGGGGTTGCTGCTGAGTCGGGTAGGGGAGTGGCTCTCTCCGGTGGAACCCCCGGCTGCTTGCCCTGCCCGCACCCCAGCTCCGGGCAGCCGGCGTCGGGGCCGGCTGGAACCAGGCCCGCTGCAGGGAGCATCACCCACGGCCAGCCCACCCGCATCTCCCACCCCACCCGGGTGCCGTGAGGCTGCTTGAGGCCATCTGCCCCGGGATCCTCTCCTTGTCCCCCAGGGTGCCTGTGCCATGCGGGGTGGGAATGCTGCCGGCAAGCTGGGGTGCAGCTCGCTGGGCAGAGCCGGGGCGCTGGACGGTGTGGGGTGCTGGGTGCATGCTGTGCATGATGCTTTTGGTGGGGGGCGGAGGGGGGGCTACTGTGCGCCCACCACCCATCCGGGGGCACCCAGCATCCCTCCGGGGTACACCCACCACCCATCCGGGGCTCCCACCTCCCAGCTGGGCTGCACCCACCGCACAGCCGGGCAGACGCCGATCGCTAACCAGGTCCCTGCTCTCAGGACAGGGCTGTGTGGGCCTGGGCAGGTCCAGCTCCCCGCCAGCCCCCGGGGGTCTCCGGAGGGCTCCGCAGTCCCGCTGTCAGCCCAAGGGCGCTGTGGGCAAGCGCCGTGTGTGTTGCCGGCCAGGCGGCAGCTGTCAGCCCTGGGTACATCTCGCTTCCCGGCATCCGCTGCAAAGGAGCCGTCCCTGCCAAAGCTGCTGAGAGCAGCAGAATCGGTTCCCGGGAAGGCGAGTGCCGGTGCCGGCTCCCCCCACACACACCTCCAGTGCTAATCCCGGCCAGGTAGCGATCCCCTGCCATCCCCATCCGTGGGGCTGAGCTGGCTCCGTCGTCCCCAGCCACTCCATCCCATTGTCACCGGGATGCCTGGCACTCAGTGCCTGTGGAGCAGCATCCCTTCTGCAGGGCCCGCTGGCGGGGTGCGGGATGAGGGGTGATGCTGGTGGGGCTGATCGGGCAGGGTGATGGGGACAGTCCCACAGGGAGGAGGACCCAGCCTGGCTGAGCCGGGGAGCTGCCTGGGAGGACACTGTGCCAGAGCCTGGCCCTGGGCTGGTACCGGGGAATGCCACGCTCTTGCCCGGCCGGGATCCCTCTGTTTAGTCTGGGATTCCCCCTGCTCCAGCCCGGTCCTGGAGGGTCCGAGCATCCCCTCCCCCTGCCCGGCCCCGCGAAGGCTGCTGGGGCCCATTACTCGATCGGAAAGGAATTTGGTGCTGCTTTCTGAGCACGCCGACTCCCTGGAGCTCCCAGCCACATTGGAAACACATGTGCCGGGGCTGGGGCGGGAGGCTGGGGCGATGTGACCCCTCCCTGGCCATGGCATGGGGGGTGGGCTGCTGCGGGAGCCCCGTTCTGGCACCCAGGGATGCTGCTCTGCCTACTCTGGTGAGCAGCGGGGCCATGCGAGGGCAGCGGGGCTGCCGTCTCTTTGGTGGGGTGATGAGGGATCCTCAATGGAGCCCCCCGGCTACAGGAAGCCCCCCCGGGCTGCACGGGGCACCTCCACCCACGGGTGACCCACATACCTGGAGGCCGGGGGTGGGAAAGGGCTGTATATGTTGGGTGGAGGGATTAAAACCCATGGAAAGGAGGTAAGCAATGCATGATGCTGACGGCACCCACTGTGACACAGCTGGTCCCCACTGCCGGGGGTCATGGTGATACTGTTGGGCTGTAGGTCCCTGGGAGCACCCCTGCGGATGCTGCTGGTCCCAGCATGGCCCCCTGTCCCTGGGACTGGAAACCTCCACCCAGGCATGGAGTCAGGCTGTGCCGCCGGGCTGTGTACACAGCAAGCCCCATCTGCCCTGGGAGCACCCGTGGGTGCAGGCAGCAGCCTTGTGCTCAGATACCACCCAGCACAGCAGGGTTCTGGGGAGGAAAAGCAGGCAGCCAGTGCCCCCAGCACCCACAGGGCTCCCCAAGCAGCCATGCTGTGGCTCTGCCCTACTTCTTTCCTCCTGTCTGCTGCCAGCTGCATCCCACCCTGCCAGCTTCCAACCCGCTGCCCTGGGCTCCCCCAAACTGCTGCTGTCTTCCCCCATTCCTGGGGGATCGGGGGCTGCATTTGCCATCCCTCCCTGTCACAGGCATCTCAGACGGCACTTTGCAGCTGTTCCAGGCCTGGAAGCTGGCGCCGGCTGGGGCGGCCGATTAGCGGGATCGGGATGTGCGGATTAAAGTCAATCTTGTTGGTGCAATTATCTGCGGCTCCCTGCCAGGGGCTCGGGGGGCGGCGGCGGGTGCTGGAGGCAGAGGGAGGCCCTCTCCCTCTTAGGCACCTGCCTGCCTTCCCCCTGCTTTTTAGCTCCAGCCGTGGCCCTGTTTTGGGGGTAGCTCTGCTCATAGGGACCCTCAAATCCTGTTCCCCAGGCTGTGGATTGAAGCCGCAGGCTTGAGTGAGGACGGCTTTGCCCAGCACAGCGGGGATTTTGGGGCTCTGAGAAGCGCCAGGCGGGCACCATCAGCTGAATGCTGATCGGCAGAGCCGCCCACCCGCGGCGGTGCAGGGATGTGGGGGATCCAGCACGGGCGGCCCTGGCTTTCCGGGTGCAGCGCGTGACGGTGGCAGGCAGGTTTGGGTGCCTGCCAGGCCCCGCAGGTCCCCACTGCCTGCCTGCCTCCCCCGCTCCCCTCCACTAATCACCTCGTCATCGGGGCGAGCTGTATCCCAGCTGGGATGGGGGGGTTGCCATGGTGACGGAGGATGCTGGTTGCCTAGCGACATCCATCCCCTCGCCCACCCGCCCTGGACCAATTTGGCATGCGTGGTCCCCCCTCCATCGCTGGCTGTGTGCCCCTGGGGAGGTGCTGGCTGGTGGGGGTCCCCATGGAGCCCCCGAGGGGGGCTGGCCAGGGCACGGTGGGAGCGACAGGGGGTTTCCCATCAGCTGGGAATGGTTTCCAAGGAACAGTCTCCATGACGGCCCCATCACACTCTGGCGGCTCATTGATTTACTGCTGCTGGTGCTCCGGCGTCCTCCCCCGGCCTGGTGCCTGCTGGGCTGGTGGCTCACGCAGCCGGGCACGTGAGCAGACCCGGGTCCCTACTGGGGGCACAGGGCTGTCCCCAAACCTGGTCAGTAGCTGGAAGGGTTGTGAGGGGACAGGGATGAGTGTGCAAGTTGCTGTGAGGCTGTGGTGGCTTGTGGCGTGGCAGTCAGTGGGTCCTCATGCCCAAGTGACTGTTGTGTCCCCAAACTTGGGACCCTTCCCCATGGCTGCCAGAAAAGGTTAAGGAATAGGCACTGCCCCACATCCTGGCTGCTTTGCCTGGCAGCCTGGCTCTTGGTGCTGTTGATAGACAAGGGGTGTCTGTGTGCTAGTCTGGGGACACCCAGCTGGACCCCAGAACATGCCCTGACCTCAGTGTGAGCAGGATGGGGAGGTGGGGGGCTGCCCCACACTCCTCCTGGCTTTGGCTCACCCATACTGTCTCCCCAGGGCCCTCTATACATACGAGGATGGCTCCGATGACCTGAAGCTGGCAGCCTCGGGAGGTAAGGTCCTTTGTCCCCTCCACTGGCTTAGCTCTGCCGGTGTTTTCCCTGTCACCCATTCCTGGTGCTGTGTGGACATGGACTGATGGTGCTGTGTCAGGTGGAGGTTTGCTGGAGCTCTCTGGCCGCTTTGAGATTCAGAAGGTGATGTATGGCTTCTGCAGCGTCAAGGATCCCCAGGCTGTACTCCCCAAATACGTCCTCGTCAACTGGGTGAGTATGGGGGACCATGCTGACGGGGGGCTGTGCTGTCCACACGGGCTCATGGCTGGGGGTGAGGGAGCTGGCAGTGGCCAGGGAGGTGTGGGTGTCCCAGAGTCCTGCTGCCCCATTGTGGTCAGTGGGGTGGGGGTCACCTTGCTGCCCCTCTTGGCTCAGTCCCTCTCTGGCTGCCACAGGTGGGTGAGGATGTGCCGGATGCCCGCAAATGCGCATGCGCCAGCCACGTAGCCAAGATTGCCGAGTTCTTCCAGGTGGGTGACACTAGGGAGGGGGATAACCCTTCCAGGGCACTGATTCTGAACCCTGATGGCTGCTTGCACCCCCCCAGGGTGTCGATGTCATCGTCAATGCCAGCAGCGTGGAGGACATTGACCCAGGGGCCATCGGGCAGCGGCTCTCCAATGGGCTGGCCCGTGTCTCCAGCCCGGTGCTGCACCGCCTGCGGCTGCGCGAGGACGAGAACGCCGAGCCTGTGGTAATGTCCCCATGGGAGCGATGGCGATGGTGGTGGAACTGGGGCATCCCTCCCGCCCGGGGTTCCTGTCTGCTGCAGCCCCTCACCCCGTGTGCCGCTTACTGTTACCCACCCTCGCTGATCCCAGCCCCTCCACCCCCCCTGCCTCTCCTCCGTCCCAGGGCACCACTTACCAGAAAACCGATGCCACCGTGGAGATGAAGCGGCTCAACCGGGAGCAGTTCTGGGAACAGGCCAAGGTGGGATTCCGGAGGGGCAGTCGGTGGTCCCCAGGGAGCGGCATGAGCTGCTCCCCAGCTAACGAGCAGCCCCCTCATTCATCCTCCCCACCAGAAAGAGGAGGAATTGCGTAAGGAGGAAGAGCGGAAAAAGGCCCTGGACGCCCGGCTGCGGTTTGAGCAGGAGCGGATGGAGCAGGAGCGGCTGGAGCAGGAGGAGCGGGAGCGGCGCTACCGGGAGCGTGAGGAGCAGATCGAGGAGCACAGGCACGGCTGGGGTCGGGTGGGATGTGGGGACAGGATGGCTGTGCTCGTGCTGTGAGCGGCTGGGTGGGCACATGGGTGTCCCTCACAGGGTGGGGTTGGGCAGGGACCAGCAGGAGCTGATGCCCAGTGCCTCTCCCGTTCCCTATCACAGGCGGAAGCAGCAAAGCATGGAGGCAGAGGAGGCCCGGCAGCGCCTGAAGGAGCAGTCCATCTTTGTAAGTGCCACAGTGGGATCGTAGCTGGGGCTGCCACTGGCATTACCCCCAGGGAAGGGCTTTCCCCAGATGGGTGCCCTGGGCTGGGAGGTGATGCTGCATCTCTTCCCAGGGGGACCAGCAAGAGGAGGACGACAGGCAGCAGTTTAGGAAATCAGAGTCGGAAGTGGAGGTGAGTGCAGTGATGGCTACACCCAGTGCTGGTCCTCAGTGCTGTGGGCATAGCTGGATGGGGATGCAGCTGCAGGATGCAGGGAGGGTGGTCCCACAGCCCCACACCACCGGGGCAGTGGGGCTCAGCCTCCCCCATCCCCACAGGAGGCTGCTGCCATCATCGCTCAGCGGCCCGACAACCCCCGGGACTTCTTCAAGCAGCAGGAGCGGGTGGCGTCGGGCAGCAGCGATGCTGTGTCACCGGGCAGCCACAGGACAGGTGAGGGGCTGTGGGGGGCTCTGGGCACAGGGGTGGGCACCAAGAGACCAGGGCACAGGTGAGTGCAGTGTCACAGCTCAACGGGTTGCAGTGGGATATGGAAAGACCAGGGATGCAATGCGGGGAGGGGGTGTCCCCTCTTCCATCACTGGCACTGTGGTTCTGGGTGCCAAGGGTATGAAGATGTCAGGGGACATCCTGCTCTGCTGTGCCACCATCACTGCCACCATCACCGCCACTGCCGCCGCACCTCACGTGGCCCCTGCAGCTGGAGCAGCTTGTCAGGGGCTGGATGTTGGGGTGTCTTCAGCAAAAGGATGCTCATCCTGCTCCCTGCTGGGTGTTGTCCACTCACCTGTCATGGCACTGTGCCTGCAGCCAGGTTGGCAGCATGGTCAGTGTGCAGGGGTGGGCAACTGGAGGTCCAGGGATGGCTCGGAAATGCATCTCATGGTGACAGCTAAAAGGAGCAGGAGACAGTGGGGCACTCAGCGTGCTGCCAGCTGGCAAGAAGTGCCCCATGGAGAGGCTGGGCTGCCTCACAGTCTGGGGTCCAGTGCTGGGACTCTTTTTGTGGATCTAGCGAGGGACTGTCTGTCCTGGTGGTTGCCTCCAGCCATGGGGCTGTGTCATGGTGCTGTGCTGGGGGGCTGTGCCGTGGGGCTGTGCTGGGAGGGAGCCTGTGATGTGTGTTCCTGTGTGGTGTGCCATGGGTTGTGCCATGGGCTGTGCTGTGGGGTTGTGCCGTGGTGCTGTGCCTTGGGGCAGTGCTGTGGGGATGTGCTGTGTGGTCTGGCCATGCCGTGGGTTGCCATGGGTTCACGCTGTGGGGCTGTGCTGTGGCTGAGCAGATAGTTGGTCTCACAGCCATGTCCTGGCCTCTCTCCCCATCTGGCCAGGCAGTGCTGCCTCACATCCTTCTGTCCTGCTGCCTTTCCATCCTCTTGTCCTGCCATTCTCCCACCATGCTACCTTCCACCCTGCTGTGCTCCCATCCCGGTGCCCTGGTGCTCCAGCCCCACCATGACTGTGCTGAGCAGGGACTGACCCATCTCTTTACTCTCTCTCTCTCTCCGTCCGTCCGTCCGTCTGTCTGTCTTTCTCTCACAGGTCGTCTGCACTGTCCTTTCATAAAGACAGCTGACAGTGGGCCGCCTTCTTCCTCCTCCTCCTCCTCCTCCCCCCCACGGACCCCCTTCCCCTATATCTCCTGCCACCGCACTCCAAATCTCTCCTCTTTCTTCCCATGTAGGTAGCTGGGAGCTCCCGGGTGCACAGCTCCGGGGGTCGAGCCGCGGGCAGCTGCCCCACAGCCCACCCAGCCCCACGGCACGCCGGACCGGCAGCAGAGGCAGCACGGGCACCCCGAGGGGCACAGGCACCCTGAGGGGGACGGGAACCCAGGCGGGGACCATGCCCCTGCTGGGGCTGGCCCCATGCTGGTCCCTGTGCCCCTGGGGAGGGGACATCGGGCAGGATGTGCCCATGGGTCAGATGGGGACAGGGCAGAGATGTGCCTGGGGAGGTGATGGTCCACAGTGGGATGGAATGGACTGTGCCCAGGGGGTAGAGTGGGCACAGGGCATGCTCTGCCCGTGGGGCAGCAGTGGATAGGACAGCTGTGCCCTGGATCATGCAGGACTGTGCCCATGGTACAGTGTGGGATGGACAAGGCTGTGCCCAGGAAAGGCTGTGCCAATGGGGCAGAAGGGGGAGAGACATCTCTGCCCTGGACCATGCAGGTCTGTGCCCAAGGGACAGCATCAGGCAGTGTGGAAAAGGTTGTGCCCAGGATCATGTGGGACTGTGCCAATGGGACAGAAGGAGATGGAATAGCTGGACTGTGCAAGACTGTGCCCATGGGGCAGCATGGAAGGGAAAAGGCTGTGCCCAGGAATGTGTGGGGCTGTGCCGATGGGGCAGAAGGGGCCATGTGGTGCCAGGGGCCATGTAGGGCTGTGCCCCCACAGGCACAGGTGACAGGGCACAGAGCTGTGCCCACAAAGGCTGTGCCAGGGCACAGCTGGGTATCACGTGGGCAGAGCCAGTGTGCATCATGGCAGGTATGGGGCTGCCTGTCCCCGTGCCTGGCAGATGTGGGGGCTGACACTCATGGGGGCAGCGGGGACATCCGGAGGGGACATGGTGATTGCTGCACCCATGGGAGCCTCTGCCCCACCACCCAGGTGGGGACGATGCAGTGGCAGGTCCACTGTGGCAGGTCCAGTGATGCACATTTGGCAGCTCGCAGCTGGGTTGGTGTGGGGCAGGAGCAATGCTGGGGTGCTGGTTCCCCCCATCAGTGTGGGCAGCCCCCCCACGCCACCACATCTCCCTTGTCCGCAGGCAGCCAGTCGGACGCCTTCCGCAAGGCCTCGGCAGCGGGCTGCAGCCCCTGCGAGTCCAGCCCGGCCGCCACGCCGCTGGGCGAACCGGGCACCCGGGCTCCCGCTGACCAGACGCCGGCAACGCCCAAAGGTGGGCGCAGGGCTGGCTCTGCCTCCCCCTGCTCGGGGCTGCCCAGGCGCACCCCCTCGGCTCTGCTGCAGCCCTGCCAACTGCGCTTGCATGGCTCAGTGCATCCATGCTGTCCCGTCTGGGCATATTCCCCTGTCTCTGCTGTGCTCCACAATGCATCCCCACTGCAGCCCCCTGGGCTCTGCTGCAGCTCCCACAGCTGCCCTTGCATGGCTCAGTGCATCCATGCTGTCTCGCCTGCATCCCTGGGCATGTCCCCCCCATCTCTGCCGTGTCGCCCAGCACATCCCCGCCGTACCTGCCGCTCCGTGCCGCTGCATCCCCGCCGTCTCTGCTGCATCCCCCAGTGCAGCCCCGCCGTCATTGCTGCATCCTTACTGCCTCCAGTGCATTTTCTAACACCAGTGCATCCCTGCTGTCTCTGCTGCACCCCACACCATGCATTTCCCCATCTCCAGTGCATTCCTCCTGCTCTGAACATGCTGGCCATCCCTGCTGCATCCCCCAGCGCAGCCCTGCTGTCTCCGCTGGGTCCCCCAGTGTGATGCTGCCCTATCTGTGCCGTCCTGCCACACATCCTTTCCAGGGCTGCTGTATCCCTCTGTGCATCCCTTCTGCCCCATTGCGTCCCCAGGGCACCCCAGCCAGCTCTGCTCTAGTCACCATGTGCCCCTGCTGTGTCACCACTAGCCCTTGGCATCCTCTGGTGCATCCCAGATTTCCCTTCAGCAGCTTCTCAGGGCACCTCTCCCGTTCCCTCCACAGCCCTTTCTGCCTCCCAGCCACTCCCCAAGGGATCACCTTGTCCCTCCCCATGTCCCCTCACTCCCTGCTGCATGCCACAATCCCCTCCCTGCCCAGCCACCCCCACCCATCCCTGCAGCATCCCCCATACTGTGCCCAATCCAAAGGACTCCAAATCCCGCCTGTCCCCGGGTGACCCCCAGGCCTGGACGAGGGTGTCTGTCCCCACTGACTGCTGTCCCCTCCTTGCAGAGTCCCCCAGCCCCAGCGCGCAGGAGCCCGGGCCAGCCGAGCCCGGGCCAGCCGAGCCCCGGCCAGCCACGCCCGAGCAGCACTGGCCCTTCCCGGGGCCCGAGGACAAGGCCATCGAGCCCCCAGAGGAAGAGCCCAGCCCCAGGCCAGTGTGGACAGCGGGGGGTGATGATGCCCTGGGGGACTTGGTGACCCTGGAGCCCACCGAGCCTTCCCTACCACCCGTGGCTGATGAGCCCCAAACTGGGGAAGCCCCCAACCCTGAGAGCCTCATCGACCTGTGGCAGAGCGACGGGGTGACTCCCCCAGCTGCCTGGCCCCTGCCTGCTGCCCCTGTCCCCGAGACCCCCCCGGCCGCGCTGCCCGAGGAGGGGGCCCTGCTGAGCCTGGACGAGCTGCCTGAGCCCCCCGCCACCTTCTGCGACGTGGAGCAGGAGGATGAGGATGAGGAAGAGGCAGCTGGCGAGGGGGACCCCCAGTCCCAGGATCTGGGCTGCCAGCACACGCCCCAGGATGACACCCCGGGCCGAGAGACGCCCCCCATTACCAATGGGGAGATGGCCCCCAAGGATGGGACTCCGGGTCGTGGGGAGCAGGTGAGCATCACTGTGGGGAGAGGTAAGGGGGTGATGGGTGGCTGGGGGGGTCCTGACAACCTGCCCCCACCCCCCAGGCCAGCGAGGGCTACTTCAGCCAGTCCCAGGAGGAGGAGGTGCCCCCGCCCGAGGAGCTGTCGGCCAAAGCCCCCCAGCCCGTCTTCTACAACAAGCCCCCAGGTGAGTGAAGACAGCAAGGAGGGGGAGTCTGTCCCTCTCTGGGGCTCCCCAAGCCATCCTGACCCTTCTCCCTGTCCTCCAGAGATCGACATCACGTGCTGGGACGCAGACCCTCTGCCCGAGGAGGAGGAGACCTTTGGGGGGGCCCTGTGAGCCCCGGCCCCGCTGCCGGCACAGGCAGCCCGCCCCGGCCGGCGCGGGGCACGAGGGGGCTGCAGCCGGGGGCCGGCCCCCCCCTCACCCCTCGGGGGCCCCGCAGGATGAGGCCTCCAGGTGGCGGCCGCCCCGCTGCAACCCCACCCCGGGGCACCTTTTACAGCCCCCCCTTCTCCTCCTCTCTTTTTTAAGTTGTCGGTAGGAGCCGTGTCAACCCCCCAGCCCTCCCTTAGCAGCCCCCCCTTGATACCCCAGCGCCCCTTTGGGGGGGACGACACACGCTCGCATCCCCTGCCCGGCTGTGGGACAGGGTCCTCGTTCTCTTCGTGCCCCCCCGGGAGCCCCCCCACTACTTTGCACGAGTTCAAAGAAAAAAAAAAAAGAAATAATAATAATAATAAATGAATATGGCAATAAAGTGACCCGACCGAGGCGAGGCTGAGGCCAGCGGCGTCCCCCCCCCAAACCCCAGCAAGGAGCTGGTGTGGGGGCTTTTACCCCTTCCCCACTCCTTCTTTGCTGGGAGCCCTGTCCTCCCCTGCTTGGCCCCTGCTTGGCCCCTCTCCTCCCATTCCCCCCGGAAACTTTTTGGAAAGCACAAGTTCTGTACCGGCGGTGTGCTCATGTCTGTTAATAAATAAAGCGTCTCCCACGGGGGCTGCAGCCTGCTGGGGGGGCAGGGAGGGCTCGGAGCGGGGGAGCTACGGCTGCCTTGGGGGGAGGGGGTCCCACCATGCCAGGCCGCCAGGAGGCAAACCCAAGCCACAAACTTTTATTCTCAAACTGTAACAAACAAAAAATTTAAGAAACAGAGCAGAGTCCGGGTCCCCAGCGCCCCCGGCCATGGGGGGGCCGGCAGGGGCCAGACGGGGAACCAGCCCCTTCCGCGCCGGCGGCGATGGCCCACGCCGGGGCGGGTGTCCCTGGGGTGACACGAGCAACCGAAACCCCCCCACCCCCCAGGTGCACGGCAAGGTCCGGGCATTCCCCGCGGCCGCCGTTAGACAGCGGTAGTCCTGCCGAAGAGGGGCATGGAGACCGGGAGGTGCCAGGGTCCCGTCTCGTAGGTGTCCCTGCTGCTGAGCTCCGAGTCCGTCCAGCTGGGAAACATGCGTGGGGAGCACTCCTGCTGCAGGTAGAGGTCCGGGCAGGCAGGGCCGGGGCTGGCTGAACGGGGCAGGTGCAGCGCTGAACCGTAGCCGGCGTCCAGGAAAAGGGGTTTGTAGCTGGGAGGCTGCTCCTGCTTCTCCAGCCGCTCATGGCTCAGGAAAGGGGCGTTGATTTTGCGGTAGAGCCCCCGCGTGTCCATCAGCACCTCGCTGTACGGCGGGGGGGGCTCCGCCATCAGCAGCGCCTCCTCGTAACACGGCGGCTTTGACAGGTCCGACTCTGCAAGGCAAAGCCCCCCCCGGACCCCTGCTGCCGTCAGCGCTGCACCTCGGCTCTCAGGTCGTATCTCCCCCAAGGCAGGGGGAGGCACGTGCTCCGAGGATGCGAGAGTCCCTCCCTGTTCCTTACCGTGCCGGCAGCTCCAGGGCCGGGGGGGTGGGATGTGGTGGGGGTGATGATGGTGATGGTGGGGCTCGAGGCGGAGGCGGTGGGGAATGGCGATGCCGGGGGGGCTGCCCCCGTAACCCTCGTAGTGCAGTGGCTCCATCTCCAGCGCGCGCAGGCTCTGCTCCCGCAGCCGCTCCTCCTGCTGCCGCTTCACCCGCCGCCGCAGGTAGCTGCAGAAGCAGCACAGCAGCACGATGAGGCCCCAGATGAGCCAGAAGCCCGCGAAGCAGGTGAGGAAGGTGTAGGTGCCCTGGGACATCACCATCTTGGCAGCCGGCCCCGGGGGGAGGCCCTCGCCTCTCCCTGCCCTCGGGATGGGGGACGGGATGCTCAGGGCGGCGGTAGGGTCAGGGAGGACCCGATGCTGTCAGGGCCGCCGAGGGCATCTCCCCGGGCCGTGCCCGGCGCCGTCTCCTCTGGCCCGCGGGCGCGCCTGCCGTCAGGGGTCCGTCCTCGCCATGGAGCTGGGGGGGGCTGGAGCGGGTGGGTCAGGCCTGGGTGCGCCGGGCGGGCGGTGGGGCGGGGGGCCGGCGGGGCGGGCGGCGGGGGGACGGGGCTGGCGGGGTCCCGCTGCCCATCGCTGGGGGGGGACCGCCGGGGTGGGGGCCCTGCAACGAGACAGACGCGAGCGTGAGCGACACGGAAACGTGGACGCCCTGTTCCCATGGTGACTCGCTCCACATGCGCCGCAGCGCCCGCAGCCAGGGGGAACCGTGCCTGGCACCCCATGCACCCCCACCGTCACCCCCATCGATGCAAACCTGCAAAGCCCCCCTGGAACCACCCACGGCGCTGCTGGGCACCCTGGGGCGGGAGATGGATGCTGTGGTCCCACAGCATCATCTTCAAGATCATGGGGTGTCCAGTGGGATCCCATTTTCCTGCCCACCCGGTGCACCCTAAATTGGCTGCTGAGGCCAGGCAGCTCATCCCGGTGCTGGCACACATGAGGGTGACCCAGGGAGAAGGAGGGACATGCAGAGGTGCCAGCTCCCTGCGGCACGTGGCGCTGACAGGAGCACGTGCACCGCAGCCATTGCTGGCCTCGCAGCCACTGGGGAGGCTCAGGGAATGGTGGCACCCCAACACAGCAATGCAGGGCCACGGGTGGTGGTGGCAGGCACCATCACTCTTGCCCTTTAGGCAGGGTGACAGCTCGGTCACATAGAGCCAAGCATCGAAAGTCAACGGTGTGTGCCAGGGGCAGGTCTGCGCCTCAGTGAGCGGCGAGAAGCACCCATGGGTGCTCGCAGGCAGGCACGTAAGCACCCGTCAGGATTCTCATTATGGTGATGTGGGAGAAAACGGGCTTGGTAGCAGGGAGGAGGGTGAGCCTGGAGCGACGGCAGCCGAGGGCTGCGCGACCACGGTGACACCATCACTCCCTCAGAGAAGGGAGAAGGGGCACGGGGTGCTCCGTCACCCTGTGGTGCAGGGCCACGCTGCTGGCAAGGGACCCCGGCAGGGCCATAGGGTGCTGAGGGCCGAGCCCGGCGGAAGGAAGGAGCGATGGGGAAGGAAGGAGCCGGGGGCCCTTGACACGCTCCGGCGGGCAGCGGCGGCTGCTCCATCACGCAGACAAACGCGTGGGCAGAGGAAGCGCCGGGATGTGGGTCTTTGGGGAGGGGGTGCCCTGGCTGAGGCCAGCTCCGTTCGGGCAGCGCTCGCCACCTCGGCGGCAACAGGCTCCGCGCCGGCAGCCTGGGCATCCCCGGGGAGGAGAGGCACAGTGCGGGAAGGGCCGTGGGTCGAGCCCCGGGATGACGGCCGGGGGAACGCCGGGAAGCCGTGCAGGGCGGGCTGGCGGCGCCGCGGACCGGGGGCGTTCGCAGCTGGGGCGTGCGGGGGGAGCGGGGCTGCCGGGGACGTGCGGGCTGGGGGAGGAGCGGGGCCGGGCTGGAGACACGCCGGGCGGGGAGCGGAGCGGTCACCGAGCCGGGCCCCGCCGGTAGCCCCGGGCCGCCCCGCTGCCCCCGGCCACGGCCTGGGCCCCGCTGCCCGCGTCGCATCCCTGCCCGGTGCCTCCGCGGGGAGGGTGACACCCCGGCGGGGAACCTCCCCGCTCCCGGTGCCGGGCGCGGCACCCCTTCCTCATTCTCATCCTCCTCCTCCCCCGGGGCACGCGCCCGCAGGGGCCGGACCGGCGATGCGCGCCCCGGTACGCGCCGCGCGGCCCCGCCGCGGCCCCCGGTGGCGGCGGCCCCGTGCGCCCCCGCCCCGGCCCCGCTGCCCCCGCACCGCGCAACAGGCGGAGGCGCCGCGCCCGCTCCCTCCGCGGCTCCCGTTACCGGCGGCGGCGGCGCACGTGGCTCAGGCGGCGGGCGGCGGCTCCATAGGGCGGCGGGGGAGGGGGCCCGGTGCGCGCCCGGTGCGCGGCGCCGCCGCCGCCTCCCGGCGCTGCCTTTGTCTCCGGTGAGCGCTCCCGCGCCGCCGCCGCGCGCCGCCCCGCCCGCCCGGGCTCCCGCCCCGCCGCTCCGCCCCGCCCTCGGCTCGGGGAGGGATCCGCGGGCCCCCCGCACCCCCCGCCCCGGGACCCACCGCCGCGCGGGGGCTACCGGGGGGAGAACCGGTACAGCCACGGGAATCCCCCCCCCGCCCCTGGGAAACGGCGGCAGGATGCCGGTGGCGAGAGGGCCGGGGCATCCCCTGCGGTGGCCGCGGAAGCCTCACGGGGTGGGGGCCGGGGATCCCCGGGTGGCGGCTCTCGGTCCGGGTGGGGTGAGGGCCCTGCGATGCCCAGTGGGGTGGTGCCACAGGCTCCCACAGTCGGTGGCCCTGCACTCGCCCGGGAGGTACCCCTTCCCCCAGTGCCATCCCCAGCCTCCTCAGGGGGTGACAACTAGGTTCTCCCCGGAGTGATGACCAGCACAGGGACACCGGCAGGGAGGGCAGCCTAGCCGCTGCCAAGACCTTAACATCCCCTGACACAGCCCATATGGCTATTGCAGCGGAACACGTGGCTCTGCAGGACAGGGGTGCCAGCCTGGCCCCAGTACAGTGAGGGAGCAAAATGACACTGGGTGTCCTGGGGTCACCCTGCTCTCTTGGGTGCCATACCCCCAAGCAGACCCCTCGCCAGCCTGGCCTGGGCAATTGTCCCTGAGCTGGGGCTCCCCCAGCCATTTGCCATCAGGGAGTTGTCACCAGCTCTTCTCTGCCGTAACCGAGGCCGGTGGTCGTGGCCCCCATGGGAGACCCCTCTGGCTCCTTGGGACTGCGCCAAGCTTGAGGTCGAGAGTCCCCGCTGTCCCTTCACTGCACCCTGGGGCTGTGCCAGGAGCGGGGCAGCGTGGTTTCGGGGCGGAGCCGTGCCAGATGCGGGTGGGTGACGGGGCGTGGGTGCCCCACGCAGGCCATGACCCCGCCGCCGTTTCCTCCCCGTGGGCAGGGTGGCAGGCGCCCGCTGCGGCTGCACACACGGCGCATTGTTCAGACGGGGCTCGGCCGGAAGGACTTCCTCCATCCCGGCCAGGGGATGACCTGGGGAATCCGGGTGCTGCCAACCCGCTCCCGCCACAGCCGGGCATAGCGGCGCCGGTGTCTGGCCGAGCCCCACCACCTCGCTCGCAGCAGGGCCGCAGTGGCCGTGTATCCCCCGGCCGCCTTGGCTCTGGCCCCGACTCACCTTGCTGGAACTCGCCTCCTGCGATCCGACCTCACAGCGCGGCCACGGCAGCCGGGCACTGCCGGCTCGGTGGTTGTGGGGGTGCCCCAGCAGCACCCAGGGCGGGCAGGGGGCTGCGGCCATGCGGGGGGGCCGGGGTGCTCCCTTGAGGCATGGGTACTGCAGGGACGGGGGGCACGGCGGGGCCCACGGGCATCGTCAGGTCAGGGCAAGGGCGGGCGAAGGGAGCCAGGCCTCCGGCCCCGCCAGTGCCGGGGGCCGGGAGCTGCCTTCCCCTTCCCCTTCTCCCCACGGCGGCGGGGGGAGGCAGGCGGGGGAGCGCTCCCCGAGCCACATGGTGGGCTGGAGGAGGAGCCGTTGCCCAGGCAACAGCTGAGAGCATCCTTCACCCCTGAAAATGCTGTGCAGAGCTGCCGCCACAGCCCCACAGTGCAGGGCACTGCTCAGGACCCCCAGAGCCCATCTAGAGCTCACCCGTGTCCGTGGGGTACAGATCCACCTGCTTCAGCTCTGGACATATACCAGCACCCCCTCAACTGCACGCTGCTACCCCCCAGCAAGGACAGGGATGGGGATGAGACACCTCCCAAATGCTGGGGGCACCGCTGGGCAGGTGGGAACAGGCAGAGCTACTTCCCTGCCCTGCTCAGGGCTGGCCAGGGCTCTATTCACCCCCTGGCCCTGCCCCAGAGCCACCCCGAACATGTGACAGACACACGGACATGCTGGTGACCTCAGGACCTTGGTGCCAGGGTGCCATGACCCAAGCGGTGCCAGGAGGGCAGCACAAGCATCCTGACTGGTGCTTTTGGAACAGCAATCCCCAGGCAGTCCCCATCCCCCCGCCTGCCTTCCTTCCTTCCACGGCTGCAGAAAATTCCTGGATTTTACCCCAAGATGCCCCCTCTGAGTGTGAGAACTCCTCCTCGGCCCGCTCCCATAGCAACTGTTCCCTAGCTACCCGGCCGCACTTGCTATTCTCATCCCAGTGCAGCTGCGTGTGGCCCCCCCGCGCTGCGCACGAGGCTGTCGCCGCTGCCACCAGCCCCAGACCCCAAACCCACCCTGTACCCCCAACTGGGCTGCCCCCCTTTGCTTGCTCCACCCTTGGCGACCGTTGTGACCCTCACCCCACATCACCCCGCAGGGTCTCCCCTTGGAAGGGGCTGTTCCTTGGGTTCCCATTCATGGTGGCTTTGCTGAAGCAGTAATTCACCTTGACCAGAGGGCAGCAAGACTGTCCTGGCCTCACAGCACACCTGTGACAACCTATGAGGGGCTGTGCTGGGGATAGACATACCTCAGAGGGGACCACAGCAGGCATAAGCATCCCAACAAGGCCTCATACCTGTTGAGCCCCCACACTGACCCAAAACATCCAGCAAAAGCCATTGAGGGTCATCTCTGTGGTACCCAGGGCTCAGCCAGCATCAGCCCTTTTGCCCTGGAGGGCAACCCCAGCCCTTCCCCGCAGGGCAGGAGCACCAGCAGAGCCCATGGCAGCCCAGGAACAAGGTCCCTGCTCCCCTTCTTACAGCCACCAACCCCATATGGCCCAGAGTGGGCCCCCCGTGACATAAGGGCAATACAAAGCACAGTGAATCGTTACACTTAACAAAAGGTTAAAAATTTAAATACTCTCCAACTTTAGTGCAAGGCAAGCAAATGATACCACAGGTCCAAGTAGGTGCTGAGCCCCCCTGGGGGGCCTGGCTCAGAATGAGCAGAGGCAGCAGCACACGCACGCAGGTGTGTGCACACACACACAGAAGGGACGAGTTATTGCTCAGGACACAGCTGGGGCAAGAGTACACAAGAGGGGACAAGACAAGCTGAATGGAGTGGTGGGCTGATCCCCACACTGCTCCCCAGGGAGGGCTCCTGTCTGTGGGTGCAGGAGCTGTGCTGGCTCCCCAGAACCTCTGGGGACACACTAAGCTGGTCACAGCCCGCTCACTCTTGGGTCACAGCTTCACATGACCCCGGGAAGGGCCATTCCCTTTACCACAGCTTTGCTCCCTGAGAGCAGGGTCCTTTAAGTGTTTGCTCCTCCACCACCGAGCTGGGCCTGGGGATGGGCACACCTCTGGAATGCACAGGTCCTGAGGCTGGTGGAACTGCGTTGGGACCATCCTGCAGTGTGCTGGGGATCAGACCAACCCTCTGGCCACAGCAGCAGCAGGTACCCGGGAGTGGCTGTGTCCTGCCGTGCCAGCGGTCTGGAGAGGGGCTCGGGATCAGCTTGCTGGAGCTGGCAGCACGTGTGAGACGAGGCAGGAGGCAGCAGGCTCCAGCAGACAGAGCAAGGACGAGGCAGTGACGCTCGGCTGCCAGGGCGCAATGGGTGACGCTTTGGCACAGCACTTTCCTGTGCCTCAGGGCTGAGCAATGGACTCCGCTGGAGCCAGGACAACTCAGCACAGCCAGAAAGGTCCAGGAAAGATGATTTAGACACCTCAAGGCACAGAAGGCCTCTGTCCAGGATTCACTGGAACAAAGCTGGGACCGTTGCTCCTCCCATAGGAGGACATTTGTGCCTGTGACAAGGTGGGGGCAGTGCAGGCCCCCACCTATAGATTAAAAACCACCATGTGATATGTACAGACCAACATATATAAATATACATCAAACCTGCGGTGCCACTTTGGCACCATGGAATGTGTCAGCAGAGCTGCTCCAGCCTGGCCTTGGCCCACGCCGGCACGATCCCTCCCTCCCACCCTGGGCCCGGGAGGGGAGCGGCAGCCGGTGGCAGCAGCACCATCCCAAGTGGCAGATTTGGAAGCATCTGGGTTTGTCTCAGGCCTGCCCATGGTCAGAAGGGCACCTCAACCCGAGCTGTGTGCTGCTGCCAGCCTTGGAATCATCCTCAGTCTTCAAATACAGACGTGTAAAACTGTAAACAAATCCACCTTGTGGGGCCACTGCGACCTTGTCCTTCAGGCTGGGCACTTGGGAGAGGCAAGGAGGTCCCAGGGGCTGGAGAACAAGCTGTGCTCTACAGCCGGGTGGGCTCTTCCTCACTGTCGCTGCAGTTTCCACAACAGTCCTGAAGTCAGAAAGGCAAGGAGGGGGAGGAGGGAGGGAGAGAGGAGCACAGCAAGCAGAGGGTGAGCATGGTCACACAACCCAGCCTACAGCTGCCCTCTTGGAGGGATGGGCCAGGACCCCCCAGCCTGTGTGCAGGAGAGCTACATGGAGGCAAGGGGCTGGAGGGGACCCCCAGACTGCAGAGAACAGTCCAGCTGCATCTGGAGCTTCAGGCCCTGGCAGACAGACTGATGAGCACACAGCTGGCTAGCTCAGAAGCTGTGAGAAAGCTGGGCTCGGGGGACTGCAGCCACCCAGGGACACAGCTCAGTGCCAGCACAGACACTCAGCCCTGCTCAGGGCTCAGCTAGCCACAAAAGCAGCTGAAGCCCTTTTTGCTGAAATGGGAGTCTGAGCACGGGGCAAGGCCAAACCCTTCACAGTTTCTCAACCCTTCTGCGTGTCCCGGACATCCGGAGAGGAGTGAAGGAAACTTCCCACAGCCCCCTGGGAGCAGAACTCCCAGCAGTGGCAGTGCAGGGGCAACTTTGGCTCAAGCTGAGGGCAAGGCCTCCCCCACAAAGGCAGCAAGAGCAGGGATGCGGGATTAGTGGCTCAGGGGGCAGTTAGAACAACAAGCAGGTTGTGCTCTGCCAGGGGAAGGGAATAGGCACTGAAGGATAACACTCCTCTTTCCCAGATCTTGCCATGTCCGTGGGCCACCGGGTATTTCCCTGAGCAGAGCAGCCAGGAGTGACTGCTCACCTCTGGAAAGAGAAAACACGTGGGAAATCACAGCTCAACCCCTGCTATAGGCAGCTGCCCATCCTCTGGCAGGTCCTGCCTGCCTCGGGAAGGGCTGGGTATCCCCAGAGCTGGCTCTGGCTAGGGCAGCCCACTGAACTGCAAAGCACGACTCGGAGCTTGCCAAGGAGCAAGAGTCAGCACCAGGTGGCTGAGTGGGTCCAGAGCCAACCATGCTGGAGTCCTACAGCTGCACACAGCTGCTGAGAGGCAGCAGCCCAGGCTTTGCCAGGCCTGGAAAGAAGGCAAAGACTTCTTCCCGGGCAGAGGAGACAGGCAGACAAACAAGCCCACAGCAGCTGCAAGATGTTTCTGTTCTCCTCATTCCTCGAAAGAGCTGCTCTCTGCCTGGCTCAAAATCTAGCAGAAGCGCTCTGGGGAGCCCAGACAGCCCATTCCAACAGCAAGAACTTGTTCAGGCGTGGTATTATTTGTGTCAGAAGGGAGATGACTTATTATTTTAGGGTCTTCAGCATCCCTCTGCCTGGGTGATTCCAGCATGTTTAGCCAGGGAACTCCTGCGCAGCCCCCCTCGACTCCCCCAACATGGGGAGTGCCACCCAGGCAAAGGCTGGCTCCCTGCAGCCTTGCACAGGTGCCCCTAAGAGCCCTGGGGTCGGGCTGCCCAACACTAGGGGAGACTCTGCCCGCTGCCCTCTCATCCAACCTCTCTGCCAGACCTGCCTGGCACAGGCAGGAGCAGGATCTCTGTTGCTGGGAGACTGGCTGGGGAGGAAACACTGGGCAAACCCTTACCTGTCTGCTGAACAAGCGCTGGAGTAACCCTTTTTTGGGCTGTGGAGAAGGCTGCCCTTTCCAGTCCAGGTCTGGGGGCACTGTGCCATCTGTGCTAAAGACATTCAGCTCCTTAAAACACTCTGTCTCGATCATCTGGAAGAAGGCAAAGAAGGCTGCAGCAACTGCCATGTGGAGCCTGTCACCGAGGGCTAAGCAGAGTGGGAGAGCAGCAGGCACAGCACAGACCCTGCAGGACACTGCCCTCAGCTGTGGTTGGGCACAAGCAGGAGCAAAGACCTACCTCATTCTGCCAAGGAATGGGCACACTCCCTGTGGCAAACTTCTGGTAGAAGTCATTGTCTGTGGGCTCCAGCTCCACTCCTTTCACCGTGGAGAACTGCTCGATGTCCAGAACATCCTTGCAGTAGATGGCCTGGGGCTACGCAGCACAAAGATTGCTCTAATGTCAGGCTCCACCTTGATGCCACCACCTCCACATATTGCTCATGGCCATGCCCAGGCCATCTCTCCCTGCAGCCCAGAGCTTGCTGAACCCCTGTTCTGCCAGGTCCAGGGAAGAGGATGGGCCCCATCTCCCCATGCCAGGGCTCCCTCTTCCCTTGACAGCACCAGTGACTGAAAAGGTCAGGAACAGATGGGCACTTACATCTGGCTTGAAGGGAGGGTCCAGCATGCCTGCTTCCAGCCTCCTGAAGTTGAGGTGCTTGAAGAGTGGGTGCTCCTTCACTTCCTTGGCCCCAGCTCCTCGGCACCCCAGGCGCTCCAAAGGGTCTTTGCACAGGAGCTGCAACACAAAGGAATTCAATCCCCCAGGTGAAGGGTGCTCTGTGCAGGAGCAGCCCTGGGTCCCTGCAGTGTCTCTAGTGAGAGCACAAGCCTGCTAGGCAGCTGGGCGAAGAAATGAAGGTACTCTGAACCCTCCTGTGCTGCCTTAACAGAGACAAGGGAACCTTTGCAGGGAGCAGCCCCAGTGTTTTGCTGCTGCATGCACAGAAGCAGGGGGAGTGAAGGGACAGGGCTGCACAGCCATACCATGGTGCACAGGGAGCGGGCGCAGGGCGAGAACTTCTCCGAGTACTCCTCCTGCACTTCCTTCACCAACCGCTCCACCTCCTCCCTCTTGATCTTCTTCTTGCGCTGCTGGAAGGGGGATTGGCCCTCGATCATCTCGTACACCAGGCAGCCCAGAGCCCACCAGTCAGGGCTGAACGTGTAGCGCTCATTCTTCACCACCTCCGGAGCTGCAGAGGAGCAGGGGTGAGGGATGTGTGAGGGTAGGGAGAGCACATATTTTGAACCACTTTTTGGTTAAACCAGGGTCACTTACCCATGTAGCCAACTGTCCCCACCCGGCCCTTGATTGTTTGGCCCTCTGGCACATGCACAGCTAGTCCCAGGTCTGAGATACGGATGTGACCTGTACAGAGGAGGGGACAAGTTAACAGGACAAAGCCAGGGGGCACTGTTTGAAGCTGCTAAAAACACAGGGTAACTGGTTCAAGCAGAGGAAGAAAAAACTCTCGGGCTCAGGGCTCCTCTTGACCCTGCACTCACCGTGGTCATCCAGTAATATGTTCTCTGGCTTCAGGTCCCTAGGAGGGAAGGGACTCGATTAACAAGAAGCCTGTTGTCAAAACAAAGGACACAAGCAACAGCCACATCCCAACAAGTCCCAGATAAGCAACCTTCGGATGCAATGCAATCAGGCACACAGATAACCTTCCCCTCACCCTCTGCCCCAGAGCTGACCCTGCAAGCTCTTTCCTCCTGGGCAGAGAGGTGGGACACAAAAACCTTCAATCCTCTGCAGTGAGCCTGGGTATGGTTCCCTCTTTGCAGGTGCAGAACTCACTATGGGGCAGGCCATGCAAGTGAGAAGGAGGCTTTTCTGCTTATCCTGCCCCAGGGCAAGGCACAGGGTAGGACAAGAAGGGACTTCCTGGCCATTGTTTAGCCATGCTATCCTAATACTGCATCACACCCCCGTGAGTGAGTACAGACAATCAACTTGTTCTCCCTCCTCCCCAGCTCTTGAGCACCTTGGGGCAGCCTACCCTCCTTTGTTCTAGTGTCAATACTGCCCAGGGAGTTCAGTGCCTGTCCTGAGACATTCACAACATGATCACATCCTGTTCTTGGCGATCATTTACCAGCACAAGGAAGCCAAGCTAAGCTCTCCCTTTCTCCCACGAGATCAGCTTTCTGTTCCCAATTCCTCTCACTCAGCTCTGTGCTGCTTTCAAGCCTGAGCTTATTTTCTTGAGCAGACAGACCCAGCTGGGCTGGTAAGAGCAGCAGGAACCCCCTTGCTGCTGCAGGCCCTACAAGCTCTCCCAGCAGGGACCAGGCAGCACACACCTGTACACTATCCTCTCCTGGTGCAAGTCCTCGAGGCCACAGCAGATCTCAGCAGCATAGAAAGCTGCCCGGGGCTCCTCGAAACCAGCCTCTCCCATGTGGTAGATATGGAACTTGAGGTCCCCTCCATTCATGAGGGTCAGCACTAGGCAGAGAGCATCTTTAGTTTCATATGCATAGGCTAAGCTCACCTGCAATTCAGGGCAGAAAGGCTGTTAGATGACACAGCTGGAAGAGGGAGGTGTCCACACTCCCATGGACACTTTGCCACCCAAGCAGCCACTCACAGGCTCAGGACTCAGCCTTTGCCAGCAGAGGAGGAACTGTGCAAACCCAGGGAGGATATGGCAGTGCCCAGCAGTCCTAGCACATCCCCAGCTTTCCTCAGACAGGGAGGACACTATTTCCCCAAGCCAGAGCTGCTTCCCCCCAGGGAGAGGCAGCACCCAACTACACCACTGGACAGAACCTGATGAACTCTCTGCAAAGGTAGGTTCAGGCTCCCCACCACACAGCTTAGGGCTGGGCTTCTCCCCACCCCACTGTCTGGAGAGACAGTTCTCACTGCTTACTTGTGCCCCAAAAATCACCAAGGCACCTGTAACACCAGATGGGGGCATTTACAGCATGTTGTGGAGGCAGTAAAGGTCCCGCCAGACCCCAGCCTTGTGAGAGATGTGCAACCACCATGACCCTGTCCTATGGGCAGAGCCTGCTCCTGCCTCTCCACACCAGGTGAGGAGCACAGAGGTGCCAGGCTGGTTGGTTGGAGGGAGAATCAACCATCGCAGCAAAGTGAGAGCAATTCCTATGTACTTACTACAAACCTACTGTTCACTTTTTCCAGGATCTGTTTTTCATTCAGGGCCATGGCTTCTCCCTTCCTCTTTTTGATCCGTTTCTTCTCCAGTTTCTTGCAGGCATACATCTTCCCTGTGGCACGCACTTGGCAGGCACACACCTGGAGGGAGGACAAGGTTCAGCACCCTCCCACTGCCATTTCCAGAGTGGGGGTTTAGGTTCTGCTCTCAGGAAGAGGCACAGGAAGGCAAAGAAGCCCATTGTCAAAGCAAAGACACAGGGAGCAGTGACAGCTTCAGATGTCACGGAGAAGCAGGAGCCAGATGTAATGCCTCTAACACCTGTAGCAGCACCATAGTTGGTACCTGGGAAGACAGAAGGCCACTCCATAAACAGAAGGAAGCCTGGCAGGAAGTTTTCAGGAGTGCAGTTTGCCCTGTCAAGACACAGGGAACAGACCTGACTCTGCCCAGTTAGCAGTAGGTACCACAGGGCTTGTGCTACCAGCCCTGCACAACACCTCTCACACCTCCAGCACCTGGAGAGAGGTGAGTTTCTACCTCTTGGGGAGAGTTGACAGATCATGCAAGGCCCAGAACACAGCAGTGCCCAGCACAGAGCTCCCACAGCCCACCCAGCCAGCAGCACCTGCCTCCAGGTGCTGGAGCAGCTTGTGGCACCCTGATGGCCAACCCTGGAGCAGCTTGTGACACCCTGATGGCCAACCCTGGTCTGCCTCTGGCAGCAGGCAACAGTGGCTGCCTGGTACCCAGAGTGCAGAGGAAATGGTGGTCACTCACCTCCCCAAAACCGCCCTTACCCAGCACGCGGTACTGGCGGAAAGTGTTTTTGGTCACTGGCTGCCTGCGAGGAAAAGGAAACCAGAGTGAGATGAGAACAAGAAAAGAGCAGGGGTTGAAGCCCAAACTACATCCATGCCCTGGCCTGAGAGACTGTGGCTCACCCCAAACCCCTGCTCAAGCAGGCCTTGCTTCCCTGCAAGGTAAGCAATGCTGCAACTGCTGCTGGTGCCAATAAGGGTCCTGGGGGACAGCAGAGGCCAGGCTCTCAGCTCCTGCCAGGGCCCAGCATGAGAAGGAGCCTCAGGGACCCCTCAGGCAGGCTGTGTGAGGAGGGTGCAGGTTCCCCAGCGATGCAGGGAGCATTACCGTTCCAGCCATTTCCACTGCAGGAAGCGGTTGAAGTACAAGCTGTCGAGGTAGTCGGCAAAGGGAGCCACGCTCAGGTAGTCGTGGATAAGCCTAGGAGAGAGCAGAGCTAGCACGGTTCCTGGGAGCTGATCACAGCCCTGGAAAAAGCCAGCAGCCCCAGGAAAGAGGATGTGAACAGCCCCAAAAGCCCATTTACTTTGCTATTCTCTCACCCAGCCTGGTGCTGAATCACCCACATACCCCTGGGCCAGAAAGCCCGGCTCCATGCTAAGCCTGATGCAAAAGGAAGGTGCGTTGGAGGTACCACTGTGACAAACACAGCACCTTGGGACCGCACTGGCACTGCTAATTGTGGCCTCTTGGCACCACCAGGGCTGCAGGACAAAGGGGGACAATGGCACTCTTTACAATTGCCCCTCTGCTCACGGGGCAAACGTGCACACAGGCTGTAATCAGCTGCTCGCAACATTCAGCACCAGGCACTGAGTTGTTCACTATCAGATGAATATCCAGCACAAAAGGCCACAGGGGATCCTGCTCGAGAGAGCTGACTGCCTTGGAGAGCTGTGCCAGGACTGCCCAGTGGAGTGAGGAGCCTTAGACAGTGTCTAGACTGGAAACACGCATCAAGGAGAAGCGGATGGGCTCTCCTCTTTCAGAGCTTGCCAAGAGCAGGCAGGGCCCAGCCCGGAGGCTCTGCATTCAGACATGACACTGGTTACCACACACAGAGCTAAGGCTCCCCAGAAGACTGCAGCAAAAGTGTTGCCACAGCCCTGCATTCAGTTAGGCAACATGCTCCAGCTACTGTGCAGGGAGCTGTGAAGCTGTAAGCCTGGTTTGCCCAAGAGCTTCCTCTTCACACCCAGAGCCAAGACCTCGGTCACCGCTTCTGCGATGGGAACAGAGGTGACCTTAGACCCCTGCAGCAACAGCCAGAGTATCCCAGCCACAACAGCCACTTCTGCAGCTGGCAGGACAGGACAGCTGGCACAGGACTGCAGCAGTTGGCTCAGCTCGACAGGAGCTACAAGATCCTGGCACAACACTGGGAATAGCATTGCTACAGGGTCTTCCTAAATGGCAACGCGGACTAGGAGGACTGACAGAGGTTTCTGCCGCAGCTCATGGCTCCCAGAGCACAAGATCCTTGTGCTCACTTTCCTGGAGCTGGGCTGCAAACTGCTGGCCCAAAACACCCCAGGCCCCAGCCTTAGCACCAGTTCTCACTCTCCCAGAGGAAGAGACCATGAGGAACAAGGTGAGTCAGCTGCAGCATCATCCCTGTGCCATGTGTGACCTGCAGAACTGCCCAGCCCCCCAACTCACTTAGTGCATTCCTTGAAGAGTTCCTTGGAAGGTTCCTGCTCCAGCCTCTCACAACAGGCATCCACCAGTTGTGAGGGAACTTCAGGCACATGGTCCTCACTCTGGGGACAAAAGGATGGAGTCAGACATAGGGAGCAGAGCTCAAGGGTCCTGCTTCAGGGTCAGTGGGCAAAGCAGTGTGGCAGCCTGTGTGGTGGTGGGGTGGCTCAGCACATTGGCTGTGGCATGACATGGGCAGTGACAGCTGTTGGCTTTTCAACTGCTCTACCCTTGCAGGCAGCAAACACAACCCTCTTACTCACATTTGGCTTCAAGTACTTTTCAATCAGGTGCTGCCCACATTCCTTCCGTTTCTCATCTGGAGCCACTTCGTACCCTGCCTGCAGAGAGCAAACAATATGAGGGGCAGGTCCAGCCAGGAACCCAGCCTTGCTACTGGGCAACAGCTGCAGAGCAGCAACACCCTCTGCTCAAGGTCTCCCATGCTTTTCTCAAACACCAGATATCCAGCAAACAGCTCCCTGAGCAAAGGCCCAGCCCTGTCTTGGAGAAACTGCGGCTCACAGGTTTTTCCTCCAGAAAGCCCTATGTACCCAGAAGAACCTGGCAACTGCTGGAGCACCCAGCCAACCAGTTTGTGCCCAGGGTGTCAAGAACATCCTGCCTCCCCCAAGGAAGGCTGACAGGCTTTGCTCTTACCACAGCATCCAGGAACTTGACGCAGCGTGAGAGCTCGGGGCGCGTCTCGCAGAACTGCCGGAAGAGCATGTGCCCAATGGGCTGCTTCTCGCACAGGCTGTGGTAGTCCCGCTCTGCAAATGTGGAGAAGGACACTCACAGCCAAATCCCAAAGGAGCAGTCCCAGTCCACCACCCCAGACAGGCAGCAGTGGGGGTATTGTGACTCCTCAGCTGGGCTGCTGACAGGTCCCACCAGCCTGAGAATCCCAGGAGAGTGAAGCACACCCAGTGGGACAAGAGACAATACTGAGGTTTTACATTCCCCTATGGAAGACTCTCTTCCCTGAAAGAGGATTGACCTGTTCTGTTCAGCCTGAACCTCTTGTTTCTAGCAAAGGACCTCCATATCTGCTTCTTGCATAAAGGCTCTCTCCTCCTCTCTCCAGAGACTGACCAACTACTCTAGACACACAACTTTCCTTGGAACATGAGGAACACACCAAGCTTATCTCAAGGTAGATCTTCCAGGCCAAGAGTTGTTCTGATGACTCCTTCAAACCACTTCTATTCCCAAAGGCCCTGCTGGAAGCAGCAGCATCAAAATGGGAAGCACCATTTCCACAGATGTCCTGTAGATGTGCACAAAGCAGTCAGAACTCCCCACTCCATGGGACAGCCACTTTCTTGTACATCAACTCTTACTGCCCTCAGGAGCTTGCGGATTCCTCCTACCTCTCTCTGAAGTCTGGCAGCCCAGGCACTAAACTCTTTGACTATCCAGAGAACTTCCAGTTCTCTGTTTTTTTCCTCCCCTTCCATTCACAAGATGTTGTCTGATCTTGTGACAGCCACTGCCACCGAGGGCTGTGGGCTGTCTGCAGTGCAGATGTGCAGCCACCCAGGGAATCCCAGTGCTGGTTACTCCCAGCCTTCCCCTCCCTGTGCAGCAGTTTCTCCCGGGGAAGCTGCAGCTTCCTGAGGGTGCAAGAGAGTGCAGAGCTGGGCGGGCTGCGGTGGGGGAGGAGGTGGCCTCTCCAGCTCCGCCGCACCAGCCGGTTTCCTTGTGTCTGCAGGGGAAGGAGTTCCCTTGAGCTGGGGAAGACCAGAGTTTGCTGTCGGTGAGATCAGAAGCTTTGGCTGCCCTGGTCGCTGCTCAGGCTCACACAAGGTTACTCCCTGTGGTCAGGGCACAAAAAGCTTAATTCTGCAATGGGCAACCAGCCCACCGCGCCCAGGGTCCTGCCAAGACTCTGGAATAGGAAAGAAATGCCTTTCTAGCAGGCTGTGAGGTGAAAAGAAAGACACCCCAGCCAAAGAGTGCCCAAGCACAAGGAACAGGGTCATCTCTCCCATGGGAAAACCAAGTGAAGCTGCTGCCACCTGGGTCAGAGCACTTCTCACGTGCCTCTCCAAGGGGAAGTGAGACACGGGTGGTGACAGCCAGTGGCTGGGAGGGACTTGCTTCCCAAATCTTCACAAGGTCACTGTCCTGGATAGTAGAACAGCAGAGACAGAGACCACCAGCACCAGCACTCACCGCTGGCAAATGGGCAAAGTTCACTGTTGGAAAACATGTCATGACAGCCACAGGAAGGGTGGCTGAAGGCAGAGGATGGACAAAAGCTGAGGGAAAGCTCTGCTGAGGGCACACCAGTCAAAGAGGCAGAAGGGGTTTGGATGGTCAAGGTGAAAGCTGCAAGGAGAGCCTAGGACACAGCTGTGTGCAGCTCTCAGACCTTGCTCCAAAAAGGCAGCCAACAGCAAATCCAAGGCTGGAGTCTCCATACAGCTACACCTGGCTGTGCAGCCAGCCCCAAGAGATCGTGCATGGTGTGTGTGGCAGAGGGAGGGGGGGACAACCCTGCACTGGGTTACTGTGAGCTTGAGGGTTACAGTGTAGATGAGTGAGGTTGAGTTTCTCCAAGTACTACAGTCCCAAACGGCCCAAAGGATTGCAAAACTTGGGCAGGGCAGAACTCAAAACTGGGATTTTGAGGTGCAGAAACCTCCCAAACCCACGTTTCAGTGACACCTGTTCTGAAAAAAGGCCGGTGCTGTGCCATTCTGCAGCTGGCAGCTCAATCCAGATTGAACACTTAAATAAGCTCTCCTCTTCCCAGGAAGCAAAGCACTTGCACCCTCTGTGCCCCAAAACAATTTCACATGATCTCAGGACCAAGCCTGCTGCACAAACAACATTAAAACCATGAAGAGTACAAAGTACAGAATGAAAATCACAGGCCAAGCCCTGCCCAACTCCAGTTCTCATCCACACCACACAGCAAGAATCCAGTTTGCCTAGGAAGAGCTGCTACTTGAATGTTAGAAGCTGAAGGAGCTCTCCGGCCAGGGAGAACAGAGGACGTGAGCAGGACCTTTGTTATTTTTGCAAAGACACCCCAGAGTGACACTCTAAACCTCTACAGCATGGAGGAGGTCTGTTTGCACACAGAAGGTGATGTACCTCTAGTGAAGCTCATTGCAGTCTCACAGGTGTGTGAGTACATCATCAGCTACTTACCTCCCCATAATTCTTCCCTACACCCTGAACTCCAAGCAATCCTGGCTGGGATTTGTGCCTGTTATATGTCCCTGACACTCAGCTAGGGCTGCACAACTCCCACACACTCGCTTGCCCACCAGCTTCCACCAAGCCCTGCATCTCACCCAGGGTTTGCCGAAGGTCCTCGCAGAGGCTGATGTGGGGGAACTGCAGCATCTGGCGCCATTTCTTGCTCTTGCCTTTTCGGTTTCCTCCACCACCTGCAGGGCACACAAAATCAGTACCGTGAGTCAAGGAAGCAAAGGTGTCCTAACTGCAGCCTAGCCTTGCCAGGAGCCAAGGAAGGAGCCTCCCTCTAAGTCCAGGCAAGGAAAACATGACCTAAGTGGTACCACCATCTCCCGGTGGGACAAAAGTGTTGGAGCCTCCATTGCCAGAGGAAATATGCAGAGCAGCCTCTGGCTGCTGAACAAATCCCAAGCAAGACCATGAAGACTTTTCATGATGGGACAATCTCAGCAGGGGCAGGAATGTCCACAGCCACAGCAGCTCTTGGCTCCCAGGCCTGTTCCCAGCACCTCTGCATAACTAATCAACCCTCCAGGCCATGCCTTGCTTGGTGTGAAGCTCTTCCTGCTTCAGTAAAGACGTTCATGCCACCTACTCATTCCAGATTGATTGCTTACTCCAGGGAGGGGCTCTCAGAGGGAGGACATGAAGCTGGGAGACAGGAATTCCTGCTCTAATCCTGGCTCCACAGACAACTCTCTGTATTGCCTGGGGCTCATCGCTTCAGTTTCCCACCTGTGAAGTGGGGACACTCCCACCTTTCTCCAGAGATAAACCAGCCTCAGAAAATCCAGATCCAAGAATCAGATATTATTCCAGCTTCAGCTGCTGGAGTAAATGCCCAGTGCTGTAGAACAGGGTGGGAAACCTTCTAGATTGACCAAAAAACTTACATCATAGCAAGCACTAAGTACTGATTGCTGCGATCAGCCAACCTCCAGGGATTGCTTTCCCGGTGCCAACACACACAATTTCCCACCTCTCTTTGGAAATTCATTAAACCACTCTGCCAAAGTGGTCGGGCCGAGAGCTGGGCCGAAGGCCCGGCTTTCTGAAATCACAGAGGGGATGAACATAATTTATCAGCTCTTGGGAAACACTTTTATAACACTTTCCTCCACTGCAGATGCAGTTCAGCCCCAAACCCTAGACACAGTCCCCTGGCATCCAGCTCCCTGAGACACCGCAGGCCCCAGATGGACAGGCAGGTGGGATGGGGTCATCCTGGTCAGCTTCATGCAGGGCCAGCCCTGTGTCCGAGTCCCTGGCACGCCGCGGGTCCCTGCACTGCATCTGCCCTGCACCAGCAGCTGGGCCGCACGATTGTACAAACTCAGGAAGGAAGTGACTCAAGGGTAAGCAGGGCTGGAAGAAACCAGCGGTGCAGACACCTTCTTGTCAGCGACAATGAAGCGGATGGGGACAGCGAAACGAGGGCAGGGGAGGACAGGCCATCCTCACCCCAAGAAAGCTCAAGGAAAGGCAGAGCAAAGCCCCACAGCACCCGGAGGTTGCATTTCCTTGAGTTGTTTGCTTTGAAAGGAGGTTCCAGTGCCCTTCACACGTGGTTCTCCCCCACCCTCCCAGCGCCACGGCCGACACTCCAGCAGGGAGCTGGGCTCCTGCACAGCAATCTCCCAGCACCCCTCGTTTGGGGATGGGGGTGGGCTGTCTCCACCCAGAGCTCACCAGGAGGAAGTTTCAGGGCTGGGTGATGGATGAGAGTTGGTCTGTTGTCCCTCAGTCAGGGGAAGGAGAACAAGGATTCTTCACCTTCCCTGGGCCAGACTAAACATAAGGCATGGTCGTGCTATGGCAGCAGCTGAAGATGATTGTCAGCAGACCCTCAGCACATTCCAGCTCAGCTTTGCACTCCCACAGCAATCCAGGAAGCTCCAAAAAGGCCAGGCTGGAGCAAAGAACCCAGCACTGTCAGATCTGGCCTGCAAAATAGCTCTGTCCTGTCCCAGAACTGTCAGAGCTCATCCCAGTGGCCACCACAGCCACCCAGCCACAAGTGGGAGAGACACGGACAGGCAGCACGGACACCCACAGCTCTCACAGCTAAGGAACCACCTGGCACAAGTGTGACAGTGGGTTGTTTCTGCCCGCAAACTGCCCGCTGTTGCAGAGGGAGAGGCACAAGCAGAGCACCAGGAGGGACCGCAGCAGCTGTCCAGCACCTCGTGCTGCATCAGTGCCCAAACTTCCTTCCCCAAGGGCACAACAGGAGCCAGTCTCCAGGTCATTCCATGTGAACCTGGGCCTCATGCCTGGAGGTCGCAAACCCCGCTGTTTGGTTTTGAACCAAACCCTGCCATTATGAACCTGAACGTCACGGTCCACCACGGTCACTGTGCCAGGAGTACTTGCACTTAACCCGGCTTTCAAGCAGCTTGGAAATGTTTCTGCCCGCGTAAATTTAATTTCGCTGCTTTTTGCTCCCACAGATCTAATCTTCAAAGCCCTCTAACTGGATTTCAGCAGGTCTCTCAGGCTCCAGGATGGCTCGGTCTGGCCAGTTGCACACCAAGGGCCAAGGGAGACTCTACTCCTCCACCACATACGTGATCTAATGAACTCATCGATGCCTGGCTGAAGCGGATCTTCTCTGCAAAAGGACCAGGTTCCTGTTGAGACTTCCCATCCCCTCCTGAAGCCTCTCCACGCAGGTCCCGAGTACCTACAGCACAGCCCCGCTGCTGCCAAGCTGCATCCCACACCACGGCCCTGGAATTCAGCGTGGCCCTGGGGCAGCGGGAGCACTGTGTGCCCGCAGCAGAGCCCCGGGAGCCCGGAGACCGTGGTGTGAAGGCGGCGGACGGGTGGGGCTGCTCGCCGCAGTTTCGGGATCGGCCCGCGTGTGGGAAGCAGCAGTTTACCGGACGGAATTCAACTTTTCTTCTCCCACGGCACCCAGAGCTGCCTCTCCCCTGTGCCGGAGGGGCAGGAGCAGCCTCCGGAGCGGGCAGGGCGGGAGGCAGATGGGGCGATCTGCACCGGAGAAGCGGCGAGGCCGCCCGGGAGAGCTCGGCACCCCCGGAGCGAGCACAGCACCGGGCAACCCCCGCGCCGGGCGGGGGGAGCCGAATGCCTGTGCCCAGCTCGCGCCGTCACCTCCCCGCTCCCCGCCGAGGCCGCGATGCCCCGGGAGGGACCACCCGGGCCGAGCCCCGGGAAGGCACCGCCGGGGCCCGTAGCCCGGCCCTGCCGCCCCGCCAGCTCCGGTGCCCGGCGCCGCTCACCTTCGCGGGCCTTGAGCAGGACGGTGTTGGCGACGATGTTCTCCAGCTCCATGGGCCCGCGGGCGCCGCCGCCTCCCGCCGGCTCCGCTCCCCGCGCTCGGCCCGCGCCCGCCGCCCCCCGCCGCCGCCGCCTCGCCCCGCCCCCCGCGCCTCGCCCGGCCAATGCCTGACCTCGCTCCTCCCGCGCCGTGCCCCCATTGGTCCGTCCCCCCAGGAAGCCCCGCCCCCTCCGCCGCGCCACCGCCCTCCTGTTGGCTCCGCGAAGGGCGGAGGGAGGGGCGGGGCCAGAGGCGTGCACGTCACCCGGCGGCCATCGGCGAAGCGCTGCCGGGACGAGAGAGAGGGCGCTGATTGGAGGGTGAGATGTCACTCAGAGAAAGCCGCGAACGGATTGGGCGAGAGTCAAGGGGAGCCCACTGGGGAAGGGAGCCCTGCCTCCCGCAGTATCTGATTGGGTGTGGAGCTGCCACTCAGCGGCAGAGAGGGTCGTGATAGGGCGGTCTGCAGTGGGTGGAGCCGAGGGGCTGCATATAAATGAGCACCGGGGCGCCCCCGGAGCCGTGGGGGTCTCTCGGGTCCGGGGATGTCCTTATTTCTGGCGAGTCCCGAGTTCTGGGACCCTTCCCCGCGGCGGGGGTCTTTCCGAGGTGTCCTGTGGTTCCCTGATGGACGCGTGTTTAGTACATCCGCCCCACCTTCGCAGCCTCAATAAACTCCAAGCAGCCACGCGTGTGCCTGGTGTCTTGGTCAGTCCCGGTTACGGGGTGGGTGACCTAAGCTCCGGTGCCATGCCCGGTCTCTCCGGTCACCGCCGCCGTGGTGGTTTGGGTTTTCTCATCCCCAACTGCAGCTGACCCTGACAGCTCACGTGCTGTTGTGATGCTTGAGCTCCTGCCAGCTTTCTCCTACCAGTGATTTGCTCTAAAATCCATTTTTATACTGATACCTAAATTAGCAGCAGCGTTACCCTGTCTGAAGAAAAGCCGTGGTATGGGAACCACCTGATGCCCAGCAAACCAGTCGTTGGTTTCCCTGCAGAGCTGGCTTGTACCTGAGCACCCCTTGATGACCTGTCAGCCCCACGGGTGACCTGCCCATCTCCCTGCCTCTCCTGGGCACAAAACAGCTCATTAATCCTCTTAAACCAAGTGGTGTCTGCCCTGCTTTGTGCTGCTCCTGGCTTTTGAGTGAGGACGTCACCTCTGCCTTCCCACGACATCTATCTCTCACTCCAGCCCATGGGAGATGTCTCCTTCCCAGGGACTGGTGGCAGCTGGGCTGCCCCAGGTGGAAGGTTGGTGGTGGCCAGGGCGTGGAGGAGATGATGGGTAGGTTCCTCCCCTGGTCTTGGTCCATGGCAGGAGACAAGGGTTCACGTCCTCAGGCTGTAGTGAGGATGATAATAACACAAATTACTCCAAGCACTCGCTCTCCATGCAGTTGGTACTGCCTGTGGCTGCTGTGCCCTTCAGCATCCACAGGAAATCAGATGTCACATCTTCTGTGTTCGAATCTGCAGCAATTTAGGAGGAGGAGAAGGAGGAGGATGCTTTGCCCTGCCATACCTTGGGGGTAATCTCTCTGTCACCCTGCCTGGAGGAATGAGCTCATGTTGTGAGAGCTCCTGTTTTAGAGCTGCTTTCCCTTCAAAGCTGGCACATGTTTATTTTGAACTTCAAACGAGATGACTTTGTTTATATCCATTTCCAACATTAACCCTTGGGATGCTATTTTCTGCTTCCTCCCACCTGGCATTTTGCAGCACCGTTCCCATCACTGATGAGAGTCATGAACAATGGGATGCTGCTGGAGCAGCACTAGTGTCCAGAGGTTCCTGATGTCCCCAGCAGATCCCCCAGCAGCCCAGGTGGTGGAACTGTCACTCTTTTTAGCTCTGTAGAGGAGGAATGGCTGGAGGGGGAGAGGGCTCTGAACACAAGCTTGTTGGGGGAGTAATTCAAAACAATCTTAGGATATTGAAGAAACAGCCTGAAAATGCAGGATGCAATTCCAGGCACGGGTGCTGCAGTTGGGCAGCAGCAATCAGTGCTTCGAGGGGAGCCACTTTCCCAGTGGCACTGGGGTCACGGCAGCTCGTGAGCACGGCAGGAATGAGGGTCATGCTGTGGCAGAGGAAACAGAGAAACAGACTTTGTACAAACTTGGAATGGAAATGGCTGCTGCAGGAATACGAAGCGACCTGCTCAACACATCTGCTGTGAAAAGGCTGATGTACTGGATGGGGATGCAGTGTGAGATTCCCAAGCACCCCAGCAGGGTGAAGAGGGGGACCAGGCGCTCCCAACACCTCATCCAGCCCTCGGGATTTGATGTTTCAGACATCAGCCTGAGTCTCCCTTGGCTGACTCGGATTTTGCCCCAATATGCTGGTGTTGCCTTGCCCAACCAGGGGGGACCCTGAGTGCCCCACTCCAGCTGGTCCTGTCCCCTCCTGCCCTGCAGCATCCCAGAGGTGTGTTCTCATGCCCCGGAGGAAGGACAGTGCCTGGTACCCTGGTTGGCACCCAGGGTGCATGGCCAGGGTGTTGTGGAGCCCTGGGGTGCTGCCACAGGGCTGGTGCCCCCCGGGAGAGCTGGCCTGGCTGGGTCCCCGCTACTTGCCCTCATCTCCTGGGTATTTTTAGAAGCAAAGTGTTGTTTAGTTGTGAGAAGGCGAACGGCAGCCGCGGGAGGGGAAGCCGGGCAGCAGTGATAGGGCAGCTCCTTCCGCAGGCAGTGCCAGTGCAGCTCCAGCTGCTGGGGCCAAACACCTCTGGGGGGTCAGCACTGGGGCCCATCCCGACCCGATTCCACTGGGAGCCTCTGCTGACTCCAAAGCTCACCCCGTGAGCCTCCCCACGTGGGGACAGCAGGCGCAGTGATAGCCCAGGGATCCTCACTGCTGCGTGTATCCACATCCCATCCAGCCCCCCCAGACCCCAGCTGAGCTCCACCCACCCCGACGGGGGCTGGGGGGGCTGGTGGGGGCCAGTGTTCCTTGGGCTCCAGCTCCCAGGCGCCAGCGGCTGTTTTTAGCCCAGAGAAAGTCCAATGTTTTGAGATTTTCTATTTTGAGAAGCAAAGCTGAAGAAATGGAGCAGCCCCTGACCCCCGGGTGTCTGTGTGGAGCGGGGCAGGCAGCCAGGCAGGGTGGGTGTGGGGCTGATTCTGCCCCCCAAGGGGGATGTGGTTGCCCCCGGGTCTTCGCCCCACAGCTGCCTCCGTGGCCTCTTGCACGTCAGGCTGTGCTGGAGCCTGTTCCCATGCGATCCCATCTCTAACTCTCCCAGGGGAGAATGGCCTTTCCGGCACTGCAAAATCATTCCTCCTTTCCCTCCTGCAGCAACATCACAGTAAAGCCCCTGAGCAGGATGTGGGTTGTTCCAACCCAGACCTGTATGTCTTGTACCCCACTCTGTGTGTGTGTGTGCCCCCACAGAGCCCCCATGATGTGGCACAGCTGGCATGTCCCCCGGTGGGGACAGCCCTGGCAGAGAGGCACAAGGCTCAGATTGGGCTGCTGTGGTGGCAGAGCCAGCTCAGCCCAGTGCTGGTGACACTGCCACATGGAGGGTTTTGTCTCCTTGCAGCAGCTGTGGTGTTCATCCCCAGCACAAGAAGATGCTGGGGACACTAGCATTCACCTGTCACCTGGCAGTGGGGAGGGCTGGTACTCACTACAGCTGCCACTGCAAGTTGTCACCACCAGTGCTGCGAGAGATATATATGGGGTGACACAGGTGACAATGGGTGCTGGCAGTTGGTCCTGCTTGCTGGGCTCCCCGGAGGCAGATGCCAGCCCTGGGCACAGGCTTTGGTCTCATTTTATTCAATCCTGCATTTCCAGAAGCACTTCGAGCTGCACACTGGCACTGCCATCCAGGGCCTGTGGTGGGGCCAGGTGCTATGAAGGCTGAGCAGGGCAGGGGACCACGTCCCCAGTGTCCTGGCAGGTCCCTAAGTGTGCTGCTGGCGGGGGATGGCGAGGAGCCGGCGGAAGGCAGCACGGAAGTCCCGGTTGAAGAGGGTGTAGATGAGGGGGTTGATGCTGCTGTTGCAGTAGCCGATCCAGAAGAAGAAGTTGAAGAGGGGCTTGGAGACGTGGCAGCCTTCCCCGCAGAGAGCCCCCAGGCTGTAGGTGAAGAAGAAGGGGAACCAGCACAGCACGAAGGCACCCATCACCACGGCCAGCACGACGGTGAAGCGCCGCTCCCGCGCCCGCACCAGCCGCCGGCGGCACAGCAACACGCTCTGGTGCTGGCTCTGGTGCCGCCATCCCGTCATCCCAACCTTCCCATCGCTGGGGGGGCGCGGGGAGCGGGCAGCGAGCAGGGTGGCCGTCCGCCGGGCAGTCAGGCGGTAGATGCGGCAGTAGACGGCGACCATGACGAGGCAGGGGACGAAGAAGGAGGCGGCGCAGGAGGCCAGCACGTACCAGGTCTCCTGGCTCAGCTGGCACTCCCGGCCCCCCGGCCGTGGCCGCAGGAGTGGTGGCAGTGCCACCAGGGCTGCTGCTGCCCAGACTGCCCCGATCATGCCCTTCACCCGCCGCGGGCTCCGGCGCAGGTTGAGCCGCGCCGCCCGTGTGACGGCCCAGTAGCGGTCGAGGCTGATGGCGCAGAGGTGCCCGATGGATGCGGTGCAGAGCAGCACATCCAGCGCCAGGTACAGGCTGCACCACAGCCCCCCAAAGTACCAGTAGCCCATCACCTCGTTGGCCAGTGAGAAGGGCAGGACGAGGACGGCCACCAGAATGTCTGCCGAGGCCAGGGACACCAGGAAGAGGTTCTGCGGGGCCTGCAGGGCCCGGCTGGTGGAGATGGCCACCACCACCAGAGCGTTGCCCACCAGCGTGGCCAGCAGGACAGCCAGGGCGGCCAGCAAAATGAGCCCCGTGGCCGCGGGCGAGTGCGGGGCGCTGCCAGTGTCGCTGCTGTTATCAGAGGTGTTGGGAAGGGCGCTGGCTGGCTCCATGCTGGCCCAGCCCCTCAGGCTGATGAAGCCCCATGGGGCTTTCCCCCACCCTGCTCACCGTCCCACAGCGGCTGCCGGTGCAGCCCCAGCATCGCTGAGTCCCCAGGGGGTTTTCCCGGCCGCCACCGCTCCTGCACTGACCCGATCTGGTGGCGAGGTCGTCCTGGCCCAGTGGTTGCCCAGGCGGGCATGCGGGACGGCGGCAGTGCCGGGAACACAGAGAGGCTCCCACGGCAGCGCTGCTGGCTCTGCTGGTCCCAGTCCGGAGGAGGGCGGGCGGGAAGGAGGGAGGGAGGGAAGGGTGGGCCGATATCACTGGCAGGAATCCAAACATCTGTGGGCAGTGGGAGAAGTTGTTATTGCCACTTTATAGGCTCCGTTCAGGGTCACCGCTGCAGGATGGCTCCTGCCTGGTGGTTCGGGGGCACTGCCCAGCTGTGCTGTGTCAGTATCCTGCTGCTCCCAGCCCGCCAGCACTGCAGAAGTGCAGCACCTTGCTGGCTGTCCCATGCTGTGTCTCGGTCACTGACATGCTGCTGTAGCACCCAGTGGGGCACCATGGACCCTGCCAGCTCAGCCTGTCGGGGATGAGGCGGGTGTAAAAAGATGCTGCCCGTGACACCTCAGTACAGTTGGCTGCAGACCTCAGGGTTTAGCTGTGGCATCATCACCATGTGTCCCAGAGCACCAGCAGGGTGTTTGGTGTGTCCCCAGCACCAGCTGGGCTGAGCAGTGGCATTGTGTGGGTGTCGGGTACCTGTGGCTGCAGGGTTTGCAGAGGGAGGACCCAAAAAGACACACACCAGGGGCGTGGGCACACCCCCTTTATTAGACACCAGCCGAGGGGGGACAGTAGAAACCAGCAGCCACAGGAGCAGTAGCCCGGGTGTGCATTGCCAGCTAGAGCCGGGTGGCACCGTGCGGGAGAGGGCGAGGAGAGCCCACTCGGATGGTGGGGCTGGGCATCTCCTCGGGGTACGAGAGGGCAGGGTTGTCCAGCCCCAGCCTAGCCTTGTCGCGGGGAGGGCCCTCGTGCTCCTCCCAGCCCTCGGGGCTGCGGCAGCGGTCGGTGCAGCACAGGGTGGCCTGGGTGATGATGCGGTCGAGGGGCTGCAGCGAGTGCATCCAGGCAGGGAGGAAGTCCCAGGTCTGCAGCCATTTGGGCAGGCGGCCGGGGCTGTGCGCCTGCAGCGCGTTCACCAGCCCCACGAACAACAGGAGGCCGAGGAAGGGCGCGCCCACCCCCACCAGCGCCCGCCAGCCCGCCATGGAGATGCCGAAGATGAGAGAGGGCAGCAGGAGGAAGCAGATGATGAGGTACAGCACGGCAAACCAGCGGTACTTGGCCGTGCGCTCGCCCAGCGCCTTGGCCATGCGGATGGGCAGGCGGGTGAAGGGCAGCGGGTACCACAGCAGGATGCCCGAGATGTTGAAGAAGAAGTGGCACAAAGCAATCTGCAGGGATGGCATGTCTGTCAAGCTGGGCACGTGGGCTTCCTCCAGCCCCTGCCCTGCCTGGTTACCCCATCCAGCCCAGACATGGCTCTGGGCTGTCTGTACCTGGAAGGAGCTGGCCAGCTTGTCCCCTGGGCTGGCCAGGGCAGCCAAGATGGCGGTGGTGGTGGTGCCAATGTTTGAGCCCAGGGTCAGTGGGTAGGCACGCTCAATGCTGATCACCCCCAGGCCTGCGGGAGAGGCACCCCATCCATCCCATTGCTCCTGGCAGTGCCATCACCGTGCTCTCCCAAGGAGGCACAGCTCCTCTTGTCCCTCTGGGTGCTTCAGCACCCACGGGCCAGAGGCTGGCACATGGCAGGGGACCAGGAATGGCCAGGACTCACCTATCAGGGGTGTGATAGCAGAGGTGAAGACAGAGCTGCTCTGCACCACGAAGGTCATCCCAGCACCCACCACCATGGCGAAATACCCGGTGAGCCAGCTGAGCGGGTGTGGCAGGTCTGCCATGGCATGGCCACAGGCATGGGCACGGACACAAACACGGACATGGGTATGGGCACATCAGGGCTGGGGGTCAGGGACAGCTAGGGACAGGTCTGAGGATGGCAGGTGGAGATGGGCATGGGTGGCTGTGTGGCACGTGGTCCTACTCACCAGTGTTGATGACCTTCTGGATGGCTTTGGCCACCTGCCCCTTGAGCAGGGAGTTGAGGAGTTTGACCAGGAGGATGAGGCAGGTGCAGAGCACGATGAGGGACCCAGCCAGCAGCACCAGCCCCACAGCCAGGTCGGGCAGTGGTGTGTCGATGAAGAGGTGCTCGCCTGCCCCACAGCACGGCTGGGCAAGGGGCTGGTGCTGGCCAGGCCCTGCTCACAAACCTGCCCCCGCAGACAGCCCCTCACCTGGACCCCAGCCCAATATCTCCCAGCCCTGCCCCACATCATGACTCCAGCACTTCTGCATCCCATGTACCACTCTCAGACCCGCCTGCACCTCCCCAGCCCCATGCCCTGTGCCCCAGCCCTGCCCAAGCCCTCCACACCCACTCACACTTCTGCCTGGTGACATTGCGGAGGACCTCGATGCCTTTAGTGCTGCAGTGGCCAGAGGATGTGCAGTTTGGGGGTGGCTCAAGCCCCACAGCAGCCATCTGCAGGGAGAGGGTGGGCTGCAGCTGGCTCCACAGTGTCCTCAGCCAGCCCCTGCCCATCATTCACCCTCTATGCCATTATTTGGTGGTCCCAGCAGGGCCACAAGCCCCTCACCTGTGGGGATGCAGGGCCACACCAGACGCGGATGAGGCTCCGGTTGCGCAGGCTCTCATCCCCCGTTGCGATGCCCGTGATCACAGATTTGTCCAGCTGCAAGACCACACACATTGGAGAGGGTTCCTGTGGTGCTAACAGCACCCACAGTCTGGAGACATCTTCACTGGGATGGGGATGCCACTGTCCTTCTGGGGGCACTTGGATACAACCACCATCAAAGGGACACCAGTGGTGAAAACATCACCACCAGCCTGAGGATACCACGCTGGCAAACAGAACAGCTGAGGAGACCTGGATGATGAGCTTGGTGAAGGGCTCTGTGATGATCTTCAGCAGATCTGGGGCATCCTTCCCGCTGCGGATGTTGAAGGTGGCCACGACCAGGTGGGTGACGTGGTGCAGGTACCCACTGACCACCTCCAGCGGCAGCAGCACCAGCACTGACAGCCAGTTGAAGCAGTCGTGCACTGTAGCACCAGCAAAGGCCCTGCACAGAGCAGAGGAGCCCGTCGGCATGGGGTGGTCCTGAGGAACATCTCCCAGCCCCCAAGTGTCCTCTGACCCATCCAGCTCTCACCGTTTGAACTCACTGCGGTCACCAGCCTGCATGAGGGCCACAATGGTGTTGGTGACCGAGGTGCCGATGTTGGAGCCCATGATGATGGGGATGGCAGAGCGCACCTCCAACACTGGGGACAGAGAGACCTGCTAGCCTTGCATGGCCCAGCTCAGGGTGACCCCATCCAGCCATCCTCTCCCCCAGCCTCAGGATTCCAGGAGCCTCGTGGGTACACTCACACCCTGAGGAGACCATGCTGACAATGATGGAGGTGGAGGTGGAGGAGCTCTGCACCAGCACGGTCACCAGGATGCCCACCACCAGCCCTGCCACTGGATTGGAGAGGATGGCGTTGTCCTTGAAGATGTCCCCGGCCACCTTGCCTGTAAGAGAATGTGAGTGCAGGCTGCTGGCAGTACCACCAGGTTCCCAGGCATCCCTGCCACCTTACTACCTCCAGCCAGCTGGAAGGCAGAGCTGAGCACGTCCAGAGAGCACACAAAGAGGTACAGGAACCCAAACATCAGGGGCACCTTTAGAAGGGAGACACAGAAGGACTGGACCCTGGCCCAGCACCCGAGCTCTGTGCAAGACAAGAGAGAGTGTTAAACTCCTGCTGTGGCATGGCCCTGGCTCACCAGGCTGCTACAGCCTTATGCCATTCTCACAGCTTCTGGCAGCACAGGGCTCATGTCCCCAGCTATGCCACCTCTTCCTGGGTCCCTTCCATCTCCTCCCACCCTGGAGTGCCTTGTGCCAACTGCCCCATTGTCCCTCAGCTCTTCCCATGTCACCGCAGGATGCTCAGGGTCTCCCCACCGGCACTCCCCTCCCATTCTGGCTGTCTGACTGCCCCACAGTCCCGGCACCCCAAGTGGACAAGGTTCTTCTGTCAGGTCTCTGTGGTGTTCCCCAGCCCGGGTGCTGTGTGAGACTCCCCACCACCCACAGGGTCTCACCTGACTTCTGCAGCTCATCCAAGCCCAGCCGGGGCCCCTGCCAGGACAGTGCGTCCAGCTCGTAGCGCTCCCGGCCCTCGTGCAGGCGCCCGGGGGAGCCAGGGCAGGGGAAGCCATGGTCAGGGCAAGGCACAGCACTGACAGTGAAGGGGCAGGTGTGGGCACCCGGCAGCCGGTGCAGAGCTGGGGAGAGAGGGCACATATGTTACAGCCCCATCCTCACAGGGACCTCCCTAGAAGAGAGCCCAGCACCGCCTGGCCAGAAGCAGAGCTGAGCCAGGTGAGGAAGAGGAGGAGGAGGAGGGCTGGGGTACCTACCTTGGGGGCTGGGGCAGTAGGCAAACTGTGGCCCATGCACCACCCTTCCTCCCCGCACGGGGCAGCGACCGGGCAGGACTGGGCTCTCTGTCCGGTAGGGCAGCATCACTCCTGCTGAGGCTGAGCAAAGGTGGCCACATGTCACCACAGCTCTGCTGCACCAACTGCCACATACCCCCGAATCCCTGCAGTGCTGGCACCACTGATGAGCACCATCCCATTATCTGTTGGTCCCCTGGGCCACCAGCTGCTGCTCTGCCACCCCAGCGAACTTCTGAAGGCAGGCAGGGGAAGCACAAAGGGGACTCCTCCTGCCCAGGACCCTGCTCACCTGGGGCTTGCCGGGCACTCAGGGCAGTGCGATGTCCACATGCCACATCCACCCGTCTCTCCAGCGAAGTGGCCCGTGGGGCACCACGGCCCTTTATACACAGGCCAAGAGCAAAGTCTAAGGAGCCCCGTGTTGCCCCTCACCTCCACTTGCTGCTCACCTCCTCCCCAGAAATTCCTGCAGTTAATGGGTAACCCCCACCACATCCCGCGTCAGCTGCGGCCCCGGGCAGGATGGGGCACGAGCTCCTGGGGTACTCTGCACTCCCCACCTTGCCCAGGGTTTGGGTGAGCAGCAGCCACTGCGGTGATGAGCAAAGCTGGGACACTGCTGGAACCCAGTGCCCGAGGGGTGATACCAGAGCAGCCTCAGCTCTCCATCATTTGGTGGTTCATCCACTGCACGAGAGGAGGAGAAGGGCTTGATGCTGCTGGGGCATCACAAACCAGAGGTGAGGCCATCCACCACCCTTGGTGCCATCAGAGCATCAGCCATGAGGGACCCAGCTCTGCCCAGGGCATGACATCCTCACTCCCAGGGCATTGGTGGTGGGGGATGACAACACCAGTGTGATCCCTGTGTCCTGCCACTGGTGGTGATGGTGGCACACAGCCCGGCTCTGCCCGTGCCAGCGGCTCAGCGTGGGGCAGCCAGCAGTGGTGAGAGGGCTGTGTGAGGCAGAGCCCACATCTGCCTGGCACCATATCTCCCCAGCATGTGCGATGGGTGGGCAGGAGAGGAGTGAGGCCAGTGCTGCCGTCACCACCTCCTCGGCCCTGTTTATCATTACCTGCTGCTTACACACCTCCAGCCAAGTTTCCATCCACCCACAGGACACCCAGCCTGCTCATGTGCACAACTGTCTGTGGGAGAGACAGTGGCCAAAGGCCCCTCCAGCCCCAGTGCCTGTGGGATGGGCACAAAGAAGCATTCAGTTGCCACATCCCCATTTCCCCAGGATCAGGCACCCCCAGGACCCTTCACCGTGGATGGGCCAGGTGCAAATGTATGGGCTGAACAAGGGAAGATCCCTTTGGTATTCCAGGGCACTCAGGGATAGCCTGGGGACATCTGTGCCACTGCTGGAGCATCACTGACCCATCTCCACTGAGTCACAGACGGATGGAGCTGAATGCCCCGGAGGTGCCACAGCAGGGGACATGTCCTTCTTCTGCAGGGCCTGGGGACCCTTCTGTCCAGGGGGTGCAGCCAGTGTGCAGGAGGCTGGTGTCCGCACTTGCCCCGTGCCCAGGGGCTCTTGGCCAGCTGCCCCCACAATCATTAACCCAGTGAGGCCCTGGCAGCTCTGGCTGTCACTCATTGACAGGGTCGGGGCTGAAGTCCTTGGTTGTGCCGGCCCTGCAGCTTTCCCTATTCTGACACCAGTGCCACAAAAACAAGCTCCTGGCACTGTCCCTTGCTGCTGGTCAGTGTGGCACTGGAGCTGAGGGCTGGCCCCAGCCCTGTCCTGGCTCTGGGAGGGCTCCATGGGGGACAGGGGGGTTGAGGGGACACTGCTGCTGGGAAAAGCACCATCCAGCCTTGATGACAGAGGAAGGAAAGAAAGGCACATCCAGGCAATGCTCTTTATTTCCCCTGGTTCCACACCACAGACAGAATTGAGCAGCATCACAGAGACACAGGGGGGCTCTGACTAAGGCCACAGGGCTGCAGCTGGCTGTGGCAGCATGGGGCTGGGTGGCCATGCCCCCATCTCTGGGTAAACCTGGGGGCCCTGGGTCACCCCTCTGCCTCTGACCAGGTAGTGGTGACAGGGTGGTTACCCAAGGCACAGCCAGGAAGGGCTCTGGCACGTATGGACTGTGGAGGGATCTGGCTGCTGCTGGGGGAATGTCTCCATTGCACATTCTGTCTGGGATCTCTGGGGACAGTGGACTGCTGGGCATGGGGACCAGTAGGGCACAGCCATAACTGGCAGATCCAGGCTCAAGGCTACAGCCCAGCACAGCCACTGGCAGGGATGACAGGCTGGGCACACACTGGGCACCTGTACACCAGGCTGAGGTGCTCAGCACCCAGGGGTGCTGCATTCTTCTGGCACCAAGCAGAGCTGTCCCCGAAGGCTGAGCACCCCCAGCCCCAGTGGGAATGGGGCAGAGGGGCTATGGGGATTTGCTCCTTCATGTCCCCTCAGCAGCCGCCCACACAGGATCTCTGGCAGTGAGAAGGAACACTTTCTTGGCACGACCTGCTGGCTCTGCCTCTGTCTGCCCGGGGCAGGAACCATGTGCCCTGCTCCAAGCAGTGCTACTGTGGCAGGATCAGGCCACACTCACGCAATGCAGACGTAACAACCTGCCCGGGGCACAGCGCGCCAGGGCCATGCTCACCCTCCCAAGGAAGGGTGGACTTGCAAATCAACAACGGGGCAGCCCTGTTCCCACGGGGCCAGGGACTGGATCTGGCTCTCAGCTCCGGGCACATGTTCTCCTGACCCTGCCTGCCCGCAGCACCGGAGTTCAGGGCTGGAGCCTGCCTTTCCTCCCCACCCACCCTGTCTATCCTGCACACCCGTCAGTTGGGAGGGAGCTTTCCCCACCCAAACAGTGAGTGGGGCTGTGCCAGCCTGACACAGGCAGGATGTGCCAGGCAGGCAGCTCTGCTGCAGGCAGAGGCACTGGGCAGGACAGTGCCAGGCATGCATGGGACGTTGCAAAGTGCTTGGCAACGAGGGTTCAAACTATGTACAAGACTCCCTTGATGTGCACCGGGATGTGGCCCCACAGAGGGGCATGGCAGCTGCTCAGCCACTCACAGCGACACGACACGACAGTTTGGGACAGGACGTTGGATGAATCTGCAGTCCGGGCAGTGTCGGCGGTGCAGGGCAGGGGCTGTCGGCCCGCTTGAACCTCGGCATGGCCTGGGGGTGCCACGTGCCGGGTGTGGACCTGCAGCAGGACTCATCAGAGCTTGTGGTCCAGTGAAGGCTGAGCCTCTTCCTGAGGGTGGCTGCTTCCCTCAGAGCCAGGCTGAGGGGCACTGGGCTGATCCGATGCCTCGCAGGCACTGTCATCCTGCACGGGGAGCTGGAGGAAGTCAGGCAGAACCAAGTCCTCCTTGGAGAGCAGCCCGCGCTGGTCATTTGCCCGGCAGCTCTGGGCACGGTTCAGCAGCTCCACCAGCCCTGGGGAAATGCAGGTCATGCACCTGAGCCAGGCACTGGGGCTTTGTCCGAGCACCTTGGCTGCCCTCATCACCTGACATGACCCTGAACATGTCCCAGGCACAGCACCTGCACCTTCTCCCTGCTCCATGCCAGACCCCAAGTCCCCCATAGCTCATCCCCAGCTTCATGGGACCCTGCACCCATCCCCAGCACACCAGGGGCTCTGTGTCCCTCAGCCTGTGTTTTGCCCCAACCCCTCAGGTTTCAGGTTTCAGACACACCAGGTCTCACCTTCCAGGTCATACGTGCGGCGGTTGAGGTTCATGGCAGCTGAAGACCGTGGCCTGGAGAAGGAGGAGGGCATCTCCCACCTCATATCGGGCTCTGCTCCTGTTGGGCTTCCCTCCTGCAATGAGCAGCCCAGACCTCAGCCATGGGGCAAGGAGGCAACACTCCCCCAGGCTGTGTCCCCATCACCCTCCCACAGCTCGCCTCCTGTCTCGGCACCCACCGCCCAGCACTGTGGCAAGTGCTGGGGCCACAGCAGGGCCCACCTTCCTTGCAGACCATGGCAAAGCTGTGGGGTCATCTCTGACCACAGTGGTGGGATTTTATGCTCACCTCACTCCGGAGTGGAGATGGGGCAGCCGCAGCCTCAGCCCTCTGCATCGCTCGCACGTCTGCAAGGGAAGAGATGCTCAGTGTCCCATCACAGCATCCTGCTCCTGGTCTGGCCAGTGACAGGATGGAGCCTGTCCCAGGGAGCAGGAGCCATGGCCAGCACAAAGCAGCCTGGCCCTGTGAGTGCTCTTCAGGGTGATGTGGCTTGAGGGGATATGGTTTGGGAGGGACGACACTTTACCTGCTGGCGTTTCCAGGACAAGTTTCTGAGCAGACACTGTGCTGACCAGCTTCTCCAGGTCCAGGGTGGCTGGCTCGCCTTGCTGCAACAGGAACAGCAGCCAGTGTCACATTCACTGTGGCACAGCAAAGGCAGCCAGGCTGAGGACCTGCTTGGCCAGACCCCCTGGGCCACAAAGGCAGAGCACAGGGAACACCCCTGGTCCCTCCTAGCACTCAGTGCGGTGACATCGCCCATCCCCAAAACAGTGATTCTACAAGCCCACAGGCTGTCCCTGGCACACACTGATGCTCTCCATCACCTCCTCACAGCCAGCAGCCCCTGCCCTGAGCCCCAAAACCAGGGCTCTCCCCAAACTACAGGGGTTGGGGCCATGCCTGCCAAGGCCTGGGCCTCACCCTCCGCAGCAGCGCCTGCTCCACGCTCACGCCGTACTTCCCCAGCACGGGCTGCAGTGCTTCCCGGATACGCTTGGTAGACTTGGCTGTGATGCGGATGGTCTTGTTGAGGGAGGAGATTTCCAGGCTACAGAGAGGAAGAAGAGGTTGTTGCAGGCAAATATGGTCAGGCAGGGGCAGAGCCAGGGCGCTCGGCACTGCCTGGGGGACTGGATTTGGGGCACTGTGGATAGCCAACAGCATCACCCCAAAGTTCCCACTCACTCAAAGCTTATTCTGTTCTCCAGCTTCACCTCCTGGTCTGCCAACACGGAGCACTCCTGGTCCAGCACTAGCGCTTTCTGCAAGAGACAAACCATAATGAGAGAGCCAGCAGTGGCCTGTGGTCCCAGCACAGGGATGGTCTGGCTGGCAGAAACCCTGAAGCCTCTGCCTGCCCTCCTGCCCTACCTGCTCATTCCCCACCAAGTAGACCTTGATGTCAGGGAGGCTGAAGCCGCGTTTCTCGCATATCCCTGCCAGCATGTCCCGGATGGAGTGGCCAGGCCGGACAGAGGCCAGCGAGGCTGTGCCGTCAGGCAGGTAAACACAGCAGTACTTCATGGGTTTGGCTGGCAGCTCTGCCTCACTGCCCCCCAGGCTCTTCTGTTGGCCCTGAGGGAGGGATATGGTGGGATGAGCCCAGCCAGTGGCAGTGTGGGGCCATAGGACTGGCGTGGTGATGACTCACCTCTGTCCAGGGGCTGGCAGCTGTGCTGGCTGAGGACAGGAAGCCCAGGTCCAGGCTGGCAGAGGAGTTGAGTGAGCCCTGGGACTCCCTCCACAGCATGGCGCCCCTGCCTCCTTCTCCCCCCTCTAGAACAGACAGAGGGACAGTGGTGAGGACATGAACACCCCTCGGGGTGGTGTGGCCCTTCTGCCCTGCTCAGTGCAGCACCCACCTGCCCAGGAGGGCTCCCGCCGCTCTCCCTTCCTAAAGGACCGGCGAGGGCTGCGGTTGGCACCACTGCCTGCTGTCTCCACGCCCAGTGGCAGGGACTTGCCCAGCTTCAGCTTTGACTTCTGAGATGAATTGAACAGCATTTCAACATGAGGTTTCCCCTTCCCTTTCCCTGGTCCCCTGACTGCTTGTCTGTCCTCAGCCTGGGGCTGAGCAGCAGGGAAGGGACCCAGGACCAAGAGGATGCCAGCACCAGGAGGATATGTCCCCATTCCCCTTTCCCCCATGCTCACCTTGCTGAGGTCAGGAGGGGGGCTGCTGCTGCGGGAGTGGGGCCGCAGATCAGGCAGGGGCTGCCCCTGGCTCTCTGCCTGCAGGCAGGCCTGGTACAGCGGGGATTTCACAAAACGTGTGTAGCTGTCAAACTTCATCAGGTTGAAGATCTGGAAAGGAAGGATGTGTGTGCTTGAGACCCCTGCCCACCCACAGCTCACTCTGGCCACTGCCCCATGGCACAGCCCCATAGTGACAGCAGTGACACTGGGTGACATGTAGGGTGGTCCCACAGTCCCCCATCCTGCGGGTGGAGCACAGGTGCTGCCCATACCTGGAGCTGCTGAATGCGAAACATGTCTGGGGAGGGGGTGGCCAGCATGTCCTCCCCAATCCAGGCCTGCTTGTCAATGTTCACAGGACTGACCGAGTGGCTGGAGAGGAACTCATCATAGATCCGCCGTGCCTCCTGGGCCAGCTGGGGGCACAGGAGGTCAAGTTGAGACCAGCAGCCCCCTCCTCTCTGCCACCCCAGGGGAGCCCCTTGCTCACCCCATAGAGACATCAGAGCCCTGAAGAACCAACCTGCCCCAGGACCAGCTCAGTACCTGAACTTCAGGACCAAGATCTGGGCACAACACATCAGTCTCTGCACAGGGGTACAACCTGAGAGAGGAACCATCCCCTGCAGCTACCTGGCTCTGTCCCCATGATCCCCAGTCCAGCTCTGCCTTTGGTCTCATTTGTTCCCCCAGAAGCTCCCTCCACCCTCTGGCATGTCCTGCTCTATAGGGCAGGTAGTCCCAGCTGTGGCTCTTCAGATGCACATCACGTCCATCTCCTTGTTCCTTCTGCAAGAGCCCCCAGCCTGCTCAGCCCCCCAGAACTGGGGTCTGCCACGATATGCAGGCTGGACTTGCAGCTGTGCCCACATCCCTCCCAGCAGCTGTGTGACCAAAGCTGCACTGAGCTGGTACCTGCTGTGTGTCACTGGCTGGGATCTGCTGGAAGCGCTCACATGCCTGCCAGAAGTAGACATTTTCAGCACTGAACTCCTTCTTGAGGAACTCCTGCGGGGCAGAGAAAGCTGCTGGTCTGCTGGCACTGTGGCTGTGGGACAGTGGGTGGCCACTGACAGATGGGAGCAGGGACTGAGCTCTGGGCTGTGACACTCACAGTGAAGTAGGCGACAGCCACACGGTCCTGCAGCAGTGTCTCAAAGGATTCAGCCCAGCTGACCACAGAGCCCTGTGTGGATCCACACGAGGCCGGTGGGCCCGGCAGGCTGTTCACACTGTGGTTGCTGCCACGAGCCCGGGAGGCATTTAACTCTGGGAGACAAAAGGGGTTAGTTCTGGCTGTCTCCTTGTCCCCCCAGCATCATCCCCCCAGCACCAGCAGTCCCCCATCCCTCCCATCCAGATCGGAGCTGGTGAGCTCTGGGTAGGGAACATGAGGGGCATCACAGTGGCACAGTGGGAGGATTAAGCACCATGATGCCACAGCTGGCACTTCCCGGCATGACAGATGACAGCTCTCCCTGCCAGCACTGGCAGTCCATGACTCCACCTGTGACTCATCTCCCGGGGTAAGACAGCCATGGGGAAGGGACCCAGCCAGCAGGGAAAGCGGAGTGGAAGGGGACATGGAGGACACACAGAGTGGAGGGAACTTGGAAGATGGGCAGAGCCTGAACCCACCTTCTTCATTCCTTTGGCCATGATGAGGGACAAACCCAGCACATGGAGGGCACAGAAAGTGTCATTTCCAGCTCCCAACCCTGAGGAAACCCCACCTCGGGGAAACCCAGGGTGACCATGTATTCAGAAAGACGGAAGTTCCCGGGGGCAACCCCAGCTTTAGAACTGGTTTGACTGGTGTGCAACTGGAAGCAGGGGGTCATTTGCAAGAGAAGGTAAGGGTTTGGAAGCAGTGCTCTCCTGGCAAAGCTGGCAGGAATAGAGGTGTGTCAGGCTGCTCCTTTGCCAGGCTCTGCACACTTATCCTCCTGGTGGTCTAGGGTAACTGGGGCTGAGACAGTTGAATAAACCCTCTGAGATATCCAGTGCACAGTGAGACAGACAGACAGACAGAAAGACAGACTCCCTCAGATGATGTGGGGCTGGCTGGTACCCAGGTTCTCCTTGCCCCAGGAAGGCCCTCAGCCCCCAGCACTCTAAAGTGCTAGCTGAGCAGCCAGAGGGAGCAACAGGCACCGGGGGCAATGCAGGACGAATGGGGGAGCATGGCTAGTCCCGGGCAGAGGGCTCAGCCCAGCACTGCGGGGGCCCTGCCACCTACCCGCCCATGGTACAGCCTGTGCTGACACAGGACCTCACTGTCTGCTGGCTCCCTGCCCCTGGCACCAGGCTGCCTGTGGGCTTCCCCCTCCCCTGAAGATGATGCCAACCTCCCGTCCCAGGGCAAAGAGCAGCCTTACCTCCATCTGACACGGCTGGGCCCTGTGGGGGTGGAAAGAAGAGAGGTGAGAGGGGCTACATGGCATCTGCTGGCCTGGTGGAGTGGTACCTGGGCAGGCAGCAGCATCAGGGGAAGCCCAATCTGAACCCAGAGCAAGGGACATGGGCTGTCAGCAAACACTGCTCTGTTGTTACCTGCCCTGTGGCAGAGGCAGGACACAAGACTTCCAACCCTGGGCAGCGACTAGAGAGTTACAAGGGGGGCACAGCTTTCTCCCACCTCCCCATGGCCTGGGGCCAGGCCAGCAACTGGGAAAGGGCAGATGCTATCAGATGTAACCCTGCCACCCCAAGCAACAAGGGAGGAGAGAAGCAGCCTCCACAGCACAGGAAGAGGAGGGGAGGAGGGGAGGGAAGGAAGGACAACCACAGCCCCAGGCAGGCAAACTGCCTGTTCCCTCCTTCCTTGGAGCCTGGAGCTACTGGTGGGCAGATGCCCAAAAACAGGGACCAAGTGCTGCCAGCCCAGGGCACAGCAGGACAGGGTGTCCTGCAGCACCCGTGGGGCCACCCCAGATACCAGCCCTGGGGATGGAGTACCCCAGGACCCACAGCAAGCAGGGAAATGGGCAGACAAAAGCCTCTACAGTCAAAGCCCAGCCAAGTACTCGCTGCACGGTGCTCTCGTTGCCTGCCTGGGGCCACCCTCAAGTAGTGCCCACACTCAAGTGACACCCTTGACCCAGCTGGCTTGTGCCCCCTACCCTACCAGCCCCACACACCCCCTGACTGTCTCCATCCCAGGCCCTCACACCCCAGTCCCACTATCCCAGCCCTGCCTTTCCCTGCTGTCCCACCCCACATGCCTCTGCCATGTCTCTTACCCAGTCCCATGTCCCTCTGTCTTGCCAGCTCCTTGCTCCTCCCCATTCATCCCTGCTGCCCACACCCACACAGCCCTGCCACGCCACCCAGCCCCACACACACCAGCACTGCTGGCAGCTGTGACCCCATCCCATCCCTCACTGCTTGTCCATTACCCAGTGCCACACATCCCCACTTACAATGCTGTCCAAGCCTCATAAACCCCTGCTGCTCATTACCCAGCGCCGCACGTCCCTGCCTGCCTGTTACCAACCCCACACACTGCTTACTGCCCTAAAACCCCTCTACAACTCCGCCTGCTCTGCATACCCATCCTGCCTGCCTGCCAGGAACACAGCCCCACACCCTGCCTGTTTCCTGACTCCATACATTCCTCGGTCTGCCCGTTATCCACTCCACGCCCCCTGCCCGCCCGGTCCCCAATCCCACACATCCCCCGCCTGCCCGGTACCGAGCCCCTCGCCGCGCGGTCGGGCGGGGCAGCCCCGGGAGATGGGGACCGGAGCCCCGGGGGATGGGGACCGGCGCCCCGGGCACTCACCATGCGCCCGTTGTGGACCACCAGCAGTTTGCCCTTGCCCTGCATCCCTGGCTCGGCCCGGCCCGGCGCGCTACGGGCGCGGCCCGCGGCCCCGCAGCATCCCCGGCCGGCGGCGCGGCTCTCCCGGCCCGGCCCGGCGCGGCGCTCCCGGCACTACCGCTTTCGGTAGTGCCACAGGAAGTGTCGCCATGGGAACCGAGACCGCAGCGGGGGGAGCGGGGCCGCCTGCCCGCCCGCCCCGCGCCGCCGGCACCGCCCCGGTGGGCACCGGCTCCAGCTCCGGGCCGGGAGCCGCCGCGGCGCCGCCGGATCTCCGTTCCCATCCCCGTCCCTGCCTCCATCTGCATCCACATCCGTTATCCCATCCCCATCTGTATTCCTGTTGCCATCCCCATCCCACTCATTTCCTATCCCTGTCCCCATCTCCATCTGCATCCACATCTGTGATCCCATCCCCAACTGCATCCATGTTCCCATCCTCATCCCAATCCCCATCCCTGTCTCCATCCACATCTACATCTGTGACCACATCTCCATCTGCATCCCTGTTCCCATCCCCATCCCAGTCACCATTCCCAGCACGGCTTGTGCTGCCTTGGGGTCACCACCCCGTTGTCACCCTCCCCGCAGCCTGGGCAGCCTGAGGGGGCTCCATCACATCACCCCAGGGAAGGAGGGTGCAGGGGCAGGAGGACATCAACAGGCCCAGCACATCCTGCCACCAGCCTGGTGCCACTTGCCCTGGTCACAGAGGGTCTGGGGCTGGCCGCAGGGCCAGCGTTTGGGGAGATCTGCCTGTGCTGTGTGTGCCAGCAGAAGCTGGCAGAGAGGAGCAGTGGACGTGCAGCTTGGAGTCACCAAACTGATGCCTAAGCAGTTTTGCCCATCTCCTAAGGTTGGGGTTCCATGTTGATCAGCAACCACAAACCAGTGGAGGATATTTTAGGATGTTTGTTAGGAAATCTCAGTAACTAACAGCACAGGATAAACCGCAGAGCACCATGGCAACCCGCTCTGGGAAAGCTAATAACGGGGATGTAAGGTGGGTGATTAACCTATCAAAAGCAGAACCCTAACATTAAGTTGGGTGCAGATCTATGCAGAGAAAAATGAAGCTTTCCCACCATAAGCATGCACAAAAGCAGAGCAGCACGAGCAGCTGCAGCCCAGGCAGAGTGTCTGGGCAGGGGGGAGTGGAGGGTGGCCCCTCTGGCTGCCCCTCTGCCCCCTGGCACTGCATGGAGCAGCAGCGGGATGAGGGGTGATCGTGCTGCTCCCCTTTGCTTTGTTGGAGTGTGGCTGTATTGTTTGGCTTGGCTTTGCAATGGGAGTTATAAATAAAAATGTCTCTCCAAGAGTGCGTGACTCACGGTCCTCACCGCAAGGATAACCTCTCTGCTGGGAAACCTGATCCAAGGACCGAACTGCAGCATGCAGGAATCAAAGACATTGCTCAATTAATGCACTTAATCCAAATGGAGAACAGATGAGCCCATCACCCCACCTGGGCTGGGAGTGGGCTGCTGGGGAAGGTGCCTGAGCCCCTCTGGACCCCTGTCCTGTGCCATTCCCGAGCTCCAGCTGCTGACAGCCCAGCCCTTGACCTCCTCCAGGGCCTGGTGGTTTCCCTTGGGCAGCAGTGGGGAGTTGTGGCAGTCGCTGACGTGGCCTCAAGCAGGCTCAGCAATTTTCTCCTGCCACCCTGCGAGGGGACAGCCTGTGGGTGCTAGTGTTGCCTCAACGTGAGGCATCCCAGTGAGAGAGGCTGTGTCAGCCTTGTGCCTGGGCACGGCATCCTCCCAGTGTGGGACCCCTGCCCCATGGGGAGAGGGATGCCCTGTGCCGCAGTGCCCCAGCCTGGGGGGACCTGCTTTATCCTGGGGGTAGGCGACGGCGGGGCGACAGCTGGCTGGGGGATTTGCCGAGGGCATTATTTAATGCTGTGGGTAAATGGAGGAACAGCAGCTAATTCCAGAGCCTGTAATCCTCTTCCTCCCCCGGGGACGGGGAGCGTGCCAGTCACGCAGCCGCCGGCGGGCCCCGGGGACGAGCCCCGGCAGCTCCCCAGGCGGTGCCGCGGGCCAGAGCGACTCCCAGACCATGGGTGATGTGCAGAAGGTAAGTGGGGTCCAGTGACATCCCACCTGCTCCAGGGTGGCTGTGTGGCACCAGCTCCCAGCGGCGGTGCTTGGGGGGCTGGCAGAGCAGGGCTCTGCCCGGGGTGTGTCCCACCAGAGCACCCAGGTGCACAAAGGGGTCCCAGAGCTGGGACAGCACACCCGGAAAGAGGGGAATTGGGGTTGGCAGATCTGCTGTGGGGCCACCCCAAGCCTGAACACCTTGGGGATCGCTCAGGCCACAGACACAGGGTACCTAAGGCCAACGGTGTGCCCAGTTCCCCCCTCCCACTCCCGGGTCTGCAGCGACCTGGCACCCCACAGGGCTCCCCAAGCACATCCTGCCCCCAGGGGCTGCTCTCCGTCATCCAGAAGCTGAAGGGTTCGCCGGAGCAGGAGCTCCGCATCGTCCTGCTGGGGCTGGACAACGCAGGAAAGACCACACTGCTGAAGCGCCTGGCGTCCGAGGAGGTCAGCACCATCACCCCCACACAGGTAGGTGCTGCTGGGGGCCACAGGTGGCAGCGGAGGGAGCAGGTCCCACCCATCCCTTGGATGATGCCGGGATTTGTGTCCCCGCGCAGGGATTCAACATCAAGAGCGTCCACTCGCATGGTTTGAAGCTGAATGTTTGGGATATTGGGGGGCAGCGCTCCATCCGCCCCTACTGGAAGAAGTATCTGGGCAGCACAGACCTGCTGGTGAGTGGGGCAGCAGCCCAGCCCTGTGCGTGCTGTGTGGGCCCCACAGAAGGGCTGTGCAGACAGGCAAGGAGCCCCTGACTGTCCCTTTTGTCCCCACGGCAGATTTATGTCATTGACAGTGCCGACCAGAAGCGTTTCGAGGAGACAGGGCAGGTATGAGGGGTCCAGTGAGGGGTGGCTGTGGGGTCCAGGAGCTCGGATCTGTCTGGCACCAGCTCTTTGAGGATGAGTGGGAAGCGAAGCTGCTCTCAGTTGTGGGGCAGCACTGCAGGGAGGGCCATGCTGTCCCAAGAGCTCTGTGTGAAGGCTCAAGATGAGAGTCTCAGCAGGCAGACACACCCCACCCCATGGCCCAGCAGCTCCCTCTGAGCTGGGATGCTCCAAGGGTACCCAGCACAGGGGTGACAGTCCCTGGTGAAAGTGACCCCTCAGTCTCCAGCCCTCATCCCACCTTCCTGGTACCAGGTTAGTGATACAGCCAAAGTTTTATGAGTAGCAAATCCAGTTGCAAACTCTGGGAATAAAGCTCTGAGAGGGGAAGGTGAGACTGTGCCAGTGCTGGCTGCTCTGGCAGCAGACGGCAGTGTGGGTGTGCCAGACAGCTTCGGACTGGCAGGAGCTTCCTGCAGCTGCCCTTTGCCCAGGGCTCTCAGTGCTGGGAGGGCTTCAGCCCTCAGGTAGCCCAGCATGTGGCTGGGCTGACGGAGCTTCAGGAGGGCACATCTCTCCTTTGGGACCCCAAGACGTCAGTTTCTTCACCTGCAGTGAGCACCAGAGAGAAGGGATGAGGCACTTGGAGGGCCGAGGTGTCCAGCACACCCTGGGCAGCTCCTTGGAGGAGGGCAGCAGCCTTGGGAGATTCTCTCTTGGCAGGAGCTGGCAGAGCTCACAGAGGACGAGTCCCTCACAGGGGTCCCGCTGCTGGTGTTTGCCAACAAGCAGGACCTGGTGACTGCAGCACCCGCAGCCGAAATTGCAGAAGGGCTGAGCCTCCACACCTACCGGGACCGTGAGTGGCAGATCCAGGCCTGCTCAGCCCTGTCTGGGGAAGGAGTGCAGGTAGAGATGGGGGCCTGCAGGCTCTGCAGAGCGGGGAGAGGACCCAAGGGCCTGCACTCACATCTCTTTTCCCTCCAGGATGGGATGAACTGGATTTCCAGCCAGATCATGAACAGGAAGAAGTGAGAGCTGCAAAGTGCCAGACGGGACTGAGCTGCAGGTCTCTCTGCCACGGCCAACCCCCCCATGTCCCTTGGCTCCCCCTGAGCCTCAGCTGGGCCCTGAGCCTCAGACTGCCATGTTCAGATGATTTTCCCACCCAGCCTCTCACTAATCAGTTGGCTTCCCCTCTCCTTGCCTCCTGGGCTTCCATGGGCTTCTCACACCCCCTGACTGCCCTGCAGCCCCTGTGCTGTTGGAGGGAAGCACACGTCCCACCGTGTTGAGGGCTCGCACACCTCCAGCACGACAACCTGCCCAGGACCTGTCCATCCACGCTGCTGTCACAGCTCACAGGGGCTGCCGTGACCCACACACTGCCCAGGGCACAGTGGGCACCCCAACACAGCGCTGGCTACACCCCTGTCAGCCACCCGAGGGCTGTGTGTCCCCTGTGCTCCCGCAGGATGGGACCCGTGCTGCCCCAGCCCTGGCAGCAGGCTCGGTAAAGCCTCCGTTCAGCATCTCTCACTGTCCAGAGGTGTCCCCATGTGCGCACAGGATTCGGGACAAGCACGAAGACAGGACCAGTCACCAACGGAGGGGTCCCCTTGCCCGGTGCCAGCGGGGGCTGCTCCGTGCCGCCGAGGGGACACGCCGAGGGGTCCCTGCACCCCTGGGACACGCATTGTCCCCAAGTGCACCTCAGCCGGGGCTGCTGTGGCCTGGCTGGCGGTGCCCATCCGGAGGGAGGGGAGACTCCGCTCCCTGGCCACCACGGCCGCCCTGGCGGAGGGATGGGGGGCAGACCTGCGGGAACGGGCCCGGGGCTGCCCTGCAACCCTCAATAAAGCTGCTGTGACCTCCACACTGCCTCCGCCAGTCCTTCCCGCGGGGCCGTGCCCGGGGCCGTGCCGAGGCCGTTCTCCCCGGGCCGATCCCGGCTCCGTTCTTCCCGGACCGATCCCGGCTCCGTTCTTCCCGGGCCGATCCCGGCTCCGTTCTTCCCGGCCCGATCCCGGCTCCGTTCTCCCCGGCCCGATCCCGGCTCCGTTCTCCCCGGCCCGATCCCGGCTCCGTTCTCCCCGGCCCGATCCCGGCTCCGTTCTCCCCGGCCCGATCCCGGCTCCGTTCCCGCTCCGCCGCCCGTCGGGGCGGGTCACGTGTGCCGCGGGCGGCACGAGCCGCGCACGTGAGGTGCCCCGGGCAGGGAAGGCGGACTACATCTCCCGGCATGCCCCGCGCCGCCGCGCACGCGTAGTACACGCAGAGATGTCGTTCGGCCCCTCCTCCCGCCTCCCGCCCCGCAACGCGAGCTGCGCGCCGCGCTGGCCCCGCCTTCCTCCTCTGCAATAGGCGAGCGGCGGTGCCGATCACCTATAGGGGCGGGATCACCGTGAATTCTGATTTCCGATTGGCTGCTGCGGTAGCGAGGCTGGGACAGGGGCGGAGCGCCGGAAGGCGGAAGCGGAGCATGGCGGCGGGTACAGGCGGGCTGGTGGTGGCGGCAGCGCTGCTCTTGGTCCTGGCCGGGCCGCTCCCGGCGCCCGCCGAGCTCACGGATGGCAACAGCGAGCACCTGAAGCGGGAGCACTCGCTGATGAAGCCGTACCAGGGTAAGCGCGGGGCCGGGGGGATGCGCAGGGCGCCCCGCGAGCGGCCCGGGCTGATCCGCGCTCTGTTCGCCCCTTTGCAGGCGCGGGCTCTGCCGCCATGCCGCTGTGGGACTTCCAGGGCAGCACCATGGTCACCAGCCAGTACGTCCGCCTGACGCCCGACGAGCGCAGTCGGGAGGGCTCCATCTGGAACCGCGTGGTGAGAGCCCGGGGGGAGACGGGCGGGGGTCGGGGCGGCCCTGCCGCCTCTTGCCCTGACGCCGCTGGGCTTTCTCCCACAGCCCTGCTTCCTCAAGGACTGGGAGCTCCACGTCCACTTCAAGATCCACGGAGCCGGCAAGAAGAACCTGCACGGGGACGGGCTGGCGCTGTGGTACACGCAGGAGCGCCTGATGCCAGGTCAGTGCTGGGGACAGGCTGGTCGGCAGCACACGTGCCCTGGCCCGGAAAGCAGCTGGCCAGGGAGAACCTCTGAGCTTCCCCTGTCTGGTTTCACTAGATTAGGGTGACGTGTCCTGTGTGTTCTGCCCGGGCAGCAGGTGCTCTCAGCCACCTGCTTGGCAGTGAACAGCTTGTACAGCTCAGAACTCTCTGAGCACAAATTCTGACCTTCTGTCTCCTTCTCTCTCCACTGCTCTGCTCTGTTCCAGGTCCTGTCTTTGGCAGCAAGGACAATTTTCATGGACTGGCTATTTTTCTTGACACCTATCCTAATGATGAGGCAACAGAGGTGAGTGGTGCAGGAAGCTTGGGCAGTGCCCAGCAGGCTGTTTCATTCCTGCCCCAGTGTTTCTCACCCAATCCAAGGAAAAGTCTCTCCTTACTTGAGCATGGTCTGCTCGCCCTGTCCTGGCAGTTTGTTTTTTATCCAGCCACTCTGCAAGCTTGGGACTGTCTACTCTGGCCATGCAGTACAGGGTGGGTTTAATCACAGAATCACAGGATGGGGGTCTTGAAATGGGAGGTCAGAAAGGGGTGCTCTGCTTTAGGCAGCTCTAGCTCAGCTCAGAAGCAGCTTTACTTGGAGAAGCAGCCATGGTGTCATGGTCCTGTGCTCCGTGCCTGACCACAGCCCTGCTGGCATGCCGTGCTCCCACCCTGCTCCCTCTGTGGGCACAGAGGCTCTGGCTGTGCCTCCAGGAGCTCCCACAGCCCTGGCAGCCACTATCTGTGCCCTGCAGCGTGTGTTCCCCTACATCTCGGCCATGGTCAACAACGGCTCCCTGACCTATGACCACAGCAAGGACGGGCGCTGGACGGAACTGGCCGGCTGCTCCGCTGACCTGCGAAACCAGAACCACGACACCTTCCTGGCCATCCGCTACTCCCGCGGCCGCCTCACGGTGAGACCTGCCGGGGCACTTCAGGGGGTCCTGCAATTCAGGTGGGGCAGGGCTGGCTGTGCCAGTAAGTGAGCTGGAGATGATTTTCCAGGTGCCTCTCGAGCACCTCTGGCTCGAAAAGAGATGCAGGCAGGCAGGACAGTGGTGTGCCAAAGGTGATTGCCTGGAGAGGGTGTGGAGTCTCCCTTGCTGGAGATATTCATGAATCATCTGGACACAATCCCTGTGATCTGGGATGGCCCTGCTTGAGCAGGGAGGTTGAACCAGATGACCCATTGTCATCTCTTCCAACCTGGCCTGTCCTATGGTTCTGAACATTCCTGGTGTGACCCTCTCTTGGTTTTGCAGGTGATGACTGATGTGGAAGACAAGAACGAATGGAAGAACTGCATCGACATTGCAGGGGTGCAGCTGCCAACTGGGTACTTCTTTGGTGCTTCTGCTGGCACTGGAGATCTGTCTGGTGAGAGAGGGCTTTGCTCAGGGGAACACCTGGTGGTTGGAGCCTGGATTAGGTGACCCTGCCTTGATATGGGGGTTGGATCTCCAGAGGTCACTTCCAACCCTAAAAATTCAGTGATACTGTGGAGGCACTGCATAGTTTCCATGGCTTCCTTTCCCTGAATTGTTCACCAGGCTCTTGAAAGCCTGTTGGGTATGGACCTGGGGCGGGGGAAGGAGGCATCAGACAGCTAAGGAACATCTTGGATTACAGTTTCACGCCTGGGGATGAGGGTGGCTTGAGAGGGAAGGAGACTGGACCTAGCACGGCAGGGTCTGAGGGGTGCTCTGAGTGTGTGGACATCCCAGAACTTCTGATGGCATTTGGTGCTCATGGTTGTTCCCCAGACAATCACGACATTATCTCGATGAAGCTGTTCCAGCTCATGGTGGAGCACCCTGTAGAAGATGACACCGTTGACTGGACCAAGATCGAGCCGAGTGTCAGCCTCCTGAAATCCCCCAAAGGTGAGCCTGTGGGTTTTGGAAACTTTCCTTGTGGGATTGGGATGTCGGGGCTGGACTCTGGAAGGCATCAGAGCTGTGCCACCCTGTGGGACTCCAGAGGAGCTGAGGCTGGGTTGGTCTCTAGCTGTTCTTTCCCTTGCAGACAACGTGGATGACCCGACAGGGAATTTCCGGAGCGGTCCACTGACGGGCTGGAAGGTGTTCCTGCTCCTGCTCTGTGCACTGCTGGGCATCATTGTCTGCGCTGTGGTGGGAGCTGTGGTCTTCCAGAAACGCCAGGAGCGGAACAAGCGTTTCTACTAGTGGAGCACCTGTGCCCAAACCCATCTTTTTTATGGGGAAGCTGTAAAAAACTGTGGTTTCTAAACGCTGTTTCTGAGAAATACCAGAAGTATTTTCTTACCTGTCTGTTTGGCTGTAACCCCCGCCCGGCCCTTGGCCTCCCGCGGGTTGGACTGAGCAGGGTGATGCCCGCTGGGCCCCCAGAGCTGTGGTGTGGGAGCCTGGAGGTTGCTCCCCGGTTTTTCCAGCGCTCTGCCCGCCTTGCTGGGACTTGCTGTGCTGCCTGGGGCAGGTGTGAACGTGAGGGGCTGTGGGGAGGGGGCTGTGAATGGGGCATTAAAGGACTGACACCACCCGTGGCTCTGTCTCTGTCTGGTGGGGAGAGAAGGGGGGCTCTGCTGGGAGGGAGGATGGGAAGTGCTGGTGCGGTCTGAAAGAGCTAAGTGGGATCCCAGCTTGGTGGTGGGTTCGGGGAGGCAATCCTGGGAGGATCTCAAGGGAGCTGTGCGGTTTGCGTTCTCCGGCATCTCCCGGGGATGCCGTGGGATGTCCCCGCGGTTTCCGGAGGAGCCCCGGCGGGGCGGCGGTGGGGCGGGATGGGGGGGATGTCCCCGGCGGCCGGTCCCGCCCCCGTCCCGCCCCGCCGGCGGAAGAGAGCGGGGCCGTGTTTCCGGGGGAGAAGGGGGAGCGGCGGGCGCAGCCAGCGTGTCCCGCAGCCGGCGGGGCCGGCGGGCGCCATGGGCCCTGCCCGCCGCAGGGACGCGCTCCGGCTGCGCGGCGGAGGGTGAGCCCGGCGGGGCGCGGGGGGACGGTACCGGGGGCAGGGGGGCTGTCGGGGTGTGCAGGGGGCGAGGGTCCCGCCGTGCGCTCACCCCGCGCCATCCCGCAGGTCCCCGCCGCTCCTGCGGCTCTTCCCCGGCCGCCTCTCCGCCTTCCCGCTCTTCCTGCTGGCGCTGCTCCTCGGCTTCGCCTCGCTGCTCTGGCTGCAGCTCAGCTGCTCGGGCGAGGGGTCGCCGCCCGGCGGGCAGGACCGGGGGGTTCCCCGGCAGCCCTGCCCGCCCCCCGCCCCGCTCCGGCCGCCCGAGGACGAGCCGTCGTGGGGTCCGCACCGGCTGGCGCTGCTGGTGCCTTTCCGAGAGCGCTTCGAGGAGCTGCTGGCCTTCGTGCCCTACATGCACCGCTTCCTCAGCAAGAAGAGGATCCGCCACCACATCTTCATCCTTAACCAAGTGGATCATTTCAGGTAGCGTCTCCCTGTGCCAAGGGGGTCCTTCCCGAAGCTCTGTGAGTGCTGGGAGGGTCTTGCAGAGAAGTGTAGGATCAGGGCAGCAGGATGTCAGGGGCAGAGTGTGATGCTGTCCCCAGAGTTGCTCATTGTGGAGCTCAGAGAAGGACAAAGTGGTGGTTTGCTTCCTTCTTCCTTAGCAACAATAGAATTTTAGCACAGAATCCTTTATCCCTGGGTATTTTGGCTTTCTCCCCAGTATCACAGGTCTGCATTAGCAAACATCTGGGGGCTCTGGAAGTCAAAGACAGACCCACAGGGTGTTTGGAAATGCTGTCATGTTGCAGGATGGAATGCTGCGTTTGTGTGTGTCCCTGTTTGGGGACCACTGAGCATTGATGATGGTGGCAGAGGGATGTGAAGGGACAGTGGCTGCTGTGCGTGGCACTGAAAGCTCCCAATCCCTTGGCAGGTTTAACAGGGCATCCCTGATCAACGTGGGCTTTCTGGAGAGTGGCAACGACACCGACTACATCGCCATGCACGACGTCGATCTCCTGCCCCTCAATGAGCACCTGGACTACAGCTTCCCAGAAGCAGGGCCCTTCCACGTGGCATCCCCCGAGCTGCACCCACTCTACCACTACAAGACCTACGTGGGTGGCATCCTGCTGCTCACCAAGCAGCACTACGAGTTGGTGAGCACCTGGGTGGGATGTCCTGGACAGTTTGGGGCAGGGGCTGTCACATGATCATGGCGAATTTGGGAAGTGGGAAAAGGAGTCAGAATGGTTTGGGGACTGAGCTGCTGGGCGGCAGGTGAGGGGAGGCTGGGCTGGTGTCTGCTCCTCTGAGGCTGTGGAGTTGTGCTGGACCTTGGCTGGCACGGTGCTGCTCTCGTTCCAGTGCAATGGCATGTCCAACCGCTTCTGGGGCTGGGGACGGGAGGATGATGAGTTTTATCGACGTATCAAAGGAGCTGGTCTCCAGGTAAGGCATCTCTGCACCATCCTGGCTGGAAATTCCCCTTTTTTTTTTCTCTCTTCACCTGGCCCCCAATGTGACTGCTCAGGCTGGGACATGGGGATGGCAGTCCTATACTCCAGCAGCAGGTACAGGAGTTTTCCAGTAGCTTTACAGCAGCTTTGCTCTTCTCCCAGCTTCGTCGTCCCTCTGGAATCACAACTGGATATGAGACTTTCCAGCACCTGCATGACCCAGCCTGGAGGAAGAGGGACCAGAAGCGCATTGCTGCACAGAAGCAGGTGAGACCTCTGGTCAAGGGGAACCATAGGAGATGTGGGCTGTGGTCACCATGTGCTCTGAGCCCTCCTTGCTTGTGCCTCCCCTGCTAGCTCTGTGCTCCCTCCCCAGGCCCTGGGTACTTCCCCCTTCCAGCCTGGGCCGAACAGTCTTTCTCTTCCTCAGGAACAGTTTAAGGTGGATCGGGAGGGAGGCCTGAACAACGTGAGGTACCAAATCGAGTCACGGACAGACCTGAGTGTGGCAGGAGCCCCTTGCACCGTCCTTAATATCTTGCTGGACTGTGACACAAACGAGACTCCCTGGTGCACGTTTGGCTGAGCCCATCCCCGTGTGCCAGTCGTGTGCTCTGTGCTGGTGCCAAGACTCCGGAGCTGCCACGGAGCTGCCTGGAGCAGGCAGGATTTTTGCAGCGGATGAGCATGGCAGTGCTGGCGAAACACAGAGGAACAGAAGAGGCTGAGAGCTGGACTTTGCTGGGAGCAACTGAAGAGGCTGAGAGTGGGACTTGCTGGTATCGCTGCAGGTGCTGGTGCTGCCTCCCAGGACAGGTACAGGAGGTGGTTTTCCTGTGCTGGACATGGCTGAGCTGCCACGTAGCTCAGAGGACAATAAAGAACTGTCAGGGCACTTGTGAGTTGTGAATGCCCTGGGCTGTGCTGGCTCCACTCCATTTTCCTGTTCCCTTCACCTTTCTTCAGTGCACCTGTTGTGGCTTGGCCCCATCTCCTCTGTGTGACAGGAGAGCTCTGAGCTGCTCTGGTTCAGAGGCCAAGCCAGTCTGAAATGGGCTCTGAGATGGTGCCTGTTCTAGCTGCCAGGTACCCCCAGGGCTGGGCTGTTGTCATTTCACTGCAGGAAGTGGTTGTGGTTGAGCCATACCCGAGCCCCAGCATCTGCAGCTCTGCTGGATGTCAGCACTTAAAGGCCAGAACCTCTCTGGAGTGAGGAGGAGAGTTCTGGCTGAGCTTTCCTTTCCTTGCCTGCCTTCTGTGGCATGTGCTGCCTCAGCCTTTCTGGGGGGGTTTGAAAACCTGATGCCTCCCCTGGGGTCTTGGCACACGTTTTGGGTGCTGCTGCCTCCTCAAGCTGGGTAGACCCAGTTGAACAGCCAGTACCCCTCTGTTCAGCCCTGCCACCAGCACTGGCACCAGGCCCTCTACATTTCCTGGCCCCTTCTGTCCTCATCTCCTGCCTGGCGCTTCCTGGAGCAATAGCTTTGCATCCTTAGAGAGAAGTTGTTGCCATCCTCAGAAGATGAGTAGCTCTGGAGAGGAGCGAGGGAGGAAGGGAAGGAAAAAAGAATGGGAGCCAAGTGTGGGGGTCATGTACCATGTAGGGGCTGTGGGCTGGGTTGTCTGGAGAGATCTGGTGCCTTCTGCTCTCTCTCTGCTGCTTTGGAGCTGGGAGAGGAGTTTGGAGCCCTCAGATGGGGTGTGAGGGGGCTGCCTCCAAAGCAGGGATGGAGGTGTTGGTGGAGGATGGTGAGGATCTGCTTTGCATCGTGGAAGGGGCAGGCCCAGCCTCAGGGCAATGTGCTGCACAAGAGGTCCTGATGGCTTGTCCAGCCAGGTGGCCCCAAAGCAGCGCTGGTATCTGGTGTGAAGGTGCTGGTGAACTTGAACACCTGGTGCACTGCTCTAGAGATGTTCCCAGGACCAGTCATGCCCTCACTGTGGGCAGCCAGAGGGAGATACCAGCCCAGCAGCCCCACTCCTGCCTCTCCATGGCACGGGTTTTGGATCGACCATCCGTATGGCAGCCACTTCCCGATGCCTGAACCACAGCCAGGGCTGGTGGAGGCAGATCAAAGTATTTCTCTGCGCCGTTCAAAATAGATGACACAATTTGGGGCAGGTTTCATAAAGACGTAGCTGTGCAGAAACAGAGAGCATATGTGCACCTCGCACTTCGCTCAGCGCTCCAGGCTCCTCTCCCGCTGCCTGGCAGCTATTTCTCAGCTCTGCTCGCAGCCCCCTCATCCTCCGGTTGCCTTTGTGGAAGAGGCGCCCTGCTGGAGACCCGGCTTCCTTTTATAGCCCTGAATGTGACTCGGAGGTCGCTCGGCTCCACTCCCCCCACGCACTTCGCTATCGGCAATGGCCCAGCGGGAAGGGATGAAGTTTTTCCCTGTCGCCTTTCCACAGATGGATAACACCCTGCCTGCTGTCCCAGGAGCCCTGCAGAGCCGAGCCGAAAGCCTCCCAGCGTTCTCATGCTCTCAGCAAGCCTGAGGAGAACATCAGAATGCTCAGGGGCACAGAGGGCCCCTGGAGGCCCAGTCCTGCCCCTCTGCGACCCCCCTTCTGAGGTCCCAATTACTGCCAGCGAGGTTGTGCGGGGGCTGCTGCAGGCACAGCAATCGATGGCTTTTATTGCCAGGTTGTTATAAACTGGATCATTCTGGAGCTATTTGCTGGTGGACACGTGAAATTGCTGTAGTGTCATAGAGGGGAGCACTGGGGGGTGAGGTGTGCAGAGAGACAGGACTGGGGAAAAACTGAGAGGAGGCTGGAGCATCTCTGCCTGGAGAAGGGAACATCCTGGCTGCTGGAGTGTCCTGGGCAGGGCCGAGCTCCAGGGCCCTGTGGAAGCTGCTATCCCAGGGAGATGTGCTCGGGCGTGCAGCCCACGGAGGAGCAGGAAACGGGGCAGACGGGAGGGAGGGGTGCGGCTGTGACAAGCACCCCTTGCAGTCACCCGGCATCACTGCAACCTGCCCGATCCGAGCCCTGTGGGGTGATGCCACGGCTGAGCTCCAGGCAGAGGGCCAGGGCATCGCAGATACATTCCTGGTGGCAGCAGGATGGGAAACAGCACCGTTGGGATGGGTCCCCCTGTTCAGAGGCCACACGCTGGTGTGCAGCTGGGCACAGGAGCTGCGGGGAACGGGGGCTGAGGGCAGAGGGAGCGGAGCGTGCCTTGGCAGCGCACCGAGGACACTGCCAGCATGTGAGCCCGGCGAGCAGGGACCGGGGACAGTGTGTGTGTGTGGGAGAGCACTGGCAGCACAGCTTGAGGCGGGGGGAGCTGGCAGCGAGCACACCGGATACGCGAGTCCCCCGGGCTGCGCACGGTGCGGTCCCTGCCCGGGGACAGACGGGCACGGCGCCGTGGGGCGGAGCAGGGCTGCTGCAGGTGTCCTGCTCCCACGGGAGGCCGGGACGCCGGTGACCAGGTCCAGCCCGTGCTGGGATCCTCGCTCCCTGCGGCTGCCAAAACCGGCTCCGGGCCAGGATGTGGCAGCGCTGATTCAGAGCGATGGAGCGTGTCCCGTCTCGCTGGCGCCAGGCCAGCCGAGAGCCCCACGGGGGTACTCCGTGTCCCCCGGGGCTTTGTGGGGCTCCTGCCCACCCGCGGGTGCTGTGACGGGGAGACACCGGGTTGTCCTGCAAGAGGACGGCGCGGACAGTGTCCCACGGGGCCGAGACCCCTCTCCACGCTGCAGGTAGGAAGCAAAATATTTCTCTCCACCCTCGGCGGGCGATACCCGGGAACACCGGCCCGCCCGTCAGGCGCTCACCGGGGGCCGACTGGCGCCGGTGCTGCCGGTCCCGGAGCTGTAGCTGGGGGGATTTGCGGGGGTCTCCCCGCCATTCGGAGGGTGTTCCGCGCAAGGCTCGGCGCCGCACGCAGCCAGCGAGCTCTGCCCCGCCCCGCTGGTGGGCACGGCCGGGCCGCCCCCTCCTTCCTCCTCCTCCTCCTGCCGCTTCCCGCCCCTCCCGTCCCACCGCCCCCGCGCCGCGATTTGCCGGTGCCGGCTCCGCCCGCCGCCCCGCGCGGCCGCGGCCGAGGGGCGCGTTCAAACGCGGCGAGGGAAGGAGCGCGGAGCGGAGCCGTGCGGGACCGCAGCGCCGCCGGCATGGTGAGTGCGGGCCGAGCGGCCCCGCCGCGCCCCATCCCCCTCCCCCGGTGCGCTCCGGCCAGCGGGGCTTTGTCCCGGGCTCGGCCCCGGGCACCGACCGCTCCCTCCGCCTTCTCCGTGCCGGAAATTCCGGCGGGGCTGCGGAGAGGCGCGGAGGGGGCTGCGCGGGGACCCGCCGTTCCGTCCCTCCAACCCCGCCGTTCCCTCCCGGGTGGGATGGGAACGGGAAACCGAAAGCGTTTGTGGCCGTATCCTGCCCGGGCACGGCTGGGGTTGGGAGCAGATCGCGAAGGAGCCAGGCTGGCCGGACCGGTGTTTTGCCGCCTGGAGGGTGATCCCCTCCCTGCCGCAGGCAGGACACCTTCGGGCTCCCCCGGCGTTTCCCAAACCTCCCACATCCTGACCTACTTCCTCGGCCGCCCGTGCCGGGAGGAGCCGCTGCGGGGCTCGGCCGAGCTGCTCCCCAGTGCCGGGGGCTGGATGTGCATCCACCCCCCCTCACCGCCACCGTGGGAACATCCGTGTCCCCCGTCCCCGTGCACGCCCGGTGGCGCCGCAGGCAGCCCGGATCCTTCCAGAGGGTCCATCCCCGGTGCCCTTCGTGGGGTGCCGGTGCCCGGAGCAGGTGCTGGGCTCGCAGAGGGAGGTGACAGCGCAGGCCGGGAGCTGTCAGACAGGTTTGTGCGTGGCAGCAATTAAAAGCGGGGTGTTTGTTTACCCGGCGCGTGGTGCTGAGAACCAGGGCAGCTTCCTGGGTGTAACCCGGCCCCGGAGCCCTCGGCGAGCCTGGGAGCGGTGGTGGGGGCTCTGCCTCGCCCCTGCCGCGCTCACTGTGTCCCCTGCACTAGTGTGAGGCCATCGTCCCCTCCCTAGCGCTGGGGAGCCAGAGCCGAGGCCGAAGGCATCCTCTCATCCTTCCTCCCCCGGCCACCTGCGCAGGAAGCTGCATTGTCCCGTCAGCATCCTGCCCCTTCCCACCGCCCTCACGCCATGTCCGGCCACGGGGTCCCCGGCACGCACGCAGCAGCTGGGCTGTGGCCGCCCGATCCCTGCCCGGGGTTGGGGTGGGAATGCCTGGGGAGGGATGAGGCCGTGTGGAGATCGCGCTGCGAGGTGCAGGAGCCCGTGCCGCCCGTGCTGTGCGGGAAGTGTCCCCGCCGTGCCGGAGAGGTGCCCGTCCCGTGCGCGCCCTGGGAGGCCAAGCTGATGGGCATCCCCAGGGGCATTTAGGGGAGGTCTCCAGAGGGTGTCCGGACCCGGAGGACCCGGCGGGGAGGCTGGGTGCCGCCGGGCCGGGGCTGGCGCCAGGCCCGGGCAGGTGCTGCCGGCTCCCGAACTCGCCCGCCTGGCTGGGCGGCAGGTGCCTGTTCTGGTGGCAGCCCCGGCCCCGGCCGCGGGCGGGAGGTGGGGCTGGGTGTGGGAGGAGGCGCTGCACCATGGGGGGGCAGCGGCGGGGAGCCCCCGCCCGGTGCGGGCTGTGCCCTGTGCCCCGGGAAGCTGCACGGGAGATGGGGGTCCATCCCAGCGACGGGAGCCCACGTGGGTCTGGAGCTGGCTGAGAAGGGAGGTGCTGGGGGTGTGCCCGGCGTCGCTGACTCTGTCTCTCCCCCGGCAGTGCTGGTTCTGGGCTTTTCTCTAATTCTCCATGGCAGCAGCACAGGGTCCTGTGACCTGTGAGCCCGACACCCGCGTCCTCGGCACCTACCTCTCCTCGGAGCCCGTCGGCGTCGTTGGCAGCATGGGCAGCGTGGGCAGCCTGGTGGAGAAGCAGGATCTGTCCCCCCTGGAGCTGCGGGCCCCGCTGGGCGGCTCGCGGGGGCTCCGGCAGCCCGACGGGTTGCTGCGGAAGGGGCCGAGCCAGCGGGAGCTCTTTGGGTACCTGCACGGGGCCAAGAAGGAGACGCGGTCGGAGCGGAAGCACCAGACGTCGGGCGCCTGCTACAAGCGGGACTACGAGAGTGACCGCGAGAACCGCTCCCCCGAGCGCCTCTCCCGGGAGCATCACCGCGGGGCTGACTTCTCCAAGAGCTCCCTGCCAGAGCGGGGCCGCTTTGACAAGGTGAGGCTGGGGGGTCCTGAAATACATCCTGCTCTGCGAGAGGATGGGGATGGAGCGGAGTGATCCGTGCCCCGCTGGATGGGATGTGGGGAGTTGAGGATGTTCAGGGATATGAAGCTGGGAATGTGGGGGTTCTCCCTGGCTGTAGAGGCTCATGTTTGACCTTGCTCTTGTTTTTCAGTGCCGTATCAGGCCCTCAGCTTTCAAGGCCGTGGCTGGGAAGGGGCTGGTCTCCATGCAGAGCCTGTCCTCGTCCAAGGGGCAGAAGTTGTCCAAGAGCAATGGGAGCTTGCACACGCTGCTGTCGCAGAGCAGCACAGCAGCCCCGCAGCACGGCCCGCTCCGCACCCACCTGCTCCACGCCATCAGCCTGGATGAGGCCTCTGACTCCAGCCACAACTCCATCCAGAGCTTCCCATCCTACGGCTCCCGCCTCAAGCCTCCCCAGAGCCAGTTCAGTGCTTCCATGGGCCACATCAACCACATCGGGGGCTCCTTGGACAGGGTCTCCCGGAGCCCCAGGGACACCCTGCCCCCCGAGAAGATGCCCCTGTCCTGCAAAAGCATGGCCACCCTGAGCCGGCTGCAGAGCCCTGGTGAGCCCCCACCGCCCTATGAGTTCTCCTACTCGCTGGAGGATGCCGTGAAGCAGCTGGAGGATCGGCTGCAGGAGACAGGAGGGGAGCTGCGGCAGCTCAAGAGGAGCCTCAGTGAGACTGAAGACCCCTTCACACAGGTGAGCCGTGGGGCTGGGGCAGCACTGGGTGCCCCATGCAGGGATATGGGGGTGGAAGGAGTGATAAAGGAGCTGCCGTGGTGGGTGATGGGCTTGGAATGCCCAAGCACAGGAGGACCAAATATCACAGGACCTCTTGGGGTCCCTCCATGGGGGTACACACTCACAGTGTCCACCTGTGCTGGCAGGCGTTTGAGGACAAGCAGCGGCTGTGGCTGGATGAGCTGGAGGACCTGAAGCAGATGTACATGGCCCGGCTGCAGCAGGTGATGCAGCAGGCGCAGCGCGGGCAGCGTGCGCTGCAGCTGCAGCTCTACAAGGCGCAGCAGGAGAAGAAGCGGCTGCAGGAGGAGCTGAGCCTGCAGCAGTGTCAGTGCGAGGAGTCCAAGCTCCGGCAGTCCCAGGGAGAGCATGGCAGCCCCAAAATGGAGGAGACCAAGTGGGAGGTGAGACCCCTTCCCTCACTGCCACCCTCCTGGCTGTGGAGCCAGCATGGGGACAGCAGTTTCCTGCTCTGGTGTCACTCGTGGTCACAGGACGGGAGGGATGAGCTGGGTGTGGTGCTTATGGTCCCCCAGGAGGACAGCCTGGGGTGCTGCCACCTCTGGGGTCCTGCTGCCCCAGCCCTTCCTCACTGCTCGTCTGTGCCCTGCAGGTGTGCCAGAAGGCAGCAGAGATCTCCCTGCTGAAGCAGCAGCTCCGGGACACCCAGGAGGAGATGGCTCAGAAGCTGGGGGAGATCTTCAGCCTGAAGACACAGCTGCGGGAGGCCAAGGCAGAGGTCCAGGCCAGGGACTCCCAGCTGGCACAGCTGGCAGACTCCTTCCAGAACCCCCCAGAGCCCAGCACCTCGCTGCCTCTGGGTGATGACCCCATGCCGTCGTGCCAGGACTTCCCTGGCTGTGAAACTGATGATTCCAAGTGCCGAGGCCTCCAGAGCGACTCGGCGGAGCCCCTGGAGCGCCAGGTGGAGTGGCTGTGGGCAGAGCTGCTGCGGGAGCGGCGCCAGGGCCAGCTGCAGGCTGTGAACTTTGAGCTGGAGAGGAAAACCTGGCAGGAGGAGAAGGAGAAGGTGCTGCGGTACCAGCGGGAGCTCCAGGCCAGCTACATGGAGATGTACCACCGGAGCCAGGCGCTGGAGCGGGAGCTGCGGCAGCTGCGGGCAGAGCCCAGGGATGTCGGGATCGATTCGCCCTGGATTGAGCGGGTGGAGTCCTCCAAGATCTGAGTGGTGGGATGCCAGTGGGACTGTGAAGGGGGAAGCTCTCTTCCTGCTGCAATGGGACAATCTCAGGGTGTGCACAAGGACTGGCCCCACTTGGCGCTGCCCTGGTTGACGGACCGATTGCGACAGGGGAGCTTTTCCTTCCTGCAGCACTTCAGGCCCTTCTGGTGGGGGTCTCTGGAGGGCGGGAGGTTCATCTGTGCCAGGGTGGGGGTCTTGCATGTGCCCCGTGCTCTGGCTCCAGGAGCGTTTGCCCTGTGATTCCTTCTGCCATGGGGGCAGAAACCAAGCGCCCTGTGAGACATTCCCTGTCCCTCCTGCTCTGCTGCTCCTGTTCCTACAACCCAGTAACTTAATGTCCTGTGAGGAGAAGCTCGAGCCCTGTCCCCCACCCCACTGCCTTGCCGTGGGAGTTGCAGCTGCTCTTTGCAGTGGCTGCTTTGTCAACAGCAGGACCTTGGAGCTGGTGGTGCCACTGGGGAGGCAGAGGAGGAAACCCTGAGGAGTTCTGGTGCTGCTGGGAGGAGGAAGCTGCCCCAGCATCTCTGTTGGGGCTTCCCATATCCCCAGTGTGGAGCTGCTCTGCAGTGGGAGTGGTTGGTGCAGCTTTCTTCGGGCTGAGATGGGGGAGTGTCTTGTGCAAGGAGGGATGGGAACTGGTGCTCTGCCACACTGGGAGGAATTGGGGTGGAGGAGAGGACTGGGGCATGTACCTGAGCTGGGGAAGAGGCCGGGTCCCCCCTCCCAGGGTGGGTGAGGGGGAGCTGAGGGAGCCCCAAGGTGATGGAAGGAAGGAAGGAGCCCTGCTCCATGTGTGTAACAGCAGAGCCATGTGAAGGCCGAGCCTGGCCCCACACCCTGTTCCTGCAATAAACCCGCATTTCTCTCTGCCGGCCTCTGCTCTGCTTCCCTGGGGGTCGGGGGGCTCCCGGTAAGGAGTGTGCGGCCAGCCTGGGCGTGCCCAGCGCCCGTCCCGGAGCGGCCGCGTCGGGCTGGGCGGTACAGGCGGGCGGGGCGTGCCGGTGAGTCACGGCGGGGCCGGGCGGGATCCCGGGGCAGCCCCACCCCAGCCCCGCAGCGGTGTAACCTAGCCCTGGACCCCCCCAGCCCCCGCCCCGAGCACCAGGACCGTGTTCTAAAAATCCACAGATAGCTTTATTCACCCCACAGCGCTCACCACCCCCCATCAGTCCTCTCGGCTGAGTCTCCATAAAATGTCACATGCCTCCTGGGCAAGGGGATGGGGACCTGCTACAGCCCCGCAGGGCTCTGTCCCCGGCTCTGGCTCTTCACAGCGGCAGGGGAAGGGCTGACACCTCCTCCAGGCACTCGTCGTAGGTCTCCTGGTACTCCTCGTGGGGCTTGATCATGATGACACAGGTCGGGCGCTTGGAGCCAGCTGCAGCTCCCAGGTCCTGTGGGAACACAGCGAGGCCATGGGGTGCCAGGTCCCTTCCCGAGGTGAGAGGCAGGGGACCAGCTCACTGCATGTGCTGGTGTAATGCAGGGAAGCTCTCCCTGTCCAGCCCATCACCCCCAAGCCCTCCGGACTCCTGCTGGGTTCAAGAATCTTTTTCCCAGCTTGTCTCGCACAAGCTGCAAGCTGGGCTGGCACAAGGGACTGGCACCTGGCTCATGTGGCACAGTCCTTGCCCAGAGCAGCTCTGCAGAGCTGCTTGCACCGGAGCTGAAGCTCTGCACACACCGACTGCCCCTCCACAGCCCAGTCTGCAGCAGAGCTGGCCCCAGCTCACAGCAGCCTGGAAGATGTCCTGGCTCTGCCCCGGGGCTGCTGCAGGGAGTCAATCATGGCAAACAGTTCAGCAGTCCCACAGTGAAACACTCCTACACCTCCCCGCTGTCCCTTCTGCGCCCTGCTCAGGGACAAGCACCGAGTCCGTGACTCGGGCACCGGGTCTGCACCGCGCCAGGAATGCTCCGCTCACAGCCTGGACTGCTCACCGGGCTGGGCACTCACCGATTTGGAAGGGACGTAGGCGTAGGGGAGGCTCCTGTCCTCGCACATGATGGGGATGTGGCAGTAGACATCGATGGGCAGCGTGTCTCCGGCCAGCACCGTGATCCTGCACGGACAGCCGGGTCAGCCGCCGGGCCGGCGGGCCGCGCAGGGCCGCGGGGCCAGGGCAGCACTTACCCCTTCTCGCCCTTGTTGATGAACTTCTGCACCTCCTTCACCCCGCGGCGGATCTGTTTCTGCCTGGCCGCTGCAAGAGAACCGCGGCGTGAGGAGCCGATGGAGAACACAGCGTGGGGATCGCACCGCCATGCCCCGCCCGCCCCGCCATGCCCCGGCGCCGCCGGACCTTTCCTGATGCACTTGTAGAGCTTTCGCGTGAGCTTGCGGGACGCCAGCGGCTGCGCGATGGGGTTCAGGAAGTCGAGCTGCTCCCGGTAGGATCGCTCCGGCGTCGCCTCCGCCTCGCCGGCCGCCTCAAGCTTGTCCCGCGCCATGGCCGCGCAGCGCCGCTTCCGCTGCCGGGGCACGCGCCGCGCCGGGGGCGGGACACAGCCCCCCAGCCAATCGGCAACCGCACTGGCATTGACAGACAGCCGCGATGGCCAATAGCAAGTGCAGCTCTTACCACTCCCCCCGCCCCTCCGCTCCCGGCCATGCGGTCCGTCCCGCCTTTCCCAGCCCCATTCCCTACCCGCTCCGAGTTCCACCTCTGGACCCGGTCTCAGCTCCCTCCCCAGTCCCAGTCCCACTCCCAGTGTCAGACAGGCCAGGACGAGCTTCAACACGGGTCTTTATTGGATGTGGTCAGTGCCGGTGACGCTGGACCCACTCGACCCAACAATTCAACACAACGAATACAACACGAGAACGCTGCCCTGCCCAGTGTGCAGCCAGCCATCCTAATCGGCTGTGCCCGTTTCATCCACCGGGCCACACATGGCATTCTCTCCCTTGCTTTTCATCCCAGGGAACTCTTCTCCCTGCAGGGCTATGTTGCTGCTTTTCCCAAAAACGATGGAGGCTTCCAACATGGTACCCTCCCAAAAACGGTTTTGAATCAACCCATCACCCCAGCAGCCAGCACTGGGGACAGTGAGGTCTGCCCAACGCCATGGCAGCACATCCTTTGAGCCCAGGAGACCCCTTGAACTACAGAGACAACACTGCTCCAACTGAGAGAGGCCTCACACAGGGCTGGTTATCTTCTCCTTCACTCCAGTCTGTCCCTGGAGAACAGGAGAGCTTCAGCCAAGACCTGCAGCTGCTCCAAGACCTCTCGCTGCATCTCCACAGCGACGTGGAACACGTGGTGGTCAGAGTTGTTGTACATCACTGCGTTCTGGAACATGAGCATGAGGTCACGCTGGAACTGCATCAGGGACTGGATGTGTCCCTCTGACAGCCTCCTCTTTATGCTGGTTAAATCCATGGGTCTACGAAAGACAGAGAGAGGAAGAATTAAATTGCAACCCACGGCCAGGCATCCTTTGGGATCTGCATGAATGTGGTTGCTCTCATTTCATGGTGGCCCTGTAAGCACAGCTATTTTCAATCAATTTTATTGCTCAGGACACACAGGGGGGAATGAGAAAGGCTTTTCTTCCAAGCCAGACAAAAGTAAGTTCAGCCAATGCGACACTTGCTATCCAATCAACTTGGCAGGTCATTAGCAGTCACCTCTGGAAAAAATGGGATGCTGAGCTCCAGAGAAGGCAAACAGTAATTAGTCTTCAGGAAGTCAGTCCAGGTCTTAGTGGAGAAAGAAAAGTTACTAAAATAGGTATCTATTAAACTCCCTTAAAATCGAATGGTGCCACTAGCAAAAATAGCAGTGCCAGTAAGGGGAACATGATAGGGAATAAATATTACTTCCCTTATTTTGACAGAATGGGAAAATGAATGGCTGCAGAGAGGACAACTGTGACCAGAATAGAACATGATTCAGCTCTGAAAAATGCCATTAATCTCTCTGGGAAATATTCTTATGACCCACTTCTGTGCTGAGAGTGAAACATCTGGGGCGCTCGCAGTGGGTGAGGAGGGGGCATCTCCTGAGGCACATTCCAGGCGTGGGGACAAGGGACTGCTGAGCTGCAGTGCCTGGATCCTCTGCCCAGGGACTGGGCCTGGGATAAGCCAGCCAGGCAATGCCTGCAAAAGGCAGGCACAATTCCCACCAGCTCCAGAACCAGTGCAAGCTTCCAGGTTCTGATTACCCAGAAGGGAGTGTTACTGAAAGAAATCAGTGGGAGATGCTGGTGACAGGCAAACTCTGGAAAAGGAGGAAGGAAACCATCCCACTGGCCCTTTGGAAACCAGAGAAGACAGAAAACAACCATAGAGAAATCAGCCAGTGAGCACTTCCTCCATAAACTCACCTCTTTACCACATCCTTGTATCCAGGGGCTTGTTTCTCTGACACTGGCTTCAGGAATGGGCTGCTGAACCTACAGGGACAAGGACAATGTTCTCTGCCTGCCCCTGCACCAAAGACAGCACTGGCACATGGAGCAGGGCTTGTCTCTCCCTGCTTGCCATGAGGGCCACAGCCAGTGTTGTGCCAGCTGTGTAGGAAGCAGCATTTGGGCTCTGCCACATTAAGCAGAGGAAATCAATATGCAGTGTTCTCTCCAGCTCTGCAGCAGGCAGCTGTTCCCAAAGCAAAGTCCCAGAGAGACAGGCCAGCCTCTGGGAGGGGAGGACACAGGAGCTGGGACTCAGAGCACTGAGTTCAGGACATGTTGATCCACATACCTGTGACTGGCTATCATCTTCCAGACGGACAGGAGCCTTTTTTTGAGGATCAGGTGCTGGAGGGGGTTATTCCAGCTTGGCTGTAGCCTGTGGAGTGAAGATATTGCCAGATCATCACACTCGAGACAAAGTAGGAGGTGACAATTCTGCTGGCACTCACCACATCCAGGTGGATGAAGCTACAAAAAGCCTGAGTGTGGTGCTGGGAGTGTTCTGCATTGGAATGCACAACTGAACATCCAGAGTGCAGGAAGATGCAGGACAAGAGGTAAAAACAAAGCTGAGCTATAGAGCAGGACCAAACTGGATAGAAAACCTCACACTACTCTGCAGTCCAGAACTTCACTGAGGTGGTTTTTATGAAGTTTCTCTTCCCAAAACCCCACATTTTAACTTTGAAAGGCAGTCCAAGTGATCACACACGTGGCAGAGCCTGCACGTGACTGACACAGCTGTACCTGCTCAGAAGGGGTTGGTAATGCTGGGCTGTGCATTGCCTGACAGAGCCTGATGTCCAGGCCTATTTGCATTGAGAAAACAGGTATTTTCCATTTAATCTCTCATTTAATCTCTACTCTTCTCACTTTAGGTTAGAATCAATGCCCTAAAATACTGGCAAATCCAGAGATGGCACAAGTTACCTCCTTCCCTCCTGCTCTCCTTGGCTGTCTCACCTTCCTGGATTTGACCTGTGCCATGCACTTGTTCTCATGTGTGATAAGGGAAATGACTCTGTCCTCCTGCATTTGCAAGAGAGCAGAACCAGCTACTTACAGGTTCATGTTGGAAGAGCCTGTGGAGTCCAGCACTGGAGCTGCAGAGGTGCTGCCACTGCCATCTTGACCCAGGGCCTCAGCACTCATCTCCTGTGGATGGAGCTCACCTAAGGGTGGTTCTCCAGGTGTCTCTTGAGTTTTGCCCTGAGGAACACAGATGGTACATCTAAAATGGCAGCCCATTATCTGAATCCTTTATCTAGAAGCCAGCCTGCTGCATATCCCTTTCTAGCATCCAGGCTCAGCTGGGAGCTTGCTTGCTCTCTGTTATTCAGAGGATAATGACTGACCTCACTCAGACCTTCCCAGCAAGAGCTGTGTCTGAACCCTTGGATCACATCCAAGGCTGACACAAACCCTGTGGAGCTGAGTGGTGCCCAGTGTTGTGTCTGCCTGCTCTCTGGGAAGAGTCATGGATGTAGAGAGGGCAATCAGCAGCTGAGGTAAGACTGCCTCAGGCTTGTTAAAGCTGGAGATACAGATTACAAGAACCCCTAGAGTTCAACAAGGCTGTTTCCTCAAAAACTCCCACACGAAAATGACAGGGAATAGACTCAGCCAGGAAGGAGAATGGTGCTGTTGTTGAAGTGATTTGCCAGTGAAATGCACAGTGGGATTACATGCACCTCAGAATCCTCAACAGATTCTGAAGCACGAGCAGACTTCTCAGAAAGAAACTGGACACTGTGCTGTATTTGGCTCTGACCACTGGGAGAACTGTGAGGGAATTGCTGGGAATAACAGCAGATAAGAGCAGAGTAACTGCTGGGAATAACACTGTGCTGGCTGAACAGGTGAAACCCTGGAGGGTATTTGTCTCCAGTGTCCCGAGTTTGCAAGAGAACAAGTGTGGAAAAATGGCACTGTTCCTCCACTGCTGTGTTGCTTTCCCAGGAATAGCTGGCAGGCTGGTGGGAGCCCACATCCCCCAAAACACAGGACTGATGCAAACCCAGGCTAGACAGTGCCTGCTTCCAAGACATGACAGTCCCCAGGGGCAGATGGTATTGCTGGCACAGCCACGTGGGCCTGAAACCAGCCAAGCTGTGCTGCAAAACACAGCAATTAGAACCAGGCAAGTATTCCAACCTTGCCTTAAACCTGAGAGCAGCCTGCCAGCTCTCATGAGTCACCTTTACACTGGCAAGGAGCAATTCCTCCAACTCACATCTGAGGGTTTCATCTCTAACAAGCTTCCTGTTTATAAAGATATGCAGCCATACGTAAAAAACACCTTTCTGTGTTCCCCTCCCTCCTGTGTGTCCTATCTCCCCACTCAGAACTGGGGCTCCCCCATCTCTTCTAGGGCTGGTTTCCTTCACTGTCTCATCTCTCATCCAGGGCCAGAGGCTCTTTTAGGACCACCACTCTCCTACCTCTCTTCCCAGGAAGTGTTCTTTCTCATCATCTTGGTCCAGGATGTGTAGTTGACTCTCCTCTGCTCCTGAGACCACTGTTCCTGTGGTCTTTTCCTGGCACCTCACAGCTTCCCCATCACTCTGCTTCCCTGAGCCACAATAATCCCACGGAGTCTGTGATGACTCTCTGCTGCTAATGCAGAAAGATTCCAACATCTGGGTTACCTGCAAGACAGTGATTTATTACTTCAAATTGTGAAGTCAAAAGGGAGAATAAATAAACAGCAGAGATGCTATTTTTGCAATCACTCATGAACGCCTTCCCATTTTTAGGAATCCTTGCAAAATCTGATGAAGCACTGCTTTATTATTACAGTGTCAGTTCACTGACATTTCTGTGCTTTAGGGTGAGCAGTGTTTTGGCAAGGCAGCTGCCTGGTTGCAGTGGGAGCTCCAAATGGCAGGAAAGGCTGGACTTGGGCTGGGGAGAAAGTGAACCCAGAGCATCTGCTGTGCCCCCAGACTGTTTCTGTGGGTAGGGATGGTGCAGACCCTGAAAAGCCCAATGTTTCAGAAGGGCCTGAACTATGCTGCCCACCTTCCTGCCATCCAAACAGCCCTACCTCCAAGAGGAACTGCAAAGGATTGCTGCTTCCACATGGCTTCTCTTCCTCGTGGTTATCTTCACTATCATCCTTCCAGAGAGGCTCACTCGGCTCCATCTCATGGTCTGCCTCCTGGCTGCTCCCCTCTAGCCTCCCCGTGGCCACCTCTTCAGTATTTCTCCAGCTCCTCACATCCAGATCCAAGCTTGAATCCCAGTCAGGGAGAGACTGGAAATCACTGTTCTCTGACTTGATGGGAGATTCCAACTCAGACTTGCAGGCATGGCCCATCTGCAAACAATGAAAAGACAGTAATTTCTTTGTGCCATGATCCAAAACTGCCAAGCCCAGCTCATTTCCTGACACACTTGGAGGGCCACAGCCTTTGGAAGGACTCTGAGGTGAGCAGCCTACACCTGAGCTCACCACACAGCACATGGCAGGGCTGCAGCTCTGCAACACCAACTGCTGCTTCAGAGCAACTGAATTTCAGGTTTTCTGGTGCTTTTGCTGTGCTCTCTCCCTGCCCTGGTCAGTGGGTCACTGTGCTCAGCGCATGCTGAGCTGGCCAGGAGCATGTGGCTTTGCTGGATGCTCCATATTTTAGGTGCTGAAAGCATCCAGCAAGCTCAAACTGAGTCCTGCTGGGGCTCCTCAGCTGCTGAGTGATGGGAACAACTAGTCACTCCAAGGACAACTCACTGAAATTCCATTCCTCTGAGAATTGTTTATACTGGAGGTAACTTATTACAAACCTTACAGATACTTTTTTCTGAAAGTGACAGGTGTGATTTAGCTGGATGGTGGATATCTCATATACATGACCCAGAATTATAACCACACAGTCACACACTGATAGGGACAGTTCTACACATTTCAGAAAATAAAAGTTAGCATTCTCTTAAGAAGAAACCATAAATTTCATCTCTGTTGATTAGTCCATGACTAAGTGTCTTCTACTGCATGAGTCCACTGTGATTTCTCTAAGCCTGGGGAATCGCTTGCAGAGTCAAAGTAGAACAGTAAAGGATGTCAAAAAATCTGCATCTTGTCACTGAATGGAGCTGCCTGGATGCTGCACCTATGGAGAATTCTGTGCATTAATTAACACTGTCTTTACAGTCTACAGTTAATTATGTACAACCTAATTTTTTTCAGAGTTTTGAACAAGCACATTTCTCACTGATTGGCTTTTCCATTCTCAGGACTGCTAGCACAGCTCCAAATATAGCTTATGGTGCATAACTGGGAGAAACACAGAATCCACTGGGTCTGGGATGTGAAAACTTGCTTGTTTATTTTGTGAACTTGCAAGCAGAGTTGGGATCTGAAAGCCTGTCCTTCTGAAACCTCTTTCAAAGTTCACTTCAGTGGCAGCAGATGAAATTTGATGAGGTAAGAGATAACATTACCTGCTCTCAGCTTCCAGGTGAGGGAGTTGGGCAAAGAGAGATTCCATCTGAAGAGAAACCCCATGCCTGGAGCTCTCCCCTGCTGCCTCAGCAGAGCTGCCACAGGCAGAGGCACAGAAAAGCCTCAGCCCAGGGTAATCCGATCAGTTGTGATCATCTTTCTGTACTCCAGAGGGATAAACGCTGAAAATCTGGAAGTCCTGGGAACTTGGGCATAAGATTAAAGAGATCTTCAGCCTTATGTTCAGTTTTACCAAATCATGGAAGATTCAAGATGCCAGAGAGCAGAACAGCAGTGTTAGTGGAAGACATGATGAGTGAAATAATCACAGACTGCTCAGCTCCACACCAATTCCGGACAAAATGACACAGACTTGAACTTTTAATTAAGAATTGCCTGACAGTTCTTAATTATGTTGGCTACATAAATCACTAGCAAGGAGCCTCTCTCAAATTGGAAAGTTTTAGTTCACTTTGCAGAGATCAGACACTGTGCAACCCTTGCTGTTCTGGGAAAAAGCTGTTAGAAATAAAAAAGACAGCCTTTAAAAAGAACTTACATGTCAAAACAAGAAAAATGATAAAAGCCTGAACTCTAATAAATGAAATGTAGAATCCACATAAAGTAGGCAAAAAAAAAAAAGAAAAAGAGAACAATTTGCTAAAGACATAAAAGCAAATAAAAACAAAAAACCTCATCAAAAACATCAGAAGCAGAGAGCTGCCAGATGATCAGTGGGGATGACACACAATCAGTGCCAAACATCTCAGTGGAAAATAGGGCCAGTTGGAAAAACCAAATTAATCGTTATCAGCAGTTGCCACAGAGGAGCTCACATGAGACCTTCTCTTGGGATGGGTCTGAGAGATGATTTCTAATTAAAATGTCAACAGGGGAGGTTTTAGAATAATTTGAAAGAGCGAGTAAAGCTTAGAACCCATTGGGATTCATTTGTGAGCCCTAAAGAAACTTAAATACAACGTGAGCAAGCCTATGCTGTGCAACCTGTCATTTAAGTTTAAGAAGAAACCCAGAAAGGGATGACAGTTTTATCTGTCTGCAAAAGGGTGGGTGCTGGGAGATGCAGCACAGTAAAACATCAGCTCTGTACTAGACAGATTAGAATAAAGTATTAGGAAGAAGAGAATTAGTAAGTAGTCAGAGCATGAGATAATGAATTGGGAAAGAGGGAATGAGGCTCCGTAGAGAAAATCATATCTTGGAGTTTTAAAGCTCTTAAACATCATTAAAGACTATTAAAATGTCATGGGACGTGAGAAAAGGGTGAGAGAAAAATACCTCATTAGGAGAAGAAACCAAGGGTAGGAAGAACCAGCAATGATTGCCATGATGAAAGCAAGTTACCAGAGTGCCTGCTAAAGGTCTTGTCCTGTGCTGCACCTTCCATTTTCCAACAGAGACACTGGCAGGGCAGGGGTGTCACAGAGATGGAGCAGACTCTTCTCAGTACCCAACAGTGAAAGGAGAGAAGGATGACAAGCTGCACCACAGGAAATTCAGACTGTGTGTAACGTTAGTATGTGAAGCTGGCCCTGCTCTGAGCAGCAGAATGAAGTAGAGGAACATGCAGAGGTCCTTTCCAACTTACAGTCATGGAACAGGCTGGGCTGGGAGGGACCTTTAAAGGCCATCTGGGTCCAGCCCACCTGCAATGAGCAGCTCCAGCTAGCCCTAGCTGCTCAGAACCCTGTCCAACCTGGCCAGGGAGGAGCATCCACAGTTTCTCTAGGCAACCTGTGCCAGAGCCTCACCAACTTAATTGCAAAAAAATCTTCATCCAGTCTAAATCAACTCTCTTTTAGCTTAGAAACATTGCCTTTTCCTGTCACAACAGGTCTTGCTACAAAGTTTGTCCCTAGCTTAAATAATTCCATAAAGTACACGAAGGACAAAGAACCCTGTAACTTTCTGTTAGTTTCTATGAACTAAGAACAATAAAAATTCAAATCAGAAATTTGCTCCCAGGTTTAGTTACGAAGGACAATTAACCAATCACCAAACCAAGGGAGTTTCAGCATTTCCACATCAGTAAGGTGACTCTTGGTGAAAATACACCCCAGCAATACATAGGACTTGACAGAGCAGGCATGGCTAACTTCAACACTGAACTTGAGAAAACCAAGGGCTCTTACTGGATAAGGCAACAATGCCTCTGGTCTTAATCCCAGTGACTCAGTTTCCTGAAACCTGTCTACCAGAAAGCTGCACCCTGGACATGCAGAGCACTCCCAGCTGCTGCAACGATGAAGGATGGTGTCATTTTGTTGTTTTTCTTTCCCCCATGAAAGGTTGTGTGGGCAGAAAACAAGCAAGTTTCATCTCAGGTCATAGGAGCAGAAAAAGCAACTTGGAAATTCTCACAGAGAACTTAAATCTTCATGTTGCTGAGGAAAAGGACTGTAATTTCCAGTAGAAACAGTGCACAAGCTCAGATGTGAAACTAGGTACTGGGAATCCTGCCTACAGGTGCTGGAATCAAATTTTCTCTCTGACTAGTATAGCCTCCACAGCTCTCTCCAGGAAAGAACGTCAAGTCCTTTTCAATGCATTTTCTCCTACGGAAAGCTCCAACATGACTGCAATATTTAACTTCTCAGGTTTGATCTCCTGTCTCATCACAGTGGTGCTGTATCCTCACACACTGAAGCAGGAAATCTTCCTCTCCCTCTCCATCCAAGCACTGTTTAGCATTCCTGTCATAAACTGATTGTCTTGAACACCAGAGCTCTGCCATGCATGAGTGCTTTATGGATAACCAGAATCCCTATGGCACACAGGGAATCGTATTTGCAGATATTCCAGGAATTATATTTGCAGATATTCCAGGTGGGGATCCAGGCTTGTATCACAGGGCTCCTCCCTGCAGAGCTGCAATGCTCACTACACTGCACACGGGTTTGCTTTCAGACTTTATTATACATCACATTTACACATCACTAGTAAAAATCTGTACACTTCACATTACAGTACAAACGAGCCACCAGTTGCTAGCTAACACCAGAACACTGATGAAGCCCAGGACAACTGCCCTAAAACAGGCAGGGGGGCTGGTCTTCCCCTCTGGGGAAGTCTCTTTGGGTTACATTCTGACAAAGACACTGCTTTCCAGAAGGGCGAGCAAAGGTGGTGAGCCAGGTCCCAGAAATGGACCTGCAGATTTTCTTCCTCTTCCTAACAGCTGTTAAGAGCTGCCTGCTGGCACTCCAGCTCCGGATGCCTGGGATTCTGTGTCTGCAGCATCATTTCTTCATCTTCATGTCTGCCTCGATGGCGCAGCGCCGCCCTCTGGTGCCTCCATCCTGCTCACAAAGCAAACAAACAGAGTTACACAACCTCACAGGAACGTCCCTCCGGCACAGCGGGAGGAGGGAGGGAATTCTGCATCTGGCAACAACTTTTCGTGCCTTTCAATCAGGAGAAAGGGAAGCTGTCCCTGCCAAGGCCTGCCTGCAGACCTACCTAAAGCTGGATCTGGACACAGCAGGGTGCTGGGCTTGGCAGCATCTCTGCACTGCTAGAGCCAGGACAGCTCTGGCCCAGACAGATGCTTTTGGAGCCTGGACAGTGCAGGTTTTCTCCAAAGCAGCAGATTCTAGCTTAAGGTGGGAAGAGGAAAACTGACTAACCTACCTTATCAGCTGCTGATCCCTATGGGAAGTGCTCCTCCAGTTGAGTGACCCTGGCACTAGCTCCCTAGTTTCTCCACATTATCTCCTTTCCATGAGCAGAAGGTGAGCTGAGAACTTCCTCTGATGTGCTGCCCTCTCTCTCTCTGGCTGATCTGCTGCCTCTCCTGGAGTACTCCACTGTCTTTAGATATATGTGAGAGATACGAACAGCTCTCCATCTTCCTCCTCTCTCTCCTCACAGTAACTCAGAGACTTGGGGTTTCCCAGAAGGAATATTTTTCCAAACACTTCCAGATCACCACGGGCACAGAGCAAGATATTTCTGCAGAGTCTTATTTGCTTTCTGGACCAGGAATGGATAAAAGAGTACACAGCTGACTCCTCACTCTCCCAAGACCTTTTGTACTGCCTCGGACATGTGGAAGGGGCAGCTGTATAAACATGAGAGATGCAGGAACTACAGGACTAGTTTGTCTTCCCAGTTACATGGAAAGAAAGCAGGAGAGAAGTCATGGAAAAAAGCAAAAGCAGATGACAAAACAAAAACACTTGGAACCAGAAGAAAAGATTGAAGCCCCTCCCGCTCACCCATTTTGAGAATAAGGGACTGAGAGGACTCTTCTCAGATCACAGTGGTGCAGCCCCCAAGTGAAACACACCCTGCTGCAATGCTAAGGATGCTGTGACAGTGCAGTGATCACCCAGACAAGGAGCAGAGCACCTGGCAGCAGTACTGCAGAACCTGCTGGAGCCTTTCAATACTTACAAAGAGAGAGAGAAGGAAGGCAGGAGAGCCCATTGGGACACTGTCCTGTTAAAAGGCCAAACAGAAGGACTTATCAGGCATCAGCTACGGAAATGCACACACCACACAGAAGCACTGAGCCCACACATGAGCATAGAGGAACATATGCCCCACTCCCCTTCCCGCAGGGCGTCAGTCTTATGCAGCAGGAACACAAAAACAGACGAAAAGAGGGATACTGCGAGAGTCAGAACGCCAGGAAAGGGATATTCCCTCCACAGCCATAGCAAGTTTGCCTGGTCTACCAAACAATTCGTGCTCGGTGCAGCTGTCACTAGAACTAAGCAGGCAGTCCCTGCTGTCACAGTGCTGTGTGCACCAGCTGAGAGTACCTGAGATCACTTCAAGTTTGCATGTGTCTTTACAGAAGAAAAAAAACCCCAAACAAGCCTTCATTGCTTAGATCGGTGTGGAATTCAAAGGTTCTCTGGTGTATTTTACAGAGCAAACCAGAGTTGACCAATTCTCTAGCTCTAAAAGCCTGACTAGAAAGTGAAGAATATGGCAATTCCTTTCACCTTTCTGCCATACCACAGAACCACAGAATCTGTGGAGTTGGAGGGGAACCACAAGGATCATCCTGTCCAACTCCCTGCCCTGCCGGCCCATCCCCAAGAGTCACACCATGTGTCCAAGAATATTCACACCTCTTCCGATACTGTTAATTTCCCTATAGTTTTTATCACCCGTTTCTAAAAACAGGTAATAGAAGTATTTGGATTACAGAAAAAACCCATGAGACCTGCCTCTGGAATGCTGTACAGCTGCAGAATTGAAATCTAATCAATAGACACATTTAAAGAAAATCTGTTCACTTGAAGATGCTGGAGCCATTGCAATCTCAAAGAACATTTTGCCTCCTTGGTGTGGGAACTTCATGCAGTATCTTGGGATTCTTCAGAAGGTCCCAAGTGCCCTTGCACAGGGTGCAGCATTCTCACCTTCTCTGAAGCATCCTGCTTGCGAGTGGAGTCTCGCCCCCGCAGGCTCTTTGCACTGATCCCTGACTCTGATGTTTGCATCATCAGTTGTGTGGCCAGAAATTGCTGCAAGGAAACCACACTCTGTTAAGATTGTCAGGCAAAACAAGCTCAGTAAGTGCATGTCAGTTAACTATCACAGACCACAGGTTGGGAATGATTGGGTCAGAGGCAGTTTCAGTTCCTCGTGTGCTGCTCAGAATAAGTTCCCCTTTTTACCTCAGAAGCCACAAGTCCTGAGGAACTATAAAACCCCAATTCAAACTCTTAGCCCTGCCAGTTGGGATATTCTGCTTCAAAGGTTGTTTTAAATAGCACAAATTCACAGGGCAGTTTCATGTGCACTTTACATCAACATAAACCAGCACAGCCACCCAAAGGAGCCGTCGCGTCCCCTGTCATTCATCGCTCTTGTTGCTTGTTTCTGTTCCCGAACCACACCCTGGTTCTTGCTGGCCTAAGCATTTCCCTGAAGGAAATTACATTTGAAATTGGTCTGGGATGAACCTATAAAAAATTTTGCTGCATTACTTTTAACTCACCCACAATCTAGTTCAACACAAACACCTGAGCTACCATGAAAGAGAAGCAGGGAAGGACAGGACCTACTGCATGCAAACACACTGGGAGTGAAACTGTGGCCTTACAGCATGACCTATGGACCATGAGAGATGCTCTGTCCTGCACTGGCCTCAGCTCAGTACTTTACCTGGATCTGCTCCAGGACATCTCTCTGCATCTCCACAGCCATGTGGTACACATCATGGTCAGAGCTGTTGTACATCACTGCATTCTGAAACATCAGCATAATATCTCGCTGGAACTCGGCTGTGGTTCGGATCAGCCCGTTCTCAATGTTCTTTTTGATGGTAGATAAATCCATTGGCCTATGAAAGAAATGCAGGCAAAATTGTAACAGAAACATTTAACTCTTTCCACTCTTTTGGCAACAGCCCTGGGTTTGTAATGTGTCTAATTAGAGCATCTATTTCTGTGTAAGTCAGTGTACTTCAAGTCAGGACTGTGTACAGACATGTGCCTGTTACTGACAACCACCCTTTCTTGGGGAAACCTGCTTCTGCCTGAATCACGTCAGAAAAAAAAATCTTTTCCAAGTCTGCACAACAGGCAAAAACTACATTGTTCCTGCCAGAAATCTCTACAAATATGCAAATATACAGAGTTTTAATGACAGAAGACCACTGAGACTCACCTCTGCACAATGCTGTGGTAGCCTGGTGCTATGTCATCAGTTACAGGCTGTAGGAAGACATTGGCATACCTGCAGAGAGAAAGAGTCCACTCAGTGACTGTCCTTGCTGGTAAATATTTGTTTCACGCTCTCCTGTTTATTTTTCTGTAACAATATGATTCATCCTCTCCCAGGGGAGATAAGCCTCTGAGATAGGAGAGTGGAAACATGTCTAGGATTAGTCACTTCTTTCTGCCAAGACATCAAACTCACCTGTGATTAGCAGCTGCTCTCCAAACCAGCATGATGGCTTTCTTCCAGATCTTCTGAGCCTGTATTGCTTCCTGATCCTCACTGCACACTGAGCTGGAAAGAGAAGAACATAATTCCTTCAAGAGTCTGCATACTGCCTCAGAGGAGAAAACTCATGGCTTGTTTTGTCCTTGAAATGCCATGCTAATCCATGCCAAAGACAGAAAGAAAAAGAGGGAGCTTGTACTGGAGTGCTGTTTGCACACTTGCCCTTGTAAGCAAGGAGAACCAGACAAATCATCAACAAAATTCTCCCTTTGGACCCACTCAGCAAAGCAGAAATGGGTGGGATTTGCACCCATGAGGTGGGATTTGCACCTGTGTGCCCTGACACTCACAACTGGGAGGAGGCTGGGCTGCTGGGGATGGAGTCAGCGAGCGCGTGGGACTGCAAGGGCGCATTGTGGACGCTGAAGCCGTCGTCGCTCTCACTCACAGGGGGCTCGTTATCCATCTCTGAGAGATACCCCTCGCCCTGATCTTCTTCTTTGGGCTCCTCCAAACTGGCAGCCTCACTGGCACCGTCCTCATCATCCTCCTCACCCTGCCCATCCTGAAACACAGAGTCCATGAGCCGGCACAGCCAGCTACAGCAGCCACTCAGCCTCCAAAGCAACTGCGGTTCTGTGAGCAAAGTGATTTTCTGGTTATGCTGCTGACAACTGTACAGGCACTTCCACAAAATCCCAGTCTCTCCAGCCCACCCTGCTTCTCCCCACAGACCCAAAAGCACATACACAAACACCTTTACAGTCTGAAGCAATCTCCCCTTCTGCTGCAGCTGCAGACTGCTCGCGCTTCCCAGTGCAAAAAGCCAAACACAAGCTTTGCTTTTCAGCAGACAGCAGCAGCGAGATGTTGCTAATAAACTCATGACTAAAACCAACAGAAAATTACCTTCATCTGACTCCTAAACAGGGCTTGGGCCTCCTCCTTCATTGACTCTGTGGAAAAAAAAGGAATGCAGAAAGATTGACTCTCCCAAGCAGTCTTTTCTACAAAAGCTCCTGCACCAATGCCTACTGTCCTGCAGTAATTACCACTGTTCCTACATGGATCTTTTCTCCCTCCTCCCCAAAAAACCTGAACCAGATAACTAGCAACTATCCAACTAATAATGTTGCATGTAAAAGATTTCCTAGCTGAATTAAGTTACCTGACAGCTCAAATTTGTGCTGAACATCAGCCTGTGAGGAGTCTTCACTCACATTTGGGACTTGTGGAGGGGATGAATCATCATCAGGTGGGGTCTGGAGGGAAGAGAAATGCACAAATCTAGATGTTTGTGTCAGCTTACTTCAGTGAAGGTGTGGGCACATCTCACTCACCCTAACCTAACTCAAGGCAATGAGGTTCACTGAGCACCTTCCCAGCAGGAATTCTGCACATGGATGGGGGGAGATACACAAAAGTACTGCCTAAAGCAGAGCTGCTTTGCACATCAGCAGCCTGACTCCCAGAAAAACAGTCAGTCACATTCATTGAAGGGTCACCTTCAACCCAGGACTCATCCTTCCTCTAAACTTCTCTCCTACCTGCCACAACTGCTCCTTTTTTTCCCCACACCAGTTCCAGACAGCCTCTCTGACCACATACCTCTGTCTTCACTGGATTGAGCACTGCATCTTCTCCCTGGGATGACTCTATCTTGATTTCAGGAGTCTCTCCTGATGTTACAGTTGCTCTTTGATCTTCTTCTATCTCTTGGTTTCTAAGCTCTGGTGTTTCTGTCACTCTTGCAGTTGCTGGTATGGTTTCCTCAGGGCCCAGCTGACTCTGGTCCTGCTCTGCAAGTTCAGTCTTTATTTCTGACGCCAGCTCACCAATGCCCATAAGGTCACGAATTCCCTTTGCCTCTGGCTCCTCACACTCCAGTCTCTCTTGCTTCACAGTCACAGACACTTGGGGTATCTGGGCTTGTTTCTCGTGCTCCTGGCGAATTGAATGTTCCCATGGGCCAGGAAGGGTCTGAGGGTCATCGGTATCTTCGCAGAAAGAAGACAGAGCAGCTTCAACAACTGCTGCATCCAGGACTTCAGGGTGGTCATCTACCTATATTGTCAAAACAAACACAGCAGTGCAGGCTAAGGTCAGAAATGGGGATTAGAAGAACAGTTCATGTTATTTGGTACTGAGACAATTGTGGGAATCCTAGTCTACTCTGTTTACAAAGTTGCCTTTCACAACCAGACTTGAATCACTCCCTGTATAAGCCTCCCCTGAAGCTTCAGGTTCAGAAATAGGACACTCCTGGAAAGGATGCTCGAGCAGTGCTCATTTGTTTGCCAGAGACAAGACCCAAACCCTTCCCAACATGAGCAAGAAAGAGTTCTTTCTGCACTCTGAAAAGGAGCACCAGTGTCAGACAAGTGGCAGTGGTGTCCTTTCCCATTGATCTGGAAAATGACGGTGAGAATGTGCATTTTGGAATAGTTATTTTTTGCTTATTTAAACTAACTAAACTGGTGAACAGCAATGATTTGAGATCAACCCAACTGAATGGGGAGTGAAAGGCACTCTGCTTTCCCTGTTTACCTTGTCCTCAATGATGGCTATAATATTTCCAACTGTATCGAAGTCCAGCTCTTCCCCTGTATAGGATACTGCAATATCCATTTTCTCAGCCAAATCGAGATCTTCTTTCCCATCCATGCAGTGATCTTTGGAAGACCCTGCAGTGCTGCCAGCACCAGAACCCAGGCACTCTTTCTTGATGGAATCAATGATCATTGATATTTCACTGCTGTCCATGGACACTGTCACAGTATGGGAATCAGACACTGCCTCCATGGAAACACAACCTTCTGGCTGGCTCACTGCACAAGGATGAGAAGGGACAGTCAGAGACCAAGCTGGAGAAGTCCAGCCCATATAAACACTGCAGTGGATAAGACCAAGCACCAACCACAAGTAGCCCAGGCCCACCCACACCATCACAGCTTAGCTAAATAAAAGACAAATAAGAGTTTGCTTTCCCACAGGAAGACAAAGTGAGATTCCAGCCCTTGAACTACAGTCCAGTAAACCACCAGCACCCCCAGCCCCACCCAGCAAACCCTGTTTAAAACCATCTGTTTACACCAGAACCCAGCCATAACCATCCTTTTTTGGCCAGGATGGTGAGTCTGAGGTGACAAAGCCCAGCTGGAGGTGGCCAGGCGCTGATCCCACAGAAGTTCTGTTTTCCAGCAGGACGTGACCTCTGAGTGCGTAGTTCAGCAACGCACCTGTGGCTACGCTTTCAGGAGCTGCAGCTGGTGGCACAACGGCTGGTGCTGACAGCGTGGGCATCATGACAATAGTGGCCTGGGACACAGGCTCTACGGGGGGTGGCAGGAGCTTAGCTGGAGGCTCGCTGGCAACAGCGGAGAAGGAAGCAAGAGGTGAGGTGAACTGTGCAGGACCAGCTTCTAAAAGCCGGGAAAGCGTAGGAGCACCTAACAGAGAGTAGAAGGGAAAAGCACATGAGCAAGAAGCAGCCACCACTCAAGTCCACAAAGCCACCACTGGGCTCTTCACTGTCTGGTGGCTTCTTCTGGGAAAAGACACAGAGAGATACCTATAAACAGTCCCAAAAGCTGTACAGAGAACCTGCACCAACAATGCACAACTCCTGCTGTGTGTGCAGTCTGAGGAGGAATCATGCACCTACAAACACTGCGCTCACTGCAAGGGCTGCACAGACTAAGCCACACATGCACAGAGATGCCCTTCCAAAGGCTCATCCCAAAACAATGATGGGAAATCTGAAAAAACAGTGCTGAGAGAGCCACACAAGGTAAGCCAAGACAAACAGTCACCACAGGAGCTGGGAGGGAGCAGAGGGGATCTCTTTGCAGGTTTTTCCTGAAGAATTCCTCTTATATCAAAAGTTGCCATTCATCTTAGGTTTAAACTTCCAGTCTGAATTTACTGAACTGTCCAGACCAAATTAACAGGTCTTAAAAAGACAGACGTGGATAAGTAAAGCAAGAATACTTGTATGGAATTCTGTATGAATGAATGACAAATTCTCAGCTGTAGACAATGTGATTAAACCACTGGTCAGCAGGAATTGAGGAAAAAATATTCACCTTAGGCAGACTGTTCTGAAAAAGCCCAGTGCAGAGAGTCTTACATTGCCCCCTCACCCCTATTCTGTGCAACTTCCTCTGGAGCCTGGTGGTCTAACCCTCAACAGATCTCCAAGATACAGCAGAGGGAAAGCACACAAGTCCTCCAGATCCATAGGAAGCTGAGTTTGATACATTGGGAATCAGATCTAGACCATTTTTTCCCCAACTTCCCATCAACAAACCCTTTCTTTCTACACCCAAATGCCTGGTATTAGCCAGTGTCAAACCCAGAAAGCTAGACTGTATGGATCGGGACTGAATCAAATCTAATTGTTTCAGTCACTTTTTTCTGTAAGGATTAGGGTCTTCTTAAAAAAGTGAGGGGTGAGATGGACAAGGGTAGAGAAACAAGAATATAACTAATAGAGAAGTCCCCAAACCAGCCAGGTTAGACACCCTTCATCTTTCTCCCATGAAAATTCACAGAACAGTCTGAAAGTTTGTCTTAAATAAGGGAAAACTGTACAGAGAGGCTCAAGTTACCTGAAGCAGCTGGAGATGCAGGGACAGCACCAGGTGCCGACTGCATTTCCCCACTGTGCAGCACTGGAAGGACACTTCCTACCTCCAGCAGCACTCCTGAGCTGTTCATGTGACCAGAAGCCACTGCCATTTCATTTTCACCGACCTGTCAAAGGAGGATGAGACTGAAGTTCCTGGAGATACCATCCCACCAGTGATTTTCTGCCCGATGTGCACCTCCATGAACAGGACAAGCATTTGCTGTCCCAGCATTTTTTCTGCACTTTTTATTCAGGCTAGTCCCTGCCTGAGGCCCCTCATACAAGTGCAGAACATGAGAGTCTGAAACTCTGTTGCTGTTCTGCAGCTGTAACATAGCTGCAGTGCCATCTTCCTTGGAGTTGTGGCCAAGTGCATCAATTGCTCTATCACAGTTCCTCTGTCCAAGGACCTCACAATCCTTTACACATATGAGACTCTCTAGACCCTCAGATGGCACAGAAATATCCCTTATTTTGAGAGAAACAGAAGTACCAAGATGGAAAGTAACCTGATCAAGGTCATACAGTGAACCTATGAGAGACCTTGAAACAGATGTAAACCAGTCCTGCTCCTGCAAAGAAAACACAGCCTTCCACAGCCAGTACCTTTCCCTGCTCCACTCTGTGTTACATCCTGCAAACACAGAATCCATGGAACATTTACCCAAGCTACAAAAGTAGGAAAAATCCTATTTCTGACTACCATGAAGAAAAAACAACAGCAATACACCTACTCCATCACACAAGCACTAATCCAGGGCACCTATGCCACAAGCTGCTCAAACTGGGCTCTGAACAGTGTCAGCATTTCCTATGACTTCCAGAGTCACTAACACCACAAGTGGGTTCTTAGCACAGTGATTTTAGTAACTGTGTACAACTAGGAGGAAACTGAAGCACTTCAGTGTAGGTCATAAACCCCATTCAAGGATTCCCTACTCTTGTTAAAAATATTGAAGCACAACTTCTGTGTAAGATGTAAAGAACTGTGAGCCCAGTGTAGGAACCACCAAGAACAGCTCCATGGAGGCTGATGGGGATGATGCTGACTAACGAGTTTTCTCCCCTGAGGAGAACAACTTCCTGTAGCAAACCCTGCAACTCCAACTCCTTATGACTGAGGGGACAGCCAATCCTACATGCTGCACAAGCCCTGCAGTCCTGCTGGGAAAGGGTCCCTCCTCTGTGGCTCATAGGGGTATTTATACCTCTCAGATATCACTTCTGCTGGGACCTCACAAAACTGCACGTTTTTAAGAAGCCTTTGCAGATCCCCCTTTTTCAGTGGGAGAGTCTGGAGCAATTTGTTTGTGTGCTTGCATATATGAGCAGAGAGCTCCATACCAGCCTGGGGCTTGTGGGCAGGAGACTGCCCTTCTTCAGCAGCTCTGAGAGCAGAGGGGAAGGAGGCGGAGTTGCTTTTTGTCCTAGCATCTTTTTCTGGGGTGAATCATCAGTGACTGGGGTCATGGGGGCATCCAGGGGAGCAGAGCCTGGAGGGGTGTCAGGGATTCCAATGAAGGAGGCAACTGGGGTGCTGGGCAATGTCCCTGGCGTGACCTGAGAAAGAGAAAAACCACACTGTTCAGAGCCACACTCCACCACACGGACCAGCCCCACTTGCTGCTTCCCCCAAGAGCATTGATCCAGCACACCACAGACTCCATTCACTCGCTGCCCCTACTCCAGGCATGTGCTTTCACCCTTTCCCTGCCCTGCAGTGCCATTTCCCAGGCACTCACAGACTGCCTGGCCAACCCACTGATGCCCCTACACAGCCTTTGATCCAGGCACCAGATCACCACAGACATGGAAGAGGACACGGATCTCGAGCAGCACTGTCACCAACCACACTACAGCACTAGAAGTCTGCAAAGCAAGGCAAGGGCTTCTCCCCAGGCCCCTTCTCCGTGATGGATGCAGAGCCCCGTGTCCCAAGTGTCCCCTCCTACCCAGGTAAGGATCCTTACCCCTGGACTGGCCTCATCCCCCGCCGGCTGGGACAGATCTCCCAGGGAATAATCCCCGCCCGGAGAGGTGGAGCCAGCAGGAGAACGAACCATCACACCCGTGAGTCTTCGAGGTGGGTTCTTGATGGCCTGGCGAGCTGGAAGGGAACGAAATAAAGTGAGATTGCATTGCTCCATTCTGGACAGTCCCTGAGAGTTACCTCTGACTTTAACCTGAAAAACTTCTAAAAACAATTTACGCTGTAGGAATTTCTTGCACCCCACTAGGCTCAGTTCTCAAATAATGCTACATTTGGGTAAGACACTTCAGTTGCAGGTTTCTCTAGCAGTTGGGTATTCACAACCTCCCACCACCAAATTAAATGCCTCAAGAGTTATGAAGAGCTATACATTCAGAATAAAAGTTTCTTCCTTTTATCTTCAGTGACCAGAGAAAACTAAAGGTGTGAAAAGCTTGACATTCTAACACAGAGCTCATTACTAATCCTGCTTCCCCTTGGATACACCTTTCCTACAAATTTTGTTCCTTTTTAAGAAACCCTGTTACAAATACAGTGCTGGAAAGAGAATATAAACTTTCTCAGCAACTCTAGGGTCAAGGCGCTCCTCCTGCAGGTCTTAAAAAGACTTAAATATTTTCTTAATGTTCTTACAAATATACACATCTGTAGAAAAGGAAGGCAGCGCATTTCCAGCTTACCCTGATAAGCAGCATCAGTAGCCTTCCTCTTGACTTCTGCCTCCTCCTCCTCCATTTTTTTCTTTCTGTAGAAAGAACCAAAACCTGCTATCACAGGGTGTCTCAGTTCCCCTTAATTCATTCTTCAAAATCAGTTTTATTGACCCACACCCTGTTATCACCAGAGAACATGAAACCACCCTTGCAGACATGGGCTCAAATCCCCCAGGGAGAGAAGCAGAGCCAGAAAATGACACACTGGGCAGGAAATTCACTTCCAGCTGATTGTCAAGAGGTAGCAAGCACGGTGCTGCAAGCCATGGCCAAGCTCTTTACTGAGCAACTCCGAAGGATGTTCCACACCAGCTGGTATCCCCCAGTCCAAGCTAACTCCCCTCTCAGAGGCCAAAGCATCTGTCTGGCTGCCCCGTTTCTCTTAACCCAAAGTATGTGGAGCAAGAGATGCCTGACAAACATTATCAGGAAACTACAGTCTCAAAAGAAATAAATAACCCACATCATAATCTCATTGCACAGCTCCTCCAGTCTGTTATCCATGTGTCCGGCCTGGATCAGCTCTGCATCCTTCTTGAGTTGCCTGGAATCATAAAATCTTTTTACTTTCTGATCACTGAACTGGACAGACTTTGCACCCCAATCATCATCCCACTTAGACAACATTTTCAGGAAGGACTCAAGTGTACATCTCAATACCTCTATCACATACCTGTATTTTTCCTGTGTTTCTTTAATAATTTTCTTCAATTCCTCAACCCGCTCTGCAGTCAGTTTCCGCACAATAACATCTTCCACAGTTTCCACAACTTCTCCCTTCTCACCACGTTTTCTCCTACAGAATAAGAAAAAAAGTCAGACACAAAACACAAGAAAATCCTGTTCTTTTATCATAAATGGCTGCTCTCTGTCATTCATGACATGCACAAAAAAAAAATCAACTTCCCCCAATTCCCTTAAATTATATTGGACAGCACAAAATTCAAATGATCCCTTCTGAAAATTTTATCTAATGAACCCAGTGTTAAAGTCTTCACAAACGACCGAAGATGCATGTCCCCTAAAAATTCTCAACCTGAAAAAAATCGTTTCACTTCAAGAGAAAATTCTTTCCTACCATGAAGAAACATTTATTTTTTCCCTCATTAACTCTATTAAGCACTTTCATTTGGCAGCTCTAGTGCTGAAGATCATTCACAAACAAATAAGTCACACACAAATATTACTTTTAAACATCCCAAATTCAAGTTAATTTGATGTGAAGTCCCCAAACAAAATGTCAGTAATTAGAAGCAGTAAATATCTGAGACCACAAAGCATTGATAAGAAAACTGTAAGAAACCACTGCAAAATAGAGACAAATACAAAACATCTCCCTTTTCACTCCTTCTCTTTTCTACCCCTATTCTGAAAGATAAATTACGTGTAAAACTCCTGATCAATAAAGCGAACATGTCATCTTTTATTCCAGCCAAGTAAATGTTATCTTTCCCATCTGACACACCCTGATTCCACTGTCCCACAACAGCTATTTCACCCGAAGTTTCTCATTCTGGAATGCTCCCCTTGGGAGGAGTTGGGTGGGGCAGAAAGTAAGTTAACAGTGACAAAGACTTTGCTTTAAGAACCCACGAGTCCCCCCTAAGCTGCTGCAGGCTGGGCTGGGGTCAGACTTTGTACTCACTTAGGGGTCTCCGTGGTCTCCAAGAGCTCTGAGTACTGAGATGCACAGTGCTGAGAAGAAACAAAGGAAGTCAGAACAGTTTGCTTGTCCAAACAGCAGGACACACCAAAATATATGGACATCCACAAATTCCTGAGGTAAGGGATTCCACATGCTTGGTGAAGAATCTCTTTAGTTAGTCTTGCTTAATAATTGTGTACTGGACAAAGCATTGAGCAATTAATCCTAAATTCATCCTCAATATGGTATTTCTGATTTTGCAGAGATTTGGTGTCCAAGACTCCAATATCAATATTTACCTTTTGGGAAAACCAGTCAGGTGGACGTCCTGGCTCTGCAAAAGGTTTGATGGCTCTGCTGACTGAGACCCTGTGGGAGGGAAAAGACAGGTCACCATCAGCTTACCTTCTCCCTCAACCAACATGCAGAGAAAAGATGCAAACCAGTCTTGACGTGTTTGAATAATCCCCTAAACATGATAAACTCACCAAGGAATGGTAATGTTGTACAAGACCCAAAAATGTTTGTCCCCTCCTAATAAGCAATAACTCTACTCTTTTGCTTTGAAAAGCAAGTTTCTTGCCTCTGGTTACACGATTACATTTTCACAAAATCATTACTTTAAGGAGGAGAAAAATGAAGCAAAACAGAGCTATAGGTTCAGTGCACAGGAACCTCTTACCGAATTTTCTTATTGTCCACAACTCACCTTATCTAATTATAAACACAGAGTCATAGAATAGGTTGGAAAGGACCTTAAAGATCATTTTATTCCAACTCCCTGCTATGGGCAGGGACACTTTCCGCTATCCCAGGTTGCTCCAAGACCCAACCAACCTGCCCATGGACTCTTCCATTTCCACCCAGTGTCCATAGGGACATAGATGGGGAGCCACAGCTTCTCTGGGCAACCCTTCCCAGTGCCTCACCACCCTTACAGTAAACACTTTTTTCCTCATCTCCCATCTAATCCTCCCGCCAGTTTGATGCCATATCCCCTTGCCTTAACACTCCACGACTTTGTCCAAAGTCCCTCTCCAGCTCCCATCACTTTTGATTAACACACCTCCACTTTTACACAGTAGTTACGAAGGCAACAAAATGCCCGTCCAGGTACACCTTTAACACCTCTATCTTTAACACCCCATCTTTGTTCTGAACAGAGGGAGAGAGCAGACAGCCCTGTGCCTTACACCGGAACCCGGTGCTTTGCACACACCGCCCGCCTTCCCCGCTCCCATACCAGTTCTGGTCGCCGCTGCGCATGACGGAGGAGGCCAAGCAGAGCTTCTCACGGATGGACCAGGGCTCGGTGGGGCCGGCGCTCAGCAGCTTGTGCTCTGCGGGACAGGGCAGGAGTGAGCGGAGGCAGCACCCGGGCATGGCGGGCCTCGAACGCGCGGCTCCCGCACCTAGCCCCACCTCTCCCGGACTCGCTGGCCCCGCCCCGCGCTACCGCTGGCTCTTCCCGGGAAGGCCCTTCGCAACCGCTCCGTTCTCCCCGGACCATTCCCCTGACCCTTCTCCCCAGCCCCGCCGCCGCTCGCTCCCCGCCCCGTCTCCCGCCCAGCCCCGCACTTACTGCCGGGCCCTGCCGCCATCTTCCCCGCGCGGGCCCTGAGGGAAGCCGAGGCGGCACCGCGCACAGCCCGCCGGGAAATATCCGAGCGCCACCACGCCCCCCCGCCGTTTAGGCGGGCGGTTGCCCGGGCCCCGCCCCCCGTGCCCAAGCGGCTGGCGCTGATTGGCTGCGGGGCGCGGTGCTCCCATTGGCGGAGCGCGCGGGCGGCGAGGTTTGAAACGCCGACCGTCAGCGAGGGCGGCGTGAGGGGCAGCGGGGCTGGGGCGGCCTGAGGGGCGGTCGGCGGTGGTTGCTGCGCTTCCCTGTGCGTGCGGCCAGGCTCCGCGTGGTGGTGGGGCGGGTGGGGGAGTGTCCTGTGTGGTCGTTGGTGTGTGCGCTGGGTATGTTTTGTATTGTGTGTTAAAGGCGCGTAGAGGTGGTCTGTGTGTGTGTGTGGAGGGGTCCCGCGTGGTGTCCGTGTGTCTAGGGGGTGGGTTTGGGGTCCTGGGTGGTGGTTGGGCGTTTGTGTGTGTGCCCATTTGCGGCAACATCCTGTGAGTAGGGAGGGCTCCACGTGGGAATCTATGTTTGTGGGGATTGATGGATGTGGCAGTGGGTTGTATGTATGGGGAGCAAAGCTTGGGTTGCTATAACATCACCGTGTCCTGTGTCCTTTTCTCCCCAGGAGCTGTGTGAGACACCATGGCACAAGCACTTGCCTCCCCAGGGCTGTTTTCTGACGATGAGGCTGCAGCCTCCCCCGTGCTCGAGTCCACAGCCGCGGGGTTTGGGGCTGATGTGCGCAAGGACCTGCTGTCAGAGTTCTCTGCCATCTCCCCACACCTGGAGCACTCTCAGGTGAGGTTGGAGCTCTTCTGTCACAAACAGGGCGGGTCTTTCACTCGTGGCTGGTGGTGTCTGTACAAAGGTGATGTGATGCAGAAGTAACAGAGACTTTCAGAAGAGGCAGGAACAAAATGCTGTGTTGTAGGGGAGCAGTTCCTGTTAGAATAGTGGGCTGTGAAGAGCACTCTGAGCAAGTGCCTCTTGGAATGATGCTTGGTTTCAGTGTCAGGTCTGACTCATTAGATAAACCACTATGCATGTGGGTTTGGGGTGATGGTGTGCTCGGAAATGCCTGAGAAAGCTTCTGGCATTGCTGGTGATTTTGAAACTAGAGAAGTTCCTAAGCACTAGCAGGCAGAGCCAACATGTGTGTTCCATACTGTGGTTCCTGTTAAGTGCTCCCATGGGGGGTTGTGTGCTGCCTCTCTGGCTGCCATGTTTAACTTGTGCTGATTCTTGCAGGCTGTAGCTGAAGACAATAATGGAAAATTAAAGGTCTACCTGAGAGTTCGACCTCTGAAATCTACGGAAGTGGAAAAAGGGGAAGACCAGGTGAGACACTGAACAAAGCAGGCTCTGAGCATGCTGTGTGCCTGCTGGGAGATGCTGTTGTCCTTTGCTGTCTGTCCTCTGGCCTCTTGTAAGCCGCTGCAACGATGGGTTTTATGTGTTCTTTAGGGCTGTGTCTGCATTGAGAACTCAGAAACCCTTATTCTAAAAGCTCCTAAGAATTCCTTCACCATGCGGAGCACGGAACGGGGAGTGGGACAAGCAGTGCACAGATTCTCCTTCACCCGGGTAGGTAGCTGGGACAAACAATCCATCTGGAAGTGATTTGAGCTTAAATTACCCTTGCAGCTTGAAAAGTCTTATTCATACCCACTGATCCCAAGGCGCTGCCTGAATTCCGCAGTTTCATACAATCCTTTCTACTTCAGGTTTTAGTTGCTGTTTTCTTAGTCTTTATTTTTCTAAGCTGTTTCTGACAACTTTTTTTTTGGCAGCAAATGGCAAACTCTTGTCCATGAGGCTCTAAACAGACTAGGGGCTGCAGTGATCCAAGATGTTACTGGATTAAACAAATGAACAGCCTGTTTTCGTAGGGAACTCAGCTGGAATTCCTGGTGGGTTTTTTACTCATGGCTAGTACAGAGAACAAAGGACTATGTACTATCCCTTGAAAAACCGTCAGCAAAGGATATCAAAGACCTACATGAAGCTATTTTTCATGCATCTTGTTTGCAGATCTTTGGACCAGACGTGGGGCAGAAATTGTTCTTTGATGAGACAATGAAGCAGGTGGTAAAGGATGTGCTGAGTGGGCAGAACTGTCTGGTTTACACCTATGGCATCACCAATTCCGGGAAGACTCACACAATCCAGGGTAAGGAAAGCATCAGGTGTTAAGGGCCTGTTGAGAGAATTGTCTCCTCTCTTGTTTGTGAATCCTCAGCTTTGCTGCTGTTCTGCTCCAGGCACCAACCAGGATGGGGGGATTCTGCCTCGCTCCTTGGCAACCATCTTCAACAGTGTGGGGGACCGGCTGTACCAGGCCATGGACCTGAAGCCTGCCCTGTCCAATGAGGTGACCTGGCTGGACAGCAGGCAGGTGCAGCAGGAGGAGACCAAGAAGCAGATGATGCTGCAGGGGGGTCTCTGGGAGGTAAGCATGGGGCTTCTGGGGGATTCAATAGCAAGAGGTAAGGGATGTTGCCATGCTACCTGTGTGCTCCTGTTCTTGGTTTCCTTCAAGGAGGAGCTGCTAACGCCACTGAAGAGGAGTCGCAGTGCTGAATCTCAGCTCCAGGCCACCACCAGTGGCAGTTTTGATAGTGGAGTTGCTGGTCTCTCTTCATCCAGCCAACTCACCAACCGTTCAGACCTCAGTCAGACAGAAGGTATGCTTGGAAGCATATTTGGTGTTGTGTACTACTCCACACTCCATTGCTGGAGGATGGGGAAAGAAAGGGTGATGGCTATTTGGATGCTGTGTTGTGGGTAAGGGAGCAAAGGTACTGTAGCCTCATAGATTTTCCTTTTGAAAGATATGGATGTCACATCAGAAGAACTCTGTGCATATATTTGGCTAATAGCAGAAGAATTTGTCATTGCATAAACAAGCCTTGTGAAATGAAACATTACTTGACACTCATTCACTTCATTCAAGGAATGTGGTTATTGAGCAGCTGATTGCTGTGAGATGGGGACTGCTGGGAAGCAGGATGCCAAAGTGACAGGCTGCACTGAGCACTTGTGCCCTGACTATCATTCCCAGGAACTATCAGTGGCTTAGGTATCCAGAAGCATGGAGTGATAACAAGGACTAGAACTTCACTTACGCTGGGAAGGAGTTCATGCTTTAAATATCCTGTAATTCTGGAGTCAAAACTGAGTATATAAAAATCCTTATACAGAACAGATAATACTGTTAAAGGAAACTTCAGGCTGTCTCACTGAGGACAGGCATTAGAGTAGATAAAAATGGGAGGAGGTAAATAGAAGGACTTGTCTCTGGGGTAGATTTCCCTGCTGAAGAAAGTAGCTCTAGAGCTAAACCATTCCAGTTAGACCCATGAAAAGCTGCAGTCATGATTTGTTTTCCTTTTTTTTCTCTTTTTCCCCAGAACTGGGCCCTTGCTGGGCTGACTTGGATCGCATTTCACTCACTAGCAAAGGAGATGTGCAGTTCTCCATCTGGGTCTCCTTCTTTGAGATTTACAATGAGTTAATCTATGACCTGTTAGAACCAGCTCTACCTGGGCAGAACCGCAAGCGGCAAACCCTGCGGCTCTGCGAGGACCAGACTGGCAACCCCTATGTGAAAGGTAGGTTTACCTGGAAGAGAGGTTTAATGGCCTGCCAGGAAGGTTTTAGGGCTGAGTGGGTGGATGGCTTGCTAGTGATGTGCTGGAGAGCCTCACAGAGATCTCTGACATCTGCATTAAGAGATTGTCAATTTTGTTAATGTCAAGGATACGCAGTGGTGAAATTGGGCTTGAGATCAGTTTTCTGCCAGTCTCCTAACTGCCGTGCCCAATGCATGCTTGCTTTCCAGATCTGAACTGGATCAATGTCCGCGATGCTGATGAGGCCTGGAAGCTCCTGAAACTGGGTCGGAAAAACCAGAGTTTTGCTAGCACCCACATGAACCAGAACTCCAGTCGTAGGTCTGAAGGGGGAGGGGTCGTTTAGGCAGAAATACAATTCTGAGGGGCTTTTAAAGGTTGCATTTCTTTTTTTTTTTTTTTTAAATCGACATGTTTCTTTACAGTCACAGTGTATTCTCCATTCGCATTCTGCACTTGCAAAGAGGCGGCAGTGAAGTTGTTCCAAAAATCAGCGAGTAAGTTTCACATTCTCTAGAATTTGGGTGTGGTCTCACACCCTGTCTCTTCTATTGAGGGCCTGGGGTATGGGAAATACCTTGATGAAGGTGGTGTTGAAAGTACTTGGAAGGAGTAAATGCTCCCAATGCTAAGTCTTGGAGCTGACAGGAGTTTGGGGAGTGTGCCCTTATGGGGAAACTGGAAATATGACTGCCGGGTATCTGAGCTGTAAACCTGGATATGGCAGGACAAACCCAGCAGGTCATGTGAATATCACCTGTGTTTCCCTCAGGTTATCCCTGTGTGACCTGGCAGGGTCTGAGCGCTGCAAGGACCAGAAAAGTGGGGACCGAATGAAAGAAGCCAACAACATCAACACCTCCCTGCACACCCTGGGCCGCTGCATCGCCGCCCTCCGCCAGAACCAGCAGGCCAAGTGAGCATGCACACCTCCAGAGGGAGGCTGTGGGGGTTTTTTTGCTTTCCCAGCTCACTTGTGTCTCTCCCACAGGATGAAGCAGGCAGTAGTTCCGTTCCGGGACAGCAAACTGACCCGCGTGTTCCAGGGCTTCTTCACGGGGCGCGGGCGCTCCTGCATGATCGTCAACATCAACCAGTGTGCATCCACCTATGATGAGACTCTGCACGTAGCCAAGTTCTCAGCCATTGCCAGCCAGGTGAGTAGCACACACCAGGATCGTGGCATGGTCAGGGTGCCTCAGGTTTCTCCTGCTTCTGTGGGAATGGGTGCCTTTTCACCACAAGGAGAAGGGGGCACACTTGCAAGTCTTCCCTATGCTTCTCCAGTGGTTATTACCTCCAGAGTATTTCCAGATGCTGCTAAACTAAAAGGGCTGAAGGTTGCAGAGAGGGGCTGTGTTTAAAGACTGCACAACTTCCAGGCTATGCAGACTGGTGATTGATGGTCTTTTCCCCTTCAGCTTGTTCAGGCACCTCCCACAAAGCTGGGACTTCCAACCTTACAATCCATCATCAAAGAGCACAAGAGGCGAGCCAGCCAGGGTCCAGAGGCAGAGCCAGAGGAAGATGTGGAATCAGAAGAAGACACTGAGGATGAGGAAGATGTTTCCATGTATGAGAAGAAGGTGGGTTGTGATTTGTTTTACAGCCTTTATGGATGGAAGGTCAAGGACATGACTGTTAGCTTTGGCCTGGGAGCTGGGATTGGAGCTCAGCACTGTGCCAAGAGAGATGACAGAGAACCTCAGAAGGATACAGAACTCAGGAAATTTGGAATCCATGACAAAAACACTCCACAGTGGGTCTAAATCTGACACACATGCTTAATTTGGAAACATTTGGTCATCTGTTGAATAGTGATAGTAAGAGTGCAGGTGCAGACCTACAATTCCTTCTCTTCAAGGGAAATCTAGAGATCAGAAAACATGCAGAACAGGAGGCTAAACTGAGAAAAAAGAATCAAATTTCCTAGATACTCAAAGCAGGCAGCAGAGATAACTGAAAGATCAAGATGAAGTCACATCCCTACAGAGACTCAAGCTGCCATGTGTCAAAGGTAGCAAACCCTGGCAACTTCTCTTTCCAAGTGATGAAAATCTCAAACCTAGATCACTGCAGTCATAGGATCACTTAGTTTATTCCAGATCTTAACTCTGTTGTGCAGTGTGGGCAGTGGAGCTGTGTTCCTCTTGCAGGACTTGCTGCATGCAGTTGAAGCTGCACGAGAGCTGCTGTTGCAGGAGCGGCAGAAGAGGCTGCAGCTCGAGGTGCACCTGCGTGAGGAGATCTGCAACGAGATGCTGGAGCGCATGCAAGAGAGAGAGCAGTGGTGGAGGTACAGCCTGTGCTCATCTCCTTCCCTCTGCTCAGGGTGAGCTGCAGCACCAAGAGCTGCCAGATCCTGACATGGAATTGGTTGTTCTCTTTGTAGCCAACATGTGGATACTCAGAGAGAGCAGCTGGAGGAAGCATGTGAGGAAAAAATGGCCATCCTGAAGGAGTTAGTGACTGACCACTACCAGGAGAAGATGCAGGTTTGTTCACAGCAATGAAATGACATCAGTGGTAGGGGACTCTTGGTACTCGAGCCCAGGAAGATTTTTATGTGAACTGAAAGATTTTGCTTTCTGAAGTATTTTTGGTCATATTATTTCATCACTTGATCCACAATTTTTGCTTCTTGTCTCCTACTTGATGTAGCCCACTAGGCTTCCTGATTTTGAACACTCCATCTGGAAGCTAATGTACAACCATCCTGACTCCTCTATTTGTTCAACATGATTCTCTCCCCACCTCACTCTTTTCACTAGTGACTTGATTTAGTCTCTTCAGATCCACACAATTGTGTGAATTTCTCTTCTTGCTCTTAGTTGTGATGATGGGTATGGGCCTGTCCATATTTTCATGCCCATGGCATTTGAGTGACCTCTGAGACTTGTTGTAGATGGCTCTGAAGATGTCAACTGTCAAAACAATCCTTTTTCTTTAAAGCCTGTAAAAAAGTGGTTTACGTCCCAGGAAATGGGTTTACTGCACTCATTTAAATGACCTTAAAGGCTGAGTTTAATGTGCAAAGTGTGGGATTGAGAAATTCTCCAGGAATTTCTTTCTGAAACAGAAAGTTTCAGACGCTGTGCTAAGAAAATCTTATTGAATATCTGAATGAACTTCCTTTCTCAGGAGCGTGATGAAGAGATTTTGGAGCTCAAAGCTGCTTTGGAGCAGACCAAACAAAATCTGGAGAGGATGGAAACCAAGCGAAAGGGCTCAGAGCAAGGAGCACGTCGATCCAGGCGAGCTCCCAGCTCGTCTGCTCTGCAGCAGGAGCTGGCAGACACCAAAGCCAGGCTGGAGCAGTGTCAAAAGGAGCTAAATACTGCGACTGCAGGTATGGCAGTGATGCTGCACCAGTTCTGAACTGTGCTGGGAGATCGCTGTGCAGGGTTAGAGAGACCTTCTTCAACATTACATTGTATTCGGACACCCTGAAAACACTTTGAGTTGTAGGTGACAGGAATAATGTGCTGGATGGAGAGTTTCACTTAATTTTCAATAGAAAATGTACCTTAGGGCAGGATAATCTTTCCATTCAAATTCTTAAGTCCCTTTGTCTAAATGAATGGAAGAAGCCTGGAATGTTTGTGCCTTTCTGCACAAACTCAAAAGCTCTTCTTAGCTTGCCTGTGGCAGCTTGTCTCAAGGGAAGTCCTGAACTTCAGGAATTCTGAAAGCTGATCAATGTCCTGCTGCTCACTACTTTTTGTCTGTCCCTAGAGCTGCGAAAGTACCAGAAATTAGTGGAGCCACCTCCCTCTGCCAAACCCATTACTATGGATGTAGACAGGAAGCTGGAGGATGGACAAAAGGTAACTCCAACTCTGTGTTACAGAAAAGAATGTTTGCAGGGCAAAGTGGTTGCCATCTTAAGCAGTGTTTGGGGCTGCTGTTTCCAGGTTTTTAACAAATGGTTGAAGTTGAAAAGGGGTTTGTTGAACTTACTGGAGAAAGTTACTGAAGGTTGTAGCATTTGTAATAACTCAGATGGGATCTTCCCTCAGTGCTGCACGTCTGAATTGCCTTGGAGTGGCTTTGTTGGCAGAGCAGTGCCAAAACCAGCTGTTGCCTTAAATCTCTCTTCTAGAATGTCAGATTGCTACGTTCAGAGTTACAAAAAATCGGGGCGTCTCTCCAGTCTGCAGAGCGGGCATGCTGCCACAGCACAGGGGCAGGGAAGCTGCGAGAAGCCCTGGGCACCTGTGATGACATCCTGGCTAGACAGGTGATGTGTCTGCTTTGTTGTGGATTGCATGGGGGAGAGAGGTTTAGTCTGTGTGCTTTTCCGTAATTAGAGTAACCAAAGTTCTCGCTGCTGCAAATAAAAATGACTTCTTTGCTAGTACATGCTATTGTGTGAAGGGAGTTCTATTGCTGACTTTTTTCAATGGCTGAGTCAGTTGTGTATTTACCTCTCCAAAGAAGACCTAAATTACTCCTGTTCAGTTAACTGGCAGCCTGCACTTAAAGTAGGAGAATTCAGAGCTCTCATTTCCTCAGCCACTTGATCACAGTCGCTATGGCAGCATAGTTACAGCAGGATGGAGTCAGCTTTGTCCCACCCTTACTGTTCCTATTTGTTACTGAACTGCTACACTGTTGACAATAGAAGCTTTTATGCATGGTCTTATTTAGCACAACAGTTAGTGAATTTTGGCAAAAGGCAGTTTATCTTCCTCAGTTCACAGTAACTAGGGAGTTAAGACAACTTGTCAGAGTACCTGATGGGAGCCCACAAGAAAGCTGGAGAGGGACTTTTTATAAGAGCAGAGAATGACAATGGGGAATAGCTTCAAACTGAGGTTTAGACTAGATATTCGGAAACAATTCTTTACTGTGAGGATGCTGAAGCACTGAAAACACAGTGCCCAGAGAAGTTGTGGCTGTTCCATCCCTAGAAATGTTTAAGGCCAGGTTGGACAGGGTTTGGAGCAAGCTGATCTTGTAAAAACTGTCCTGGTCCACAACAGGGAACAAGAGGATCTTTTAAGGTCTGTTCCAATTAGGGATGGGCTTTTCTTTCTATGATTTTATACAAACATATATTGCCTTGCCTTCCTCAGGACCAAACCCTGGCAGAGCTGCAGAACAACATGATGCTGGTGAAGCTGGACCTGCGCAAGAAGGCAGCCTGCATTGCTGAGCAGTACCACACTGTGCAGAAACTGCAGGCCCCGCCAACATCCACCCTGAAGAAACGTTTCTGTGCCAACAGGGAAAACCTCCAGCCTAATCAGCCTCCTGGCAAAAAGCCCTTCCTGCACAACATCCTGACACGTTCAGCCACCCGTTCTGTGGCTGCTAGAGGGTGGCAACTTCGTTCAGTTGCTCTGTGACTTTTCTGAAGCAGGTCCCCTGCCCTGCTATTACTGGAGCAGGTGGCAAATCCAATATAATAGCATCTGGTTTTCATTGTGCACTTGTTTATGGTTATTGTAGTTGCTTGAGAGCTTATGTAAACATCTCTGGGTATGTATGTTTAAACTTTCAATCAATACCAAAGTGGACAAAGTGACCTTATGTAATTTAAACACTAAACTGAAGAGAGTCTTCCACCGTAAAATAATGCAGATGATCAAACTTGTTTGACAAAAGGACAAGATAAAGGCGAGTTCTTGTCTGTGTTGGCACACAATTCAAAAATAAGTTCACAAGTTTCTCCTTGAAAGATACTTTGCCTTCCTTGAATTACAATCCTTTATTAAAGTATACACGTTCTAGGCCAGGGTTGTTCTCGCGGATCTTGGCTTGCAATTCTGGCTCCAAGCGCGATACCGACATAGAACTGAGCAAAAGAAACAGTAAAGGGGTTACATCAAACAAGCACCAGAATGTAAAATAAGATGGACAATGCATCTGGTTAAACTTCCTGCATCCTCAAAAGAACTTTAAGATCCTTTTTTAAGCATCTTAAAAAGGAAGCAGGCTCGCAGGCCAGGGCAAATGAATCCCTGCTCCAAGGGCAGTGGGATAGTCTATGGAGTCAGGAAATGGCTGTTGTTACTACCATGAGGTTAAGGATCCACTTTGTTGCTCATGTTGTTGCTGGCAATAGAAACTTACCTTTCTAAATGTGTTTTTATTCAACATAATGTATTTGCCTATTTAACTTACTACCAGATTAGTTGCATAAAAGGTTTGTTTTTATGAGAGCTGGTTCACAGTAAAGTGAATTAAGCTGCCAGGTCATTTGAACAGCTGCAATTTCCTGAACGCAGTTCAAGGTCTAATCTTTTGCTGAACTGGAGAGCCCTGGTTGAAATCAAGAACTGTACCATGTGTGCTGGGTTGGTTTGTCAAGTCATCTCCAGGTAGCCTAGTGACACTTGTTTACCACAGTTCTCTGTCCTAGGAGACAGAGGGTGTCAGACAGCTTTGTTGTACTCAAACAACACTGAGAATTGGGTATTGTTTTCTGGAAGTCAAAAGCTGCCTTAGTTGTTCAGTATTTTAATGGACTCAGCTCAAGCTTGGACTGTTTAAGCTACATCTGGCAGCTTGCTGAGTTTAGACAACCACTATTAAAATGAGAGGGACAGCTGAATTTAAGGCCCTGTCCATACTTCATACCAGATTGAGCTAAGTTTTTTGTTAAGTAACTCATTCAGATTTCATAATGATTTCAGCTAAAATGAATATTGTTTCTAAGACAGCTTTCAGTACTGAGCTATTTCTGTATGATGAAAAAGTCTGGAGAAATATTAATCAAGTTACAAGTAAGCACATATAGTTCAATGCTGTTCTCTATAACTTAGAGTTTCCAGCTGAAAATGGCACTGACTGTATTTAGTGCATCCATAACCTTACTGGACATGAATATATTGTATAGAACTCATCTTGTGCTGCTGGGGTTTGTAAACTACTATTATATATTACTGCTGAATAACATAGTTATTACTTTTCTGTATATTCTCTTGTTTATCACCTTTGTTATATGGGAATTAAAACTGTGCTTGAGCAGGCAATGACCTCTTGTTTGTGTCTGTGTGCAGTACTATGAATGGATCTGGAGTTACATTAAAGTGAGAATCATTAACAGCAGTACCCACCTTTTCTGAGGAAACAGTGCACAACACAGGGGAGTTGCAAACACCAGACTAGAGGAGACAAAACCAGGTTTACAATATTTAGGGTGCTAAAGGAGAATACAAAAATCTTATGCATGATTTAGGTAAAAAACTTTTTTTTGTACACAGTGAGGTAAAGTTCCACAAAGTGCTATGTAACTTATTTCTCACTGCATTGTGAAATGATGTGAGGTGAAATTTCACTTTACGAAATCATTTACCTACACATAGCACTAAATGTATCAAGTGCATGCTCCCAAATGTGTCTAAAATTACCATTTGATGACCTGACAGTGTTTCACATGGGTGAAACGGCAGGACAACAGAAAATGCTAGAACACTGCTAATTAAGCCCTTTTAACCAAATGTTTCAAGAATTCATCAACCTCCAGGATGTGATTCCACTGACTCTTTAGAGGTAGCAGCCAAAGCATCTTTTCTAATCAAACTGCCACATTCCTTTTTTTGCCACTCCCTTTCTCCCTCCCTCTGCTTTTCTTGGCAGCTTCTTCCCTGCTAATGGCTTTTTTAACGTGGTATTTTATCAGTTACAGAGATGGAAATAACTGCTGTGCCCTCATTAACTCTCTCCGCCTTTTTTCCTTAAAAAAAAAAAATATTGCTACTTTCTCAAAACCCCAACAACTATCTCTTAAGATAGCAGACCCAACCCAAAGAAACCACTTACCAGATTCCAACTAATCCAACTTGAATGGGAGCACTCATCCAAGGAAATCTCTGTTGAAAATAAAACCGCACAGAGTGATTATGGAATCTTTCCTTCCTGCTTCCCCCTTTCCTGGAATTCTTGTTTTGCAAGAGCCAGATTGCACCTAAAAGACTCCTGGATGTGAAGGCAAAACCCTGAGCAGTGTGGCTTCATGCTGGGCTCCAGTTTGAGAGCCAAATCCCTTTGGAAAGCAGTAAGGAAATTCCCAGTGCATCAATGCACCCTGTGATCCTGAGCAAGCGTCCCTTAGCAATTCCAATAAGTGCTTGGCTCTTTGACTTAGGACCTGATCCTGGGACTTTTCTTTGATTCCCACAAGCCCTCAGCAGCAACAGAGCTGAAATTCGGAGTGGTGCTGCCACACCTCTCAAGGGCACAGGGAATTTGCCCAGGCATTCCAAGGATGAGCTTGGTCTGGTTACAGTTCCTTCCCTTCAAATGGTTTTAACCTGCAACTGGAGCCACCAGCCATAAATAAGGGAGATGTCAAGTCACAATGTAAATCTGCCTCTCTTGGCTCTTTCTCCTGTCATATGATTTCCAGTGATGTGCAGGAACTTGTCCTTGTAACAACACTCCAGTTCTGCAAGAGTTCCCCTTTTATTGAAGGAAAAAAGGGTTGAAGGATTGGCAAAACAAAGCTGAGAAAGCAACACATATCCCATGGATGCATTTTTAACATATTCCTCATTATTCTGTAACTTTTGCAGAACTTAAATATATGCCAAGGATTTTTTTTTTGCAGGCTTTAAAATTATATAGGAATCCATTCCCCCTCATTGGTAGAATTTTAGTTGAAATTCATTACTCATGAAGTAAACCTAGACCTGGTCACTGGACACTGCTGCCTCTTGCTACACTAAGGGCAGGACATGCACAGCTGCCATGAGAACACATAGGGGATTTAAAAACAAATGGCTCACAAGGCAAAAATCACTTGATAACAGTGGATGATGTTTTCAATGAAGGTGATGTTTGTTTCTGCAGGAGCAATTTCTCAAGATACAGAAGTTAGAGGGGGAAATGGTGAACAAAAGCTGGGCACTATTTGAGAGTAGAAATGGACAAAGGAAATGTAGAAAGCTCAGGAGGAAAAGCTCAGGAGTGAGGGAGGGAAAATCAGCTTGTGTGGCATGAAATTTCTCCAGAGCCTGAGGGAGAAGAAACAATGTGGAAGATTGCTTCTCTTCTCTTTAATCTTTCTTTCCTGGAGTCAATCTGTAATCCAGAAATGAGTGCAGGAAGAACTGTGCAATTCAGCAATATCCTGCAACAATAGATAACAAATGGGAACAGACAACGACAGCACGAAGGGTAAAGAGTGAAGGCAGCAGAGCTTTGCTGTTCTGGCATTCCCTAAACACCTTAATTTGACCCTCAGCTGAGATAAATTCCCTCCAAATGCTTTACATTTCATACCCTGGGGGAGTCCATGCCAAGAGGTGGTGAACACAAGCCAAACTCAGCACTGTCTCTGAGGAGAAGGGAGGGACAGGGATGCTGTGCATTGCAGTGGGAGTGTGAGACCCAAGGTACCTAACAGAAAAGCCCCAAATACAATTTCATAACTGAAAAGGCTGTTGGAAGGTGTCCTGAGAGGAATAAATGGGCAGAGTTAATTACTGATCTGAGAGAGAGTTGTCCAATACAGACTCTACAAAGAACATTGAGTTTATGTGCTGGAACATTTTTTGCCAACTTCATCTGAATTACAGCCTTTATTTTTCAAGAATGTTACCAGGCTGCACTAACCCAGAAAGACGGAGAGGAAAAAGTAACTCGGGGAGGTCAAAATTAAAAACTGGGAGTTGCCCAGGGAACAACGTAAAATAATAAAACAAAACTCAAATGCAGGCTGCACACCCCCACAAAGAGAGAAAATGGAGAAACTACAATGCAGAGCAGAAGAATTCATTGTGTTAGAGAACTATCATTTCACTCCGGAAGAAGGCAGTTTCCAATGAATTAGGATTTAATTTCCAGATGTCTTTATGACATTTTAGTGGTTAGTGCAAACAGAGAAAATGGAGAAATGATAATTAAGCAAACAAAAGCCATAAGGAGAATCAGCTTTTCTCTGCATCCTTTCTTTGCTGGATCTAAAAATTTGTCAGCTTTCCCAGGCCAGCTATGCCTGTTTTCAAAAAAATAAATAAATGAAATGACAGTGAAATTAGGAATGCATGGAGGACTTCAGGGCATAAGCCATTCAAGAACAATGCTTGGAGAAAAAGGCTCTCTGTTTTGGTTTTGTAACGGTTTGGAATACAGATTTTGGTGGCAGATTAAAAGACCTCAAGGAGCTTGTTTCAAGGATAAATGAGGAAACTTCTAGAATCAACTTGGATGTTAATACAATATGCAGAACTGTACAGAAACTCTAGCTAAAGCTGTAAGAGTAGAAATACAAATGAAAACTTTAGTGTTGATTGGAATTTTCGTAAGTTTCTATGGAAAAAACCAATTTTTTTGGAAAGTTACCTGTAAGTAACATCTATAAACCCTCCGGGCAAGGTTGTTTATGGATCCTCCTGCTGTAGCAGGTCAAATAACTTGGTTCTGCACGGAGCTGGTCAGGAGTATGGCAGCAGGGATAATGCAAATAGACACTATGCAGCCTAATCAATTACTGCTATGCTGCATAATTACATAAAAAGGCCCCAAGGCTGCTCCTGAAACCTACGGCAAAACATATCTACAGATGAAAATACTTTCTCAAGGCAACTTCTTTTTGGAAAAGTAAATATGTGCTTGTGTTCTAAGAACATTCTTGAGGCATTTTCTAGCAATAATTTTTGGGAATGTTGTTAATTCACACTCATGCCTTAGTGCAAAACACTGTGGGAATGCGGGGGATGAGCAGTGCTACATGACCTACATCTTATTCCAAATATCAGAGGATGACAGGCTCCTCTGAGACCAACACTCCAGGAACATTTTCCTCTCTCTGTTTTACTGCAGGCCAGCTATTTTCTTTTATCATTTCACAACCATTTGCTTATCTTTTGGCCTTGTGTGTTGCTTAATGGGCTTTGGCAAGCAGTCAGGAATTATTTCCAAGAGTGGTAGTGAAGCAAAGGCTGAGGGTAGTGAGTTAGTAAAGCAGTGTGGGGATGGTGTTGGAGTGCTGGGATGGGATGGTGCTTCTGAAACTCCACGAGGACATGCAGAAGCTGCTTGTTAAAAATGCAGCTCATTCCTTAATGGGTTTAATACTAATCTCTAGCAGGTGTTACCACTGACTACCTGCAGAGCAGTGTTTCACCTGGATTCAGGCTCTGAGGGAGAGGACAGGTGAGCATAAACGGTCAGGATGGTACCAGAGACCACTGAGTAGTCACTGCAGAAATCGCTCATTTTTGCTGATCTGAAAAATTCACAACACCCTTTAGGTTGATTACAGCACACAAAACCAGCAGGTATTTGTCTCCAGACCCTGAGGATTGCTGAAAATTCTTCATAAATGTATTTCCACCTGAGTTGATAGCATTTGTGACATTTCCTCACATGTCAAATACATATAAAATAATTTTTCTCTATTTTTTTTTAAACAAGGGTTAATTTTCCAGGCAATACATTCTCAAGAACATCACAGTATCACAAGTTGTGGTGTGTTTGGATGCCCTGCAGGCTCACTTCTTCCAGGAGATAAAAGCAGCACACACTGATTTTTACCCTAAAACTCAAATGACACATTTCCTGTTTTTACACTCTGAGCAAGAATGTTTTCTGTTAACAAGTAGGAGGGAACCAAAGCACTTTAGGGAAAAAAAAAAAAAGTTTTAAAATTGCAAGATAATCATAGAATGGTTTGGGTTGGAAGGGACTTTAAAGATCATCCAGTTCCACCCTCTTTGCTACCCCAAGGCTGTTCCAAGCCCTGTCCAACCTGGCCTTGAACACTTCCAGGGATGGGGCAGCCACAACTACCCCTGGCAATCTGTTCCTGACTTTATTTTATAAATACAGAAACACTTTCAAATGGAGTGTCTAACTGGATAATCTCACCCTGCACAAGAGATATGAAGGGCAGAAATAGTAAGAGATAAAATTTAAATACTTTAGAAACCTTTATCTTAGACAAACAAAACCATTCTAAACAAAATCTTCCCCTGCTTGTCCTCCCTGTCCCCACAAAAACTTTTCCAAGGGAGAGACTGGAGACTCAGACCATGTGTTTTTTCCCTTATTTTTCTGTGTCAGGAAGGAGACAGATTTTCTTAGACTTCTTGGGAGGTTCTCAAAGGCACAGGCTTTGCCTGGAGCTACCAAGTAATTAAATCAGTGATATCAGCAGTGAGGATGAAACTCCCTTTACTGGTAAAGAACTAAAGAGTTCCAGAGTTCTTCACCTGAATATTATTTCCCTTGTGTTAGACAACCCTGTAACTAATTCCATTACTGCTCTTTACCCTCTCATGCACACATATTGCATAATGTTGTTGTAGGTTATGGATTTACCAACACCAAGGGTTTGACTTCACACTACATTAGCATAAAAATAATATAGGAAATAAGCAATCTTTGATGAAGAATGTCCATTCTATGGCTACCCTGCACTTTACATACAGCAAATGTTAAAGGATCGTTTTTAAAAGACATTTTTACCATCATTTTTGTTTCCAAACTCAGATTGCTACTACAGCAGCTAAGCAAAACCTCTTTATTGCTATCTTGAAAAAAACAGCATTATTAAAATGTTCATTTTTTTCCTAGTAAACTCTGTTCCAAGACTCACTACATGGAAGGTTTACTTCACAGGAGGAACTGTGCACTTTAAGAACAATTATAACAGTAACAAAAATGTTCCTATTTTCTCAATGTTACCTTACACTGTGATAAAAAGAACCAAGTTATCTCTAAGAAAGGGAGAAAGGAAGTGACAGCTGTAAAGCAAGTTCTGCAGGGATGTCCTCCCACAGTGTTTGGGAGGCAAATATGAAGATTCGGAAAGTATTTGAAACTCATTAAAATATTAACTTAGGATATGAAAAACATATAGATAGATTATCTAAGACTAACCTTCAAAAAGGCTTTCTTTTCCAATGTATTCATTATGAAAGGAGGAATTGCTGAAAATAAGATAAAAAAGGCATTAACCTTGGAGAAAAAGGCACTTTGTTTTCATTTTGTTTGGCTGAGCTGATACCATAACACAATTTTCACAGCCTTTTGTCATTCACTCAGTTTTCATTTCACATTGCCAACTGCATTGGTATTTACAGAGGTAAATTCTCCCAATAAGCAAAACTTGCAATTTCACATGGAACTAAACCTGAGCTCAGGAATTTGGCACTGGCAGAGCACCCAAACCAATTCCAGGCAAGTGGAATTTGCTCCCATTCCTTTGCTATCTGTATCGTTGCAGCACAAACATCCCAGGAGCTTTCCTGCTGCACTTCAGAGCAACACAGTGGGGATGTTTCCACAATTCCCCAGAGAGGTTCTTACCAGAAAGACAAACACTGCCTGGGGGACTGTAAGAACTGTAAGGTAATTTGGCCCCTGAGGAAAATCACTTGACTAGAACCGAAGCTCTCTCTCACTGCAGGAACTGATAATCAGGATTTATCCTTACCCATGCCAGGAGAAGCCATCAGAATCCTGGATATCACCACCTGGGTGATTGCCTGCTGAGCTGCTTTGGATGAATCACCCAGTCTGTTTCCATTCTCATCCGTGACAGGAATTCCAAACTTGAGTTCCCTGTTGAATAAGGGGGGAAAAAATAAAGCAGTGATGGATGTGAATTTATTTATTCACTGTTTTTTTTTGTCATCTTTGTCCCTTACAATTGTCAATTATAACAATTACGTGTTTTATTTTCTAAGTTGGTCTGTTTATAACACTCTTTGGCACAAAAAAAGTCCAAAAGGCAGAGAAAGACTAACGAAAAATATGCTGAGAAATTACCAACTGAATATCTGTAACAGCAAACTGCTGCTTCAGTCTGGTCACAGCACTCTAAGGGGGGAGAAAAAAAGATGTGCTTCTTCTGTGTCCCACAGAAGGGAGAGGTCAATTCACAAAGCAATTCAGAAAGTGCAATTTCTTTGACTGCTCTGGAAGTGGAGTCTGTCCTACCTGACAGACAGCTCATAGAATACGGGAATATTATTTTCAATGTGATAAAACAGAAGGCTCTGTGAAAATCCCCCCCGGCACTGAGTTGTCATTTCAACCTCAAAAAATATACTTGAAAGAATAAAAGGAAGCACAAACCAAATGATGTTTCTGTAACTGCATTATTCTCTATTAGATCTTTTGCTCAAGAGCAGGGTTAGGTGGTAAACTCACACTGGGAGAAGCAGAGAGAGCAGCAGGTAGTGTGAGGGCTGCCTTTATTCTTCTCTTCAGATTTTATAACAGATAAAATACTACTAGAGATCAACTTGCACTGTAAATACAAACTCCAAATATTCCCTTTTCTGCCCATAACACTGTGCTTTAATAGGATGCTTTTAATTTGCTTTCCCCTGCTACTCTTATTCCCAGTCAAATCACAACACAAAAAAAGTTTGTTTCTGACAAACTGTGTATTTTTGTCACCTCGATGATTAAACAGAACTGCAGAGCCTGACTTCTATGACTAAGTTCTGCAGGTGGGATTTGAAGCACCATTTTTGAAATGACTGTGTTTTTCCAAAGTGTAGCTGGTATTCAAAGGTCCATGTGATCAAAGTTTTGAAGGAACCAGTAATTGGTTTGAGATCCAAGACTGAAGAACTCTTTGGATATTTATCTGAAGAGAAGAGCATGTTCTATTTTATACCTGTTACAAACAACCAGTCAAAACCTGATGCATGAGGTTTTTGCAAGGTTCTGAAACAAGCTAAAGATATAAAATGTGCTTTATTTAGTAACCTGCTGATTTACAAACTCAACAACATCTTTTCTTCTAGCATGAGTGATCTTTGTTCTTCTTCCTACCTTTGTCTCATTAGTGGAATATTGATGCAGTTGGCAGAAGCAACAGCAGCAAAAGGAACAAACCTCCCTATAAGAGGTGAGACGCGCTGTGAAACACACAGAGAGGGGAAAAGAAGGAAAATAAAAATGTACATAATCATTGTCTTTACTGAAATGCTTCATGTGCTAATGATAGATGAGACTTATTTCCTTTATATTAAAAGTCAGTGCAAACTCACTGGTGGGGCAGAGAACAAGAGTCAAACAAGAAGTAAATCATAAATGCTTCTCTCCAGAGTGAGCAGTGGCAGGACAGTGGCAAAACCATTTTGAATTTAGTAGCATCACAGGAAAGTGGAGTCACAACTCAAATTAAATTTTAAGCACTATTAGATGCCTTGAGATGTGAAAAAGAAACTGGAAAAAAGGCACCTTATTAGACAGAGTTTGCATGAACCAAACATAGGCTGTTTGACAGATTTGTATAAACACATCTCCATGGGGAAAAAATAAGGTTGGGATCTAAAGAAAGGAGTAGCCATTAGAACCCCAGAGTGGGAGCTGTGCACAACACAGACTCACCAGAGGAGAAATGAGCTCTGAGCTTCTCACAGAACACCACAGTTTAGCAAGAATGGAAAAACACCCAGCAATACCTTTGCTAGTGAATTAAGTCCTAAGGCTGTTGCGACAGCACCTGTGGTGGCAGAAACATAGGCTGTTCCCAGCTGGCTGAAACAGAAATGAAAATGTTTAAACATGCACAGCTACATTCATGTCACTTTGAAAAATAATTACATTTCACACATGCAGTTATGCCCCCCACCAAAGTTAAGAAGACTTCTTTGTGCTACTGCAATAAGGTGGAGATGGAAGATCTAAATGGGACACTAAATTAAACACTTTTATTTCACTAGCAGTAAAAATCATATTCAAGCCACGTTGTAATACTGAATCAGGTTTTGCTGGTTGTGCATTGCTGCCTGTTCAGCATTTTCTCATGTGTCTGAACGAACACCTTGAAGGATTAGCTCTTATTTGATTTCCTAATTGCTTTACCTAGTAAAATCAGTTTGGATTTCCAAGGCCATGTCTGTAATAGTAATTAAAACCAACCATACCAAACCCATAAACACAGACCAGCTATGCTGCAAACACTCAAATCCAACCCAACCTGCCCCAAACCACACTTTACATACTTCCCAGCTAGGAGGTGTCTGCATGTGCTTGAATCCATACTTTGCTCCCAGACATCTTTAAGCAAGTCAGCCCCAAAACCAGAAAGTCAAGCACTGCAATTCCAGTTTTCTATTCATAGAATCCCAGAATGGTTTGGGTTGGGAGGGACCTTAAAATACTTCCCATTCCATCCCCTGCCATGGGCAGGGACACCTTCCACTATCCCAGGGTGCTCCAAGCCCTGTCCAGCCTGGCCTTGGACACTTCCAGGGATCCAGGGGCAGCCACAGCTTCTCTGGGCACCCTGTGCCAGGACCTCACTGCCCTCACAGGAGATATTTTTCCTGTTTATCCAACCTAAGTTTCCCCTCTTCCAGTATAAGATTTCTTGTTTTCTGCATCTATTTAGCCTCTTTTTTAGCCATCAAGTAGACAGAAGCACAGACCAGTTGAAGGAATCTCTTTTTGTAAATGAGCCCTCAGTGTGGTGTGTGCTGACACTGAGAAGGTGGCACAGAGACACAACTGAAGGCTCCCACAAAATATCAGCTTAGAAATATCCTGGTATGACACCAAACTGATGAGGAACTTGCAAATGGTTGACTGAGACCTGCAACATTAAGTCCTGCCCTGTTAAGTGCTCATGATCAAAGTGCTCAGGCTTGTCTTTAACAGCAGAAAGGGAGTTCTCACCTCTGCTATTCTCAGACTTCTCATCTGTGCATATCTAATTAATAATTAAGATAGGTGGAAAAACCGATCCCTGTCTCTCCTCAAACTTTAATTCCCAATCATGTTCAAGTACATCACAGAGCGACTTTTAAACTCATCAGAATTCTATGGTTCAGGGCCTGACCTGACAGTGATTGGGGCATCCCCACTCCTGTTGGTGTAATTTACTACAGCATTGAAGGACTGGTTGACCCACTGCCAGAAAAGCACTGCTGGTGTTGTTCTGGAAAAGAGAAACAATTACAATTATTTTTATTACTAAACCCACAGTTGAATCAACAGAACAGAAAAATGATGGCAAATCAAGAACAGCCAGTGCAAACAGTAGCCATGCAAAGGTTCTTGCTTATTTAAATGAAACAATACAGTCAGTGAGATACTGACCTGAAAATAAAGAGTTCTTCTAGAAGAAGAACTGAAAAATCACCTAGTTTTGAATCTGGATAATAAAGCAAAGAATATGTACAGAGCTTCTCTAGGTGTTATAGATCATAACAGAACAAGCAGTTATCAGGAGGCAGTGCTGAGGGTTTGATTCCTATTCTTGATTTTCATTTCCCTAACATGCAGGGAGATGTTTTATGTGCTATATTGCCACCACTCACCTGTAAAAGGTCATCATACAGCCTGTGATAGTCATGTTCATGGGGACCTGGGCAGACATTCGGCCAATCACGAACATCTTCTCCCCAGTGTCTGGGTGAAAGGCTGAATCATAGATGTATTTTGCTCTCCACAACTCATCTTCTGTCAAGCCAGGTGCCACAATACCTTGTCTTGGGACAGTTGAAAAACAAGACAACAGCAAAAGGCACAAATGTTATAAAATGCTGCAAACTCCCATGAGCAATGTGGCAACTGCGGATTTGGTGATGTTCACCCTAAGTTAATTGAGACTCACAGATTCTTCAGCTCTTAAATGGACTGGCGAAATAAAAAGAATTCAAACTCCCAGCAGTGGTTATGTTGGCTAAATCTATTTACTCAAACCTGTTCTATATTTTAGAGCTAAAATGTAGAGCCAAAATCTCTGGAGTCCTTAGTGTGAAATTTTGAAAATTCATCCTGTGAGCATTTAAGAATTCCCTTGCTCCAAACAGTGCTACACATAAGAGGAAGTTTTAAGCTTTGTTGTCATATTAACTATTTTCATAATTAGGCACTTCTGTGTTTCAGAGCCTTAAACAGAGGCGTAACTTCCCCATCCATTAGCAAATTGGATAAAAAAAGAAAAGGGTTTCAAGTAGGCTCTGAAGTAGGAATGAGAAGTGCTGCAATGAACAGTGTTTCAAGTACTTCCTTTTAAATATATCACCATGTACTTATCATTGACATGGACTCTTGGGCCAGCAGTACAAGTAGTCAATGTCATACCTGTAATCATGCACAATTTTTCTTGCATTTTCCAGTTTGGCATCGGATAACAAAATATTCCTGGGGTCTGTTACAGTGAAGAAGTGATTGGCTCGTCCAACGAAAGTGCTTTGATCCCATCGGGGCTCCTTGATATTAATATTTAATGGTATATCTGCTGACATCTTCAAAAGCTCTGCCAAGAAAATATCAACATTTGCAATTCAAAATTCCACTCATTTCCTACTGTATCTATAATCTGCAAGATGAAAAGTGGCCACTTTTAGAGTAAAAAACCCAGAGAACAAACACCCAACCATTTGCAGAACTGAGGTTTAAAGGGGCAAGTCTACAGAAATGCTTCTGTATCCAATGCCCCAAAACATTTATATGTTATTTATTACATTTGTACAAATACCTCAGGATGAGGCAGATGCAAAGGAAGTATAGGAATTTATTAATAAGGAGACATACTAAACAACAATATACTAACCAGAAAGTGCTTAACTTCAGTGATGACTTATTGTTTGTTGAAAATAATGTATTGAAGGGTAGGAGAAATCAACTATTTCAAGAGATGCCTGAAGTGCTATAAAATTCAGTGACAAATGAAATATTTAATAAAATCCAGTTAACTTCTCTGGCATAGCAAAACAACCCAAAAATTAGGAACACAAACCCACCAATTTATTTTAATAGATGTTGTTTCTCTAAATCCATGTTTTAACAAAACAGAGATTACATAATGCAACAATTTGCCACATTATGAACACATGACCAGATCTCCTAATGATACTTCAAAGATGGTTGAAGAACTACATGAAGGACAGTGAACTAACAGAGTTGTGCATTTATGGGGCACAAAGCCCAGAAAAGTAAAAATTACTTCAGGATGACCAAGTTCACTTCAACACCTAATGAAAGAAAGACAGTCTCTTCATAGCACAATCTCTACAAATTTTAACTTTCTTAAGAGAAATTTCTCCAACATATTTAACAACCACTTAAAAAAAATCCTCCTCCAAATAATGCTTGTTCAAATGGCAGAAGGAAATTGGATCTATACAAACATATATTTATAAAGATAGATGCAATTTTAGACTATCTTTAAGGTCCCTTCCAACACAAACCATTCTGTGATTCTATGATACCAGAAGGCTAATAAATGTGGTACACTAGGGGAAACTAATCTTTTCTCCCTTCTTTCACTCACATTTCTCTCACTGTTAAATTCATTATTGTACAGCACTGTTTATTTGTAGGATTATTTTCAGGTGATACATCCCTCAACCAGGCCTGCTGCAGGATGAACACAGACCATGGAAATGAAAAAAGACTCAGGACAGATTTGGAGAACAGATTTCTCACGCACAGCATCTTAACAGAAGATACACCTTAGGTTTCTTTTCCCTTCCTAGTTTCTTTTCCCTTTACCATTAAAAATGCCCTCCTGTGAACAGTGCTGTGCTGTGAATTAGCAGTCCATCTTCTGGTCTAAAATGGGAACTGCTGGTTTTGCAGAGCCGTATGGAGGCGAGTGCACTCATTTATTCAAACCCTCTTTCCCACCAAAATAAAGATAAAAATCAGGACATTAGGACTGGTAACTTGTTCTTGTTCCTTATTTGTAGGAAAGTTCAAGTGTAAATATTTTTATAACTAAATTATCCATTTCATTAAGAAAGATTAAAGCTGCTCAGGATAGCTTATGATAATCTGGTTAAAGCTGTCTAATGAATGCTGAACAAAACAGTGCATACATAGCTTTTTTCTTTCTTTTCATTCTGGTTAGTTCTTTCTTTTTACTGATTCACAGCATATAGACTATTGGGCTCTCTGTGAACTCCCTTTATATAACTCTGATTCCTCTCCCACAAACTCAAGTCACTTAGCAATAAGAAATTAAACATTAAGGATCTGCCTTCACTGCAGATGCTTCATGGTTCAACTAAGGACTGTTTCAGGCTGAAACAATCAGAAAAGGTGGATGCACAGAACACAGAAGATTAAACACGTTCACATCCTGTCTTCATCCCCTCCCCACTTTATCTGCTCTGTGTCTGCTCTGGTGCTCCTTGACCCAGGAGTGCTGATGGAATTTAGTACCTTGGCAGGAAACTGATGCAGCAGAAAAATTGCACTGGGGAGGAATAACCTCCTGCACCTCACAGGCTGGGTTTGCTGCTAGAGAGCAGCTCTGGGAATCCTGCAGGACAATAAACTGTCCGTGATCAGCAGAATGGCCTGGGAACCAACAATACCAATTTACAAGTTTTCCAGCAGAATATTTTTACAACAAAAGCTCCACCTCTTGTTTTAAAGAGACTGTATGATGCTACTCATGACTTATTAGACCCTATTAGTAAATGCTGAACAGGGAATGAAATATACCCCATAAAATGAAAACATAAGCTAATGAAATCTGATGTACTTCAAAGGGTTCCTCTTATAAAACAAAATGTCCAACTATAAAATAAAAGTGGTGACTGCACAAAAATGGTTTTATCAATATATTGTCTGACAGACATAGAGTCATCATCATAAATGATACGACTTTCTTTTAATTTCATTTTTTATTTAAACAGTGAGACTGTAAAACTGCAAGAAATAGTTGCAACACCCTCACTTTAAGTTGCTGCAACAGTATTTTACCTACCTGTCACCTTAATTTTCAGATACAATTTCAGAGGGGTGCTGCTGTTTGCACAATCCATTCAACTACTCAATAACAAAAGCACTGTAATAAAACTACTTAAGGTTTAATTATTATGTTAACTACAATGCTTTGTCAAGGGTGGAACTCCAGTACCTTCAGTGATATAATTTTCCATGTGTACTAAGTGTGCCCAAGATTTAAGTTCCCATTATCCACAATTGAATTGGATAAAGAAAAAGCAAAGGACATTAGGCTTAAATCAAATTTAAATAAATCCATCTGAACCTTGAGATAACTAGAAAGTTTGCAAGGGAACTAGAAAGCAAAAGTACAATAAAGATAAAGACAAAGATAAAACTGTTTGCTTTGTTACAGTCAACTAATGAAGGCAAACTACCTAACCATTAATTAATTAATTAACGTGCCTATATATGTAAACACATGAATTTATTGTTCCCATCTGCTGCCATCCTGTAAGTACCAACTTATCCTGAAATAAGATAAAACTTTCAGTCAACAGCACCTTGAATTTTAAGGTGGAAGCAGCAAAACTGCCCAGGCTGATATTGAAATAACTCTTTTCCACAAACGCCATTAACAGAGGATTTGGAAAACAAACTGAATTTTACAAACACATCAGCTTTTGTAATAATCCATATTGAAATGTCACTTTAAGGTTATGTTCACACAGGAGGATCAGCAGCACTGGAAAGCAGTTGTAATGCAGTCAAACAATTAACAACTATCATGGAAAACATGCAGTAAGAGAGAAAATGATCTCTATTTTCTCTATTTCACATAACAGATCAATTAGAAAGGTATTTAATAGAACCACTTGTACCTGGAAAGCCTGCAGCTGTTCTCCCCAGCAAATTAAATCAGCAATAAAGGACGGACTATGCTCTCTGGCACATTCATATCACTAAACCCTTTCAGTTTCCAAACTAGAGCAGCTGTATCCCAACTGCCCACGGAGAAGAGCAGTTAAATCCTGCCTTGTGCTGCTGGATTGTCTGGCTGAGCATCAGCTGTCCCGGGCAAACCCTGTCCCCGCCGCGCTCCAGTGAGTGAACAATAACGGGGGGTGGCATTCCCGTGACCAGGGACATTTTTTGGCACTGTTTGTCTCCCCAGCAGTGACACAGAGGTTTGATTATCCATGTGTTCCACACTGGGGCTCCTCCTATGTACCAAGTTTTCAGAGTCATAATTGATGGTGAGTTCATAAAGTTTTTCCTAAACTCATGACTGTGTTTTCCTCTTCTGAGGAAAGGCTGAGAGAATTGGGGATTGTTCAGCCTGGAGAAGAGAAGGTTTGAGGTGACCTAATTGTGGCCTTCCAGTACCAGAAGGAGCTGCAGGAAAGATGGAGAGAGACAACTGACAAAGGCCTGGAGTGACAGGGTAAGGGGGAATGGCTTCAAACTGTCAGATAGTAGGGTTAGACTGGGTATCAGGAAAAAATTCTTCCCTGTGAGGGTGGTGAAGCCCTGACACAGTTGCCCAGAGGAGCTGTGGCTGTCCCTGGATCCCTGGAAGTGTTCAAGGCCAGGCTGGACAGGCTTGGAGCACCCTGGGATAGTGGAAGGTGTCCCTGCCCATGGCAAATTTCTCATCCTCTCGGATCAGATGGAATCATCTGCTAGTTCATGCTCTAATGTTTAATACTAACATTAACTGGAGGGAATAAAGGGCTTAAGAATAAAGTGCGAGTGGGCTCTCTCAACATAATAATTACATACAAAATCTGCACGAAGTCTGACCAAAAGTTTTGGTACAAAGGCTACATTTAGATTTTCCACAAAACAAGCAACAGCAGAAGACTTTAAACCTTGTTTAAAGGTTAACAACAGTAGTTGCAACAATTATACAAAATGCAGATTCAGGAGTTACCTGGAGTTCAACTCTCTGCTGCTCCTTTTCAAAGTTCATCTTTTAAACATCACATTGAAGGTCATGAAACCACTTTTCAAACCAAAGCAACAGCTAAAAGAGTAGCAATGACTATTTAATTTATTTCAGATGGTAACAAACCACCCAATTTTGAACAACCCAGATATTTGATCACTTATTTTAAACCGTGTTGCATGACTGAATAATCCAGATGGGCAAATGACCTGGGAAATTCTGGGCAACTTAAACTCACCAGCAGTGCACAAATGATGAAATGCAGCTTTGTTACTTTCCCTGGAACCATTTATATTTTCTTATGTTACTGACACCTTGTATTTTAACCCAAGCCTTGAAAAACTCCATAATTAAGAATTTTCGTCAGTTTCTTTACAGTATCAGCTAAAACTGGGACTAGAGTGACAGAAAAGGAAATTTCATGATGATGTAACTGTGAACCCAGGGAGAAGTCTAAAGAGAATTCCACATCCAAAAGTGGAGCAGATATAATTGTGATAATGCTCAATGTGACATTTGACTTCTTGGTGCCCAACTCCCAGGCTGCAACTTCTGTTACAAAGAATGGGATGTGCTGGGTAATCCATCTTAAAAGAGAATTCCAACCAGCCTGCATGAATGCTGAAGGAAAGGTACAACTTTTTGGTGTCCTTTACCAGGACTTGGACCCGTGAGTTCAGGTGATGTAAACGTGCTTAAGAAAAATAATGACTGACAAAATATTCTAGAGGTAGTTAAGAATTTTTTTTTTTTTGCAAAACAGAGTGAGGCTTTTCCCTGAAAACCCAGTAAAAATAAAAGGTAACAGCAACCCTCTTTCTTCACAGAATTCTTTAGGATAGGAATAGCTCAAAAGTTAAGAGCCAGGTGCTCTGATGTTTCATGTGCAGACTGACTGGGAGAGACAAAAATAAGATTTGACACACTTAGGCCCCTACATCTCCATTCTTTAAAGTATGATGTCCAGCTGTCAGTGCCTTGTTCTGGGAAATGAGATGCAGCCTGGAAAATCTTGAGGTTGAGAAAAGCACCTGCTGCTACAAAATGGGGAGAAGAACGCTTCTCTTCTTCCTCCAACACATTTATAAACCAAAGTGCCCATAGCTGCTTGTTTTTGTAGAGCTGAGCTCTTCTGTAACATTTCCCATGCCACTTTGATAGAGAAATACTCAGGGGTCCTGTTAGGCCTCTTTATTCCTCAAGTAACACACTGTTCTTTTTTTGGGGCTCTTTTGTCTGAACAAACTCAACATTTTTCTTTTCCAATGCCTGATTTTCCACAATGCCCACCTAAAGAGCTGCTATGCTGGCTTAGAAGAAAAGACAGGAAATAAACCTCCCTCTGATTAGGAAAAAATGACCTGTTCTGCTTTAAAACTACAACACACTGGCAAAGCAACAGCAGAAAGGCAAACCCATGTTTTAATTGCTCTGGCAAAGAAAAGAACACAAGGCCTTCTCCAGGGATGTCAGTCATGGCAGTTAATTAGTTCAAATGGGAAGAACTAATAGACTTTTTGGGGGGAAAAAAGCACTTTTGTGTGGTGGCAAAAGAGCACATGTAAGACTTATCAGAGTCTGGAAGCAATGCTATTCCTCTGTTTGAAGCACATTTGCTGCCACAGTCTGAAATAAGCAGCACAGCTGATGACTGGGAGTCTGATGCAATGTACTTACACCAAATGTTAAAGCCACTTGCCAAGTTTTTTTCTTCCCCAAAGCATCTTCTACCAGTAAAACGCCTATTTAAACTACCAGGGGAAAAAAAAAATCTTTGTCTGCACCATGATTTTTCCTACTGCAATCCTAAGTGGAATACTGGAGAAGGCAAAGCATGACAACACTATGAGATACTGTTTTTTTCTTTTTTGCTTATAAATGTACATCCCACTTGTAGCCTAGCAACAAAAGCAGCAGCCTGGGTGAGATGAGCCTGCTGCTGGGGCTCTCTCCTCAAAACAGGAGCCATCTTTGGTGTGTAACTTGACCAGAGATTTCATCATTCTGCATTAAAGCCAGCTCCAGATGTTAGAGGTCCCTGCAGCCAGCTCAGCAGTGTCGGCTTTGCTTTGCCACCTCCTCTCCCACTGCACGAGGCACGACCAGAGACACCACATGTGCTCACCTCATCTCCACATAAGGAAAAATAAACCTCCTTTGCTAACCAAGGTTAGTGCAACCTCTTATTTCAGTCCTGATTGCTGCAAGCTTGTTTCTGCTCCTTATGCTTTAACCCCCACCAATAAACTGCAGTAGGCTTGGCTCTGCCCCAGGTGTGTTCAAGGCCCTCTTCTGTACTTTTTCACTATTACATATATCTTTTTCCACACAGGTGATATTTTAATTGCACAATGGTACAAAGCCAATATTCACCCCCCGTACCATTATAATAACAATAAATTATTTATAATTCAATAAATTAAAAAAATTATCTATACTCGTAATTAAAATTCCTGTTTCTGGCTACGAGGTGTCTGACCTTGGAGTTATTTGGCGTGTTCCTCTCCTGGAAAGGATGATCCTGCAGCAGGGAGGTTTGTCTCTTGCAGGCCTGAAATCTGTGCTGCTGTCACGCAATCCCTGTGACACAGAGAGCCCTGCTCAGGGGACAGCAAGCGGTGAGAGGCAGATTTTGGGAGCGGGTGGGGAAGCGGGGAGCTGTTATGTGTGCGGGGAGGAGGGGGATGTGGCAGCCCCACGGTGCTGGCTGTCTGCACTGCCAGGGACACGGTGACACGTGGGGCTGGGACCCTGGGGAGGTGACAGGGGTGACATACAGAGCTGGGCCCCTATGTATAGGATAGGTTGGCACATGGGGCTGGGATGTGGAGGGGACAGAGGTGACACGCGGGGCTGGTCCCCTGTAGAGGAGCCGGGTGGACATTCGGGGCTGGACCCCTGTGAAGGGATCTGGGGTGACAGATGGGACTGGATCCCTGTGGCCGGGATGGAGGTGGCAGACGGGGCTGCACCCCCGCGAAGGGGACAGGGATCAAAACAGATCAGGGCCTCTGCAGGGCGAACCGAGGTGACAGACGGGGCTGCGGAGGGGCCGAGGTGACACGGGGGGCTGGGTCCCTGCGGAGGGAACGGAGCCACACGCGGGGCCGGGTCCCTATGGAGGAGACCGAGGCGGCAGATGGAGCCCCGGGTACAGCACCGGGGGTGGCACCGGCGCTGGCTCCTCCGCCCGTCCCCGGCCGCAGCCCATCCCCGGGGGACTCCCCGGCCCCGGTACTCACCCGGCCGCCGGCCCCGCGCCGCCCTGCCCGGCTGCCCGGAAGAGCCTCTCTTCGCCGCGGGCGAGGGGCCGGGAGGCGGCACGGAGGCGGCAGGGAGGAGGCAGAGAGGAGGCAGGGAGGAGGCAGGGCCGCCCCGCTCCGCCTCGCTCCGCCCCGGGGCCGGGCAGGGCGTGAGGGCAGTGCGGTGTGGGCAGCACTGTGAGGGCAGCGCCCGCCGCCGCCGCGCTTCCTCCGCCCGCTCCCTGCAGGCCCCGCTCAGCCCGGCTGCCTCGCGTTCCACTCACAGCTAAATGCATTAATTATTTCATGGAATATCCTGTGCTGGAAGGGATCCGCTGGGATCGTCAGTCCGGCTCCCGGCTCTGCACAGCCCCAGCAATCCCACCGTGTGGCTGAGAGCGTTTTCCGAAGAAATGCGTCTTGAGCTCGGTTAGGCTTCCCTGGGGAGCCCAGCCACCCTTGGAGTGAAGAACCTTTTCCTAATTTCCTCGCCTGGCACCGCTCCTGCCGTTCTCTGGGTTTCTGTCACTGGTCACAGAGGGCAGAGATCAATGTCACCCCTCCGCTGCTCCTTCTAAGGAAGCTGCAGACCACAAAATCAGTGAATCACAGAATATTCCGGGGTCTAAGGGACCCCCAAGGATCACTGGGTCCAACTCTTAAGTATGGCCCCGAATGGCCCATATAGGGACCATGGTGAGGTCTGCCGTCAATCTCCTCCAGGCTGCACTGGATTGGGATTGTTGTTGCAAGGTTATTATTAGAAACCCAAGGCACACTAATGCCCCAAACCTGGCAATGGGGGACAATAAACTGCCGTGTGAGGACAGCACTGTCAGCTCAGGAGGCTGCTCTGAAGGTCACCCAAGTACGAGGCTTGTCACATCGCCGGCACCTGAGGGAGGAGATAAAAAGTGCATTAGCGGCCAGATTAGGAGCATCCGCATGTCACTGTCACGCTCTGCTCACACTCGAGCGGGACATCCCTTCCCAGCCCATATCCCTGGTGTCTAGTGTGGGCTCTGGGAAGGCAGCAGCACTCCTGAAAAACCATCGTGGTTCCTTTTCTGCTGGACTCAGCCCATTCCCAGGCTCCGAGCAGCAACCCACTCGTCTGTACATCATGTTCCCATTATTTTGTCCATGGTTTTCAGGGCAGGGCGTATCTTCATCTCTATTTCAGCAATTCAAAGCTGCTGGCACCCAGTAATGATGTTCTGGATGCAGCTGTGGAAGAGGAAATCAGCACCGGGACAAACAGTGGCCTCCCCTGTCATTTTCCTTCTTTCTGTTATTCCCGGGGGTGGCTGGGCTTCTGTGACAGTAGAAACACACAGGAATTTCAAACCTAATTTGTTTTTTAACTTCCCCTGCCGTTCACATGAGTCCTGTGCAATCTACTCTCTCCCCGTGGTCTGTTAATTCTATGTGTCCTGGCAGGTGACACTGACCCTGGGCTGGCACAGGGATGGGAACCTTTGGGATTGGCAGGGGCACAGTCTTCGGATACAGGACTGACCTCCCTCTCCCTGCTCATTGCAGGATACTGAATGGGGATTTTATATTAAAAAGCCATGAGTCTACCCAGCTATTAAATGTCTGTGGAGTTACACTTATTGATGAATTCTTTGCTGTTAACACTCAACTTCTCTGAAATCTGGCTTACAGGTTTTTTTTTTCCCATAAAATATATAATTGTGTAGGCTGGAATTTGTTTTCCATTTTTAACTGAAAGCCAACTGAGTTCACGATTTTCAATGAAAAATTAAGATTCATCCTTCATTCTGACACAGCCACATCCAGTCGGAGATATCCCCTGTTCTATTTCCCCTGTGGCTCCACAGAGGGAATGGCTTAAAATTTAGAGATATAAATATGACAATTGCAAATGCAAATATGCCAGGTAAGAGTCCAGCATGAGTAAAAACCGGTACTAATACCCTTGCACTACACAACAAAATTAGTGCACAATTTATATATTTTCCTGATAATGTCTAATTCTTTTTAATTTTGTCAGTTAGATCCCAGTCTCCATGACCACTGATAGATCTAACACTGATACATCTGTGGCTATAACACTTGTTGCTAAAATACATGGCAATGACTGAGCACAAAATACACCTTGCTCAGAAAATGGAAACAGCTGCATGTTGTGCATAGAAAGAAATTAATTGTTGTTGAGTATAACTGGTGTTGTTTTGTATGGTTTGCATTCTAAGGACTGATGTGTTCTGCCTCTAATAATTTTCTCGTATGCCAAAGATACCAACTTGTTAATCTCATTTAAAACCACACACGGACTTCATGTCACAGTTGAAATTCTGCTTGCAGAGTATTTAATGTGGATATATGAATGCCTAAATTCTTTCCCTGAGTCGCTACATGCAAAGCTGCACGAGTTAATCATTTGCTCTGTGCTCAGTGCAGATGGTTTTGAACAGCTACATAACTTCTCTTTCACTGGACAAGTCATTTCTCCCATTGCTGAGTAACAAATCTGATATTTTGCCATGAATCCTAAAAAGGCTTGAGATGGCTCTGAGCAACCATCACCAGTTACTCATGAGCTACAGACTGAAAGGCAGATGGGTGAATATGGGCAGTCACAAAGCATATCTGACCTCTGACTACATGTCCTTCTTCATCTGCACTGATTTTTGCACTGAAATGTTTTTGGCTGTATTAAAAATGTATGGCTGGATTAATCAAATAAGTCCTACCCCAGCTCCTTTTGAAGCATTCCTTTCAGTTGTCTTATTTCCCAAGGAATATATTTATTAGATTCCTGCAAACTCTCAGATGCATTTGTTGAGCTAGGGATGAATTTAACCATCTGCATGTTTCCACCTGGAAGAATTCCCAGATTAACACGGGGAAAATTCTTCCCTACACTGACCAGAAAAGGAGAATTTCTGTTCCTCTACAATTACTGCCTCATCTAAGAAATGAGCTTTACTGTATTTGCTTTCCTGTATTCCTAAGTCAACATTATTGTTTTTCATGTTTTTCTCCATCTCAAATTGGCCCTGGCAATCAACTGAGTAAATGAAGAGCTGCTGCACATGCTTCTATGAACAGAAATGTCCTGTAAGTGGCACTGCAGGACCAGGAATTCCAAACCCTGGCTAATAAACAGTGCAGTCAGAGTAAAGGCAGACGTGGGAGATGTCAAGACTTTTCTGTTCCATGAAAAAAGTAGTTGTGGAGCAGTGGGGGATGACGTGATGACATTCCTGGAGGCACAGTGCAAGGATCTGGGGTGTATTTAACTGCTGGCTCTGGAGTGTGGTGTCAGAACTGGCCTTGTCACCAAGCTGGCTGTTATCAAGGGTTTGCCAGAAGAAACCAGCAACATTTCTGGGAATTCTTCATTAGCACTCGATGGGAGGTGCCTGTGAGGGCTTTGTGCTGGGTTTTGCTATCAGGAGCAGAATGCTGGGTGAGGTGAACCACATATTCAGCATTTCCTGTGGTTCCTGACGTAATGTGCATTAATTCTATGTAGAAAATCCAAACTCCAGACTGGAAGGGCCATCAGTACATCCCTTGAACTGAAGGAGTTCAAGGATTGTTTCTGGAAATGAGCCAGAGATTTCTGTGAGTCTGTGTCAGTACATCAAAAACCACCACCCTGCTTTCCCAGTCTCAGCTAATAAGGAATAAACTATTATCTTGGGAAATTTGATCAAACAGGCAAGTAACACAACCTTTTTTTGCAATAAAAATTGTAATGAAACTCTTATATAAGCTGATAGAGTGTTACTTACAAAATCACTTAAATGCTTTGGCTCCATCTGCAATATTTGAACTCAGTTCTAGGTTACTCATGCTCTACTGTGCCAAGCTAAATTAATGCATACTCAATTTTCCTCTTTCTCTAGATGCACAGTTATATTGGCTAAGAATGGAAGGGAATGAAGATGAAAAGCCAATCTGCATTTAGAAGGGACATAAAGCTATGTTTAAAGGGATAAACCAGCCTTTCAAGGGGATAAGGAAGCCATTTCCTCTATGATGTGGCTATTTTATAAATGTCTCGTGGGGGATCATTGCTGCCATGAAAGATCGGTGCCAGCTGCTGCTGGCCCTTGACCAGGCAGAGTGATCTGGGATGCCAAAATACAGCTGTAGGGGCAAGAAGAGGTGTGGGAACATCCCACAGGATACAGGGTCTCACGGCTCCTTCAAACAAATGTGTTTTCATCACTGTCTAGGGACCAGGTATTGCTGAATCATTTTACTTTCACCTCCTGAAACTCTCCCATGGCTTTATAAAGTAGTTAAATATATGAGAACGTGGTGTGTCACCACAATGACAAAATATGTCATATATGATGAAACAGGACACCACAGGAGAACTGGGAATAGCATTTGGCTTGTCATAACACACACAGCAGCACAAGCAGCATGGAACAACACTTGACACCATGCCACAACCTGGTGGATATACCTGAAAGATGACAGAAATACCTAGAGAGCAGTGAGAGTTTCATAGTGGCAGGAAATTGATGGAAAGGTATGGAAAATGTCTAGAAAAACATGGGAAAGTCCTAGAAAACTACAGGGAACTTGTGGAAAATGACGGGAAATCCTTAGAAAGGAAAACGGAATTCTTGGAAAGCTGTGGGAGGGCGCCAGGAAAGCAAAATGTGAGTTCCGAGAAAATTCCCAGAAAGCTGGAGGGAATTTCCTATGAAGTAAAGAGGAATGCTGTAAAGCAGTGGAGAAATCCTAGAAACAAAGGCACAGTTCTTAAAAAGCTGTGGGAATTTTTAAAGAGGAGAAGGAAACTTTTGGAAAGCAGAAGGGAATTCCTATAAATAGTACATAATTACTAGAAAGCACCAGGGAGCTTTCTACTGACATGGAATATTTACCTGGAAGCCATCCCTAGTTTTAGGCTCTCCTAAATCGAGAGGACTGATTTGATGGATTGAGGAAAACACTCTGGATGCCTGTGTTGGTGGAGCTGAGCCCTGACGAGCTTTGTGGGAAGGGAGCAGGGAGAACTGGCTGCCTTGGAAGGCTCCTGACCTTGGGACAGATGTTGATAAGTGGATAATGAAACTCAGGGAACATTTCCAGCCTGGGAAAGTACAGTCTGTTAGAGACTGTCTCAGCAACAGGGCAGGGAAAAGCCAAGGACATCAAAGCAGGATGCAAAGAGGGAGATGTTACTCGTGTTGGGGGATGAAGCACTCCTCCCTCATGTGGGGACAGGCACAGGAACAGGGCAACAGGTCCAGGTGAGCAAGGGTGAGAGTGGATTTGGGATTACATCACAGTTTGGGGTAGTTGGATCACAGGGCTTTTCAAAAGTTTGGATGAAAATGACGTCAGGAGGAGTAAAGTAGCCCAAGGTTTAGACCTTGGTACAGATTCTTGTTTGGAATATTGTTCCAGTGTTTTACTGAACTCCGTGGGATGTTTCTAACTGCCATCAAGCCCAGACTGTGTGATTTGACTTCGACAAGCAGCCTTGGAGAAGAGTTTAATCCCAGAACCTGAAGGTGGAACTGCAACATCGCAATGGCAGCAGGGCTGTCAGGGGAGCTGCAGATGGGAAAATGCTGCCTGAGCCAGCAGAACTGCAGGTCTGGCACATTTGGAGTGGTCTGGTCACTGCTGGACTGCTGCTTGACCCTGTCTGCTGTGGCTGGACCTGCTGTGCTCTGTGGGCACCGTGGGGTTGCAGAGAGCCTGGCTGGGCTCCTGTGCCTCCCTGAGGTGCAGCTCTCAAATGCTGCTGCCAGTCCTCACTAGGAGCAAGAAGCGATGCTTCTATTTCTTTGGTAAGTATTAGTTTAATTGTCTTTAATTCAAGGATTTGTAGCCTGCCCGTGGCAGGGCTGTGGAGCCTGACCATGCTGGATATGAATAATGTGGATTTAATAACCAGATGTAGGGCAAACTATTGTTCACCTGCTGTGGGTACGAAGCACACTCTTCATCATCACATGTCCTGCACTAGAAACCCACAAAAATCTGTTAAACAGTTCTCTAAAACATTTCTTCTCCATCCATCAATCAGGGCCTGGGCTGGAATATGGGTAAGGATCTATTTGATGCTGGCAAGCAGCTCAGGAGTAAATCTGCAAGAGCAGCTTAGGAGGGAGAGTGCCACCTACCAAGCCATCTGCTGAGAAAATTGTATTATCTGCAGTCTCATCCACTGCTGCTAGAAAATCACTGTCACACTCATCGGTGAAGAGTTTTGCTGCTAATATATCTATTTGTATTCTTTTTCTTCATCCCCTCAGAATTAATTATTCCTCAGATTAATTTCATTCTAATGAATCATTCTGTATCCCTGGCTTTATTTCATCTCTGAGATACTAATTAATATGTCAAAGCCATCTTTAACATGAAAAGTGCTGTCATTTTCTCCATGACTTTTCTTTTGATTCACATATTCAGTTGTTTTTTTTTCCTGAGGGCCTAAAATGTTCGTCCAGTGTGGAGTGAAAGAAAAAATTAAAGCTGTACAGTAGTAAAAAAATATGCATATGCAAATAAAGCCTAAACTGGGAAGCAATGGCCCAGTCTGTATTTTTGTGCTGACTTACTATTTTACGAGCTGTTTCATATAGTAAGTCCTTAAAATCAGCTGTGTAGAGTTTTTGTATACATGGATTAGAATACAAAATTCAGGAGTACATCCAGTGTCCACACTTGTCTGAGGAATGATCAGAAATTTTGAGGTATTCTCTATTTGTTGGTGTAGACTAGGTTTTAAAGAAAGAGTCCTGTTAGTTTACTGTGGATTTCCTGGCACTGCTCTGCTGTGCCGCAGGGATGAGGCAGTTGGAGGATGCATTTTTCTTTCCTTAGAGCTCTCCTCTCAGCTATAATTTATTCTCATCATCCTCTGCAGTTTGGCTTTCTACCCACTCTGGAGGGAAGTGTTGGCAGGGCAGTAATCCCTCTCCTGCCCTGTATCCCTGGCAGATGGAAATCCCAGAAAGAGAAGGGGAGAAATTTTAGGTTTCCCTGTTTGAGCGATTTCCACGGTGATTTAAGATCCAGTAAATGGCCTTTGGACTGGTGGAGCAGGTCGAGCTGCAAGAGGAAGGTCACTCCAAGTATTCCTTGTGTGATAATTTTCTTTCTCTGGTCCTGTGGGAGTGAGTGGGTGGAACTGGAAAAACCCCATAAAAAGTCACTGCATGAGCTCTGCAGATTAAATAACACAGTTATTGGCAACATCACACCGAGTTTAAATTACCCACAGCTCCTGGGGCTGGGGACTGTGCAGGTGACAGCTTCTGCTCGGATCCCTGGCAGCAGGTTTGGTACTTCTCCTTCTTTCCTGTCTTCCTCATCTCTCCAAAAAGAGCCATTTTGTTGTAAAATCTGGGGGTTTACAGCTGAAACCTGCTCCGGGGAGATGCAGAGAGGGATCACTGGTGAGGGAGGGAAAGAGGAGCAGAGACTGAACGGGCTCTGAGCAGGAGAAGGCTGGGAGGGGAACGTGGAACAGCCAGAGATGGTTTTCCACCACTCCTAAAGCCTGGGTGTGACACTAGGCTGCCTTTTGAGAGCTGTCTGATCTCCTGCAGAGCAGAAATGCTTTCTGCAGGCTCCATCCGCTGTGGCCCAGGGGTGGAGTTGGGCTCTCCTGGCTGGGAGTGGGGCTGTGCTGATGCATCAATATCCTGAGAGGGGAGATGCCAGGGGAGCAGCAGTGCCTGCTCCTGCCTTCTGAGCACCCTGCAGCCTGGGCATGAGCTCCAGATCCTGGGGAGCAGTAGCACTGCACAACAAATCCTTCCCATTTATACCCTCCTGCATTACCCTCTGTGTTCAGCCTGAATTAGCCCCCTCAAGCGAGTCATTTAAATTCATACATGGTGCTTCTCTCCGGGCTTTTTTTGTTTTCCTTTTCTCTGTCAGTGTTCAAATTTCCTCGCATGCTTCTCCAGTGACCTGATACCCAGGGATGCTCTGTGGCTGCCATTGGAAAAATAGTTTACAAATCAACGTGCACAAGGGCACTGATGTGCTTTTTGAGATCAGCCCTGCTGAATCCGCCAGACACTGAGGACCAGCTGCAGTGACTATAATCTACAGTCAAAAAAAAAGTACCCACACTCAAATACTGAATATTTAGGCCTCTTGTTGTCAGCGTTTGGGGACTAGAAATCATTTCTCTCACTGATCCTTTCTCCCTGCTGATGGATCTTTATCATTCAAGAGTGAGCTTGAGATCCTTGGAGATGTTAGCAATGGTTTTTTTCTGCTGCCACTCTTTGCTCTGTGCTTTTGTAGTCACTACTGTGGTTTTCCCTGTGGAATGCACAACATGATAATATCAATTTATACTATCTGCTTCACTGATCTATAAAAGAGTTCATAGCTGTTTGATTTCCAGGAACCCTTGACTTTTCCAAGAAGGTTACATTGAGGCTAAATTTATCTTGGCTTATTAGTATAACAAGTTATTTACAAATCTGACAGCTCTTTTAGACATTACTTCTGATCATATGCCTCAGCTGATTTCATGTTTAGTAAATCCCATGCTTGCAGACAGACACGAAAAGTCATCCTGAGGGTGATGTGAGTACAGTTTGTAACCGTACTGGAATATATTTTGTAAATTCAGCTGCCTCTCTCCAGATGTAGTGTGTGCACTGTTTAGGTTAAAGGATGTTTATCTCTGAATGCAAGATCTGGCCTTTGTTCAGCTGGGACTTGGTCTTCCAACAGCTAATTTCTGCTTGAATTAAGATCATTTGGATCAAGGTGCTACTCAGTATTTCTATTTTTAAATCTTCATATGGAGCAAGTAGGACCTTCTCCAACCAGAGTCCCTTGGGAGGAGCAAATGGGAATAGAGACACAAAAGCTTTCCTTTGCTGGGCTTTCTTTTGGTTCCAGCAGCAGTCAGTAGTGGTTGAAAAGCATTAAAGTTAAGCAGCTGTTTTATGTGGGTACCCAGGGAGAATTTAACAAGCTCTCTGCTTGTTTCTGAATCTCCAGGAAACACCTGCACCATCATCCTGTTGCTGACAGTTCCAGGCAAGTCCAGAGCTGGACCAGAGCTGATCCTGCTCACACTGGCTGGGGACAGTTTGGCCAGAGAGCAGCAAAAGGAAAAATGACCCAACACTTGTGTAACTGCCTCCCAGAGCCATGTCAATCTGCTGCCTAATCCCACCATTAAATTTACCTAAATAATAATAGGGGTTTAGTGGATTTCACTTTTGTTCCTCACCTGGGTATGACTATTAAGTCATGACAGTTTTAAAAGCTCATAAATTAGCTGAAGTGACAAATGAGTACAGCAGGGTGCCCTGGATGAGCTGCTGGTGTTTGAAGCTGCTGAAAGGGCTTTGCAGGCAGGGCTGAGGCAGACCTCACCTTCCTCCCTGGACTGGTTACACAGACTTAGAGAGGCTCTGGCTTCTGAAACTGATGCTTGAATTGCCAAAAAAATAAGGACTGTGAGAGTCTGACAGGCTGCTGGGAGTAGGAATATTAAAGGATTTTTTTATTGTCAGATTCAAATGAAACCCTCAGTCATATGAGCAACATTAGGTTCTTCCAATGCTGAATTCAGCCTCTTCCCCAGGAAAGGCCACTCCCTGGGAAAAATGAACTGAAGAGTTCACTGGACGAGCTGATAAGCAGATGCTTGAGACCAGACTGCTCTCTCCTCTGCAATGTGTACCTCAGCATTTCTCTCCAACGTGCCCCAAAAATTTTGCTTTTTGTGTGGTTGCAAGTTGTGATTTCTCCTGGAATAACCCAGGATGGCTGTGGCCGAAAGTCATTTTAGGAGAGCCTCTGGAAGTTGTTGTAAATAAAATCAAGGCAGGCAATGTTCCCCTCAGCCCAGGGTTTCTACGGAAAAACAGGAACATGCTACCTTTGCAGAAAATACTTATCGTGCACGAAACCTCACCTGTGTGGTGCTTTAAGAACAGGAGACAAAAGAAAAAGGATCTTGAAAATAGAAGAAGAAAACTCACAGTGAGTTTCATTAGAGATCTCGATTACCAAACAGCACAGGATTCATTTTCTTGTCTATTTTCACCCTCCTCTGGGGATGAATGATGATTAAAGGACAGGATAATAAGCAGGGGGAGGGCGGGATGAGAACTTGGTGAGAAGCAGTTAAAATTGATAAAAAAAGAAAGAGAAGGGGAAAGGAAAACAAGTGTTTGAATTAACTAGTCAAGGTTAGCTTTGCACCGTATCTGCTTTAAGTGACATTATGAAAAATTACAGATGGCTCAAAAGCAACTTCACAAGTGCTGGACCCCACAGAATTTATGTTGACAACTTAGTGAGAGTATTTGTTCTTCTAGGAGGTTTTTAAACCTCCCTGTGATGTCTTTTATATTTATTTTCTGATTTTTGGGGGGAAGGTTGCAAATCAGCATGCTCATCTTTCCCTGCCTGTTGCAGCTAAGGTAAGCAAGAAAAGCCCCTTTTTATAGGAAGAAAGATTTGAGGAACAACCGCTCTGGTTTTGGTGCTCACTACCGAACGAGGGGGGGAATTTCCCAAGAGGTTTTGTTGGGAGCTGCGGGTCTGCTCGGACGGGCTTTCCCTGCCCTCGGGGGTTCCCGTTCGGCAGGGCAAACCCCGACCTGAGCCCGTGCGGTTCGGTCGGGATGCGGGAACCTGACCGGGGCTTTTCCCCATCAGGATAACGATGCCGGCCGCGGGGCCGGGCTGGGAGGTGTGTGGGACGCGTGTCACCGCTGTCCCCCGCCCGTGCCCATCCCGGCGGGGCCGCAGCCGCCCAGGAGAGGGAGCCCGGCGGCCGCGGCTGCGCTGGAGCCCCGCGGGGGCTGCGCCAGGCGGGGGGCGGCGCGCACGGAGCGCTGCCCCGGCCGAGCCCCAGCCGCGGCCCCTGCCCCGCCGAGCCGGGAGCGCCTCCCGAGCGTGCCCCGGGCTCTCGCCGCTGCCCCGGGTGGAGGTGCCTCGCCCCGCGGCCCCTCCCGAGCATCGCCCGTCGCGGAGGCGCGGGGCCGGTACTCACTGTCCGCATCAGCGCACCGAGCGCGGCTCGCAGCGCCCCGCGGCTCGGGCAAAGTAATCCCGGCTGCGCTAAACTCCAGCCGAGCCGCTCCCGGAGCCGCGCTCTGCCTCTCGCCCCGGCTTTCCGGGACGTTATTCCCCAGGAAGGCAGGAAAAGCTGCCCAGAAGAAGCGGCGCCCGAGCGAAGATGTTAGAGGAGGCGAAGGGGGGTGGCTTTCTGCCCGCTGCGCGCCTCCAAGCCTGTCATTCCCTTGTCTTAATCCTTTAGGAAGGAGTCGCCAGGCAGACAGAGCGTTCCTGGAGGGGCGATGCTGCCGAGCCCTGCCCCGGGCAGAAGGAAGCCGGGAGATGCGCGGCCCGGGGCGGGCTGCGGGAGTGTGTGAGCAGCTGCCTCCGCCTGCGCCTTTCCGAGAGGGAAAAAGCATGGTTAGAGCTGGACCCGATCCCTGGAGCGCAGCCCCGCTGAGCAGGAGGTGGGATTATTCCGGAGTAGTTATGGTGAGCTATAACCTGGCAGCGGAGTGTTAAAGCGACTCGTCCCTGCTGGAAGAGGAACCATTGCGGGCATCGCCGGCGCCGTGGCCGAAGGAAGGTCACTCGGGTCCTTCTCCTCCTCTCGCCTGTTTCTTCATCCGGCAAACAGCAGAAGAAAAAAACTGGTAGTCGGCTCTTGCCAGTGTTGGGAATACCGTGCCTTTTGCCTGGGATGATTTGCCCCGATGTGCCGCTTCAACGGGATGTACAAAGTGCGACTGGGACTGATGCGGCCAGCAAAGTTTGCAGAGTGATCAGCAGGGGCCGTGGGATGGAGGGAGCTGGGCGCACACCAGCAGGGTCCGTCACGCACGGTCCGACAGCACAGACCTGCTGCTCCCTCGAAAACTAACTCCTGATGGTCCAACTCTTACTTCTCCCCTGCCAATTTACACTTTCAGGGAAAAAAAACCCCACATACACGATGCAATGCAGTGTTCCTGTGTTGGTTTTGTATATAAGATTTGCTATGCAATTCCAAAAGTGAAACAGGAGGAGAGACGGCCCTGCATCCCACAGCAAGCAGAGAATCAGAGGTGAAAGGTAGGAGCCAGCATTTCTTTTTTAAGTCAAACTAAATAACCTGAGCTGCTTCTTACTGAAAACCTTTTAAACGTACTTACTGTATGTTTACTTATTTTCTCTTGGAAATGTATACCAGTTTGAAACAAAGTGAAGATTTGCTTTCTGACACTGCCAAGAAACAGCGAACTGGTGCATTTTGTAACAGGAATGTACCGAGGAGGAAGATTGGAGTGTTTAATCAGTGAGACATTTAGGGAACTAGAGAAAAGGCACCTTGTCTAATACGCTTCAGTAAATATGAAGGGCTGGTGCAGTGGACACTGGACACACTCGATCAATAGTCTATTTAAGTGGGAATAGATGCAAGCATGGAAAAGTGATTGCTTTGCTGTGTGTGGGGTGTGTTTGCAGAGGACAGCAGCAGAACATTTACAGGTGAGCTGTCTGAGTTAGGCTACTCCATGCCGGGGTGGTGCAGTGTGTTTCTGAAGGGATGGCTGAAATCCCCTGTTTGTGGGGTGGATTGTGTTTGTGCATTTTCTGTTTCTGCTCGTAGAGCTGTCAGGATGTTGTTCAGGATGATTCAAAGAGGGTGAGGTCTGTCTGGGGGCGAAGGGACTGTAGAAAAGGACCTTTGGTCTGTTTGGTGATGAGTAATTAATGGACGTCTGGTGTCTCTGATCTCTGCAAGGAAAGCAGTTGATGTCGTCACGAAAATCATGATATGATTTTCCCTCAGGAGAAACTATGGCTTGGAACGACACCACTATGGATGGGGAAGGGTTGCTGGTGGAAAGGGACTCCTCTTCCTTTCGGATCCTCACGGGCTGCTTCCTCTCACTCCTGATCCTCTCCACGCTGCTGGGAAACACGCTGGTCTGCGCAGCTGTCATTAGGTTTCGCCACCTCAGGTCCAAGGTGACCAACTTCTTCGTCATCTCCTTGGCCGTGTCAGATCTCTTAGTGGCAGTTTTGGTCATGCCTTGGAAAGCTGTGGCCGAGATCGCCGGTTTCTGGCCTTTTGGTTCCTTTTGCAACATCTGGGTGGCCTTTGATATTATGTGCTCAACAGCGTCCATCTTAAACCTCTGTGTCATCAGTGTGGACAGATACTGGGCCATCTCCAGCCCATTTAGGTACGAGAGGAAGATGACCCCCAAGGCAGCCTTCATCATGATCAGCGTGGCGTGGACTTTGTCCGTGTTGATCTCCTTCATCCCAGTGCAGCTGAACTGGCACAAGGCTACAACCACGAGCTTTTTGGACTTAAATGCCAGCTTACAGGGCGTAAGCATGGACAACTGTGATTCTAGCCTAAACAGGATGTATGCCATCTCCTCTTCTCTCATTAGCTTCTACATCCCCGTGGCCATCATGATAGTAACCTACACCAGGATATACCGGATTGCCCAGAAGCAAATCCGGCGCATCTCGGCTCTGGAGAGAGCAGCAGTGCATGCCAAGAACTGCCACAACCCGGGCGGCAACAGGAGCAGCATGGACTGCCAGCAGCCAGAGAGCAACTTCAAAATGTCCTTCAAGAGGGAAACCAAGGTGTTAAAGACTCTCTCGGTGATCATGGGGGTGTTTGTGTGCTGCTGGTTGCCATTTTTTGTGTTGAACTGCATGATTCCCTTCTGCGAGCCGGCCCAGCCGTCCAAGGGAGCGGAGGCTTTCTGCATTAATTCCACCACCTTTGACGTTTTTGTATGGTTTGGATGGGCAAACTCTTCCCTCAACCCCATCATTTATGCCTTCAACGCCGATTTCCGCAAGGCATTCTCCACCCTGCTGGGCTGCTACAGGCTCTGCCCCATGTCTGGCAATGCCATCGAGACTGTCAGCATCAACAACAACGGGGCAGTGGTTTTTTCCAGCCAACACGAGCCCAAAGGGTCCAGCCCCAAAGAGTCTAATCTGGTTTATCTGATCCCACACGCAATTATCTGCCCGGAAGAAGAACCTCTTAAAAAGGAAGAAGAGGGTGAACTGTCAAAGACCTTGGAGAAAATGTCTCCAGCACTGTCGGGTATCTTGGATTATGAAGCTGATGTTTCTTTGGAAAAGATCAATCCCATTACACAGAATGGGCAGCATAAAACCTGAACAGTAAGGTTTACTCAGCAAGACCTAACGGTGTATATTGTAATAATCTTTTTTGGGGAAAAAAAAAGGATATACAAGGTTTTTTTGGTAAGAAACTAAGCTCTAAGGGAGAAAAATGCACATTTACACCAAGCCCAGAGTTAATTTTCCCGGCATTCAGAGCAAATTTAACATTTTAAACAATAAACAGAAAAGATACTGGAAATTGGTTATAAAAAGGGAAGTTAAACTGTACTGTTCATACTGAGGAAAATCTACAAATGTAGATACAGTGCAGTTATGAAGAAAATGTTGCTTCTTCTCTGTACAGAGAAACCAATTTCTAGCTAAAAGTGAGGCAAAAGATAAATGTTGAGTATTTAAAGATTAATGTTTACTAGAAGTTAAAAGATTGCTGTGTATTGTGATAGTGGGTGTTAACAGGTCCTAATTAAAGACTGAGGGATTGTAAAGGTAGGTAGATGCCTTCTTAAAATTATTTCTGACAAATAATTGAGCCTTATAACGAGAATGGTTATTTTTAAAGCTTTGGGAGGTAATATGTTGATACTGGTTTTATTTATTTATTGTTTTAAATTGATATTTTTCATATGTTATAACAGATCTAGCTTTATTTATGTTATTTAAGATGTCAATAATGGGATATTTTTGGAGTGTCATAACTGCATTTTGACCAGTCAACCAGTCAGCACTTTATTACAAGCTTTGATAGTCTAGAGAGCTGGTGAGGGGAATGGGGGAATGTTAAGAAGCTCAGCAAGAAATGAAGGAATCAACAAAACTGATGCTGTGTGGAGTTTGTTTGCTTGTGGGCTTTTTTAATTTTTAAGTGGGATTTCTTTCAAAAGATAGGACCAGAGTTGACTGAGTTGCAAATTCTCTTCCCTGATAGAATTAAAAGAAATTGCTGCTATTTATTTTTAAAAAGTTTCATGTTACAGAGACTTTGCTAGAATGTCAAGTTTGTGGATCTGTAAATACCTTAAATATGACTACAACCTTAAGAAGAATCCAATTTGGGAAGGAAAGCTTCTTAGATGACAATTCTTAGTATCTAGTGTTTTGTATTTATGTAAGATAAACGGCTTTCTCAGACTTTTCTTATTTCAAGTCTTGGATATCTTTTCTGAACAAACACACTGGGTTATAATGGTAGGAAGGATGCCAAAACCTCATTATCACTGGTGTTCCTGCAGGACCACCCGGACCCTGCTGTCTGTCTGCTCCTCTATCACAGTCAGAATTCAAACCTGAGGTACCTGGTGCTTTACTCTGGGAGCTGGGAGGACATTACAGTTTAGGAACTGCCATGTCAATAGCCCAATCAATAAGGAATAGTGCCTCATTGCCATTTTGGATTCAAACATTTCTAAATGCGGATGGAACTGCAGCCCCCCCCATCTCCAAATCCTCCTGTGAACTCCAAAAACGTTGCCAATGTTTAATTAAAAAATCCTGCTACTTTTCCTCTGTCCTTCCCTGCTGCTTTCCCTCTGTAATGCCAAAAGCAGTCAGTGAGCATTAGCAAAAGGAACATTGGGTGTTAATATTCAGCAGCATTCAAAGAAATCCATTTCTTTTCTGAATGGCAGAAAATACCCTTTGGAGCAACTTTTTTCGTAACATATATTAAAAAAAAAGTGTTGTCAGGAAAAGAGAACTGAGAGAAAAAAAAATTTAAAGTCTAACAAACTATATACATCCTGCATCAGGTCTGTGTATTTATGTATTGTGAATGTTTTCATAATTTTATTGCCTGTATGCTGCTTTCATACATATAATAAAATTATTTTGTGAACAGAAGGTCAAATAAAACAATCGACATTGCATTTATTAAATACATGCTGGTTTTTGGCAGTTGTATTGATCATGTTAAAGGGAAGGATTGTTCCTTTATTTTCCCATTTGCCATTATTTGGGATCACACCCATGAGGCAGATGGGAATTTCTGTTAGAAGCAGGGAAAAACCTCCCTGCTAGAGACCACTGAGCCCTTGCTCTAAACTCGAATTTGAAAGCAGTAAAAGCAGTTTGGAAACAGCCACTCTCTGCTTCAAATGTGTAAAGCTCGACCTACTGGTGACTTTTATTTCAAAGACTGTTTTTTGCCTTGGTGTAACAGCACAGTGAATTTGGTTTACAGCATGTTTTTACTGTTGTTTTTCCTTTTCTTTATTCTTTTTCCCCCCAAGCTGTGGAGTACTTCTCACAGCCTGATCCATCCCCACTGCTGGTGTCTGATTTTTGGAGCAAAATGAATCATTTCAGCAGTGAGGTGGTGGTGGGTGCAGCTGAGGATCCCTCTGCTCCTGGCAGCCCTCTGCTTTTGCCTCTGTCAGCAGATTCCTTTTGAAATGAAGAAGCAAATCGACATGGTCACTTCTGCCTCGAGCCACACCAGCATGGCCAGGCCAGCATCTGGGGCTGGAGCTGGTGCAGGAGCTGTGGGAATGTCCAGGTCCCCCTCCCTGGCTGCTCCTGGGGGTCACTGAAGCAGCAGGGCTGAGGCAAACAGGGCTTTGTGGCTGCTTCCAACCTGTCCTGGCTCCTTTGGGGAAATTTCTTTGCATGGTGATAATGCCTGATTTTTTGGGGATACCTTTGAGGAATTACTTTGCCTCTTAAAAGGGGCACAGGCCAAAGAGGAAGTTCTGTGATTTCTTCCTTTCAAAACTCCCAGCAGTCTGATATAGAAGCAAAATACAAAATATGATTTCAGGAGATCGTGTAAAGCAAGGTGCTGTTTTTGCATGAGTTCATAGGGGATGATTCATGTTCTGTAATAAACGGTTTGTCTGCTTGACCAGGAGCTGTCACAGAACGTCCCTCCTTGCAGAAGGATCTGAGTTTCAGGGGGTCTGTGAAGTTTGGGGAAGTTCTGCTGCTGTTGCTGCTGGGAGTGTCCCTTCAGCATGAGAGGCTGGGGAGACACTTGCACGACTTTATTTTATTGTTTATCTCTCTATTCGATTTAAACTAATTTTTGCTTCTGAGTCCTTTTCCTTCCATACATTTTGGAATAACATGAATTGGCCTCGATCCTCATTTACCAACATAATGTTTTGTTTTCCAGCCTTCCCAGCAAATTTCTCTACCTGTCCTCTCTGCTTTTCCTCCCATTACTGCCAGAGCCTTTCTGTCACCTTGTTTGGCTTTATTTGCCCCAATAATCCTTTGCCTGGATGAAAAATCAAATTAAAATCCTTCCCCCCAGCACAGCCAAGAGCCCCCTTCCCACAGCCTGCTCCCAGAAATGCCTCTCTTACCTGTTGCAGAGCCTGGCCACCAGTGTCAGGGGTGACTAGAAGGGACAACAGCACACACCTGCCAACTGCTACTCTATTTATATTTTGAATTAATTGCTCAAAAGCTGCATTACCTGCTCTGTGCCTGCTCCCCAGCTGCTCCAAACCAGTGGTCTGCTGGAACTGCTGGTCACACCAATGTCAGGGTGCACCCCGGGGGCTGGAGCAGTGCCAGGGCCTTGCTGGGCTCTGTGCAGCTGATAGCAGAGAGCTGACTGATGGGGTTTGGCTGGAGTAGCCTGTGAGTAACCTGTGAGTAGTCTGGGAGGAGCTCTAGCCGTTCCACCCTGGCAGGTGGCTGCTGCTGTGGAGGATGAGCAGCAGGAACTCCTTTCTGAGAGCATCTTGCCTGAGACAACTTCAGCCACTTTGGTGAATCACCTCCCCAGGAATGCTTTTTCTCACCATGTGGTGCAGTGAGTGGCTGGGCAGAGGCAGAGCCACAGAGGAGCAGTAGAGTGCCAGGACACCAGAATGTCACTGCTCCCACCAGGACACTCCCCACGTCTAGCCCGTGGGTACCAGGCAGTTTTCTCCCTGCCCTGCTCACTCTTTTCTCCCAGCCTTGCTCACACTTTTCTCCCTGCCCTGCTCTCTTTTCTCCCTGCCTTGCTCACACTTTTCTCCCAGCCCTGCTCACTCTTTTCTCCCAGCCCTGCTCACTCTTTTCTCCCAGCCTTGCTCACACTTTTCTCCCTGCCCTGCTCTCTCTTTTCTCCCTGCCTTGCTCCCCCAGAAAGCATCATTTTCCTCTGCAGAGTGAACCTCACTCTGTCCCTTTCCCATGACAGGACATGAATGAAATGTTACCCACAGATAACCCAAGGAACCTTTTTTTCTGGCATTTCTTCCTCGTGACTGAAGGTATTTTTCTGTTTGTGGATGGAAGAGGTTAATAATTCACCTGGTGGCCTTGATGAAGGAGCTGTTTGCAAGGAATGAGCTGCAATCACCAGATTAAATCTGAATACATTTCTCCCTTCCCTCGTCAAGCATTTTATGCTGATTTGAGTTTTTAACTTAGCAAAGCATACAAAAGATAGAGGATGAATGACAAAATGCTTTTGCTGAGGTACAGGTTTAATGACACAGTTATTAGGAGCCAGTCCGGGATATTTTTCTCAAATCAATAGCTTTCAGAAGCAACCAAATCTGATTGAAATCTCAAAAACCTGCCATGATTAGTATCTTGAAAGGCAGATTATTCCAGTAATTAGTTTGTTTTCTAGTGTAGTGATAGCAGAGTATGTTCCTAGCAATGAACATGTGGCTTGTGTGGCCACACAATTAATGTGACTTAAACAAGGAACACTGTGGTATTTATTTCATAGCTTTTAAAAGGCGGAAACACAAAGCCAAGCTGTAATAAAATATAACAAAAAGATAACAAAATTCCTATTAATTTCTCATTTTCCTAAGACAAGGGAATTTTTTTGAGATCTTGAAAGAAGCGAATGAGGGAAATATTTGCTTCCCAGACTGTCCTTCCACTGATGCAAGCAGAGGAATCAAACATTTCGCTGACCTATTGCACCATTGCAAAGTTTCTCCTAATTTCAGAGGGAATTATGGACACAGACACCCCGGCATTTCCCTCTGTTTTCATTTTATTTCTCTGTTAATAACAAGAGTTCTCAATGGTGCCAAGTTCTTAATGATTTGGATGCCACTCTGTGTCAGTACCAATAATCTATTTTCATGTGCAGCTCATACACAACATCCATCATCCTCAATTAAAGGATTCATGGAGCGTGTGGGAGGGACAAATGGTGAAATTAAATGAGAATTTTTTGGTTACAGAAGCAGGAGATGAACCAGGCCTTTATCACCTGCGTTAAAAGGACAAACCTGTCAGGACTGACAGATCTTCCAGCACTTTGTGCCAGACAGATGAAACATATAAAAAAATTGTGAAAACACAATTTGAAATTGCATCGTAAAAGTGTTTTAAATAATACTAAAAAAATATTTAATGATACTGTTATGTACATTTTCACTTTCTTGTTTACTAAGCTTTTGTGGATATTTCTGTAATGATTTCAGAGCCCTAAATGGCACCATCCAGTTGCTTTTCAGTGCTGGTATCAGACTTTGATAAGGATTTGTGTTCTCAGCTGGACAGACTCTGCTCCAGCAGCTCCTGCAACCTCCTGGCACCTCCTGGATCCCACCAGATCTCTTGGAATGTGGGACAACAGTGAAAGGAGCCCCCTGGAAGTGGCTGATATTGAACAGTGGGAAATTATTTTTGAGCAAAAAAAAGAAGCATTATCTATTTTGTAAGTCCAAAACCTAATCAATTCTAATATTTTTGCTGATTTATTTGCAAACAATTTGAGTTAATTTTCTCAAAAACAAGATTTACAGCTTAAAGGACAGCAGTATTTCTGAACTGAGAAAGATTTTAACATTATAATAGTTAAAATGTCAGAAAAAATGTAATTAAATGTCATTACAATCCTTATGAAGTAGAACGTTTTTAGTGCATTTTGTTCATGTATGACATTCTTCAAAAAAGAGAACAATTTCTGATGAGAATAGTTTAATGCAGAAACTTCCAGTCCTATTTCTTACTTGCTTTAGAGGATAAAATACAGTGATAGAGAGCTCTGGGATAAAGTGTGGCATGAGTAAAAGCCTTTCTAGCAAATAGTGTAGGCAGTCACATTTAGACATTTAGTAATTTCATTTGTGCTGTTTAGTTCCCCTCGTCGTAAAATATTGATTATATTTTAAAAAATTGATTAAATGAGTATGTGAAGGTAACTTTCATTATAATAAGTGTAATTAATTGGCCTTTTGCTGGGAGTCTCAGTGGACTTTTACCCCTCTAAGTGGCATTTTTGTACCCAGGGTACAGCACAGGCATTCCTGTCCTCTGTGACTGTCTTGCTGCTTTTCAGCAGGAGCAAATCCCTTCTTCCCCCTTCCCTGTTTTTAATTCATGTTCACTCCTTCAGCCTCTTTACCCTTTACTTATTAGGGTGAAGTAAATGGTAGGAATGTGCTGTGAACTGGCCCAGGGAACAGATTTTGTGTCACAGCACCCAGCCAGCCCTGCAGTGACAGTGACAGTGTCACCCTCTGAGCTGTGCTCTGACCCTGGGGACATCCCTGGCACTCACAGCCCTGCATGGATTCAGCATCCCAGGGATCCTGTTTGTTGGGATTGCCCCACTCCCATCCCGAGGTGAATGCTGCATATTTTGGGGTGGGACAGGGACAGCCCCCTTGGTGAACTGACATTCTCAAAAAAGGCCAAAAAGTCTGTAAGTTCATCCCCCTTGGTCGGTGACTAAATTCTCAGAATACTGCTCTCCAGTGCTTCCATCTGCTCTTCCCACCTCAAAACCCACTTGCAGACATTGATTTTATTTTGCAGTATTTACCCAGCTCTGTTGTGCAAACACCCTCAATTTTGACATGTGAGTGAAGTAAAGACCCAACTATATGATAAAAGTAAAGAGAATGTAAATCCTGACAGCCAGGACAAGAACCATCATGAAGGGCTGGATTCCCACCCCACTGACAGGGATATCAGCCAGGAAAACACCAGGAAACTGCTGAGGGTGAGTGAGGAGGATCCAGGCAGGATCTCACCCATGGCAGTGCCCATCCAGCCCCACTCTGACACCATGAAGGAAACACTTTGCACACCACAGGCTGCAATCCATGGAACATTCAATATTTCCTTCCCTTTTCAGAATGACTGGTGATCCCTCCCCTCGTCCATTTGCTGCTTGGGCTCAAAGTTAAGTGTAGGAAAGAGTCACCAGTAAAAGCCTCTGGGGTTTATAGTTCAGCTGGGGTGTCTGAGGAGAAAATACACTTTTACTTAAAATGGAAGAGCTTCGCTGCTAGTTTAGTTTATTATTTAATTTTTTTTTATTCTATTCCATTTTGTAATGTGATTTTATTTTCCCGCTTTCCTTCGCTCACAACTGACACAAAATCATTCCTAAATGTTAATTTCCTATGTGCCTTATGTAGATCCATTACACCTGTAGGTAATGAAGGCCAGCTCACTTGTTAAGGTGAGCAGAAACCATACTCCAGAAGCAATGTCCAGGGAAACCTGGAGTCACTGAGCTGAAGATACAGGTAACATTAGGAAGGAGGACCTTTCTGAGGTATTTCTGCCCTCTGAAGTGAGGATTTCCCTTGCTTGGCCTGAATGTCTTGTTTTATTACAGAGGACTCCCTTAATTTGCATCGTTTTGTAATGTTGCTTCTTTTTTTAGCAGCGAGTGGATGTTTAGTTGTATCCATAACTCAAGGGCACTAAACAGACTGTAATTGTTTCAACAGCTGGATTAATCAAAATGCTCCTTGTATTTCAGTTCCTTAAGGAAAAGGATGCCATATAATGCTGCAGAGTAGTTTTTCAGTGTATAATTTCCCTCTCAGGCACTTGTGGGTCACAGCTTGCATTGATGTGTGGGCACAGCTCAGGTTGTTGCTGGTATAGACACTCCCAAGCAGAAACTATATAGGAAAATATACAAATTAATAGATCTCATGGTCACCACAGACAGCTCAGGGGATATTCACAGTGCTAAGACTTCAGTCCTGTGATTCCTGTTGTTGTTATTCAAGCCAGCATCCTGTGAGGAGCTCAGCCTGCCAGGGAGGACGCAGTTCCCGCTCGTTCCCGCAGGCTCAGGGTGTGATGCCATTTCATACTTTAATTCCAGCTTGTTCCAATCTATCACATCTGTCTCAGTGGGAAGCTGAGATGGGAGGAACATCCACGAGGAGGTTTAAGTGTTGCTTTCAGAGAGTCATTATCATTTGTCAGTCTTGGAGGAGCTGCTGTTATCACACAGCATTTGTGGGGTTGGGACACCCTGTGTGCAGTTTGGTCTGAGGGTCATCACAACACTCCCCACCTCATCTTCAGCACAGCTGCCACGTTGTGCTCCTTGCTTTTTACAAGGGGGAAGAGTTTTAAACTAAAAGAGAGAAATTTTAGATCAGATGTTAAGAAAAAATGTTTACTCAGAGGGTGGTGAAGCCCTGGCACAAGTTGCCCAGAGAAGCTGTGGCTGCTCCTGGATCTGGAAGTGTCCAAGGCCAGGCTGGACAGGGCTTGGAGCAACCTGGGATGGTGGAAGGTGTCACTGCCATGGCAGGGGATGGAATGAGATTATCTTTAGCATCCCTTCCAATCTAAACTATTCTGTGAATCTATGATGGGTTGGCATCCCAAACAGCTTCTGCTTCCTCTATTCCTTCCTGAAATCAGCCTCTCTCATTAAAAAAAAAAAAAAGAAAAAGAAAAAGAATTGCCTGTAGCAATCCTTGAGCACACAGTTTGTGGGGACAGGGTCAGCTGGTCCTGAATGCTCCCTTTGGAGGAGATGGAGATATTCCCACCCATGCAGGGCAGAAGTGTGGGTGCTACCAGAGCACCTTCCCTGTGGTCCCTCCTGTCAGGGAGCTCCAGGAGCAGCTCCCACCCCTGGCAATAAACCACTGCTCTGAGCTGCTCAGGGATTAACGAGGCTGCCCGGGTGGGCAGGGATATTTAAAGAAACGTGGTGATTTCAGGAGACAAATGTTAGCAATCCCATCCCACAGCTGCCCTTGGGATGCTCAGGGAATGCTGCCTCCCCCAGCACAGAGCCCTGATGGAGACAGAGGTCACCCACAGCCCCCAAACTCCCTCCCTATTATCTCCCTGGCTGCAGCTCAGGAGCTACATGCTGGAATTTCAGCGCAAGCCTTGATTTTATTCATTCTGCAGCCAAAATTAGGCCAGCAGTGCTGCCAAGAGGCATGCTTTTTTGGTTTGATACGTGGAGGATGCATTTTTAATGCTCTAAGTGCTGTTCTCTGCCATTGGACTCCCATGTGATGCAGAGCTGCAGTCAGAGCCCTGCAGTAAAACAACATTTGCTTCCAAGCAGGATGGAGAAAAACACAACAAATAAAATTTTTTTCATTAAAACTGAAAAATATTACTTTTAACTGGCCAGCTTCTGACCTTTCTCGGATCTCAGCTGCCGAGTAGTAATTCCACCTTGTGAGGTTAAAACTGGAGTAAGAGCAATTTTCCAATCAAAACAAATGTTTACCACTGCAGGAAAATTTGTGTGTCTAGACAAGGGCACCAACCTTTCAGTTAATATTGAGAAACATTATTTTATTTTCTTTCCTTGTGGTCATGCCGTGAACTACTCCCTAATTGTAGAAAAGACTTGTGATTAAATGTGCAGACTTCAGAAATCTTAATTCTCAACTGGGCAGAGGAGTTTTAATACTGAAAATCACCCTCCAAAAAAATCCCAAACTTCCTCCCCACCAATGCAGAACTTGCTGTGAAGTGGAAACAAACATATTTGTTTCTGGTCCATTGGTGATTCCTTTCAGCAATACCCATGAAGGTGAGAGATTTTCTGACTGATTTCCTGGTCACACCTAGAAAGGTGAATCATGAGCCAAAAAATGAATGAGTCACCTGAAACACAGTCACATAAAATTAGTATGTTTGCTGGAGAACAATGAGTTAAGCAAAACGTAAGCAGCAAAACATTCACTTTTTGGTACTTTTTGTTCTCAGCAGAAGGAGAGAGCTGGATGTGGCTGTGCCAGGGCTGTGACACAGCACACTGACACTCAAATGTACAATTCCCAAACTCCTGTCTGGGAGCAGCTCTGCCATGTGGGATTGGCGTGGAGAGCATCTGGTTAACCTGACTGTGTCATTTGGAGCTGGATTAGAAACAGCTCAGGCAACCCCTGCTCTGCCCAGGAGCACTTTCTAATCAGCGAGTTTAGGGCAAGAGACAATGCCAGATGAGCAGCTACTTAACTCCTGGTGCCTCCTAGAGCATGCAGAGGGCAGGGTATGTGACTACGAGGGTCTGCACAACTGGTATCTTCCTGGATTAATGCAAAAGATGTTTCAGGAAAGAAATGCAGAGGAATGAAGCCTCTTGAGCTCTGAGGAATCTCAGATTCTCAGTCTGAGTTGATGGTGTTTTCCATGGGAGGGCATGGTTACATCTCTGTGCTCGTTTGAGACAGAAGCCTCTGTCCTAGCGAAATTGTACATTTGAAATTCTCCCATCAAGCAAAATGCAATTGGCTTCGTCCCCTGTTTCCTGCTTAGCAGAAGAAACATTCCCTCCTGTGGGGATGCATTAGCAGGGAAGAAATGCTGGAGTCACTTGGGGACAAACGTTGATCTATTACAGCTGAATAAATCCACAGTAATATAATTTACTCCCTGGGATCTGCATTAGATTTATCCTGGCATAGATGAGGTCTCTGAGTCGTGCTGCTGATTAGCACCAAGTGATTGGGGTGAGACCCAGACCACCTTTAGTCTGTCTAACCTTTCCATCAGAAGACCCTTTCATTCAGTCACTTCTCTCTTTGCTGAGCCTAAGCCTTTGGAGAGAGATTTTTCTGTGCTGGATCTGTGCCTCAGGCAAACCTACAAACTTTGAAAGTGTCAGTCACAGCAGTGAAGTCAATGCAGCGTAAGAGAGCAGGAGAAAAGGAAAGTTGTGTTTCCCACATGAAAATTCGGGGCTGCTGGGAGGGGAAACTGGAGGGTTGCTGTGTTTTGGAGCGAGGGCAGGCAGTTCTGCAGGTGGCTGGGTCGAGAGGTGCCTTCTGTTGGATTTTGCTGTTCCATCTGGGAAAAATACACCTGAACTTCAGCATTTTCTGCCTCTGAAAAGACCTCAGCTTGTGTGTGCTTGGGAGTGTGTGGGCACTTCACCAAAAACCTCAGCACTCCACCAAATGTGCTCCTTCTCCTTCCACCTGCATGCCAGCTCACTTCCACTGAGCTTTTAAGCTTTTAAGGTCTCCAATTTTAAGGATTTATTATTAAACAAAAACAAAGAGGGAAGGGTTTCGCTTGTGTTTTTTAAATCTTTGATAAAAGGATACAACAGAATGTGAGAAAGGGAAGATATTGTTAATCACTTGCTTCCATGAATGTGTTTAATGACCAACTGTGTGCCCAAGGTGATCCCAGCACTGCCATCCAGGAAAGGAGAATCAGCAGAAGTCTTTCCTATTCAAGCTGGCACAGCTTGAGAGGATTTAAGCAACAGAAAGAAAATGGAAAACGAGCAGCTGGAAGTTCAACTCACATAGAAGCAAAAGATGGGAAAGAGACACGAGGGGTTTGGTGAATTGGCAAAAAGAAGGAATCGTGTCCCACTCATAACGTGCTGCTGACAGCACAGAGCCATGCTGGGGAGTTGCTGCTCCCACTTGTGATGCCCAGACCTGACTCCAGAAGGTTTCCTTGGGCAGAATCGTGGGGGAAAACAATCCCCACAAGGCTGTCAGCCTGCACTGCTGGAATTCACACCAATTTTGCCTCAGACTAACAACACACCCAAGTCGTGTTCCCAGCCCACTGTGAGGAGGGTTTCTGCTGTCTGGCTTTAGGTCTCACACAGGCAGGAATTGAAGCAAGAATCTGCAGCAGAAATTGCTGGCAGCAGCTTTGCAGGGTTGCATGGTCGTGCAGAATGCTGTACACTTAAAATAATCTGTCATATTAAGACATGAAATCTGCCCTGTTTGTTATGAGGCTCTCTGAACAGGAATTTTGATGATGAGTCCTGTGCAAAGTGGTCTGAAATAGAAGCAAGCTGCATTCTGGCTCTGTGTTCCAATTAGACATGGCCTTTTTGAGGGACTAGAATGAGTGTGGAGAGGGGGTAGAATTGTTTAAGTTATTTTTTATGCCTATAGGCATCATAGTTATTTCTTTTTTCTTATAACTGACTGAAAAAACCCACTTTCATGACCCTGTTTTCCTAATGATCCCATCATCTTTCCAAACCCTAGCTTAAGGAAAGCAATTATATTGCTGATATTTGTCTGAGCCTGAAAAAGCAGAATCCCTTACAATTCTTGTGTTACAGGAATTCAGAGGCAGCAAAAACCATGGCAGCTCCATAATTTGGTTCTGCTGACACACTCAGGCAATGAGTGAGACATCTTGCAGGGTATGTACAGGATCAAAGAAAGATTTTTATTACCAAAACTGAATGACAAATCCAGAGCTCCTTTACACGATTCATTTCCCTTTCAAGCATCCAGGGCTTTTGATGGAGCTGAAGGAAGGGAGAAAGACAGGACGTGCTTAGATTAAGGATCTGAGTTTGTCTGAAAGGATCTAAAAACGGTTTGAATTTCATTTTCTGGAAAATCCCAGAAGGAACAGGCACATCAGTTCACAGAATCACAGATCACAGAATAAGCTGTGTTGGAAGGACCCACAAGGATCGAGTCCAACTCTTAGCCCTGCACAGGACAACCCAACAAATTCCACCACGTGCCTGAGAACATTGAGTTCTTTTGTCTCTAGGTCCTGAAAGTATTTCTTCTGTTTTACTGGTGTATTTTGCTTTCTTCCTGACCGATTCCCCCAGTATCTGAAGCTTTCTAGAGAGAAGAGAGAAAGCCTGGAAGATCTGCTTCACTGCTGCATGTGCAGAACGATCTCACATGACAGTCTGACCACTCCAGACATGATTTTCTTCTTCAGGCTAATGCTGACTTGCTTGTTTCACCCCAAAGCTCATGGAAAGCTTGGACAAGGAGAAAAAACCCATCTAGGCTGATGGAAAAGCTTGAGTCTCAAAGTGAGAGGAAGGAGAAGTGAGAGGATTCTGTGAGAGCATTTCCCATCAGCTGGGGGGAATTTCTGAGTCCCACCCTGTCCTGTGGGCAAGGCTGTGACAGCTCCTTCTAGAAGGGTGATTTGGGTGAAGCACAGCACCTTGGACCTGTCCCTGGTCCCTCCAGCACAGGCACAGCCCTGGGGTTGTTTGTCCCTTGCTGTCCTGCCTGTGCTGGGAGCTTTGTGTACCCCTGGCAGAACCATCAGGCTCCAGATGGTTGGGCTGGTACCTTCCAGAAGAGTCAAATCATAATTAAAAAAAACCCCACATGAGTGATTTTGAAAGCAATGAGGTAATGTTGCCATAGCATGAGGGACCTGGGATCAGAAAAGCAATCACTTTTGGAAAAGTCATTCAACCATTTAACCTTCTTAGCATCTGAGAAATCCCCTGGAATGGACTCGTGGTTATTTACTATCCCCCCATCTGTGAGGCAGACACTAATATTGTAATTGTTTTATTCCTCTTCATTCTGCTGTCAGTTAACCACTGTTTTCTGTGTTAGGTAATAATAAAGCTGATGGGAGTTTTACTGTGCTCTGATGCATTGCTCTCTAAATGAGAGGAGATAACTTCAGCTGAATGTCAGGCTCCAGTGGAGGAAGAAATGAACATGAAAAGCAAATAGCCCCTTGAAAGAATAGTTCCAAAAGCAGAATTTATAAGTGCACAGTGCCTGCCCATTTTTCACCAGTGTTTTGTACAGTCACAGTGAATTAGATATAAATTGTCACAGCTCCACTGGCTTTAATAGCACTGCACTTAAGACTGGCACCTCGTGCTGAAACACTGTGGAATGAGCAGTATTTAAATATGGCTGTGAATATTAAAAAATTGCAAAACTGAACCTTTTTGCTGAGGGCCTTGAGCTTTTTGCCACATCTCCTGTCACTCTTCACCTATTTTCCTATAAAAGGGAAGATCTGCTGAGAGCTTTCTCCATTGCTCCCTGTGCAGATAACGTTGTCTTCCCTTCCATGTTGTATTTTAAAATTAATTTACTGTCTTTTAACAGCATTGCTGCAGCTTGTGGGTGGGAATGAGGGGAAGGTCCCAGCTTGGACCTTGAAGAATGATTTTGTTACATCTGCACTGTGGCTCCATTTCTCTTCTGCTGCTCTCCTGCTCCTGCCCTGGCCCAGGGAATGCTCAGGAAGTGTTGCTCTCACTAAATGCAAAAAGGTTGCATGGGCAGCACTGTATTCAGAATTTCAACCTGTATTTTCACTTTTCTTGTTCTGATTTTGTGTGCCCTAGCACCCTGAACTTGTCTAACAAGATGTGTCTGCACCTCTAAATTTAGCTTGAACTATCTTTCACCTTTACTCTATTTTATCCATTATTCAGAGAGCAGTAGATAACTCTTCAAGGGGCTTTAAAACAAATGAAGAAAAACAAATTCTCTGATTGAAATCAAATGCTTGTTGTCTTTTTATCTCCTCAAGAAATGGCTGTTTTCAGATTTGAAATAAACCTTAACATATGAATATGAAGGTAAACATCTAAAGAGGAAGGAAAGCAGCTTGTGGTTGGGCACAAGCAATAAAACAAATTTCAGACTGAGCATCCTATTTTCTGTAAATGTGCTTCTGCCCTTCACTCACTCTGTGCTCTGTCCTGGGGGCTGAGTGCTCTGGCTGAGTGTTCCAATAACCTCAGAAGGGAGTATTTCACCATGGGACAGTCCAGGATCTCTGCTCTGAGATGGATTTGAGGAGCTCAGGTAGGACCACAGGCTTGATTTGTCTCCCAAATACTCTTCTGAAACCTTTTCCTTGGCTGATGGATGGCTGCCTTCAGACAGGACCAAGAGCTTGAAAAGCTAACTGGGATGTCTGCTGGAAAATATACTCAACAAAAACAGCAATTTGTCTCTGGAACAATGTGGTGTTTGCAGTGAAGTCCACTTTGTCCTGGAAATCAGAGTAAAAGACAGGAAAAGAAGCTGGAGAGGGACTCACTGTTAGGAACTGTAGTGAGAGGACAAGGAGTGATGGGTTCAAACAGAAAGAGGGGAAATTTAGGTTAGATATTAAAAAAATAAAAATAAAAATTGTTTCCTGTGAGGGTGGGGAGGCCCTGGCACAGGGTGTCCAGAGAAGCTGTGGCTACTCCTGGATCCCTGGAAGTGTCCAAGGCCAGGCTGGACAGGGTTTATAGCAACCTGGGATAGTGGAAGGTGTCCCTGAACATGGCAGGGGGTTGGAATTTAAGGTCCTTTAAAACCATTCTGGGATTCTAATGATAGAGGTTTCCTTTTGTGTGTGTAGACACACGATGAGGCTCAGACTGTTTGCTGAAAATGCAGAAAATAGCAACACACAGCAAAGGAATTCAGCAGGGAGAGAGAAGTGGATCAAGACAAAAAAGTTACTAAATTTTCCAAAAAGGGTCACGGGGCAGTGAATCTTTACAGTCTTGTGGAGAGAAATTAGAAAAGGGCCTGAACCCCAAGCAGTCCGAGGCGGTGATGTGTGAGTCACAGGCTCAGCCACAAGCCCAAGAGGTAGAAAGTGAGCTCAGAGTTTCAGCCATGCTCTCCAGGCAGCAGTGAGTCAGGCCAGGAGACGTTTGATGATGCTCGTTCCTGAGAGGAACTGGAAAAATTTGCAGCGGGAGAAGAGCAGCAGAGCAGAGTGTGAGCTGTGCAGAGCTGTGAGGGGGGAGCTCAGCCTGGGGAGCTGCAGAGGGAGGGATGAGGGCAGAGTTGTGGCTCTCACAGGAGGGCTGGGATAAAATCCTCATCCAGATACCAATCCTCATCCAGAGCTCATGTTGCTCTGGCCCTGCAATGATGTTTAGCCTATTGTGTTAATAAAAAAAAGAGCATTCTTGTGTCTAACTACTTGATCCATGCTCTGCTCTGGATCTTTTGATGTGGATTTAGAGCTGATTTACTTTGTGGCTCTTTCAGATTTGGCACTGGAAATGCCCAGTAGAGACCAGAGAGGGGCATGGGAGCAGCTGGATACACCTGGGGCAGCACCTCAGCCATGGGCAAAGCTGCTGCTCTGCCCCTGGGACCTGCCTGGTGCTGCACAGGGGAGGCTGGGGGTGGCTTGGTGTGCAGGAGCTGTTCTGCTCACCCTTTAGGAAAGCCTGGAATAGAGGAGGCTACTTTGGGGAAATGAAGGTTTGGAGATCAGCGCGCTGAGCCCTCGCTGCCCTCTGCTCCCTGCAGGCTCAGCACCTCTCTGATGGGGTGAAAAGGAGAATTCCAGGCTGAAGGAGTCAGATGTGGCTCTCCAAGAGGGTTTACAAGTGTCCCTGCAGTTTGAAGGGGACAAAATCACAAAGGCTCTCCCTGGCAGTATCAGCCTCCCAGACTGTGAGGCTGGGTAGGGAGAGTTCTGCAAAGGTTTTAAATGAAATAAACGCTTCTGTCCTTCTGTCTCAGCCCCTGTTTGATCCCAGGGCTCTGTGCTTTCTGATCCACAGCATGGGGAGGTCCAGCCTCACCTCTGAAGGCAGCAACTTGCCATTCCCCTTCTCCAGAACTGGAGCTGTGTCAATGTGGAACCCCTGAGATGACTTATTAACACATGAAGCAACTCCTTCAAGCCAAACCACTTTCAAAATTTTTTCCCTCATGTCAAAGACCTTTTAAAGTAAAGGTTTTCTTTCCTTTTCCTTCTTTTTTTCCCCTCTTTCTCTCTTTTTAAGTGCCTCAAACATGCTACGTTGCATAACTCCTGCTATTTTTTTCAAATATTAAAAGCCACCAGGCAAAGTGAAGCTGGTGAGTTGGGAGTGAGGAGAGAATTAGGTTCTGCATTAGGTGATCCCTGGGCTGGGAGGTTGATTTCCCACCCCAGGCTACCAGCAGCAAGAGATACACTTTCTTGGGCTCTGAACCTCAATCCCCTGGTGCTGTAGGACCTGAGGCATTTTCTGCTCATTCCACATCTGCTCCTTCCTCCCCTTTGATAAGGAAACATCCAAAACAGCTGGATGGGCTAAGGGTGGCCTCAGAAATCAGCTGTTTTCCTCTTACACAAGCAAAACAACCATAAAAAGTGTAATTTCCTATGTATGCTACCCTTACTTCTTTGTAATCTTTATGAGATTCCAGGCTCTGAGTCTGGATGAGGATCTCCTCCCACAGAAAATTTAAAGATAAATGATTTGATTATAGAAGCACGAATTCTTATTTAGTGTGAATATTCTCCTGAAATAGAAGAGAGAATTACAAAACCTTTTGTCTTACAAAATGAAGCTCTTTTTTCCCAAAAGAAGAAAAGCTCGGGACTGTGTTTATTTTAAGTATGTCATGGAAAGCATGGGGAATGCATACAGCAAAATGTAAAATACACGAAATATGAGCCTTTTTGGATGCCCTGAAAATAGAAAGCAGGGCTGCTTTTGTGATATTTTCAGCTGGAAGCTGATATTTTCCAAGCAATGCTTTCACAGGACATTTTCTAACCTGTTTGTGTGTCAACATGACTTTTTGCCCAGAGCACCAATTCAAAGCTACATCAAGCAAAAGTAAAGCCTCCAGAAGTTTACTATATATTTAAAACTGAAGGGAAAGCTAAAACTGAAAAGTAAAAGAAGGAAAATCTTGCCGTTTCAGAGCAGCATAAGATAAGGGTAAGTTTTATCATGTTAGATAATACCCAGGTTATTCATATATCAAATATAAAAAGTGGGCTATTTTAGATGTAACCTAGGCTTGTTAGTGACAATTTCCTTCAGTCCTTTTCTGCACACAGCATCTTCCCAGCTCAGCTCCTGTTGCCCAAATCCATTAATCTTTACCAGCCAGACCTTTACTTTTCCACCCCAGAGCTCTGCTCTGCTCCTCTGTGCACACACAGCTTCTCCCCATCCCTTCCCTGCCAGGGAGATTGAAACCATCTGCATTTCCCTTTCCCACGAGAGAACTCTCCTGCTGTGCTCAGCGTGCTGACAGGGGCAGTTTGTCATGACATTTCCCCTGGAAACTCCCTTTGGATGGAGGAGACAGAACAGGGAATCATCTCCTCTCCAGGGCTGCAGGAGTGGCTGCTGAACTCCAGCAACTCCTGCATCTCTGACCTCTGCCATGCCCAGGCTTCTCCCATTAAATTAATGCCCAGGATTTGCTTTAATCGTGTTAAAAACCCAGGGAGAGGCCAGAGTGCTCTGACTGCTCAGCTCAGCGAGGGCACAGCAAAATCCAACCTCCTCGGGTTATATTCCAAGGCTGATTAAAGTATTTGTTGAGGAGGACTCAGCTCAGACAAAGAGCAGGGCTTTTAGTGACATGGATCATTAAAATCTGGACAAGGAGCAGCCCTGTCAGGGCTGATTCATTTCTAAAAAAACCCAGTGATTCCTGAATATATTGAGTGCAATTTTGTCCTCTTTCTCTGAACAACCAGTATCAAAATATGGGTTTTTTTCCCCTCAGAACATCTTGAGGACAAATTGCATAATAATATACTTTTTTTATATTGTACTTTTCAGCACACTTTTCTAAGAAACTGTCTAAAAAATCATCCTTTTATCCACCAGCTCCCTGCAGCCCCTCCTGGGCTGAAATAACAGTCTTTTTACAACATACATCATTCACTGCAAACCAGCTTGGGGCAAGAAGGGAGAAAATATGCTATATCCATTACCTTTGAAGGAGAATTTTAGGCAGAAGGCAGTTAATTGCTCACACAAATATCCAACAGAACGGGAGGAATTATTTGTAGCAATTGTTGGATCTTTTTCATTTTCTTGAATTTAATTGCTGAATTTTTTTTGCTCAGCAATGAGAGCCAGATCTTTGCTTTTCTGTTTTGCTCCCATAAGGAAGCCCAAAGATAAAGTACGTGACTGTCACTAATTTAAGCAGTGAGCAACAGCACAGAGGTTACCCTTCCTAAACTGCAGCTCCATGAATGCTCTTTAGAGGTCTAGGATCTTCTAAAGTGACAGATCCAGCAGGATCCTGCCTGAGCTGTGGGGTACAAAGGAATCAGAGCCTCTTGTAGGCAGCGTGGATGTGTGAGGTTGTAATCAAATATTCAGAGCTGCCAATAATGAGTGATGGCAGTGATGGCAGTGATGTTACTGAAGTGACAGTGTAGAAATGTACAAATTAAAGCTAAGCTGCGTCCTAACAACTTCCATGAAGATGCTTTGATGCATATTTTGGTTTTTCCACTGAATAAATGACATGCACTCTGCAGTTCCCCAGCTCTCTCCCTCTTGCAGGATGTCATTTCTCAGAGAGTTCTGAGCAAGGCAACACACAAATGAAGCCTGAATTTAATATGTCAACAGCCTTGTTGGGATGGGTGGTTTGCAGTAAATAACAGCTCTGTAGGAGAGGAGTCACCCAGCAGAAGGAAGCCATCCCAGCAGGAATTCATGGGTGGGTTTGGAGGTGTTCCAGCAGCACCCCTGGGACTGCCCATAGCTCTGGTGTGCCCAATCCACTGAGCCACACTCTCAAGGCATCTTGACTGCACAGAACCACCCAGATATCTGGGAATTGCTGCTGTCCTGTTGTTAACCTGCCATACCTGCCCATGGATTTATATTTCCACTCCATTCACCTCTGATTTACACCACTGTGTCTCATCTCTGAATTCTGCTAATGATTTCCTTGCCCAGAAAGATCCTTGCTCTACATCTCTCACCTGACAAGAGGTGACAGAGGGGACCTCATACTCACTGCCTCCCTCCCTCATACTCACCACCTGCAGCTCCCCAGAAGATGTATTTGCACAGACACTGAGTGCACCCATTTCTCTGCACAAATTCTGTGTGAACTACCTGAACTAAGCAGCAAACTTGCTCTTTTATCTCACCTTTGATCAGTGCTTCTAGAGAAAGGTGGGATCATTGCTGTAAGTGGTTGTGTTAATAACCAGCCTGCCCTGTGCAGAGCGATGCTGTCAGATTTCAATATTGCTACACAGATTGATTTTGCACATTTTATTTTTAAGGCAAAGTGCAGCCAAAAATGTTTCAAGAATGAAATGTTTCTGCTGCTGAGGAACCAGCTGGCTGGGGTGAGGCAGCTCCTGGGAGCCACCCTGGTGTGAGGACAGGGGAATCAGGAATTCCAGCCATGGCCATGAGGATGCCAACAGGCTCTGACCTCATGCTTTGATTTGAAGTTCCCCCATCATTTTCTGGGCTCTGGACAGTGGCAGAGCCTGGCTGTGGCCACTGGACTTGCTCAGCTCTTAACAAAGCACTGGGAGGCTGCATCTCCTCTAGCTTGGGTTGCTGTCCTGCTGTCACCCTTGCTCCTGCTTCCCTGTCCCCTGCAGGACAACCTGCTCTATCCCCTCCTTGGCTCTGCCATGCTCACTTTGTCTGCAGCCAGTGCAGCAATGAACCCTCAGATCCTGGGACAACAAGGGAATAACAACAACAACAACAACAACAACAACAACAACAGCAACAACCCTTGTTTTCCAGCTGCATGATTCCTCTAAGAACAACTTCTTCCTCTGCACATATGGCTGGAAAAGATGGGTGCAGAAATTTAGGAGAAAGCACAGGTTAGAAATGTGTTGGTCCTGAAACACGTTAGTCAGTTCATAGCCAGGAAAAAGGAGATCTACAGCCCTTGTCTTGGTGACAGTGTTCTTGGCAAGAGAAAAAAATGTGCATCAAAACTGCTGTTTTGAAAATCTGCCCCTGTGAAAAAGAGATGCAGAACAAGCACACAGATACAAAACTGGGAAAATGTGATTCTCTGGGGTTTGGGAAACTTAACACCTTGTCCAAGGCATTTGGATGTCCCTGTTTCATCCAGAGTGTGTTGCATGGCTGGGTGATCTGGCAGCACAGCAATGTGCTGTAGGGATGTGGAAGCACTGCCTGAGGTGGCAGGAGGTGCTTACAGAGGGTCTGTGAGCAATAATTTGGCATAGACTCAGGGAACAACTCTGGCCAGGCTGCAGGGGCTGGAGGCTTTTCCCCTAGAGCTGCTTAACTGTGGCTGGAGAAGTTAACAAGGCAGGAGAAATGAGGCCTTGGTCTGTGATTTTCTATGCTTTGCACCTTTGGGAGATATAAAAATAAGCTGTGCTTTGCCAGCGGGCAAGAGAGAGGGAAGATGCTTTGAGATGAGATTAGAATATAAAGGGCAAGTGAGGAAACAGAGCTGTGAGAAGTGGGGGGAGCAAAGAGGGCATTGGAGTGATGAGTTTTGGTCAGAGATGGGGAACAGAAGTCTCATGGAGAATTCTGTTCCCCATCTCTGGTAAAAATGCTGTCTAAAAATTTTAGGTAAAAATGCTGTCTTCTTCTGCCCCAGCAGTACTGAGCGAGTCTCTGTTTTGAAGAAGCCAAAATAGGTTTCTTCTTCTCTATCTTTTCCTTTGACATGCCATCTTAGGGCTTAGGAGATCTTAATTGATTTGCTCTGGGGGAGGCTGGAAGGCTGATGGCAAACCCTCCTCCTCCTCCTCCTCACACCCAGCCTTCCTCCCCCCACCCCATCCCCAGTGCCAGCTCCTCTCCCTCCCCAGGGCTTGTCAGCTCCCTTCCCTCCCCACGGGCAGAGTGTGAGATTGAGAAGAGCCTTCCAGGCAAGCAGCCCAGGAAATGTCACTGAAGAACACCAACATTTTTTCCAGCAGAACTGAACATTTCAGGCAACGTTGTAAGAGGAAAAAAAAAAAAAAGGCACCTCGAGCCCAACAAACCATGAGAATTCTCTCAAAGGAGAGAATTCTTGACCCAGTGAAGGCTGGGGGGTGAAATGGTGTGAGGCCAACTGGGATATTGCAGATGATGGGATGAGCAGAGATGTTCCACCTGGATGGTCAGGAGAGAAGAGAAATCCACATGTGCTTCCAGTGTTGAGGGGAGGTGGGATGGATGACTATGGATGCATTAGGGAATAAACACCCTGGAAGGGGAGGGGAAAAAGCATTTATTTCAAAAGGGCAGCTCAGGAGGAAGCTCAGGAGAGATCATGGATGACCCTCAGGAGGTGACAATGGTGTCACACTCAGGGTGCTCTGGGGCAGCTCAGCTGGCTGCCAGCACATCCCAGCAGCTCCATCAGGTCTGGAAGTGGCTCCACAATGCTTGTGCTTGAGCTTGACGACTCCAGGGGTCTCTTTTAAACCCCCATGCTACCTGCTCATCTTTCCCTTTTTTTCCACCAGTGCCTCTCTGTCTGTTCCCTCAAGCAATGGAAATTTTTATCTTGAGTGAAACTTGATAATGGCAAAAAAAAAAAAAAAGAGAGAGAGAGAGAGAAAACAGTGTAAGAAAAATGCTACACCATCACTGTCAGAAATATTTCACTTTTTTTCCCTGAGGCCACCACAAATCCACTTTTTACATTTGCTTTTGAAACATCTGCATGCAGAAACTGCTTCAGCTCAGCTCTGTCATTTCAGCTATTATGTGCAAATCATTGCTTAAAATGTTAACATAAACTAACTTTTTTTAAAAATCACAGTTAGAACTTTTTTCCCCTGGAACTTATACATGGATTCTTTATTTTGGGAAGAAGTGAGCATGGTGGGAAGGCACAAAGCCTGGTCAGAGAGCAGGAGGTCAGAACCTTCTCCATGTGTTGTGCTACCTGATCAAAGGGATGCTGGAAGGTGGGAAGATGCTGGCTGTGCGAAATTATTTCATGAAACATTCACTTAAGGCACAGTTATTGAGAACAAGGATTTTGACAAGATATTGAAAGGAATTTGGGGCTTATAGGAATATCAAGAATATTCAGTTTTCATTATTGATTATAACTAGAAGTTTGGAAAAGCTGCTCAACTTTGTGCCTTTCATTGCTCGTGACCCAGAGGTTTTCAAACACTAAGGCACTGCCTGGGTCATAAACTGACATTAAATCCAGGTGGATTCTGTCTGGGAGCCCTTTCTGTTCACTTTTCAGATAATTTGAATATATATTTTCCAAGCAATAAATAAACACAATTAAGGTATGATTTGGCCACTTACACCCAGAGCTGATGGTCCTCACATCCTGCCACTGCACCTCTTGTGTTCTAACTGACCCTGGGGAATAACTGAGCTTTGGAAATTGCAAGCTTCTGGAAAAACTTGATGTTTTGGATGGGGAAAGATTCTGAGCATCCCAGTCCTCTTTTGATTTCATCAGAGCTAAAGCAGAAGGTGCTGGAGAAGCAGAATTGACCCAATCTTGGCTTGCAGGGTGGATCCTTCTGTATCCTTCCCAACATGGATCCTCAAGTACTTGAAACCTCACCTCTCATTAACGTAGCAGCAAACACGTCCTGAAAACTTGGGTGGCATCAATACACTTATTTTTATAGCTCAACTTTGATTATCTCTTGTTACAAACAAGCTCCCGAGTTATTATACCTAATGGAAGTGAAAATGAAACCATCTGTTGAATGGTTTTCACTACGGAACAACAGATGCATAAAACATGTGCCATAAATGGTGCTGGTGGCTCTGAACCTCCCGTGGGAGGCCAGATTGTTTTCAGTCTTCACCCACAGTGATTGATTACCCTGTGGGTATTGCTCAAGTGCCGTGTTCCTGTTCCACTTTTTGTCAAGCAAAATCCTAGAGCTGCTGGGAAAACTTGAAATTTCGTGCTGGGAAAAATTCCGAGGATCCCAGCCTGGTTTTACTATTTTATTATTAAAAATAAAGCAGGAGGTGCTGGAGGAGCAGCATTGCCCCAGCCTTGGTTTGGAGGGTGGATCCTTGGAAGGAGGTGATTCTCCCCCTCTGCTTTGCTCTCCTAAGAGCTCAGCTGGGATAATGAGCACAGCTCTGGTGCCCCCAGCATGAGAAGGATGGGTGTGGCTAGCACAGGTCTTTCCCATGACAATTTTCCCTGTGTTTTATAAACAAAGATAAAGTTTGGATGTTATTAAAAACAGTGTCTCGAGATTTGGACAGTTCAGACCTGGCCAATCAGGCCTAGGGGGAGGTTTCTGACTGACCAATCTGGGTGACCTCTGAAAAATCTATATAAGTTGGAATCAAATAATAAAAGCTCTTTTTTATGTCACACTGAGAATCAGGGTCTTTTTCTCTGCTAGCGGCTCAACAGCGACAGATGGGAAGTGTTGGAGCAAACCCAGAGGATCCATGGAACTGAAAAGAGGACTGGAACTCCTCCTCTATGGGGACAGGGTGAGAAAATTGGGGATGTTCAGCCTGGAGAAGAGAAGGCTGTGTGGAGACATCACAGCCTCTTCCAGTACCCAAAGGGGCTGCAAGGAAGCCAGAGAGGGACAATTCATCAGGAACGGGAGTGACAGGGTGTCGCTGTTGAGCAGCTAGCAGAGTAATGAAAGCACCAGTTCTCAGTGACAAGAAGGAATGACCTTTATTGTTTTGATTTCATCATATATATAGAGTTTTCAAAAGTCACCCAGATTGGTCAGTCAGAAGCCTTCCCCCAGGCCTGATTGGCCAGGCCTGCACTGCCCAAGTTCTGGGACACTGTTCCAATAACATCCAAACTTTATCTTTATTTATAAAACACAAGAAGAATTCTCGTGGGAAAAGCCTGTGCTAGCCACAACAGGGCAACAGGGAATGGGTTCTCACTGAAAGAGGGGAAATTTGGGTTGGATATACAGAAGAGATTGTTCCCTGTGAGGGTGGTGAGGCTCTGGCCCAGAGGAGCTGTGTTTGCCCCATCCCTGGAAGTGCCCAAGGCATGGCTGGATGTGCATCAGGATAACCCAGGTTGTGTTTAGCCAAAGTTCTGAGAAGCCCCCACAAAGATACAGACAGGATGATCTTAAAATATTTTTTAAAATTATCATTATTTATTTACTTATATCTAGACCTGTGCTTTGATTTCATCTCCTTCTGTTCTGACTTTGTCCTGGAATTGCTCCAGTTGACACTTGCCATATTTTGGAAGAGTTTTTCTTTCCACTGGGAAATGCCCATCAGATAAATCACCTTTGGAGGTGTAAGTCCAAACCACAGCATTTCAGGATTATTTCAGCAGCTCTGCTTGCCCTTTCCTTTCATTGACATCACATGGTGAAGAGGATAGAGAACAAACAGCCTCTGGTTCATCTCAGTGGAATTTTAGCTCTCTCATTATCTTACACAATCAACCCTTGAAGAAATTTAGTTTGATGACATTTCATGTTGGGATAGACAAGCATTTCTCAAGAGCTCCATAAGAGGAATTCTTGGAACATATATCACTTCTCCAGTCCTCTCAACCTTTCTTCTGCCCCTTTGTTCCTCAGTGGAAATACTATTTGCTGCAAATCATTTCTTATCTGCAGACATGCAGAAATTCCAATAATATTTCCTTTAAAGAAAATCGTAGGGTTTTTAAAATATGTGAATACATGTAATTGAGCTCTTTGAAGATAATTTTTGGTCTGCTGAGGCTCATAAAAAACACTGAATATTTATAACAGCCACCAAAACAAAAGGAAAGGAGAAAGATATCGAGAGTAGACTGGAGAAGCTGCTTTAAAAAGATCTCCATCTCTTTGGTAAATGACTGTGAATGCAGTTGTCAAAGAAGCCTTTGGGAATTAGGTGCTCAAATTCCATTAAACTTCATAAGAACATAATAATCTATCCCCTTGGTCTCCTCAATAGATCCAAGATATATTCTGAATATTGTTACAGAAAGCAGTGTTTAGAAATTAATCGTTTGCATCTCTTTCAAAAATACAGAATAATTGAATTTCCTCCTCATGGGGAAGATCTGTTGTAGTTTTGGTTTGCAGTGAAGAGCTTTGTGCAACAATGCCATCTCTGTTCCCACCTGCAAACTCTGCTTGGGAAGAATTTCAGATTTTTACACAGGACCAGGAGTTTTAAATGGACCTCAAGCCCAGCTGAAAGGCTGAGGAGAGCAGAGGGGCTGCAGTGTGTCCAGAGTCCATCACAGGTCTCATCTGCTTGGCTTGGGAAATAGGAGAGGGAAGGATGTGTGAGCAACCAGCTGGAAAAAACCCCAAATTCTGCCAGAAGCTGATGCCAGGCAATGGATGTGGTGAAACCCAGCCATGGGTCTCACTGCCATCATAATTTTGGGATAAATCACAGCCTGAAAAGGCCAAGCCATCCCAGCAAGACAAGAATCTGTCCTTGTTTAGGCATCACATCACAGGTCTGCAGTTTGCTCCTGATGCTGAACTCACCCAAAGGAATGACCTGACTTTCTGAATGGAGCTTGTCATGGTGCCAGCTCATCAGCCTGGTGGAATTCATTCATTAATTACATTGCTAATACGATTCGGATGGAATCAAAACCAGGAGAATTAGGTTTGGATTAAAAAGCTGCATCCCATTTGACTCTTTTGCAGTGCTTTCAAGAGTTTGTTTCACTTAGGGATGATTCCTTCCTTTAAGATCCATTTAATTTCTAAATGCAATGTTTTTCATATTAAAAAGCCCTTAGGCTTTTCATTAGAGAAATGTCAGAACCAATTTTTTTTTTTTGAGTTTTGAAATTTCTGTCTCTGGTTTTCTTAGCCAAACCAATGAATTTGCCTCTCAGACTTGTGAGTGATTTCAGTTGATGTAAAATAAGATTTTTTTCCTTTGACTTATTTTACTGTTGAGTGGCAAATCTTGTCCAACATGGTCTTGATCTGATGGGTTGGGCACTTACCATTTCGTGTTCCCGCATGGAATTTGGCAAAGTTAGGAAAAAAAATTTTTAAAAAATGAAGGAAATGGTTGACAGCAAACAAGAGGCAATACCTAGCACCAGTCCCCTCTTGGAAACTTGACCTCTCCAAGAGCCTGGTGGATGATGCTCAGGAGATGCTCTTTGGCAGGGCTGACTAGCTGAGACAAAATGCTATGTGTCGGAGTCATCTAAGATGAAACAAAAGAAATCCTTCTCTGCTGTTTAGTTGACTTCTGTTTTGCTTGTTCTCATCATTTTGTGACAAATTACATGATGCCAGACATTTCTGTCAAAGCTCAGTGCTTTCAGTCGTGCACATAGATCAGTTTTGGCTTCCTAATCATCCTCTGACCTTTGTGGCTGCAGAGGATAAACAAACAAGAACTCCAAAAGTTCAGGATTACATATATAATCCATATGTATAGATGATAACAGAACAATGGTATTAGTCTGCTCTTTTGCACTTTCTCTTTTTGGACTTGGTGGTGTTTGAAATCTTGAGAGTTGTGTCCACTGGTACTTTCAAACCAGGATTTAAATTCTCTCTCTGATCAGCTCTGTGCCATATGTTGAAAGAATCTGAATCCTTTCCCATTAAAATAACAGAAACTTTGAAACACAGTTTAGTGGAAGTTTAAAACTTTAGATTAAAGCATTTCATATTCCAAAAGTGTAGTCTCTAAAAAATTGTTCCTTGAATTGGAAAGGGAGCAGGAGCTGTCTCCTACTAAACTTTCTGTAGGTCTGTCCCCATGTAACAGACATTATCCTTCCCACATGTATAAATTACTTCTTTTTCATCCTTTCCTCTTCACCCTGTCACTGAATTCATTATTCATTTTACTGACACATCCACTAAATGAGCTGAGCCCTATTATGATGAGCTTCAAAATATGCTAACCAAAAAGCCTACAGTATAAATACTTAAATTTCAGATTTTAGTAAACCTACCTTATCAAAAGCAAAAGGAAAGAAAACAAAGCAACAGAGCACATGTATTATGTATTATGTATACTGTTATTATAGGGATGGATGAGAAAGCCTCCGGAGAAAAGCCTCAATTTTCTAATTGATTTTTTTTTTAATAAGGGTCCTGTTGAGAAATGTTCTTGCTGTGAGTAGGTAGGCAGGCTGTACCTACGCAGGGATGGTGATGAGATGGAGCCTTGTCATCCTGACAGGCAGCATCGCTGGCCATCGATCCATCTGATCAGCTGGAAGCAGCCCAGCAATACTTCCACACTGAACTGTCAATGCCTTCAAAAATAGATTTCGTTGCATCTGCCTTTGGGTGACTCTCGCCGTAAGTTCACAGAATTGCAGAATCATTTAGGATGGAAAAACCTTTAAGATCATTGAGTCCAACCACCTTGTCCCCAGCCCAGAGCACTCAGTGCCACCTGCAGGGATGGGGACTGCAAACCTCCCTGGGCAGCTCCTGCCAAGGCCTGAGCACCCTTTCCATGGAGAAATTCCTGCTGCTGGCCAAGCTGAGCCTCCCCTGCCCAGCCTGAGGCTGTTCCCTCTCCTCCTGTCCCTGTTCCCCCGGCTGTCCCCTCCTGTCAGCAGCTGTGCAGAGCCACAAGGTCCCCCTGAGCCTCCTTTGCTCCAGGCTGAGCTCCTTTCCCAGCTCCCTCAGCCTCTCCTCATATAATTTCCAGCTGAACTGGGTCTGGTCCATTCAAGAAGGAGCAGAGCCACTTTAACACCCATGAGCCACTTCACAGTGCCTGTGGGTCAGAGGGTGGAAGGGCTAAAACCTGCTAGGGAGCCAGGGAGAAGCCTTCAGAGATGGGAAAGAGAAACAACAGCATCCTGAAAAACCCTCCTAAAGATGCTTATCTTAGCCTCAACCTGCTGATGGTGCTGGGAGGAAATGCTGCTCCTCCAGCCCCTTGTGTACTTTAAAAACTACTGCACAGGGGAGAAAAGTCTGTTGAAAAGATGCAGCCTTCACTGTGTTTGGTTGGCTGGTTTTGCCTCCAGAGCTTCCCACAGTTCAATATGCAAATGTCCATTGATTTAACAGTCCATGACCTACAGCTTTTGTTCATTGGGTGTTTTGGCAGCTCAGCTGGTGTTCAATTCTTTACGTTTTTCACATCATCAATAAACATAAATCCCCTTGGTCTGTGGGTGAGAAGAGACTGATTCTGAACCTGAGTTTAATCTCATCTTTTGCCCTTCCAAAGAGTTTGGGGTCTTCATGCACTGCTATTTTTGAATAGACAGAAAGGAGGAAGAAGATGATGCCAAAATGATTAAATATTTCTCTTAACTCTAAAGGAGAAAATTTCTATACGAAGAGGAGTTCTGTGTCCCTTGCTGCTGGTGAACAGATGGAAAATGTATCTAGTAGAGGTTTCACTTGCATCAGATTATTTCCTTAGGAACTGCCATTACTGTGCAGATTAATATTCTTTGATGCTGTGCATTTTTTATATGTGACATCAAAGGTTCCTGCATATCTGCTTGAAATTGTGGAAAGCATTAAAAGGAAACCAAAATCCACTCTGATTTTCTTTTCCAGAAGTATTTCTACAACCAAGAGCTGTGTTTTAAAAGCCACTCAGCAGCTGGTTCAACCCAGATATGCAGTGTTAATATTGCTTTGTTTCATCCGAGAATATTCTTATTGGTATAAATCTTTCCAGAGCACACAAAAGAGCACAGAACCCTCCATCCCTACCAACCTGAAAGAAAAATATGCTCAGTATGAAAATATCAGCAATCAATAATTCCCAAACTGCCTTCCATCAGCGGTATCCAAACTTACCAGACTGCCTGAGGATAATTTCCTGTAGAAAACCCAGTCTGAACCAAGCGATTACATGACGATAATGTGCTTTGAAAGTTAAGCCAGGGGTGATTAAATGTCTGTGGGTAATAAACAGAATTAAAAGTATTTAGGAAACAAAGCACGGCTCCCAACACAACCAGAGCATAGTGTATCATTAGTTGTTGTGGGCAAAAAACATTCATTTGTGGGACAAGATAATGGCTGGCTGTGAGAATCTGTCTGTTCCATTAAGTCCTGTTTTCTCCACTCTTTAAAGTTCCTCCCCCTAAGCTGAGTGCTGCTATCAGCATTTGATGAGACATTTATGTATTTCAGAAATCCAAGCTGCTTCCATGCCCTCGAAAGACTCTTTGGCAAATGATTTTTGGAAAGGGAGAGCTCAACATGAGGCAAATCTGGCTCTTTGCAGAATGTGCCACGTGGATCATGGTGATATTTAGGAGAAGCCCCTGGGAGCTGGAACTAGAACAGATCAGCTCACATTTTGATCCGTTCACTTACGTGCTATTTCCAGACAATAAATGATAATAATTCAAGATGTAAACTTTGATGGATTCAATTGCTTAGCAACAGATTCACCAAACTCAGATTGCTTCAGCTCTGAAATTGAAAGAACTCTTGGGATCTGGAAGACAAATGACACATTGATCTGCCTGATTTCATGATTTCTTTTGCCTTAATTGCAGGATAGCAAATAGGCACAATCCACTGTAAGCAGCCATTGTACGCTGTAAAAAGTGAAGTGATTTGACCTTTAATAAGCTCTTAGAAGACATTTCTGTTTTAAAATAGAAAGGTATCAGGAAATAATCTTCAGAGCTCGGCGTAGCCGTGCAGAGCACAAGCTTTGAATCAACAGGTCCTTATTGTTGTCAAACAGATTTCCTGATTAGCGCTGAAAAAAAAATAATGAAAAAATTCTATTTTGTGCCGCTAGATAGAGTCAGTTGGAGCCTGGGGATTTTTGCTATAAATATTGATACTCCCCCGCAATCACTTTTCTGACTCATTCGCTTTCTCTTTCCTGTTCCCCTCTTTGGCTTCGCTTTTCACGCTAACGTTACACTTCTTACTCACCAAGTGTTGCAGTCACTGCTGCCTGCAGCACAACTCTAAAAGCCTCCCTTCCAAACCCTTGGAGGGAAAGCACAGTCTGACAGATCACCTTTTATTTATCCTGCCGGCTTGGGAAGCCACCTGCCTTGGAAGCAAGGCTTGGACTGAGGCAGCTGCAAGTCTGGGGAGAAGTTCCTCTCTTTCCTAATGTGGAGATGTGGTTGGCATTGGGTTTTTTTTGGGAGATTTCCCCTTCCCTCTGCTCCTCCTGTCCCTCCACAGCCTGTTGGAATGGCCAGATGGAAAGATTTCCACATGGCACAGTTTGCCTTTTCTTCCTCTCTCAAAGAGGATGCTCTAAAAAGGCCCCAGAGTAAATCCCAAAGAAGCCACCAGGTGTTGGAGCAGGATAAAGCACTGTGGAAAATGCATTTTTAAATGTGGGTTCAGTGATACTGCTGGTGACTAAAGGCTGAGCTGGCTGAGGCATGGAAGGGTGAGACCAATTCTCTGGAAAAAAGCATGGATGGATGTCACAGGGTGCTGTGGCTGATCCCTGGTGACATTTGGAGGACCCAAAGCCAGTGGCCACTCACTGCTCTTTTCCAACATTAAATTTACATGCAGGTTTCCAAGGTGCTGCAGCTAAAATCACCATTTTGTGGGAGATGTGAATTACCAGTCTTGGCTTCTTGCCTTTGCTTTGAGTCTGATTCCAGGTTTGCTGTGGTAACTTTTCACTTCTTGCTGAAGAACTGGGTTCTCAACCAGGACAATTGTCATCTTGCATCTAAAAACACTTTGTGTCATTAATAACATTTTTGATGGACCTTCTTCAAGGAAACCCCAGGTTCCCTGTATCACCTGTTTTTTTTCCTTCATACATTGTCAGGTAACTTCACTGGACTAAATAAGCAGCATTCTCCAATAAATATCTATTGTGTTTCATTCATAACTCATTGTGTTTTTCTGGTAATTTTATTATTTTATCTCTTTCTAGATTTTCAATCAACTTGATTTGATTGACAAACAAATTAGTTTACTTCCCTGTAAACTAGTTCAAACGCCATGGTTAAAAATTCATGTAATCAAGGTCCTGCCCTTCAAAAGAAAGTTCCAGCTCTTGTGTACAGTTTCCAGCTCCAGCATTTTTACTGACATTGTCATTAACTCCTTTTCAAGATCCTTCAGATCTCTTGCATAAATAATCTCTGATCTAATGGTCCCTGTCTGGTCTTTGACCAATTTATGTCAGTCACTGCCCTAGGCCTTTTCAGCTTATTACCTTGCTTCAATCGCTTCAGTAAACCATTTATCTCTGCTAGTGAAGTGACTGTTTAATTCTGTATTCTATATTAGGAGAAAATTGTTCATGATGAGGTCCTGGCACAGTTTGCACAGAGAAGCTGTGGCTGCCCCTGGATCCCTGGAAGTGTCCCAGGCCAGGCTGGACAGGGCTTGGAGCACCCTGGGACAGTAGAAGGTGTCCCTGCCCATGGCAAGGGGTGGAATGAGATAATCTTTAAGATCCCTTCCAACCCAAACCATTCTATGATTCAATTCATAAATAAAAAGAAAGGATGGCTTTGCTTTAAATTGAGGTGTTATTGCCTGTTCTTGGAATTTAAAAAGAGTTTAAAAATAAAGCAAGAGCCTCTCCGAAATGAGATGTTAAGATATTCAAACACAGCTGACAATTGAATCAACTGCTCACAGTCTTTGAAGCAGGCAAGGCTTCCTTCCCAAAAATGGGACTGCAGAGTTGGAATCACTGCAGCCTGTGCTGGGTCAGGCTTGAGAAATGTTTCTGGTTTTACCATTTCCCCTTCATCCCTGGCTTCAGGCGAGCTTGTGACAAACTTGTTGCTCTGTGCTGAACACCACTCCTGCCCCACACTAATTGCTTTATCAATAATTGTCCTTCCTCCTAATGTCCAACCTAACCCTCCTCTGTCAGTGTGAAGCCATTCCCCCTTGTCCTGTCACTCCATCCCTTGTAAAGTCCTCTCTACCTTTCTTGTAGCTCCTTCAGGCACTGGAAGGCCCCATTTAGGTCACCCCAAATCTTCTCTTCTCCAAGCTGAACAATCCCAATTTTCCCAGCCTTTCCTCATGCTCCATGATCCCCCTTGGGGTCTGAGCACCCAAAATCCCAGAGGGACAGAGCCTGTCCCAGTTTGACCAGTGGCTGCTCATCCCCTCTTCCTGGGCATCCCTGCAGGACCAGCAGGACACCCAAAATCTGCCCCCAGGCAAGGCAGAGGTGAGGCAGCAAAGGGAGGAAACCAGAGGACATCTGGGCATGTGCCTGCCCTCCTCCTGCCTCTGTTTTCCCTTCTCCTTGGCTATAAATAGAGATGCCAATCTCCAGAGCTGTCAATCCAACATCCTCCACCCTCATGAAGGTAACGTTTAAAAAGTGACACAGATTGAACATGTAAAATGCTCTTTAATTTTCATGTAAATTCCATCTCTGCTCTCCTGAGTCTGGAGGTGTCCAAAATTTGAGAAGCAGAAAATAGAAGACTTGAAAAGAAACGTTGAGCTATTTGCCAGCTTCCTTGTATAAAATGCATTTAAATGTGCAGTGTTCTGAGTCTTTAAATACCATGAACTGGGCTTCATACTCTCTTTTTTTTCATGCTCTGCTCATGATTTGGGTGTCAATAAGTTGAGCTGTTTGTTGTCTGAGCACTTTTGCTTTCTGTTTTGCAGAGTGTTATCCTTGTACCAAGCAGCTCTACCATTCCCTGTGTTTGCCAGCTCCTCAGTTAATTACTGAGTTAATTACTGGTCCTGGCCCTGAGCACACTGGGTTGTGCCACACTGGTTACTGGGAGGGTGGTGAGGCTCTGGCCCAGAAAAACTGTGAATTCCTCATCCCTGGAAGTGTCCAAGGCCAGTTTGGGTGGAGCTCTGAGCAACCTGGGATAGTGCAAGTGTTCCCTGCCCTTGGAAGGGATTTGGAACAAGATGGTCTTTAAGATCCCTTCCAACCCAAACCATTCCGTGATTCTCTGCTACCTAGATGAAATTTGAGCTAGAAAAATTGCTGAAATATTATTTTAAAGTGCTTATTTCGCTGTGTTTTAAGAGAACAGGCACTGGGTACTGTAGGACGTGAAGGTGAAAATCGACTGATGTCCATTTTCCATCTGTCCATCTCGCAGCTCCTGTAAAATCCTCTCCCTGCCTCACCTCAGCTGACATTGCTGCAGCAAAACTGCTGCTCCTGGGAGGATGACTTAGAGGAGATGCAAGAGATCTCAGCAGGGTTTAGCACTTGATTCACATATTTCTGGTTAAAAAGGAAAAATAGCTGCACCGGAGAGTGAAAAGATCAAGCAGAGCCAGGCCGTGAGCACCTGCAGGCAGAGCAGCAGAGATGTGCCAGACTTATTACAGGTCCCTCTCAGGTTTCCCAAAATGAAGATGAAAACCCATCCTTTTATCACCCCTGAAATATTTTTTTATCCTTAAAGATCCCCTGCTGTGCCCACACACATTTTCCTGGGTCTAGTGGCAAACTGAGTTATGAGCAATGCCCCAAAATGTGCTTAAGTTTTGCTCCTGGCTTAGAGAAATATTGAAAGAAGACTCATGTTGCTTCCAGGATCTGCTCAGGATCTGCTTCACTGTTGAATAATGAAAGGTTAAAGTATTTACACATGTTCAGAAGACTGAAACAAAGAGATGGAGTGGACAAAGCCCTGTGTTTGGTTATGGGATGCACCAGCGAATTAAATCAGGACTGTGCAGGCTGATGTGTTTTTCCTCCTGTTCTTCAACATTTGAATACAGAAGGAATTTTCTCTTAGAAGTTTATTCCTGTTTTTTTCAGTGATCCAGAGAGGATGTGGGGATTTTGAGGTCTTACAGTGGGAATGTGGGGCTGGTGAATCCATTCAGAGAAATTATTCCAGCCTTTCTCCAACAGCAGCTGATGTGCAGCTTCTTTTCCATGTCATGCTCAATACTGGGAAGCTCCTCTGGGGTTTTCAAGTTACCTAAGGGGGCTTTGAAATGAAAAGGTGTTGCAGTGAATTTTGCCTTTTTTTCTGGCTGCAAACCACGAGTGAGAAGATTATCTCAAATCTCTGTGTTTTTTTGGTCTCTGCCTGCATTAATGGAATGATTTCTGGCAGCAGGTTTGGTTTGTGACACCCTGTAATGATCCTTAACTGACGTATGATATCAGGTGGTAAAACACTGCTCTTCCTCCTGCACATTATACTCACACAGTGTATTTTTCTTATTTAAATGGATTTATAAATATGCAGGAAAGCTTTCCTGGGGAATATCATACCATCCTAATTTTACTTTTGTTGAATGATGTCCAATCTCTGCTTAAAATTCCCTGTTCTGATGAGTATTCCAGCTGGCAAACTAGAGCAGTCAGAGTAAATTCATTTCAAAGTGCAAATTAATATTTGCCAAGATGCACTCACTCTCTTTGCAGCATTCAATCAGCTCTCTCTGAAGCATATAATGGGTGGAGAGGGTGAAATGGATGAGATACCTATTGCAATTCACATTAATGTTACTAATGGGAGTCGTAAATGAGAGCTGGATCAGGCACTAGATGAATTCATATGTCTCTCTAGTACTTAATTAATCAGTCAGTTTATCAGTAATTATGAATACAGCACTTCTGATCTTCAGGGAAAGCTCATCCCCCTCCCAGAAGCCTTGCACAGATCTGGTTTTCATGGCTGAGAAATGAACATTTAGGAGTTGCTCACTGCGATTCTGTTTTGTTTGTGGGTTTTTTTTGTATTGTTTGTAGCTTTTGTTTTGTGTTTTTTTTTCCCAACTGAAAATTTCTTGCTTTTTTCCTGGTTTTACTAAATGAGCATTTTCATAGAAAGCACATATTCCCACTGGAGAATTTATGTGAGACCAGCCTTTTAATCACCTTTAATCAGAACTGTTTAAAATATAATCCCACCACTTGCAGAATTTATACATGCTGGGAGTCATGAATCACTAAAAATGTTCGTGTCCAGGTGTTTTGAGATTGCATTAATTTGTGATATTTAGGGTTGATTTTTATACTGGTATTTCATCAGATAACTTAGTGGGATATTTCAAAATTAGTGTCAGATTCATTATAAAGAAATTGCTTTGTGATTTGGGGGTAACAATCAACTTCACCTGATTTACTGCAGGAAGAAGAGAAATAATTTCACAGCACAATGTGTTTGAATCCTTCCACCTCTTCCATTTCAGATGCTTAGTTAAATTTGGGCTCATCTGGAGAAACAATAGCCCAAACCACCAATATTTTGAGTTATTCTTGAAACTGAGAGGCAAAGGCACTGCTGGAATCTGGCAGTACAGTGGGAGTGGGACTTGTGAAAAAGCAATGTGGGCAATGAGGACATGAAGAAAAAATTTGGGTTTCACCCCAAATGATGCTGAGGTTTTCAGTCCCACTGGTGGCTCTGGAGACTGGGAGAACTTCAGGTTTGGAGGACAAGAAGATTTGTCTTTAAGGGATCTTGGACTTGAAGCCAAGTTTGTCTCCTGGTGCTTTGGCTTTCTGACTGTGGTGGTGGAACTGAGAACCCTGAGGGAAGGAGGAATGAAGAAGATGAGCAGCTTGGAATTGTTTCTTTTTCTTGGACAGAAGTTGGGAACAGAGAAAATGAGTCTGAATACACGATGGAAATAATACTCTGTGGAACTGATGGGTTTTCCACCTTTTAAGTCTGTGTCTTCTCATGTGTATCTTCACCAAGACATTAAACCACGAAAACCCTGAATGTATCAAGGCCAGGATAATTAATTCTAAAACTTTTGGCTCTCTGGTATGAGGCTGTGGGGAGATTTTTACCAATGGCTTGGTCCTGGTTGATTTATTCTAGAGATTTTCTGTGCTGGTGTTTGTTGTGGTGAGGTATAAACCAAGAGCAAGAAATCCAGGAAGGAGTGGATTACAGTGCATGGGATTAAACTCAGAGCTTGTCATCAGTAACTCTCTCTTTTGTGGGTGATTAGTGGAGAATTCAATTACCCATGTGGATAATTTGAATAAACATTTTGGGAGCTGGCAAACGGATGGTTTTGGTTTGGCATTATTTTTTCCTTTCATTTTGTTCTCTCTTTTCTAACTTTAGTATGCATTATTCACTAACAAAAATGGCTATATTTTCAGCATGAAATATATATTTTCTAAAAAAGGGGAACGAATTCAAATATTTGTCTCATTTGAAAACTGACATATTAGCTGTTTTTTTTCCTTAAACCTGCTGTAGAGTCAGCTCAATTTCACACTTTTCAGATGTATTAAAAAGATTGAATTTAAGGAAGCTAGCAGGAGATGTATATATATATATATTTAATTCAATTCCTCCCTCAATTTCCATCTGTATGGAGTTTAAAGTATGCTTGCATTAGGTAGCAGATTTTCACACACCAGTAACCTGCCTCATGATTACCTTATGAAAACCTTACTTTTTCTATAAATATTGAAGAACATGTTGAGTTTATACTGGAGAGCACAGTGCTTTCCCAAGGTGATAACATGGTGCCCTTGGGTTGCTCTCTGCACTGATTTTTTGGGAATGTGGGGGCACTAAAATATTCTCCTGAAGCAATCCTAGTCAAGCTGGACTATTAAACATGACTTTTCTCTCCTCTTTCTTTCCATCCTTGGCTGCCTTTTGTGGTCGTAACGACATGAAATAAATCAGCCTGACGAGGAGCAGTTCATTCCTGTGGTTGTTACAACCCTGGTCAGGAGGATGAGGGCTGGATTTCAGGGTTTTAACCATCTTCCTGTGTATTTCTGTTCTCCAAGCTGCTGTGACAGAGGATGCATCACTACGAGGAAGGTCTGAGACTGAGGGCACAGTCCTGCTCTTGCTCCCAGCTGGATTCAAGAATTTCACGGTGGGATTGCTCTCTAGATGTTCCCAGCATGGAAAAAGGGGATCTAATCCACAAAAGATCTAATCCCAAAAGGGGATCTAACCCATCCTGGATGGTGCAGGGAGGCTGAGCAGAGCCTGGCATGGAGCAATCCCTCCCTGGCTGTGTGTGAAGCTCTCAGCTGATCCTGGAAGAGTTCAATCGATATTTTCCCAGCCACAGCTTGAATTTCAGTGGGTTGGTGATGCAAACTGTGGGGGATGCAGCAGCACTGCTGACCCTGCAGGACCTCTCGCTTGTGAGCAGTTAACAACTATTTAATGACTGAGTAGTTTTGATGTTCCTCTAATGCTCCTTCCCTTGCTTCCTTGTAGAAGGTCTTTTTCCAGTTCCTTAAGCTTGTTCACTGCCTGCCTGAGCCATTTTAAAGCCATTTTAATGAGAAAGCAATGGCTCGCTAGACTAGATATTTATTTACATTTTACGTGCAGGCTGGGAGGAAATCCTTTAATTAAAGACCTGAGAGGTCAGAGGAGATCTGTGGGATGAATGAACCCAACTCCATTATCAGTGTATGTATGAATATGCATGGATTCAGCGAACTGGTGAAAGCACAGGAAGTGTAATTCATGCAGTGAAAATTTAAAACATGGAAAAGAAAATCCAGGGAGGCTCTTCTGCCTAAATAATCAAAGTGAGAACACAGCAGAGATCAGTTGAAAAAGCACACATGTGGTCAGACTCCCCTGTGTAAAAAACATCTGTAGAATCACTCTTCACTCATCAGAGAGAATGTTACCTCTGAGAACAAGTGTTTCAATAATTTTAGAATTTAATATATAAATTAAATACAATAAATAAGATAAAAAAGAAGAAGACATCGTTACAGAAGTATATCGTAATTCTGCCCTCTGATAATGCAAGTTCCTATTTACAAACAAATGATTTTGGATTTGGAACCACCAATTCTGCATGGGATTTCAATAATGAGGGATTCAACACATCACAGGGTCTGGGGGTCTCTCTGACACTGGGAACTGAACAATTTGCAGTCAAAAAAAAAGCATTCCAATATAAGAAAGATAAGAAAGAGCAGGTAATTTCAGTAAAGTTAAATAAAAATCTGTATAATTTATAATTTAACTTTTTTTTTTGTTTTTATTAAATGAATTTTGTTTCTGTAATTGAAAATTCAGCTTCCTCCAGCTCACCAGTTTCTGCCACCAAGTGCCACACAGTGCATCAAGGTAAGACACATCTGATTGCAGTGGAGAAGCTGCAATGGGGGTGGAGAAACTCCAGAAGTGGAAGAGCAGAGCTGCCCTGAAGCCTCCCTGCAATGAGGATTTGAGCCTTAGGACAGCTGAGCTTCTGTCTGCAAACATCCCTGAGTTCAACTCAGAGATAAAGCCATGGGAAATCCTGGCTGCAGGGAATCACCAATCTCTCATTAAACAAATAACATTGTGATCAGGAGTGTAGGAAAAGGAGAGGAAAACTCCCCTCTGGAGTGTAACCTGGGTATTGCCATCTCTTTAGCAGTGCTGCTGAAGGAAGGTTGTGCTTGGTGGTAACACTTCCAGAATTCCCCCCATGATTCAGATAATCCATGTTATTCCCTTGCTTCTGTGATTTCTCATTCCCACACACTTATTTCCCTGCCATCTTGGCCTCAGATCTATTCTTCTGTGGATATTTTTTTCAGTACAACCACCACTGCACTGATCTCTGGATCAACAGAAATTCGACCCATCCTTCACTGCTGCCTGAAAACTCTGCAGTTTCTTTGTACCCCTCCAGAAATATTAAGTGGATCTTTTTTGTCCAGCCCCATTTCTTGCCTTCAGAAAGTTGACTCAGCCTTTCCCTGGAGGCTCTGGAAAGCTCCTCTTCCATGTGCTTAGAGAATCCTCCTCTGCAGAGGCTGAGCCTGCTGGTCCTGGTGCTGAACTGGGGCCATGCTTTGCTTCCTTCATTTATTCACATGGAATTAAAAGTACTTTGCATCAAAAAGAATGACTAAGTAGGGCAGGGTAGAGAGTTAAAAATAAGCTGTGGCATGCTTCAAGCATTCCTTCATGTCCACTCAGATCTGATTGCTGAGCTGCTGCAGTGACCACTGTCACAAACATTTCCCTGATCTGGAGAAGAGCAAATGCAGCATCTTCCTGACTGCTGGGCTCAGGACTAGGGCTGCAGAGGAAAATGCAAAGCTGCACTCTCCCAACCACAGCACGTGATGAGAAATGATCTCTATTGGCAAACCCAGCTTTAAAACCCTGGACCAAAATCATTGCTCCATTATTTAGAGGGCGTGGGTGGAGCAGGCTGATCACCAGCCGCTGCCATTACCCTATTACTGATGCTCTAAAAGGTTTGGAAGGAGACAAGCTGAAGTTGTTCAGTTATTAATAGAGATGTGATGTTTTATTCATTTTGAATGAAAAAAACATAGGGTGTGGTGTAAGATTCCCCGAAGTTGAAGGGCAACATGTTTTCAGTGCATTGAGTCATTGGAAAGAAGTCGAGCAGCTGACATTAAAAACCTCAATTCTGAGGGAATCTTTTTCTACACCTTCCAGTGGTCTCCTCTCACCATCCAGCCAGCCACAACAGCCACTCTCCAGGTCCTCTCTTTTTCATGGGGACTCCTGCAAGTGTTCCTGTACCCCATTTACTGCACAAATGATTTGAGCCCAGCCCTGCACCTCTGCACTACAGAAACAGCTCTGTGGGATTGGGATTTCTGTCCTGCCTCCTGCCAGGGTGTACCAGAGGAAGCTAAAAAATACAGGGCTGAGGTTTTGGACACACATTTTGCCTTTGGTTGATTTCAAGGCTCTGAATTGTGCCAGCATATGGTGCAGGAGGAAAAGGGTAGCACAGACTTTTCTGTACGAGCTGCAGAGCAGGATGGGTTGGGTTGGGTGTGGGGACAGAGTCCTGCTGGTGTGACCATACATTCACCCTTGTCCACAGGCAGGGATGGCTCAGCTGCTGAGTGACTGCACTGGTTTTACTGGGTGAACTCTGCTCAGGACTGACAGCTTGGATGGAGCAGATTCCCACAGCCCTGGAACAAACACTCAGCTCCTATCAAAGCTCAGAGGCTGTGACAGGCATGGAGCACTTGGGGGTTGACACCTGTTCAGTGCTGGTTAATCCTGGATTTGTCCCATTAAAATACAATCATGCTGTCATTTCAAATGAGGCTGTTTTCTGTACAGACATGCACAGAACTGAAAATCCTACCTTTTTTTTTTATTCCACTCCAGCTGCCTGGAGGAGATAAGTCCTATCAATATCTCAGTCCCATGCTTTCTGCCTACCAGAGGCAGGAATCCAATACTCAGATATCACTGAGCCACCCCTCTGTTAATGAGTGGGTGGTTATAAATATGGCACTATGGACAGATGCATATTTTGTAATTACCCTTTACAGATTTTATTAGGGTGAATTTACAGGTTTCCTCCCTTGCCATTTTTGTAACAATCAATGGTTTTGCTGCTCATTTGCATTTTCAGCCAAAATTGTCCCAATTTCCCATTTATTTGTTCCTCACAGTTAATTCAGTACACATATTTTTCCTAAGTGCTAAATACAAACTCTATTTTGCAGGGAAAATAAATTGTGTCATCAGGTAAGATGCTGATACCAAAAATAACTTCAAAAGCAATTGCCAAGCAAAGAAATCATGTCTGTTGAACTTCCAACCTGTGCCTTAACACAGAAGTTTTGCTATGGGATTATTCAGAAACAATAAACACCTAGGAAAGGAAATGCAAACCCCAAAAATGATGGGACACACATTCTTCAAAATCCATGGGGACTCCAGAATTTAATGACAAACCCCAACCTTCTCCAAAGACCTTCTTCAGGCCCCTGATAATTGTTCATGGAGGTTTGCTGGTGGGGTTTGGCTCCTGTTCTCCCAGCCATATGCAGACTCACGCAAGGAGACATTCAAACTGGTGCCATCTGTGGCTGATAGTTTACAAGCCTTAATTAGTCAAAGTTTATCCTTACACTGAACACAACCAGCGTGTTTAGCAGACAGCAAGGCCCACACATGTCAGCACGAAGATTTCCTCTGTCTCTGCCATCATCCATGTCAGAGCTGTGGGAGGGGAGCTCAAAGGAGGTGACTACAAAAGGCTGCAAAGACAGACTTTTCCCCGTGGCATTGCAAGGACAAGGCTAACACAGTCATTTTCATGTATCCCATGGGATAACTGCTCTGTAACTTGTTAGCAGAGAGTGGAAGACTTGTGTTTGAGACTTGTAATGCTTCCGCTAAAAGGGATACTTGGTGTGATGTCTCGGTGACATCTGTCATCCCCAGCACAGACACAGAAGGGCTCTAAGGTCTAAAAAACCAGTTTGAACATCTTCAGCCTTCTCTGAATTGTGATCAAGACCCATCTTGGCCTAGGATTCCTATAATCTGATTTTAGGCAGTCTTGACAACCAGTTTAGCAGGATTGTCAGTGATTCTCCCCATCCTAAAATAAGAGCCAGACGTCTGTCTCTCTCCTCTGACTGGAGGACTAGTTTGGATTCAACCTTCTCCTTTCAAGCTTAGGTGAGAGCAATCCTTTGGTGTAAAGGTGCTTTGCAATTTTACTGCTTCCACCCTCAGTCTGTCAGGATTTAGCTTCAGGTGGCTGGAATCAAACCCCAGGAGGGACTTCCTTAACGTCACAGGTCCAGTTCATGTATTTTTCTATTTTTCTTGCATTGGTTCCATCCAGCTCTGCTCTAGGAGCATCACCAGACTCAGGCCAGGGGTTTGCTCCAAGCAGCTCTGCTGGGGAAAGGAGATAGCAGAGCATTTCTCTCCAAGGTTTTTGAAAGCTTGGGGATCACAGCACTGATCCTCAACGAAGAGAACACAAACTACCTCCCTGTTTCATGTTACTGACTGATAACTGGAGCAGAGCTGGCTCTGGTTTTGGAAGCAGATGCAAAGCAATTCTTCCAGATGGAAGCCAGAGCGAAGCAGGCAAGATGCCATCTGGAAAGAGAGGGCCCTTGCTGTGCAGATGCACATTGCAAAAACGATAGAAATATAAAATTGGAAAAAATCCCCCCATGTCTGTGGTGAATGGGAGAGTTCAGTGAGTATCTTGCTGCTGGCTTCTGCCTTTCCAAAGAGTGCACTGTGCACAGCAGCCTGGTAATAAAGCCTGGAGTAAGAATCTGTTCCCATCTTTCTGGATTTAGCTTAGTCCATTTGGTTTTGGTTTGGGGTTTTAATTTTTTTTTTCAGTCACTCTCTATTTTGTAGTGTGGGTTTAACCAGATTTTGCACCCATCTGAATGGGTGAGAAATGTTTCCAAGAGCTGTTGGTAACAGTGAGAGGTTTGGGCTCTTGCATTATCCAGCTCGACAGTATTTTGGGCCCCAAATTAATACTCATTTATAGAGTATTAACTCCCAACACCCTGAGGATGCTGGATGTGAATTCATTACAGGCTGAGGACAGTTGTCTGAGGCAGCTCTTCAGTGCAATCCTGTCTGCAGATTCCTGAATACATTTCTGTTCAAGAGGCATCAAATCTCAGACAGGCTACATCTGCCACATCATTTTTTAAAAAAACTTTTTTGTCATGGGGAACAAATGTGACAGAAATGTGTGAAAAGCAGAAATAACAATGAACCATTCCAGATACACTTCAAATACCCTAATGAATTTGAGACCACACATGGATGGAGCAGATCTGCTTGGTTGTGTGGCACAGTCCATTCTGCCCTCACCTGGAATCAGGACTTGCTTTAGGATATTTTTTCTTTCAGAGAGAACTGTGACAATGCTGCAGAGCTGGCAGCAGCTTTTATTCACTCTCTGGACTCTAAAGCACAAAGCATTGAGAGGTTCAAGTTTTTATCTCCTCTGGGATAGAAAATCCAATGGTTCTGCCATTGTTTTATCTGAAAATTCGGTTAAAAACATTGGGATTCAGGCAAATTTTCTGCAGAATTTACTGGACTTAAGTGATATAACTCCATTATACCAGCTCATAACCAGTAGTAAATATTCAGCTGCAGGAGTCTCACTATAAATGAATTGAGATGCACACACCTGGAGGGAGGAATTTTGACTGCTTAGAAAATCCATGAGAACAAAATCCCTGGAAAAATACCCAGGTTTTCATGGGTAGAAAAGGCATGCTGAAGGGTTGATGGACTGACAGCTAGAATCAGAGGCACCACTTTGCAAGTATTTGTTCAGATTAACCAACAACAACAACAAAAACCCTGGAAAAGATTGGAGTGAAGAGTTTGGAAGCAAAGAGTCTCTCCTAATGGTGTTTATAGGCTGCAGCAGAGAAGCTGAGAGCAGCAATTCAAATGTTCAGCTTTTCTCCTAAGCACTATTAATGAGAGTCAAATGTCAATTGACTGCACTGTGCTTTGAATCAGCCTGTTAGTGCAGGACTGACACCTGACAAACTGGAAAAAATGAGCAGCTTTGCAAACCCATTCTTTAGGTACTGGCAAAGATTAATAAATCAATCAGGGCTAAGATGGAAACAGCAATATAGAACTGAAAGCTGTCACAATACTGGCCAGATGTACGTGAGTGATGAAAGAATAAACAAATCATTAAGTGAAACAGTTTCCTTCTGGTACCATTAGTTGTCTGAAGAATTGAAAAGTGTAGACAGTCATTTAATGATCTCAAATTTTTGGTGTCTTTATCTCCCTGAATGTCCCATTCCAAAATATGAGCAATAGTGTAAGAAAGTGTAGGAAATGTCCTACTGGATCCATAAACATCCCAGTGCTCTCTATCCATCAGAGGCAGCAGGAGCTTCCATTTAGGAACAACGCAGAAAATGGTCACATCCTGTGCCCATTCCCCCTGCATCCCTGGCTCTCCCAATTTTTGTATTTAGGATGTCTCTACCTGGTCCTCCAGCTATCTAAACAAACACCTGCTGTGCAGAATTTATCTTCTCCCTTTGTCACCCAGTGAAAGCCATCAGCACCCAGGAGTGCCTGGGGCAGCCAGCTCCACTTGTCCATTGCTCTGCAGTTACTGTGATTTACCTCTGCAGCTCTCTATTTGCTTTATTTACACTCCTTCTCTCCAAACTGAAGACATTTTTTCAGTCTCTTGGAAACAACAAAGCTGCCATGTTCGTGGCATCTTTGGACAAAAAGGCATCTTGGGACCCCTGGCTGGGAATTTAAGAATTTAAAACTTGAAAAGATTTTAAATTTAAGAATTTAAAAGACATTATAGCCTAATTTCAAAAGAATTTTGAAATATATTAAAAGAACAAGTAAATATGATATACAATAGAACACAACATATTATAATTATTCCATAATAGAATATAATTAATATGGCATAATATATAAATAATAAATAAAATTAATAATTTAAGCATATTGTTGTCTAATTTTTCGTAAATAGACTAATTTTTTTTTTATTGTCTACTTTCTAACCACACATATTGTCACAACTCACTTGTGCACAGGAAAACAAGCAATCCAAACCAGAAAAATCCATATTCCTTCAGCAGTCCTTATACTTTTGCCAGCTCCACTTCACAAGTCCCTTTAGTGACCCTGTGCAAATTACTCTCTGAAAGTCATTTACTGAGCTATTTGGTTTGTTTGTTCTTTATTAGCAAAGCATCTGCATAACTTTCTATTGAGAGATCTTAAAAACGTTTGTCATATCATGTCAACTGCTTCAAGACATGAGCTGGTGCAGAGCCTAAAAATAGCTCCTTGGAGATGACTTGCTGGCCTAAAGCCAGGCTGGGATCAAGGAGGAGTAAATGTGACTGAAATTCCCTTTTGCTCCCTCGTGTCCTAAACTCAGACTGAGGACTGGATGAAACCAATTCAAATGATGGGATTGTGTATAAAAATGAGTGAGAATGAGAAAAGAGGGAGATTTTTACCCAAGTAGCACACTGGCCACATTTTAGGCACCGCAGAGTCTGTGAAACAAAACATTTGGCTGGAGAAATCACTGGAGGGATTTTTCCCCAAATGGAACATGAGAGAAGGAGGTGGGGAGGATGCTCCTGCCTCCTTCCCAAACTGCAGCTGAACCCTTCAAAGGCTGCACTTTGTGTTGCTGAGCTCGTTGGACACCTGAGCCAGGTGGATCATCGGAATCACCACGGTGAGAACAAACACCTCAGCTGGGGAAAACTCAGCTCTTCAGGACAGAGCACCTTAAACAGATCCTTGCTGAACATTTGGGACTTGGGAATCTCCATGAATAGAAATTCCAGTGAAGGAAATGCCAAGGAAAAGCATCTCCCTGTGTGGCTGGCTGTGACATTTCCAAGCCTAGCCCCTCTCCTGGACCATCATTTTGCACCCACACTTGTCTGACAACTTGCTGAAGGAGTGCATCCAAACAGACAATGAAATGCCTGCGTGATTTGTGCAGGAGGGAAGTAAACAAAATATCACTGAGAATGAAACCTTTTCAAATGCAGCTAAAAAAAGCAGTATCAGACACTTCCAAGTGCTGGGAAATTGCATCTCTCACTGCTGCTTGGCTCATTTCAGTTCACTCTTTTGGGAGGAGATTTTTCTTAATGAGGTTTGACCGGACTTTGATTTAAACATCTGAAAGTTCCACACAAGAATTGTTGCTAAGCGTTTCGTGCTCTTCATGTTTGGAGAGTCAGCTCATCTCCATGGCACAGGGAGAGTGATTTACTCAGAAATCTGCTGAGAATAAAGATCTTCAGTAAATTGGAAGGACAGGGGCTGTGGAAGTGTAAAGTTCTCTGTCCTGTTCTGTTCCTCAGTTCTCCTAATTGATGTTCACATTTGTGCCTACTCCAGCTAGAAATTGTTTTGCCTGGAAAATTCTCCATGCTTTTCCACTTCAACTCAGAGCCTGATCTCCCCTCAAATAACAAATGAGTGTTAAGCTTTGTAATCTCTCTCCTTTTTCCTTTTCCCTTCATGTTGCCTCTCCCTTAATAACAATATGCAAAACTGAGCTGCAAAGGGTGCTTTGCCCCATATTACCCAGACAGGATGTCAAGAAGCTCTGCACAAAATCTGTGCTGTGCTGTTCAAACAAGTGACACATTCATTAGACTCAGCTGAGCATGGGAGGAATATTGAAGATGATGTGCAAACTGTAAACAGGTCACCTTCTTCAAGATAAAGCGGATTACTTCAATGCAAGACGTAATTAAATGCAATTTCTTTTCTCTCTCCCTTTCGTGGTTTCATTTTTGCCTGTTTGGGAATACCAGATTATTTTTTAGCAGTTTGACTTTCCTACTTGTGGACATATTTGGTTGAAATTCCTCTTTTTGGCTCCCAGGGAGCTTATGATTTACAGATAGGGATTTTTCCGTGTGATATGAGGTGACATCCTAGTTTGAACAGATCTCCTCTTTCAAAAGACAAGATTAAAATGGAGAATTATGTCTGCCACTTGTGAAATGCAGCTCCTGATGAAGGCACTGATTTCTCCATTGTGTGAGAAACGGCTAATACACAATGTAAAATTGAAATACATTTCACATCTGTTTTTTTGCAGAAAATCTGACCTCTATAGAATAGTTCCATCAGCCCAGTGCTGGGCCAAGGCAAGTGAAATAATTTAAGAGGTGGGAATCTCCAAAACACTCTTCTGGCGAAAATGTAATTGCTTTGTTTTGAAAGTGCCTAATGATCCAAAAAACGGGTTGATAGCTTTCAAAGCTTTCAGATCTGGAGATGCTGACAGAGCAAATTCAAGAGCGGAAGAAACTTTGTTTTTAGTGCCTCCTTTTCCAGACTTTCTCCTGCAAACCATTATTCATTAGACCAGCTGGGGTAAGGGGTAATGCTCTAGAGAGTTTTCAACACACACAGCATGGAAAAGCAGAGCACAGAGAGGTGAAACAGATGCAATTAATAAGCAAATAAAAGGAGATAAAAGCTTGTAGGAGTGCTGTGAACCAAGGAAAGCACCTGTTTGTCCTTCCTGCCCTCCATCCTCCTGCTCTGTCTGCACAGGGGGAAGAAGAGCAGAAGAAGAAGGTGTTTTCCATGGAGAAATCAGCAGATTTGCAGCCATGGGATCAATCCATCCTCCTGCTCTCTCCTGACTCCAGGCTGGGAAGGATCCATCTGTTTGTTGTGCCACACACTGAGCCTGTGCTGTTGGCACCTTTGGGTGCTCAGCTGTGCTCTGGGGATGCAGGGAGTTGGGCACAAGGCTGATTCCCACCCTGGGAACTGGGGAAAACAGCTCCAGAGGAGATTTGCAAAAAATTAGATATTAAAAACAGGCCTGGTGCCTCACAGGAACTAAAGGGAGGAGGTTGAGGAGCACCACAGGGGAAAAAAAATCCCCTAATATGAGATATGATATTCCCTCTGAGGAGAATCTTGATGAGAGGATGCTGAGTGAGAGCACGTTCTGTACTGAGGAGGAAGGGAGAGGCAGCTCCAGAACATGGTGGGTGGGAAAGCTGATCCCAGCAGAGCGAGGACAGGCAAATTCATCTCCAGAGACGGTCACAGCAGCACTGCCAAACCTTCATCTCACATGGAGTGTCTTGTTTCTGCCTGCATATGTAAATAACAACAGCAATCTCGATCGAGAAAACAACATTCTCTCTTCAGAGGAAAGAAATTGCAGATATGGGGGTGGAAGTGTCATCTGCACGGAGCGTTGAGGCTTCAGATGCACTGACAGGTGATCCCTGACTCCCTACAAGCAATACAAGCACTTAGCCTGTTTGCATTAGGCTCTGGGATTTGTTTTCCTGATGGATTACACCAGTGAATCCTGGCAGAAACACGAGCAGCTACCCACTGAGGTGCTGTGCAGGAGGGAAACATGGGCTGGGGGTATTTCAGTTAACTGAAACTGGCACTAAATTAGTGCCAAAGTGAAAATGCTGAAAATAAACCCTCTCTACTGACAAATTCCCATGTAACAGAATCACTCTTCGAGAGGGTAAAATGCTAAATGCTCAAGTGCTAAATTAATTACCCTCAAATGCTAAAAGCTTTGAGGGTAAAATGATGGGAGGGAAAAGAGATCTCTAAAGAGATGTTGGCCTGAACACAGAGCAAACCTCTCAGGGAGGCACAGGGACACTTGGGGTCTTCTGTTCATGCTCCAAGTTGTTCTCTGCAAAAGACTTCAGGTGGAGATGTCACACACTCTCATTAACCCAGGGCTGTGCACCAGCAAATCCATTCTGACCCAGAGAAACTTCAGAATCCTTCCCAGCAGGGCGTGTCAGGAGCCCAAGTTGAGTTAGGAAAATAAACCTTTATCCATCCTTACATACACACAGACATATGTGTGCAAAATGCAATTCAAATATATCCATTGTATACAGACATTAAAGGCAGTTTGTTGTTTCCACGTGCATTTGAAAATAAAAAGGACAAATTTGGAGTATGTTTCCGGAAATTTTTGAATCTATTTTCTGAAATTTTGGAATATGTTTTCTGAAATTTCATTGCCATTTAGAAGTGGGCAAGATTAAGTGGGCATTAAGAAATGACCTGAAAACCAAGAAAAAACCCTCAGACTTTGGTGTGTGCAATGCAGGTATGTGCACTTCTCCATGCCACTAAAAACTCCATACCTTGATATTTTTATGGCCCACTTCAGTTAAAAAGCTTTCAGTTTTAATGCTGGCAGCCTTCAGGTAACAGCACTGAAATCAGTTTGCCTAATTAGGGTGATCATGCAGTTGTAATGATTTAATTTCTGATTTTGAGGGGTATTACAGCTGAGCAAGGCAGGGCTGGAGAGCAGATTTCTCTGCAGGCTGCTGTAAAATACCTGCAGGTGTGCTGGATTCAGGGAACATCCCTGCAATTCATACAGACACATAAAAGGAAGGCTGCATTTCCAAAGATCTTAAGAAACCTTGAAGGTCAGGTGAAAAATTGAATAAACAGACACTCTTTTAAAATGATCTTCTGATCTTCTTCAAATATTGTGCTCTTTTTTTTCTTCAGAATCTTTACTTAATCTTTTAAATTAACCTCCTAATAATAAAAATGACAGAGCAGAGAAATGCTCAAACACAAGGTGAATGACATTGGCTTTTTAATTAACCAAAATGTGTGCTTGCTTTGGTAAAGGTTACAGAATGTCTGGTGAACACCAGGATATGAAGAACTCCAGAGATTGAGCTTTTGTACTGTGAATTAACAGAAAATGTGAGCTCTGTGTTGAGCCCACGTGTAGTGATTTGCTGAGCCACTGAAACCTGAGTGTGCCTGGATGCCAAATTCTGTTTGCATGTGCAAATTTAGGTCAAGATTTCTGGAAACAAGTGCCACAAGGTATATTTCCAACGGCTAAATAATCGACTCATTTTTCTAAGGAATGTTGATGACTTTAGCAGTGACCCTCAGTTTTATCCCCACAACCAGATGAGGCTGCAGTTAAGCTGTTCAAATAGGGCCAATATTCTTTATAAACTCACTGGATTGAACTGTGTCTGTATAATCTCATGTTTTACTAAAACTGAGGTGCACAGAGATAGCATTAATTGTAATGGAACCTCCCCTTTCAAATATATCCTTGAAAACAAACACATATTGGGGAAAACTGCATCTTGGAGGTCATAATGTTGTGGGCTTTAAAAGTCAATAAATGCACTGAAGATCTCACTTTAAAGCAAAATTGTTTTTCAGTCTGGATTCCTGTCTTCCACTGCACTTAAGAAATTTTTAACATGGTTCACACAGGTCAGTCTCTGCTGAGCATTAAAGTTATTTTTTAAGTGAAAAAAAAACCCCACTAAGAATGAGTCAGCAGGACTGCACTCTCTGCACTTGCATTAGCAGGAATTTTTATTTTGGGGAAATGCTTGAAATTTTTCCTCCTGTTTTGGTGACTTGCAGAGCTGAGCCATACTTGTTCCTACTGTTGTGAGTAATAAATGTTGGATTATTCTCCTGGCTTCTGAGGGAAACTTCCTCCTTACTGGGAGTCCTTCTGGGCAGCTGTGGCTGAGAGATGCTTTCTGTTCAATTTGTTAGATTATGCAATTGTCCTGCTTCTGACACAACTGCAACATCATCCCAGCAGCTGGAAACACAGAACTGCTGGAAACTCTGGGGAGGCAAAGGAAGAGAAATCACTTTTTCAGAGGGAAAAGTGGAATTCATACCCCATGACATCAGACTGTGTTTGGGTTTAAGGCATTCTAAGAGTTTCTCTCCCTGTTTCTCCACTGCTGGCATTTATTGATCATCCCCAAAGCCAGAATCTCTTGTTGAGATGTTGAACAGATGCAGAGAAGGAAAGTTCTAGAGGTGAAATGGAGCTCTGGGTGTGTTGGTGACCCCACAGCAAAACCTGGGACTCTCAGCTATAAATGGATGTGCTAATTAATGACACAGTTTCACCCCTCTATGAATTTGTTTTCTTAGAATTATTACCGTAAAAAGGCTCATCTCTTGGAAAAGAGCAAGTGGCTGGGAGTTCTGCTATGCTGACATCTCCTCCATGTTCCTCCCTGCTGAGTTCCCAAGCTCCAAGCTCTTACAAAGCTACCGTGGCTGCTGAGGACACCAGGAAGCCTGGACATCATCCCAAAAAATTCACTATAATTGCTATTCCCAACTGGACATATCCCCCCTAGGCTAGCAGGAGCATGAGCAAATTTTGGATAAATTATGGATAAATAGCCATTAACTCTGGATCTCCTGGCTGCCCAGACTCTGTGCATTGGGAGCAGCTCCACTGACAGCAGTGCAACAACTGCCGCAAGGAGAGCTTAACTGGGAGAAAAATAAGTTTATCAATTTCTATTCCTTGCAATTTCTACTGTGAAACACAACTGAAACAAGGAAGAATCATTTCCACTCTCTGTTCTTCCTAAAAACAATGTTTCTTCCTGAAGGCATATATCAGGAGCAAGATAAAATCACTCAGTCAACACAACTAATGTCCATTTGAAAAGGGAATTGCATTTGCTGTGTTTTGTAATATCCCAGCTGAGACAAGAAAAAGATTGCAAGTCGCAGGAATATTTCCTGTATTACGTAAAAGAACCATGAGACAAAAGGCTGACTGTGATCTCGTTTGCTCAAGATTTAAACTGATGTCTCTCATAGATATCAGTGGCCTTAACCTGCATTTACAATGGCAGAGAGGAATATTGAGCCATAAAAGCTGAAGTCTGATGCGTTAAAAGATAAAAACTAAAAGCCCTTCAATATTTCTGCAACATGATAGCGTTTCCATTTGATCTTGACAAGTTATTTATTCAATTGGTGCCTCAATTTCCCAGCAGTAAACTGGAAATAAAACATCTGTGAGCACCACAGTGCTACTGAAAAACTCAGTTCTGGTGGAAGGATTTGAAGGTCCAAATGATAGGCACTAAAAGGAGATTTTTTTATTGACATTCTCTGTGTGCAACATCAAGATATCAGTGTTTTTCTTCCCCTGTGCTAGTTAGAGAGAAATATTTGGACATCTTTTCCCACTTAAGAGCATTTATAGCTCTCTGAAGGGCTCAGCCATCTCCAGTGAGCAACTGAAATTACATGGAGTTGCTCATTGGCATTTCCAGAACAACTAGTGAAAATCAATTGTTGAATTTAGCTACAGCATTGTCAGTGAAGAGACCTTCTGATCCAATTTCAAGGTCAGCGCACATCAAGCTTAATTAAAATGGTGTGGTGAGTTACCCATTGTCATTGAACAATATTAAATATTCAAGAGGGCTCTCAGGGCTCTGGAATTTACTGCAGAGACAGAAAAAAATGGGAAGAAGACTAAGAGGATCTAGAGAGCTCTTATTTCTGCTTCCATTTCTCTTACTCGTAAGTTGCTAAGAATGGTTTAGGCAGAGACTTTCTTGATTAGGTTGAACTGGCTAAAACCAGCACTGTTGCTAAAAGAAGGGCTCCATTTGTCCCTCCAAATGTGAGACTGTGCTGGAGCTTGGGGTTTAGCTAGACCTAAGCTAAAGCAAAATGAGAAACAACATAAATCAACTCTATAAACTTTGGCTTCATGTTAAGTGTGTAATTTCTTGAATTTGCTTCAAAATATCAAGATTGATTTTCATCCCTGAACATTTTCAAGGCATGCAAACATGTTAAATTTAGTAGAAGCTACTTATTTTCATGTGTAGAAGAGAGATCAATATCTGCAGCCACTGTGTAATTTAATTACAGGAGAACTGGGATTTTTTAATTTTTTCTTTTAGTTACTCTATAAAATGACCTCCCGAAGCACATAAAGAAGAAAGTACCAG